>NC_139521.1:41178791-42378791 GCF_947247035.1 Vipera ursinii
TAATGGTCATGCAATTTTTCATCTTCTGTGTAAATCAGGTAAGGTACCACAAATTTGTCAATTACATCAGGAAAAATCTGGTTCATAAACCTAGAAAACATTGCCCACAATTAATAATTCCAAATGGCATCACAATATGTTCAAACCTCTGAAATTGTCCATAAATCACAAGACCCTGGGGATGTTGCAACATTCCAGCTGATCGGTGCTTCTTCTGGGCTTAGCAGAAATGCCAGGATCAGTGCTGAGCTCCAGCTGGAGCCTGGCGCTGATCCTGGTGCTTCTGCTGAGCCCTGACAGCCCCGCAGCTCCAGCTGTCTCTCGCTCAGGCTTGTGCGGTGCTGCCACTGGTTCATCTCATTCCTCTCCCCCGCTACCACTTTTCTAGGATAGTAGCATACCACCTGCCAGGTGCCAATGTACCACAGGTGGTACCCGTACCACTGGTTGAAAAGCCCTGTCATAAACCACTCACATTGTGTTATGAAGGCTCTTATCTTTTCTGATTCTCCTCTAAATCTTTCTGGCAAACATGAATTCTTTGTATCACGGGTTGTACTACTGAAGCTGCTGTGGGGACTGCTAGCTGCACCAAATTCTGCATCTGTTATACAGTTAATGCACATAGGAAATTATGTACTTCCTGTCAGCATCCGCTATTGTTTGGTCAACCATTGCTTGTGCTTGTGGGTTAGATCCTATGGCAGTTCTTTCCATTGAACTCTGGTTAAAATTTGGTGAGTTGAGAAGATTAATGTTAGACATTAAAAAAAAAAACCAGCCAATGCACTAACTTCTCAACTAATGGTCACCATATGGTCAATGACATTCAAGATTGGTTGGATTTCATTCTTTTGTGGCTATGTAAGAATTCTAAACTGATACCTCACTTAACTCCCTCTCCTGATTCTGCCAGTCTCTCTCCTACAATATTGCATATTTTTTTAAAACAAAACAAAACAAAAATGATTCAAGAATGGAATGAACAATTGACATTTAAGAAACAGTGTGTTAGTTTATACTTGGAAGTTAGCCTTGTACAGAGTAAACTCTTATTCGCACATCATCTTTGCAGAGGCATAATCATGTTGCAAAATGGGTTGGAACAATGCTATTTATCATTTAATAATTAAGTATAAAAGCCTAATTAATTTAGTAGAGAGCCATATATTTCCTGTAGCCAGTATTTGCTAGTACTTTTATGAACCCAAAATACAGTATATATGGAGTATATTATGTATTTTATTAGAAAGAAAAATGTTTATGATCAGTGAATTCAATCAAGGCAAATGTGTATAGAATTGTGGCTTTCTATTTCAGTTCTATAAGGACATATGTATAGGTCGGGGGAGGCAACCTTGGCTCTTTTATGACTCGTGGACTTCAACTCCCAGAATTCCTGAGCTATGCTGGAATTCTCAGGAATACTGTTGAAGTCCACGAGTCATAAAAGAGCCAAGGTGGCCTAACCCTGGTATAGGTAAAGCCTAAAGAGGTTTACAACTAAAATATATGTATAGGAGATTATATATTAACACTATTATTTAAATAGTCTTGAGCAATGAAGTCTTCTGGAGCAATGTTATTAAAACTGCCCATAATGCAACTTGCAGTTTAAATTGAAAGGTGGTGAACTTGGTAAAGAAATAATATAGATGGAACAAATAATACAGTCATATGCATTTAAATGCAGCAGTAAAAATATAAAGTAGAGTTGGCCCACATAATTTGTTGTGCCCATAGTATGGGATCGGCAATTGATGAATGCTAGTATTAGTAGTAAATAGAAATATTTAGGTACCAAAGTACTTACTGAAATCAACTCACATAAATTTTTGTACAATTCTTTTTTATAATAAAAAAGATAAAGTGTGACAGTGGTTTTACTAAGTTTTACTGGTTTTAACTAAATAGCTCATGAACACAAACATATTGCAACCCATCAAACATGCAAATTCATATTCATTACAATACAAGCCAATGCCTGTCTCAGAAGACAGATTATGCCTGTCACTTTTCTGGGAAATAATAATAATAATAATAATAATAATAATAATAATAATAATAATAATAATAATAATAATAATAATAATAATAATAATAATTTTATTTATATACCGCCCTTCTCCCGAAGGACTCAGGGCGGTGAACAGAGCAAGAATGAAAAATACAAAGTTACAAAAGTTAAAATAGAATTAAATATATGCCCACTAAAAACAGTAAATACAAATATTAAAATAACAATAAAAACCCCACCAATCCCCCATCAGGCCAGGCCGGCTTGTTCAAATAAGAATGTCTTTAGATCGCGACGGAAGGAGCGAAGATCGGGCGCCATCCGGAGCTCAACCGGTAACTGATTCCATAGCTCCGGGGCGCCCACAGAGAAGGATCTCCCCCTGGGGGCCACCAATTGACATTCTCTGATCGGTGGCACCCTGAGGAGGCCCTCTCTGTGGGAACGCACAGGGCGAAGGGAAGTTGATGCCAGCAGCAGGTGTTCCCTAAGGTACTCCGGACCCCTGCCATGTAGGGCCTTAAATACCATTACTAGTACCTTGAATCTCACCCGGAAGACAACTGGTAACCAATGCAGCTCACGGAGCAAAGGTGTGACATGGGAGTATCGGGAGACCCCCAACACAACTCTCGCGGCTGCATTCTGTACCAGTTGGAGCCTCCAGGTGGTCCTCAAGGGCAGCCCCATGTAGAGAGCATTGCAGTAGTCTAGACGAGAGGTCACGAGCGTGTGAGTGACCGTGCATAAGTCATCCCGGCCTAGATAGGGCCGCAACTGGCTCACCAGGCGAACCTGGGCAAAAGCCCCCCTAGTCACAGCCACTATGTGGTCTTCCAAAGTGAGCCGTGAATCTTGGACAGGGGTCAGCAACCTGAAACAGTGAAAGAGCCATTCGGAACCAGTTCCCTCACAAAAGGAAAAACTGGGAGCAGCAAAAAATGTGTGCGCATATGCGTACATGCGCGCATGTGCAGAACAGGGTTTGACTGAAGAGTGGAGCCAAGGCGAGATATGTACCTACCCTGCATATTTGAATTGATTGGTTGAACTTTTTAGTCCCACTTTTTTTTTTTTTGGACTGCACATGGCAGAGGACTGGGAGCCGCAGGAGATGGCTGAAAGAGCCGCATGCAGCTCCGGAGCCGTGGGTTGCAGACCTATGATCTAGGAGGGCTCCCAAGTTGCGAGCCCTAAATAAAGAACATGTCTTGAGAGAAGTGCAGGATATATAATATTTTATAGAAAAGGAAAAGCCAAGACAAGTTAGTCCTGTAAAGTAGCAATCACCAATATATGTTCTTTCATTTGAACACTATCAAGCCCAGCCAACATGAACAATAGTGAGTGATAAAGTACCTTTAAGTGCAACAAAATCTGGATACATTTCTATGTGATTAAAGCTCTTTTAACTCCTGCAATAAGGCCATGGGTATTCAAAAAAGTAAAACCCCTGCTGACTGTTACTTTTCCTAGCCCTTTATATTCCTATAGCCTTTCTATTTCTCTACCTCTCTTTCTCTTTTCCCTATCTTTGGGTTTATTCCTACTGATGTAAATTCAAATCAATAGATCTTTTCATCAGCATCTGATAATCAACCAACCACAAGGGGGAAGTAGACAAGAGTTAGAAGGCTTATACTTCCTGCATCTATCTAATACTCTGCCTGCTCTTTGTTTACAATGTTGCTAAATGTAGGTCACTTTCTTCTGCCATTCTTCCCAGACACTTTTGCGTGCAACACATGATCACTGACTGTCCTCTTGAGATGCTTTCTTTGCCCATCCTTATATTTCATGAAAATAAATCTTTTTTTCTGTTATAGTAATAAAATTTGCTTCATTAATTCTTAGCTATCACAGATTTCCTTTCCCAGGAACACTCATACACAGAGCGCATAAATGTCTAACAGAGTTGTAGGTTTTGAAGTAAAGGTGCAAAGAGGTTCCTTAAAGAAGAGAGAAAGGGCAAGTTTCACAAACAGCTAAAGGAAATATTCAAAAAGAAAGTGGGAAGCATTCAACACGAAGTCTAAAATTTCACCCAGTAGAAAGAGTAGAAAGACCAGAATTCTCTCTCTAGTGAGTCATGATAAAAACAAAGAAGAAAGTATCATTTTTATGCTCCACAAGGGGAGTCCAGTAGAAACATAGAAAGAAAGGATAACTTGGGATATTGCAAGGAACAGAACAGCTGGGATTATCTGCCTTGTGACAGTGAGTCTGTTAGTGTGTTTCCATTATTCTCAAATTAAATTCCCATACTTGAGAATGTCCACATGCACACAAGGAACACTTCACCAACACCTATTTGGATGAGTCTTCGCTCTCTGGTCTCCTGTCTGCCATTAGCCCTTCCTCAGTCTTAACGAGCCAACAAGTCTTGGTGAGCATACACAAGTCTAACACAGTGATTTCAGCCTAATTGGCTCCATATGTCTTTGGCAGTATTCCTTCTGTTCTACCTGTTGTCTGAACTTTCAAAATATTTCATTTGTCAACTAAAGGCTAAATTTTCTCTCTCTGCAATATACATCCCTGCAGCCAAGTTTCAGAAGGCCAAGGCTGCAAATTCTTTCAGCGTCTCAGGGAAGATGAGCTATCTTTGTTGGCTCAGTGTTTGGCCTTTTTGTCCACCCCAAGTATTACATCTTTGAAGAACTAAGTGCTAGACATACAGCTGTGATTAAAAAAGTATAAGTTGTTCAAAATCATAAAGCACTTCATACACTATCTTCTCATTTCACTAGACTATTTTATTTTTATAAGACTGAATAATTTCTTTGATCTGCTTGCTTCCCAAGCTCTTCTTCCTTATATAAGCTATTTTTTCCTAATCTATCCTATTTAGTTGACACCCACCAATTTATGATAGATAATGAAATTCAGAAGCATTGAATGTGGTAGTTTGGACATATCAGTCACGTGGCACAATGCCAATTTCCTTATTGATAGTTCTGGAAATCACATCCTGTGGACTCGAAAGTGTAGTAGTCAGCTCCACTTGGCTGAAGAATGTGAAAAAATAACTAGTTAAAGTGACTCAACTATATATAAGGAAAACAACAGATCTGCAACAATGGAAAAACATGCCATGGATCGTCAGAATACCTATTGTGCCTACAACTGCATATGAGTTTTGCTGTGGGTAATTACCAGATGTGAGTTAAGAAATTCAGGTTCAAGTTATGTGCTACAGCCCAACCTACTGTCAATGCTACTAACATCAGATGTTCTTTCTTTGACAAGAAAATGCAGCCATTTTCTCTATGCTTTTAGAATCAGTTGGTGCTGGTAGGGGGGATTGGGATGAGAGTTCAGTTAGCCATAATAATAACAACTCTGCTGTGGGAATCCAAGGACAAACTGGGTCCAGAGCTGATAATGTTTGGCAGGCTGGAGAGCTGGGGAGAAAGCCTGTGCTTCAAGCTAATTGGGGAATGTGATTTATGACTGTTTATTGGGGGTGGGAATTGTAACTTTGTTACTTTGTATCCAGGGGAGGGGAATTTAGTTTTTGGGTTCAACTATGTAGTACTAATACATTGTTTCCCAAATAAAAGATTCTTAAAGGAAAACAGTGCCACAAAGTTCTTTTGAAGGGTTTCATCTGTCGGAACCATGACACCTACATCACAGAGCTGTTTTTTTTAAAAAAAATCTATTTTTATTTTATTAAAAAAAAGTTAAAATACAAAACACCAAAAAATAAACAAAAAACCACAGAGCAATCATGACGTTAAAAATGTGCATTGAAAAGAAAAGAAAACCAACACATATACACATATTATCCCACCTAGTTGAATACTGATTAATACATTGCAACAATATTGTTTCCCACCCCTTGCAAAATAGCCCCCCCCAAAAAAAATTAAACTAGTAAATGTATTTGCAAATTATTGACCTTTTCTTCTATATACTATATCAATGTCAAATAGTCAGCAAGAAAAACAAAAATAATAAAAAAGACAAGGTTAAATTTTCAAACCCCTCTGTTAACAAACTCTTATTATAATCAACTCATAAAAAATTTAGCAGAGCATCTTATCTATCCCAAATTGTCCCAAGAATTAAGAGTAATTCATCCTGGATGAAATATCCACATTTGTTTTTTAATGCTATCTCTTATTAATTGTTGTCTAATTAAATATAATAAATTCAGTCTGTCTACCACACTTGGTCTATCTTTCCAACAAAGTCCCAGTAGAAGTGGTTTCCAATTAATCATAATAAAGCCATTGTCCAATCTCCCTCAGTTCTCTTAGGAAAAAACTATTTGTTATTTCTCCATTCAGGCAGGCTTCTAGAATGCAGGCTTGAACTTCAAAGTGACATATGTGATCAGCTCAGTTAGTTCTCCATCTGTAGAGTCCATATCTTTTTGGTCTGCAACTTTAAAATCAGATTCCTTTTGTGAATGTGACTTGTCAGAAGTTATATATCTCTGAATATTTTCCATAGCCATTATCATGTCATCAAACTTTGTTTTAAAAAAATTCACCTAAAGATTGCATGTTACCAAAATGTCTTTTCTCAGATTTCAGTCACCATTGCTTGTCTGTAATCTGATACATCATTAATGTCAACACCCAGCTCGAGAATCCAAATGAAACTTGGATTTTCTGAAAATCTTACAGTTTATTGAATACACTGCTTGATTATGTCAAAATAAAACTAACTATGAGGTTTCCGCACCAATTCAAACTTAAACAATAGTTTCCCCATAGTTTTCCTAAGTAATCCACATCAACAAGTCCACTTTGTTATGGGAACCACTTGCTTCAAATCCACACCTGTTCTGGTCTCCTTGACAAGGCTTCAGGCTTCCACAGTCTGTAGCTGAATTGAAGAAGTTTCATGTCTCCATTTACCCACTTGAGAGTAACACCGCCCCGCTTTATCTAAAGGCAAGTTGAAACTCAGAGGTACGTAGTTGCCAATGTTTCATGCTTGACAGTTCTGTGTAACTTAATTAGAAAACAAAGAATGCTGAAGCAAAAGAAAGAGGAAAGATATTTTCTGGATATTTCAATCCAAGATTAAAATAAAAATAAAATAAAAATAAACTCTAAATATTTTGCAAATGCAAAAAATGCAAAAATCCTGCGGGGAGAGTCCAATATTAATGTAAATCAGATGAAAGTACTTTACCATCCAAAACCACACTGTGTTTCCTTATGGAGAAAATTAAAGTTATTCAAAACAACAATATAAACCAAGGGAAAAAGAAAAAAAAAGAAAAACAGCTAGAGTCCAGCAGGGAGTTAAAATAAATCAGCATTCAACCAGACAGTCAACTTTTAAAGATAAAAAGCTAAGTGGAACAGAAAAATTAAAAAGTGAAGTTAAAACCAAGGTATGTTTAGAAAATGGCCTGCTAATAGGAAGATGGACTTGCCCAGTGACTTTCCAACTTCTCCCAAAGGGAACTGGAATCTACAAAACTCCCCTTCCCAGATGGGTTTACAGCTATCCAAAAGTGATCTTGGATCTTTTTGAAGTGCTCCCATTCAAATCCAGGGAGAAGCACTGCCAGACAACTATCTTTGGCAGCAAGATCAGCAGATCATTGGCAAGAGAAAAAAGAGCAGCCATCTTGGGAGGAGTCACTAACAGAGGTGTTGTTGTGGGGAAAATAGGACTAGGAGTATTAGGTATGTTTACCACTTTCAGTTATATTTTTTTAAAAGGCAGGAATATAAAACAGCTTACATCTTACAATGATACCTTTAATATTATTAAACAACATCTGCCTATACCAAGGCTTTTGTTAAAAATTGATAGGTGGACCAAAATGCCAAATCCAATCTAAACATCTGGCTGATTCTGTGACCAATCATAATAACAAGGTAATCTACAAAAACATAGAACAGGGCTTTTCAACTTTTTCACCTATTGTACCATTTTTAGGATATGGCAACATCCGAGTACCACTAGTCGCCTAGCAAGGTGTCAAAAACTTGATGACCAAAAAAAAAAGGAAAAAAAAATGATGAAGTACAGGTAGTCCTCGACTTACAACAGTTTGCTTAGTGACTGTTCGAATGGCACTGAAAAAAGTGCCCGCCAAGCCACAGCCAAGCACCTGCCTGCCCGCCCGGCGGCGCTCTTCCTCCTGTCCGAGGTTTTCATTGTTGTGAGCATTTCTGTTGAGGATTGGCAGTGAGGGTGAGGTGGGGGGTGTTTGGTTTTTATTCCTCCTGTCTGCTGGGTGGTTGCAGCAGGTTTGATCACTTCACATGACCCTGGTACACTGTGACCATGATAAATATGAATCAGTTGCCAAGCATCTGAATGTAAATCACAAGACCCTGGAGATGCTGCAACATTCCAACTGATCGGCGCTTCTTCTGGGCTCAGCAGAAGTGCCAGGATCAGTGCCGAGCTCCAGCTGGGGCCTGGCGCTGATCCTGGCGCTTCCGCTGAGCCCTGACAGCCCTGCAACTCCAGCCATCTCTCGCTCAGGCTTGTGCGGTGTTACCACCAGTTAAGCTCATTCCCCTCCCCCACTACCACTTTTCTAGGATGGCCGCGTACCACCTGCTAGGTGCCAATGTACCACAGGTGGTACCCATACCACTGATTGAAAAGCCCTGGCATAGAATATTTTGACTATTTAGATACATTTCTATTGATTAACAGTCATTTCTGTTCTCCACTCGCCCTTTTCTCAGGATGGCTTCCATCGTCTGTCCATCTTATCTTTGCCCTCTTCTCCAATGTGTAAACAGATATCAATCCAAAGCTCTGGGTTTCACCTACCCAATATTTTTACTGTTTGAGAATGCCAGTAGGTCTATGTATGGATATATTCAGATATAATGCTAGATACATTTTGGGGCCTGAGACAAAGCTACTCATGGTACATTACATGTCAAGTCAAGGTGAATAGGGTTCAAAGGCAATCAAGTTATTCTGCCATATAAAGTAAAATATACCACCTCTTTGTATCTCTGCCAATGAATATACCAGATAAATATACCAAATATTCAGTATAGTTAATATTCTGCCATGTTTTTTAATTGCTGTTATCTAAGATAACCACTTATAACCACTTTTTCTCCTGGTAGGTTTTCAGAAACATTCCTAGAAATAAGTATGAAAGTAGCATCTGGTGCCTTGGTGATTAAAATCCACGTATCTGGTCTGCAGCACTTGAATATTTTCTTGAAGAACAGTTAGATATCACTCAGTCTGTCCTGAAAATACTGCCATCTGATATATAAAAGTAAGTCTCTTTGGATTCAATAGAACTGAGTTTGCAGGGGATAACAATCTAAAACACCCTTTTTGCATGACCATCATCTTTCAATATATTCTTTTCTTTTTTTTATTGTACTGAAGAAATACTGTTTTCCTTATGAAAAGACAAGGATGGTAAAAGTGTGAATTATTTCTATGAAGGAAGGAGAGCTAAAGAAATAATAATAGCCGGGTTCTATGAGATGAGGTGGCAACATAATAAAATTGACTTTTTTCACTTTTACAGTAAATATTTCTTTCTTTCTGATTCTGAAAGTCTAATCTTTAAAGTTCTGCTGCTGCCTTATATTTATGCCAGATGCCAAATAAAAGAAAAGAGGCTTGCAAGGATTAATGACCTGTGATATCTCTTTGTTTTCCAGAAAAAACTCATCCAAAACATTTTCAGTCAAGACTCCTAGTAATGTTTATATTTGATCTCCTGCTTTCATTGCAGCCTTGGGAAAACACCACAAGTAAGAAATTGGGGGAGGGGGGAGATTAGACATTTTGTACTCATATGGCAGAACCAGTCAGTGGGTTTTTTTGGATTTGCTTTTATATTTTTTCTCTTGCCATTATTTAGAAATGTTCCTTTATGTTTTGCCTACACATTATAAAATGTTGGAGCCAAAGAAGAAGCAACATGAATTTATTAGTGGTTAATTCTGTTGTTCTTAGGGGTGAAAGGGCCTGTTGAATAGCTTTAATTCACAAAATTATATTCTGTTTTTCTGTAGTTATAAAACTGGATGTAGTATGAAGGCAATTTAAGACATCATTTTTTTATTTATTTTTTATTTCCAAAATTAAAATACAAAACAAAGGGGAAAAAAGAAGGACTTCCAACAACTGCTGGAAAGGCAATAACATTCCTGGTATATGTTAGTAAGTATGCTAAATCATATTATATAAATATAATAATGACAATGCAGAAAATATTTAAAATACAATATTAATAAAATCTTCTAGATATTATAGACAAATTGATTGAAAAACACTTTGGGATATTATTTTCTCTACATGGTAACTCTAAATTGTGAGGATTGTTTAGGGTTAGGGTTATGGCTCTAGATTTACTTATTCAGTGGCAGTTTCCTTTATTCACGTCTCTGTGGATAGAAAATCTTATTTCAAGGGCCTTTTCAACTGCCGCTTTTGGGAGATCCACCACTTGTAACCTTTTGCTTTCATGAACAAAGTTTGGTCTTAACTAGTTCAGAGCCCTCCTATCTTAGAACAGTACTATCTTTTTTTTTTGCTTATAGAGGCTGATCACCTCTTAAGGAACACCAAATACGCTTATAAAAGTACTATACTACAATGAAATAAACTTAATTTTGATGTACAATCTATATAAGAAATAATAATAAATCGTATCAAACTTGGTGATTCATATTTGTTCAACAATTTTACAAGAAACAAAACAGGAGATATGAATTAGAAGTCAATTAGAAGTCAACCTCCCCACTATTTTGACAACAAAATAGTGATATTGACTTGGGTGGCCATTCTCCCATAAATACAGACAGTGCTTATCAGGTGTGCCATTTTAATTTAGTTCCAGAATTTATTTTTTTATAAATGTCCATGTTCTTTTGACATATATCAATAACTGGAAAACTAGCAGGAAGATAACAGCAAAGAGCAAAATTCCCTTTTGTACTTTTTAATAAAATAAAAAAATAAAACCAAACAGTGTCCTAAATATGGAGAGAGTTATACTTAATGATTAAATATTTAGCCAATTCTGTCTCATAGAATTTCAGAATACCAAACCATTTTTAAAATGTTTAAATATTTAATCACTGCATACACTCCCCCATCCAAATAAATCCTACTACTATGGAAATATCACTTTATATTTAGGATTTTCTGAGATCAAATTCTGTACATGAGTCTAAAGAAGAATGTTATGCTCCAAACTGGAATGTTTTTAAATTCCTTTGGACAATGAAAGGCAGGAAACGCTTATCACATTTGTAGATAACAAAATCCTGAACAGGATAGCTAAGATTAGAGGACAGAAACAGAAAATGTAGGGGAGAGATTTAACAAAATTTCAAAATGACAAAACAACAAATACATTGGATTGACACAAATAAGAGGATCAGGTTCTCATCTCTGTTATCCAGTTTTCAGAGGTGGAATCATCAATACCCAAACAGAAGCCATATATAAGTCTAAGTGCTATTATTATTGCTATTATAAAAAGAGGAATTTGACAAATATAACTAACTACTTATGTGGTGGTAGAGTTATTGGATACATTTAAGTAGACATAGCCATTTACTTAAATGGCTAATATAAGATTTAATTTCATGTGCATTCCTGTTTGTATGGCTCCTTTCAAATATATGATGAGAAGGTGAATGAAGAATTATACTGAAGTTAATGCTATTTATTTTTATTGATATGGATTTGATAAAGTTAAAGATAAAAACTGGAGTTAATTTGGCTGACGTTTTTTTCCTTCGGTTCCTAAATAATCTATCTAGACTTTACGATCCCACATCTTTATTATTATACATGTGAAAAAGCCAAATGCTGCACAAATATTTCTTTTACTAGTATTTGCATTTAATTAGATATCTAATTTGCTGCTGTTTCCTGATTTTATTTATTTATTTAGCTTGCACTTTCAGAGTCAGAAGTTGAAAGTTTCTTCGGGAACCAGGGGCCACAGGTGTCAACTACAGAGAAGAAAACAATGAATCTGGTATCACACTATTATAATAGATGTCTTGGCTTTTCATACTTTTGCCATGATATCAGTCCAAATATGTAAGTCACAAGATTTGGGTCATGATGTTACTATAATTTGGTCAATTATTCCATGGATGCCTATGCCACTGACTGTATACAGTTTGAAATTTTTCTAGAAGATATACCTTCTCTAAATTATCTATCACTCCAACTAATTTTGTCCCAAGGCAACTACAAATAAATTTCATTATTAATACACAGAGAGAAAGAGAAAGAGAAAGAGAAAGAGAAAGAGAAAGAGAAAGAGAAAGAGAAAGAGAGAGAGAAATGGGACAGTTGAAAACAAACAAAAAAGAAATTCTAGGTTTTAATGGTATAAGAACACCAGAGGGCGCTCTTTGCCTGCTGTTGAGTTGCATAGAAATCTGCAAAGATTGAAAACCAATGAAATCAATGAAACTTTATTTCCAGTTTACAATTGCTGAATTGAGTAAAGGAAAAGGCCCATTCCATACAAAAGCAACCAGAGAATTTTGCAAAAGTAGAATAATTGTTCTCATTCTATTGTTGTCCCACTTGTTCCAGAAAAAGTCCCAATAAACTGGAAGGAAGAAGAAGGAAACTGCAGGGAGGGGAAAAAACAACAATTTTCAAGTGGGGAATTACTAAGGTGAATCATTTATCAGAAGATACTGGGCCAGTTCTGTCTGTCATCATCTCCTGTGATGTATGTTGTGGCTGCTGATTATACTCCTAACATTTAGTTTTTAGACTATGATGCCAATTCTCTCTCTTCTTCAATTCAAGTTAGGCTTCCTTTGAAAATTTACTCTACTGCATTTCTGTTTAATAAGGTTAGTATTCTTATTCTTGTAAATATAAACTACAGTACATTTTCTTTTTTGTTTTTTATATATAATATGTCCTTTACACACACACACAGAGAGAGAGAGAGAGCTTATTTTAATTATAATTGTAAATATACTTGTAGCTGTGAAAATGGTGGGGATGTATGTACACTCACACAATAATATTAGCCACTGACTTCAATAAACAATAATCAACACATCTGGAAATTTTTACATGATTTCTTAATTCTCTTCCATATCTACGTTTGGTTAAAATTGAGTCTTTGAGCTCATTTGCAGTATCTGCTTTCAGTTGGGCTTAACTTCATAAATCACACAATAATAAGAAAGAGAAAATATATGAACCAGCCAAAGGAGAATTTTCAGTCAGATTAGTTGGTTGGGAGAGTTCAACAAGATATGCTTAAATCTTTCTCCTTGAAATAAAGGGATGTAAATGTGCCGATTTGAAGCAATAGTAGTCACATGGGGGTTGGGGGAACAACAATACTGACCCCATGCTTTCCCTTCCCTACTAAAGGAGCAATCAAGGCTGCTCTTTACCTGCTATCTTCCTATAGAACTTGGTGGAAACTCCCCGCCAGCCGTTCGTTAAAGCTAGCCCTGTCCATAGGGCTCAAATGACAATCAAAAGAGCAGGTGCATTTTTAAACATTTATTTATTCCACTCTCCCACTGAGTGGCACTGTGGGAAAGAGGGAGTGCTCAAATGCCACCAGCAGCTGTTGGGCCACCCACTTGAAGGCACAGCAGCCAAGGCATCATCCATCCTCTCTCTTCACTTGCTGCAGATCCTAATCCTTGCTTTGGCCTCCCGACTCTCATTTCACCTTTGGAAGAGAATGGTGTGGAAGAATAAACTATGAAGAATCTCAGTGACTGAACAAGCCTTTGAAGATTGCCCGATGTCTTTCTCTCCTCCCCTTATTTGGAGAAACCAAACTGCAGCCCCTCTTAAGAAAAAGAGTCTTCACTAGTGACAAATCCTTGCCCAGGCTTTAGAAGTATGTATGTATGTATGTATGTATGTATGTATGTATGTATGTATGTATGTATTTATTTACTGGACCGGTTGGGAGCTGTGAAAAAGACCACTGGAGACTCCTCCATCAAAGGCAGGATTCACCCCCTTTCCTCCCTTAAGCACTGATCTTTGTCTGGAGGAAAAATGGACAAATGTAAGCCTGTACAGTTTGCGCGGGATGGATAACGGGAACGTGAACTTCCTATAACATCTGAAAGTTAAGAGTTTAGGTAAAACTTGTACTGCCGCGCAGGAACGCAACTGCGGCCGAACTTTTTTCATGATTATTTTCGCGCGGGTCCCGTGAGATAATTTGAAACAATCCACCGTCCCTTCCAACGGAGATGAAATAGTTAAAATTAAATCCGCGTCGCGCCTTCCCAGACATGCTTGCTTAATAATCCCTTTCGGACTTATTGTTGATTGTGGCCATTCAATGTGGATTTAGCCCACACCTCCTCCTTCCTTTCCTTTCTCTCTCTCTCTCTCTCTCTCTCTGCGCAAAGCTGACATCTAAGCAGGGGCGCGGACAGACTCCCCAGCTTCCCGACCCCGCTTCTGCCAAAAGAAGAAGAAGGAGAAAAAAAAAAAGCCTAGTTACTAGTAGAACAGATCTCCTCGTCTCCGCCTCGTGCCTTCTTCCCCCCCCCCGCTGCCAATTTATTTGATTGACACCCTGTAGAGCCACTGGGGCTCAGGTCAAAAGAGGGGAGAGCTTCTCGAAGGCAGGCGATGAAGAGGCGGAGACTCGATTTACTCCGACTCAATGGAAAGAAAGGTGGGCGGGGTGAGAGATGACAGACCAATTGGAGGAGGAGATGAAGATAGCGCGGACCCGCAGCGGGAGGGGAGGGGAGGGGGGGGCAGTCGCCTCGGAAAGTAAAGAGGGAAGAGCTCAATGAGTACCACCGTACAAAGTTTCTGCCTGGCTCGCTGCTGTGCGGGGTGTGCGGGCAGGCGGCGTCCCTGCCTTCCTTTTTCCTTCCGCGGAATCAAGCAGCTCCTCTGAGGGTCCACGGGGGGCTCGCGACGCCGAGGCGAGAAGGTCTTCCACGGCAACCTTTGGGAATTACAAAAGTGGGCAACTGAGTTCCACAGAGTTAAAGGACCGCTGCTTTCCTTCACCGCTTCATGCTTCTTTTCTGTCTGGCTCTCGCGCATCCACGGCGGGATTCCTTCCTTCCTTCCTTCCTTCCTTCCTTCCTTCCTTCCTTCCTTCCTTCCTTCCTTCCTTCCTTCCTTCCTTCCTTCCTTCCTTCCTTCCTTCCTTCCTTCCTTCCTCTTCTTTCTTTCTTTCTTTCTTTCTTTCTTTCTTTCTTTCTTTCTTTCTTTCTTTCTTTCTTTCTTTCTTTCTTTCTTTTCTTATGCTCTTCTCTTCTTCCCCCCCCCCCCCGAGAGAAAACGCTGAGCTAAGCGAATTTGCAAAAGCGGCTCGCTGTCAGAGCCCAGCCTGGAACGGAGCTGGTGCGCCGAAGGAAGTACGGAGGAGCGGCTCGCTTTAGCCGATGGGGGAACTTTTGTTAACAATGCCCGGCAGCAGCCTGGACTGCGCGTCCCTCCCAAAAGGGTTCGACCGGCGGCGGCAGCTCAAGCTTCGGCCAGACTGGGAAGAGACAAAAGTCTAAGCTACGGAGCAGCAGCAGCAGCCGCAGCCCGTAAGTGAAGGAGGGACTGCTGGCACTTTTTTTCCCACTTTGGAAGGCGTTTTCGGTTGCCTGCCAGCAAAGCCGGGAGTCTGGAGGGAACTCGGCTCTAATACACTCCCACACACCGGGCATTTTGCGGAAGGGACCGGCTGCCCGTCCTTTTGCGCCGCACTCGGGGCTGTGGAGTGTGCTTGGGCATCCAAACGCTCCCCGCCCGCACAAGTAGCTTGAGGAGGGGGTCAGCCTGCCTCTCGTGGGCAGGCAGCGGCAGCAGCAGCTCCTAGACCCTTCGCCGCCTCTTCCCACTGTCCGGGCCTTCGTTTGCGGCGGCGAAAGGGCGAGAGATGCCCGCGGTGGCGGAGGCGTTGACAGCCCTTCTCTTCCACCTGAGCGCTCCTGGTAATGTGGATTGACGTTGCTTGCCTGTCGCTCGCTGGACTTTCCGCCTTGCTGGCTTGGTTTGTCTTGGTTTGCGAGCTGACCTGGATTGTGGCTGTTAGGTGGGTTTGCTTCAGTTTTCCACCTTGTTCCTCCTCTGCATCATGGGCTGCTGGGGGTTGGGCAGCACCTCTTCCATTTTGCTTCCCTGCCTTGTGGTCTTCCTGCTGCTGCCGCTTCCTGCCTCCACTGAGCCCAGACAGCTTTTCAAGGTGTTGGAAGAGCAGCCACCGGGCACCTGGATAGGTACCATTGCTACCCGCCCAGGCTTCACCTACCGTTTAAGTGAGCATCATGCTCTTTTCTCCATAAATGCTACATCCGGAGCTCTGCACACACTTGCCACTATTGACCGTGAGAGCCTGACCAGTGATGTGATGGACCTTGTTGTGCTTTCCAGCCAGCCGACGTACCCGAGCGAAGTGCGCATCGTGGTGCTTGACCTCAACGACAATGCACCTATCTTTCCAGATCCTTCGATTGTGGTGACTTTCAAGGAGGACACAGGTAGCGGCCGACAACTTATTTTGGACACAGCTACTGATGCAGACAGTGGGACCAATGGTGTGGACCACAGCTCTTACCGCATTGTGGGAGGCAATGAAGAGGGCCGATTCCGACTTAACATCACTCTTAATCCTAGTGGAGAAGGGGCCTTCCTGCACTTGGTCTCTCGTGGTGGGCTGGATAGGGAAGCTACCTCTGCGTATCAGCTGCTGGTGCAGGTAGACGACAAAGGAGAACCTCAGAGACATGGATTCCTACAAGTCAATGTCACTGTTCAGGATATCAATGACAACCCACCTGTTTTTAGCCAGACTCTCTACCAAGTTCGAGTGCCTGAGGATGCACCAGTTGGGGCCAGTGTACTTCAGGTGACGGCTGCAGATGCTGATGAGGGCACCAATGCTGACATCCAGTATCGTCTGGAGAGGGCAGAGAGTACTGGAGGAGATGGAAGCGGGATACTTCCTTTTGAGGTGGACCCTGAAAGTGGGGTCATCCGTATCCGGGAGGTTCTGGACTATGAATCTCAACGGCAGTACTCACTAACAGTTCAGGCTATTGACCGTGGAGTACCAGCTTTGAGTGGCCGTGCTGAGGCTCTAATCCACCTGCTTGATGTGAACGATAATGAGCCAAGGGTCAAATTTCGCTATTTCCCAGCCACCTCCCGTTTTGCCTCTGTAGATGAGAATGCAGCACCTGGCACAGTTGTGGCATTGCTGACTGTGAGTGATGCTGATTCACCAGCAGCCAATGGGAATATTTCAGTATCCATCTTGGGTGGGAATGAACAGCGCCATTTTGAGGTCCAGAGCAGCAAAGTACCCAACCTCAGTCTTATCAAAGTGGCAGCTGCTCTTGACCGTGAACGCATTCCCACCTATAATCTCACCGTGGCTGTGACTGACAACTTTGGAAGTTCTCCTCCATCACCTGATTCAGTCCCTTCTTCTCTGAGTCCAGATGGAGCCTCTCCTGCTCCAGTGAGCCGCTCTTCTGTGGCCAGCCTTGTCATCTTTGTAAATGATATCAATGATCATCCACCTGTTTTTGGGCAGTCAGTATATCAAGTCAGTATTAGCGAGGAAGTACCACCAGGCAGCTACGTACAGGGCTTAAGTGCTACAGATCATGATTCTGGTCTTAATGCCAACCTAAAGTACAGCATAGTTTCTGGAAATGAGTTGGGTTGGTTTTGTATTAGTGAACACAGTGGCCTAGTTACTACTAAGAGTGCTGATACTGTCATGGCTACATCTCTCCTAGGTATTTCTGGTCAAGGCATGGCGGCATCTGGTGGGCTGGACCGGGAAATAGTTTCACAAGTGGTGCTGAACATCAGTGCCCGTGATCAGGGTGTGCAACCTAAAATTTCCTTTGCAAAACTGGTAGTGAATATCCTGGATGTTAATGATGAAAAGCCCCAATTTAGTAAGCCAGATGGGTATCATGTGTCAATAGCAGAGAATGCTCCTCCAGGAACTGATTTGCTCGTCCTCACTGCTGTGGATGGTGACTTGGGTGATAATGGGACTGTGAGATTCATCTTGCAAGAAAGTGGGGAAATTGGGGGAAATTCAGGTGGTTTTCCATTAGTTAGTTGGGGAGCTTTTCGCTTGGATCCTGTTTCAGGTAGACTTAGCACAGCCTCACAGTTAGACAGGGAAGAACAGGAACACTATTCACTGCATGTCATGGCCACCGATCAGGGCAATCCTGCCCTCTTTTCGGTGGCTCTGGTCAATGTGAGCTTGCTTGATGTGAATGATAACAGCCCCTTATTCTACCCGGTCCAGTATTTTGCTCACATCCAAGAAAATGAACCTGCAGATAGCTACATTGTCACTGTGTCTGCTAGTGATCCAGATCTTGGACTCAATGGCAGAGTTAGATATAGTATCTCGGCAGGAGACACTTCCAGGTTTCAAATTCATAGTCAGACAGGGGTCATCACAACGAAAACCACCCTAGACAGAGAAGAAAAGACTGCTTACCAGTTACAAGTAATAGCCAGTGATGGTGGCAATTTGCAGTCTCAAAACCAGGCCATAGTTACAGTCACTGTTTTGGACACTCAGGATAACCCCCCAGTATTCACCCAGGAAATCTACAGCTTTGTGGTGTTTGAAAATGTTGCCCTAGGTTATCATGTAGGCAGTATTTCTGCCCACACTATGGATCTTAACATCAACATCACATATCTTATCACTTCAGGTGACCAAAAGGGCATGTTTGAAATTAACAAAATAACTGGCTTGATTGCCACTGCTAGTATTATTGATAGGGAAGAGCAAGCATTTTACCAGCTGAAAGTAGTGGCCAGTGGTGGAACAATAACTGGAGATGCTCTGGTCAATATAACAATTAGAGATTTAAATGACAATTCACCCCATTTTCTTCATGCAGTGGAAAGTGTGAATGTGGTTGAAAATTGGAATACAGGACATACCATTTTCCAAGCCAAAGCTGTTGATCCTGATGAAGGTGCAAATGGCATGGTTGCTTACAGCCTAAAGCAAAATCCTAAAAATCTATTTAGTATTGATGAACAAAATGGTGCTATCAGTTTGACAGGGCTTCTTGATGTAAACGATGGGTCTTATCAAGTGGAGATTATGGCCTCTGATTTGGGAGTTCCAGAACGTTCCTCTAGTTTCATTTTAACTGTCTCTGTTCATGATGTAAATGATAACCCACCAGTATTTGACCAGCTTTCTTATGAAGTCATTATTTCTGAACTGGAGCCTGTGAATTCCCGATTTTTTAGCGTACATGCTTCTGACAAGGATTCAGGTGCAAATGGTGAAATAGCTTATAACATAATTGAAGGAAATACAGGAGATGCCTTTGGCATATTTCCAGATGGCCAGCTGTACATAAAAAGTGAACTAGACCGTGAAGTTCAGGACAGATATACGCTACTGGTTGAGGCTTCTGACAGAGCAGTAGAACCACTCAGTGCCATAGTAAATGTTACTGTTATTCTGCAAGATGTAAATGACAATAGACCACTGTTTAACAGCACCAATTATGTTTTTTATTATGAAGAGGAACAGAAAGGTGGATCCTTCGTAGGTAAAATAAGTGCTGTTGACAAAGATTGTGGATCTAATGGGGAAGTCAGATATTTGTTTGCACACATGCAGCCTGATTTTGAATTGAATGCTCTAGGTGGGGAAATAACAAGCACTCATCAGTTGGACAGAGAATCCCTGATGAGACAAAGGGGAGCTGCTGTATTTACACTTACAGTTATCGCAGTAGATCAAGGATTGCCAAAGCCTTTAAGAGATCAGGCAACAGTGCAAGTGTACTTGAAGGATATAAATGATAATGCGCCAAAATTTTTAAAAGAACTCTACCAAGCAACAATATCAGAATTAGCCCCAAACCTAACACAGGTTTTAAGAGTTTCTGCTTCCGATGTTGATGAAGGTAATAATGGACTAATCCACTATTCTATAATTGAAGGAAATGAAGAAAACCAGTTTGCAATAGACAGTGGCACTGGTCAGGTGACTTTAATTGGGAAACTGGACCATGAAGCTAATGCATTTTATTCACTTACTATCCAAGCAGTGGATTCTGGGACAGATCCCCTAAGTTCCCTTTCTATGCTGAATATCAATGTGTTGGATGAAAATGACAATAGTCCTTCATTCCCTAAAACTATTCTATTTGTTGATATCTTGGAGAACATGAGAATTGGTGAACTTGTAACGTCAGCCACTGCTTCAGACTCAGATTCAGGTGACAATGCAGACCTTCATTATAGTATTACAGGAACGAATAATCATGGAACATTTAGCATCAGTCCTAATACCGGCAGTATTTTCCTTTCAAAAAAGTTGGATTTTGAAACACAGTCATTGTATAAACTAAACATAACAGCAAAAGACAAAGGGAGGCCTCCTCGGTCTTCTACCATGTCAGTTGTAATATATGTCAGGGATTATAATGACAACCCACCCATGTTTCCAGCTGGAGACATTTTTAAGTCTATTGTTGAAAACATTCCTGTTGGGACTTCGGTCATTTCCGTAGTGGCTCATGATCCTGATGCAGATATTAATGGGAAGTTGGCATATACAATCATCCAGCAGATGCCAAGGGGAAACCATTTCCATATAGATGAAGTCAAAGGGACAATATATACAAGTGCTGAAATAGACCGTGAATTTGCTAATCTCTTTGAATTAACAGTGAAAGCCATGGATCAGGCTGTGCCTATCGAATCTAGAAGATTTGCTCTGAAGAATGTGACCGTCCTTATAACTGACCAAAATGACAATGTTCCAACTTTTGTATCCCCAAATGCTCTGGCTGTAGAACCTTCTGTTTTAATAGGTACAGTCCTAACTACAATTGTGGCTGCTGATCCTGATGAAGGAGCAAATGGGGAGGTTGAATATGAAATAATTAATGGGGTCACAGACATATTTATTCTGGATCGCTACAGTGGAGAACTGAGAGTATCATCAGCTTTAATGCCATCCCAGCTTATGTACAGCTTCATCATTTCAGCCACAGACCTTGGTCCTGAGAGAAGAAAATCAACCACTGAGATGACTGTAATTCTACAAGGACTTGATGGCCCTATTTTCACTCAACCAAAATATATTACCATTTTAAAAGAAGGCGAACCTATTGGGACAAATGTGATATCTATTGAAGCAGCTAGTCCTCGAGGGCCAGAAACTCTACTGGAGTATTTCATTGTATCAGTACGTTGTGAAGACAAAAAGTTTGGCCGTCTCTTTACTATTGGCCGGCACACTGGGGTGATTCAGACTGCTGCTGTTTTGGACAGGGAGCAAGGAGCAGGCCTGTACCTGGTGGATGTTTATGCCATTGAAAAATCTGCAGCTTCTCCTCGGACCCAGAAAGCTGAGGTAAAAAGCTTTTGCTTATTTCATTATCTTCCTTTCCTGTCCTTGTCCTCTCTCGCCATATAGCTTTCAATCTCCAAAATACAACACTGATATTTGTTTTTTTTCTTATCAACTTAAACTGTCATTGTGTGCAGTATTTATTAGTACCAATTCTCTCTGAATTCATTGTGACTTCTGAACAAACACTTTTAATCTTGCAAGTGTTACTTTCTTTAGAATTAACAAGATATTGTCACACTTTAGAAGTAATTTGTGTGATTGCATATGAACAAAGATTTTTCTGCATAATTAGTACTTGCCCCAAATATTTTGCTAGTTTTGAACTAAAGTATAGGGTTTGGATATTTTTACATTTGACTGTAATAAGCATAAGAGTTTTTTTTTTTTTAAAAAAATCAATCTCTATTGGCCTGCAATTTGCATTACCTGTTTTATACTTGACATTTTTAAATGTAGGCAAAGTGCAATTAGAGGAAAGAAATGTTGCTTTAGGTTTGATTCAGCTTAAACTGTTATATATGATTTTTTTCTATCTTGCTGTACCACACTCTGACTTTTTATTTCTAATCATTATACAATAATACAGTGTTGGATGAGACCCAGGAAAACTTAGCTGGTTCTTCCAAATGAGTTTCCCTTCACCATTCTTTCCAGTTTCTGTTTCTCTAGCCTTGCCAATATTCAGCTTATAAAAACATACAGAGAGGGTGAGAGTTATAGAAGCCAAATGCTGAATATCAGAATGATATTTTTTTTATTAGAGTAGTTCAGACTACATGGATACCAAAACATTACAAGGATGTTGTTGTTGTTGTTGTTGTTGTTGTTGTTTCTGAATGTTGTACTAAGTTCCTAATGGACAATTTGTATCATGGATGTTTTATTTCTTCATAGAACGTTCTTAAGTTAGAGCTTGCTTTGTCTGTTGGGGATATAAAGAAAATACAATGCCAGCTAAGGTGGGGGCTTTCTTTTTCCGTTTGGCATTGTTTGAGCCCTCATTTCTGCATGGTATTCTGACTTGTGTTTTTGCTCACAAAAACTTGGAACACTCAGTCAGCAGGGGATGCCGGAAGTGGAGAGTGATTCATAAGCTTCTGTTATGGTCTAAGAACTTGAGCTCTGAACTCAAACAGAATCGGACAGTATAAACATTGCAGCCGAGGAATAATACCTTAAGCCTATAGTCTCAATTAAGTGATCATGTGAAAGACATCTCATAAACATACTTAAGTTTTGATTGTAAAAATGCTGTTTTAAATTGAAGTAAACATGGTACATAGTTATTATATGCATTGATTTGATACCAGTTATGACATTATTCAGTGGTGGGATTCAAATATGTGAACAACTGATTCTCTGTGGGATGCCACTTCCAGAAGTCCATTCTGGGTGTGGGCAACAAAAAATTAACTACTGGTTCTCCCAAAGTGGTGTGAACCTCCTGAATCTCCCCACTGACATTATTCTTGATTAAGTATTTGAAGCTACAGAATTCTGAAATCTTGGTGTATGTTGCTTGATTAAACATATAACAGAATTATTATGGTAGTCCCTGAACTATATTTTTCTTTTGCCTAGTATGTGTTTGTTTTTTCTCCAGATGTGTCCATGAACTCACCAGAAATCAACTCTGATTCTAAGGAGAGTTGACATAGTTCATGTAGAAGTAGAGCAACTTAATTTGTCATTAAAGGAATATTTATTTATTTATTTACCGTATTTATTTATTTATGAGAGAAATTATGCAAGTCTAATCATACAATGTCTTACATCATTTTATAATTTCATTAAAAATCAATATATTTTTAACTAAAGAATCATTTAACTATTGTTATTGGAAGGAATCTTACTATGTTTTACATATTCAGTGAATACTACTGTATAGTATGACCAACTGATTTCTTTATCTACAAGTTCGATCCAGTTCAACCAAGCCAGCTAAAGGAAAATAAACTTTAAATTTTAGCATGGGCTGTGATTTTACAAGCATTCATATTAGCTTGGTCCCACTGAACTTAATGGGATTTAACATTTCATAGAACTGTATGTAATTAATTTGTTTTGCTGTTTGAATCCTAATGAAATTATATATAATTGTATAGCAAATAGTTCATTAAGTGAAGCATCAGAATTATTTGAGTAATGAAGTTTGTGGGAAAACAGCACAATATTGCGAAGAAGAAAGGTCTGAGCAAAATAATTACATTATTTGTACAGTATTTTATATTGTAACAGTAAAATACAGTTTTATATGAAAAATGAATTTATTGTACAGTACCCAAATCTAGTATTTGTTGTTAGTACTAGACTGTGATTTTATATTGGCAGTGATGCTTTTTTAGAACAAAGTCCTATTGAGTTGAGTAAGACTTGCATACTTGCATAAATTTGCTAGCATAGCATTCCAAACCCCAATAATATATTAAATGTATCCAGGTGCAACCTGATTCTCAAAAATAATTTCATTAATTTGAGCTCACTACTGACATATAACAGAAGGGAGCTCATATAGGTTTTTATTTCATTTTTTATGTTCTGTGACTTTTTCTAATATGCTGATTCTATAAAGAGTTTCACAAATTACAAAGGAATGGCATTTTCCTAAGGCTGTCTCCAAGACTGTCACCTAACTCCTCTGCCCCTTTGCAGGAGTTATATACTTAATAATTGCTTCATTGTCCTCAATTTCATACTCTTTATATCAACAAAAAAACTTTATAGCACTTGATATTTTGTCAATAAAAAGGCCAGCAGCTCTTAACTCCAAAAGGTAACAGCCTGATCTTTGTTTGATTTTTCATGTTTTGAAACCAGAGTACAGCTTAGAAAGCTATTTAACTTTCAAAAAGCTTCTCTAGGTATTATGATAGAAGAGCGTATTGAAATTGCCTTATACTAATTTTAGGAAAATGGCAGTATCAGCAGCTTTATTGAAAAGCTTTACAGTAAGGTGGTACACGACAAACAACAACACCCTCTCTTTGTCTTCCTGGATTACACATAAGCATTGACATTTTGTTGATGCACCTGTACAGGATGAAAAAAGAATGTTGATTGCTGCACTCTCTCTATTTTAACAAGAGACATTTTTGATCATGTCTTAAACACTTGGCCATAATATTAAGTTGCAGAAACATTTTGGTTAAACTTATCTGAAGAAAACTAATCTCATTTAGGAATTTCAAATGCTATCTTCAGCTGCTAACACAGTAGAAGTGTTAGGTTTGTTTAGCAGGGTGTATTGGAGCATCCTCCTTTTTCCACATAATTGAATGTTCTGTTAATCTTTGACATATTTTTCTTTCAATTATATATAGACAAAGATAAATATAAAACCATTATTTAAGTGATATGTGCTTTCATTGATTTTGAAGTATAAGTAACAGCATACCACTTCAACTGTATGCAGTAATTGAAAGAAGACAATTCCAAAGAAGATTCCTCTCTCTCCTACTCTCTCCCTCTCCCTCTCTTTCCCTCCCTGCCTCTCTTCTCCTCTGCCCAGATCTTCACTATATGGAATAGAAAATGTTACTCCATTGAGCAGAGGTCATGGAATCTATTCATGAGTAACTGAATAAAATTTAATTGTGTAAAACTGAGTATACTATGTAGTGTTACCATAGTTGGGTTGCAAAAATCTGAATGACCACTATTTATTGCGTGAAGTTCTGCACTCTGTCTTTAGTAATTTTGGTAACTTTAGTCTTCAGATATGCCCCTGTAAATGCACGTGTAATTTAGTTGTATACAACTTATTGGTGTAACTTTACCGTGTGTAAGATCAAAAAATTCTTATGATGATCTAAAATTAAAATGACTAAATTAAAAAAAGTCCTCTGCAGTGATTAACACATGTTTTTCTTGGAATTTTCATATAACAATTTACATCCCCGTTGATCTTTCTGTTTCTCCATTTTATTTCCTCCAATGGTGTTTCTGTAATCCATCATGAAGCCTCATGCTGTGTGAATGATAGAAGAAATATTTCCACCACAGGTGGTCAATATTGCCTTTACTTCTGAATTGTTTATTGGCTTTCTCCCTTCGGCTTATATCTGGATTGGTTTTTACTGGATGCTAGATTTAAGTCTTTCCTTGCAAGGTCAACAAAAACAGTTGATGTCTAGTAGCATTATTTCTAGTTGATACTTTAGAACTTTTTAAAATTAATTTCAGTAAAGGGAAGAAAAGTACGGTAATATATCAAAGACTGGCATTTTGGGGAATATTATTAGCAGTTCAGTCAGATACAAGCACGAGTCCTTTACTTACCTCAGTGGGATTTAATCTGACATAATATAGGCTCAGTTCACCTGTAAATTGCAACGTATGTGTTCATTTTTTCATGAAATTGTCAGATTCCCCTTAGCTGAATTAAGGTTTGAATATAGAAGACTAAACTTTTCTCTCAGATTATGGAGGCTTGTGTTTAGGGTATGTTCCCCAACCCATAGTTCAAAGTGAAAACTTATTCACATTCCTGATTAGTGAGAAGCAACAAATTAACTCATTTGCATACTTTCTGAGTGTTTCAGTTTCCCTCTGTTTTTCCTTTCATACTGCTGAGATGCCTGCAATCCTTTAATAGCAATATTCTAGAAGATATTACTTAGACATTGTTATTTGGGACTACCATATTTAATGAACTGGTTTACTTTCTCCAGTTATATGATAAAAATTAATCCATAAAATAAAAAATGGGTCAGGTAAAACTATTGCAGGTTTTTTTCATTAGACAGTTTTGATTGAAATTTTTGAAAGTTTTATACCATTCTTAAGAGTGTTTTGCCACACATGAGGTAAATGAGAATGACTGAGATTTTTCCTTCCTTTTTTTTGTTGGGGGGGGATGTTTCCATTATCTTATTTGGAGCTAGTTAGTGTCCACCTAAGGTTTTCTGATCTGTGCTGCAAAATCCAATATTCCAATAGATGGCAGCAAAGTGGTACAGAACCTCCAAAGTCTGCTGCCATCTAGTATTTGTTTTTTTTTGTTTTTTTAAAAGTATAGATATATTAGTTCTACTCCATCTTTCATCCCTAGATGGCAAAAAGGCTAAGGATGATAACATTAATAAAATGGGATCATTTTCAATTAAATAGAAATCCATATATACGTTCTTTTTCTTGCATTCCCCCCCATGTGTTTGCGTGTGTTTGTATTTGTATGGGTAATGTGATTGAAATCTTTATAAATATATTTGCGTGTATGTTTAAATAAATAATCAGAAAGAATGTCAGTTTATAGGAGAGAAGAAGCAAGATAATTAATGGATGATATTTATATCAAGGAAATAGGTTATATCAACTAATGTTCAACAGAAAAATGTTAAGTTTTCAATAACATGTTTTATGGGAGAAAAAAGAGCATTTTGAAATGTCAGAAGTCTTTTTTTAAAATTACAGACTGTTTTCATTTTTATAAAAAAGTTGGGAAAAATAACTATACAATTATGTGTAAAATGTAGTTTGGCACAAGTTCCTTTATCTGTCAAAAAAAAAGTTTCAGTTACCAGCTCATAATGCATAATTAAATATAATTAAACAAGAGTCAATAAAACCAAGCTATTTTAATTATATCCTTGACAGGGTTAATTATAGTAATAAATTGTCTAATGAATTTATAGTAAAGAATAAGATAAAAGCTACAGTTTGTGGGGAAGAGAGAGAGAGAGAAATATATCTGCCTCCCAAAATACTCAAACAAAATGAACAAGGGACAGTAACTGATAAATATGCATTACTATTACTGTTACTATTATTTTTCTTTGGTAAGTTCTCTGCATGTGACTCCTGTATATAGTATATATGCAGCAGAACAACTATAAAATAATAAAAAAGCAATTATAAACTATATAAGGATAAACACATTCCAGAACCCATTGTTCTGCTGTGACTTCATTTAACAAGGGGCACAACAACCCTGCTTTAACAAACAAAGCAGGGCAAACCTTTTTTTTAATTGAAAAGTTTTATAAAGGTTACAATATTATCCCATCCCCAAACCCCCCAAACCCCCCTCCCCCACTTCCCAAAGCTGGTTACAGGGTTACAAATATATAGTAATCATAATCTAACATTAATCAACTATATAAATAACCAAATACATAATACACTTTAACCCGCCTATAACATAATTACAAACACTCTAAAATATCCAACTTACAAAAAATAAATAAATTATAACAAACTAAAATTTACTCATAAGCTAAATGGAACTTATTAGTCCCATATTTTTTCTAAAGCAGGGCAAACTTTGTTTTCTTGAAATTAAGATTCCATGTTAATAACATGTATAAATAAGGTTGAATTTGTAGCAAAGTAATATTAATGTTTTTTGTATTACAATTAAATAAGAAACCATATGATACAAAACAGATCACTGCCTCCAATGCTAAGACTCAGGGGCTTTTTATAGAAATAAAAATAGTGAATTGCTGCAACCTAGCACTTTGCTTGGAAATAAGCTCAGTTCTTTAAAACGAAACAAAATGTAATTTGAATTTGTAGTATGGAAGCATATAGGAGGGCTAGAGAGAACATCTCATCCATTTGTTTACAATTGAATGGATGCATAATTATGGTCTTCTATGTTAATATTCTTAAGAAGTTTCCAAATGGGCTCATTTGTTTGGAAAGATCCATTTAGCTTCCCCTCCCCCCCATGTTCATTATATTTTGTAAATAATAAGCATCTCATGAAAACTCAATTCTTTGTTTTCAAACATCTGACTAATATGAGCCCATTGAGGCTCGGTATATTTTCCATAATAGGAATTTCCTCATCAGAAAGAGCTATTACCATCATAAATCAATGTTCAATGTGAGAAATAAATTATGTTTTTGCTATTAATTTTATTTAACAACAAAATGCCATTGTTGTGCAACCAGTGAATACATATTGTCTTTACCTTTCAAAGTTTAAGTTTTAAGATTAAAATCTTAACCTTGCAATATCTTCACAGTAATCTTGAAAGCAATCATGAGAAAAATAAATAAAATGGCGCTTCATGTGTCTTATTAAAATCTGATGAAAATACATATTTTGTCTTGATTGCTTATGAACACCCATACTTCAAATTTCATGTACCACATTTCTCTAAATTATTTGACTTTTAAAATTTTATTTTGTTTTACTGAATTGTAATATACACAAGAGCATTTTTCTAAATCATTTCATAAAGATACCAATATTTGGATAAGAAAAAACTAAGCTGTCACTTCCTGAACATGGCAAATGTTTTTTTACTACAATTCAATTTATATATGTTTGTAAAGCTGTTAGAAAACACACATTACCTATTTTGTCTTGAAATTATGCATTGATGAATTACTTCTAGCTGCTATAAAAGTATAAGGAATCTGAAAATTGTACTATTGCTATACACCATAAAAGGGTTTATTGGAGAAGAGTGTATTTGCCAGACTGTATTAAATGGAAGCCTTCATGTTGATTTTTGTTGATTTGGTTTATGTATGAAATATATCAAAATGCAAATATTTTTCCTTTCTATTTTCTAACATTTTCTTAATTTTTTTCAGAAATCATAGAGCCCTGGGTAAAAATCCTTCATTAAAATATGAGTTCCAGAACTATATATACATCTTGTAGTAAAAGCATGTTGCAATGGGCAATTGGTTTTTTCCATTGTAGAAACACCTCCTTCCCCTCATCCCCCCAAATTAATTTGCCTTCCTGAAAATACTTGGAAGCTTGTTTTGCCAGTTGAACCACTGGATTCTTCTTATTTTAGTTTAAAGATCACCATCCATTTCATCAAACTCAACAGATTAAATTATGGGGAAAACTTTACCTAAATATAGCATTTGAATTTATCATAAGATCATATGTATGTACAGGGCTTATTGATTTCTTATATTAAAAATAACCATGTTTTTGGGAATCTAAAACAATGTATAAAGTTCTATTTGCTGTGCTTGTTTATACATATAGCATTAGCATGTTTGTAATTCTAAGCATACAGCTTTCAAATATCCGTATATGTGTGTGTACGTGCTCATGCACATCCACGTGTGCATGCACACACACACACACACACACAATATAGTATATACTCAGAACAATCTTTACTGTGTATAATATGAACAACCCTTGAGAACCTGATCACTCTTAATAGAGCTATCATGTAATAATTTATTTTTTATGATCTTTGGCTTAAAATATTCATTACTGAGTCCACCGATTTTTCAGCCAAGTATAAAAGAACTTTGGCTGTTCAGTTCTTTCTTTCCTCTCAAAGAAAGAATTTGCAGAAGATTGACTGATGTTCTGTTTGGTTTGAATGTTGCCACATAGCCCAGGGAATAGTGATGGTTTTAATTTACATTTTTTTAGTTGGATCATACTTCAGAGTCATTGTGAGATGCCTTGTGTGTTACCTATCATTGGTTTTCAGTTCAAGGATCTGATGCTTTATTGAAAAAAATGATAACTTTTTCTTTTAAAAAAAAATAGCATCTAGTAATATAAGAAAGAACAATAACATAAAACCATACGTATTTGCTGGAGATAGAAAGCGGGGAGAATGTGCAAACTTGTGGAGTGCTACAGATGGTTTTAAACAATGATTAGCAAATTCCATAGTAATATGTCTTTAGCACCAGTCTTTAGTAAAGTAGTCTTTAGTCTTTTGGTGAATATCAAGACTCATAGGGATGAGATTGCATCAAATAAATGAATAATACCATTTTGGTGGGGTGATGTGGAAAGGAAGATAAAAGAAAAAGTACCGGTATTTGGTTTAAAAAAACTGAGCTAAATCAACTTTTAAAGTTTATAATGTTTGGGAGGGGTATTACCTACTTCACATTGACAGAGACCACAAGTAGCCCATTGGTTTTAATAAGTAATGTAATTTTACTTGTAATACTGTACAATACAATATGTAGTAAATATAAATGAAATGGGACTGAAATTGAATGTTAGCATAAATATGTTTTGTTCAGAACCATATGTAATGAGAAATCCGTAGAGCATCAAAATCTCTTGGACATTGCTACAGCTTCTAGGTTCTGAAGTCTATTCTTTCCAAGTCTAAGAGCATCACAGTCTCAAAGAGATGCACATGTTTTGCCTGCAATGTAATGGTTTGTATTGGCTGCTCTGAGTTACCTTAAATCCGTGGTGGCGAACCTATGGCATAGGTGCCAGAGGTGGCACGCAGAGCCCTCCCTGTGGGAATGTGCACCATCGCCCCAGTCCTAGGCCTTCAGCTGGGTTTTATAAAACCTTTTTGCTTTAGGCCTCTGCCACTGTGTGCAAAAAAAGGTTCAAACAATTTCAACTTTTCATGGGGAAAAAAGGATCTTGCAAAGTTGGAATTTATTGATTGAACTTTTTACTCCCACCCAGTCTGCCGTTACCACCACAGTCATGCCCACCCAATGGGCCATGCCCACCCAATGGGCCACACCCACCCAATGGGCCATGCCCACCTGGCATCCGATGATACATAAGTGGGTTTTGGGTTGCAGTTTGGGCACTCGGTCTCTAAAAGGTTTGCCATCACTGCCTTAAATCATATTGTCCAAGGATTTTGATGCAGACTCACAAGGTTAACGTAAAATAAGACTATCTGTAATCAATACTAGATCAGTGGTTCTTAATCTTTTTAAAATCTGTGGCACAGAGCTCAATATAGTAGTGGTTCAATCACTCACCATACAATTATTAATCATATGTACACATTTTAATCATATGTACACATTTTAAATGCATAATTCATAGTTCAAGGGAAAGTTACATAGTTTTAAGTTATCATTTAGGACATAGAAAAGAAGATAAAAATCTTGTGGCACATTAGAAATAAGTCGCTCGCACAAGTGTGCCAGAACATGCCTGTTGAGAACTATTGTATGAGATAGATGAGTTTCTGATAGTGGAGCCACCTTAAAAGGGCATAACCTGATGATCCAAGTAAATCAAGGATGTTTATAGCAGAAGAAAACATCCCGCAGATAATCAAGCCCAAATTTGAGATAGTCCATTTTATTAAGAAAATATGCATTCATACAGTTGAATACAGTTGAAGCTCACATTTTTAGTTTCAAACATTATTTAGCAAATTAATTTTTATTATATCAATTTTAAAAGGGAAAACTAAGCAGCAGCTTAGCTTTCCCCAATTAAAATCAGCGGAGCCAAAGAGCACTCCACTTTCATTGGATTGTTCTATTGTGTTCAGGTTTTATAGCACTGGAGATCATGAAATGGGTAATTTAGTTAATAGATTGGGTTGTTAAATCTTTATTCTCTCCACCCCCTCTTTCATTATCTCCTCCTTCCCTCTTGCGCACTATAGAATATTAGGAACAAAAAAGATTATAGTTTATTTGGATACATATGATCTAATAATTGTTAATATCTATAAACCGATGATGTGATGTTATAACATTAATCTTTAATTAACCTTCTGCAAAAAGTATGTATTGTATCTTAAAGAAATGTTCTTAAAAAGTCATTAGACTTTGGAGTACTATTCTCTTCTTTGGCGTTAACACTCAAACTCTAAATGCCGATTAGTAATGCTTTAATAAAGTCGTTTGAAGTTCTGTGGACTGCTCCTTCCATCATTTATAAAGTTTCTCTGGTCACAAAGAAGAAACCCTTATTCAAACCTCTTTACAAACTTTTTTAGTGCAAACTTTTGGAAAGTTAAAAGGCTGTTCAGTATAGATGGACTTCAATTGTCTGAATTTTCAAACTACTACAGCAGTTGATTTCTCTTTCTTTTTAATTGTTTTCTTTTTATCTTTTTTTATTTTAAATCAGAAAGCAGTTGACTAACATTGCTCTCTTGGGGTAACAAAAGTGTTGGAAAATCTTTAGACATTTTATTGCTGCACTTTTTCACAATAGAAAATGGCAAATAAAGGCCCTTTCCACTTGATTAGATAGTAAGACGAACATCGTCTGAGTGAAGAAATACCTTAACATTCCCTGATTTTCCTTTCTTTATATTATTGTCTCTCTCTATTTAATTTGACAAAATAAGAAAACTGTGCCTAATCAGCCACAATGCAGTCATTCAGAAAGAACTTAACTTTGCAGGAATTGATGCATTTTTATATTGCCTAATGACTGGAGTGAACGATTGCAACATGTGAAAGCTGGAGGTTGGGGGGGGGAGAAAAAGAAAAATTATAGCCATCTTTTGGTTCACAGGAGCAAGAGATGCAGGTCATTGACTTGATTTTCATGGGAAGACGGACCCTGGCTTGCTCGCAGACTTGTTGACTAAACAACCTGATACTGACAGTCCTGGTTTGGGTGGGTGACTTGCAGTATTATGCAGTGGTTCGTTGAAAGAAAGATTTAAAGAAAGATCTGAATGGAGAACAATAGTTCAAGTATCCAGAACTGGACTTTTGCTTTCTTAGTGAAAATGTTACTTAGCATACTGATGAAAGAAATATTAATAATTAAAATGAGATATTCTAATTAATTAATGAATTAAAAAGAAATATTAAATAAATTGAAATCTACCCGATTTTTAAAAAGTGGTGTTAACAGTTGCATTAATTTATTCATCAACAAATCTGATTTCCTTTACATACATTCTTCACTTTAATGTTTCTAAGTATAATTCATTTTCACATTCACACATATAAACTATATGAATTAATCATTAGTTTTATCTATGGCTATGAATTCTTACCCCTCAGCATTTGGTGTCAGTTTGGACATTCCTTATTTTTCATACAATAAATCTATCTCCCTACTATATATGAAAAATGACTGCATCAAAAGCATCTCAGTATTTCACTTTTCACACTTCATATCTCTATGTATAAAGAACTAAGCAAGTATTTTTATTTCCATCTATTGTGTTCACAAAGCTATGGAACTTCCCAGGATAAAAGTGACTTCTAAATCAATTTCTAGGAACAAAAATAAAATCTTATTTTATTTGTATTTTTTTTGCTGCCTGAATTAATGTCCTGTTCATACATCATTGATGATACCAGTTAGTATATGTTATATGACTACAGTAGTTTATATGAAGCCAGACATTGTTCTTCTATTAGTTCTAAAATACCTGTTGCAAAAAAATATTGAAAAATTAGAATTGGTTTGATCAATAATCTTGAGAAATTGTCTCTGTTTATTGATATACACAATGGCATATTAAAAACATGAGTTAAGTAATTATAAATATAAATAAATATAAAAGATAACAGATGGAGATTTTGATAATTTCTGAAAGGAATCAGTCAACCTTCAAGTGATCTTCTAATTAAAAAATAATATAGAGAAAATGTACACAATGCTGTAACCACAGAGTAAGAGATTAACTTATATTTATACTTATAAGTGCTATAAAAAATTGGAAGTAACTTCTTTACCATCCTTTTTCTTGTCTTTGATTTTAGCACTTCCGTCATTGGTATTCTCTTCTTTTTCATTCTAAATATTAGTTCGTGTTAATTTTTGTTCTGCATTCCAAACTCTAACAAAATTTTATTTATAAAGAGATCTTGCTAATTAAACACCGTGATAATGAAGATTATGTCACTATGTAAAAATTCATATTTCAGAGAAGACATTTACAGTATGTCACAATATTGTGGAGGAAGAATACACAGTTATTAGTTATTTTTGGTGCATTCAAAGAAATTTGTATGATTACAGTTCTTCATTTGGAGTGAAAGAGGTTTGTCTTTATAGAGAAAATATTTCCTGAAAACCTAAGAAATGTTATTTTTTTTTAATACTAGAGCACACTTTAGCTAAAGATAAATCTAGCAGGGCCTGACATTCTTAAGTAGTTATATGTACTACAGCTGTGTATCCTGATTGACACAGTAATTCCCTAAAAGAGTGGTCCTGCTGATTTAACTGTGTGTGTATGTGGGTGTCGGCAGTATATCTACAACACTTTCTTCCAGGAGACACAAAAATGTTGCTGATAAAGGCTGCTTTGTCACTGTAACTCTTTGAATTTTTCAAAGGCCAAGGTGACAGCTGCCTTATTGCTTACAGGGACATCAAGGGTGGTCTCATTTTTGCACAAGCATATAATTTGTCTTAAGTAAAGTGGTTTCTGCCATTATTTACTTCAACCACAGTGCCTTTTTTATCTGGTAATAGTTGCAGATAAAGAATTGTTGAATGTGTTAACAATTCTTTATAAACATTTTTATGATATTAAATTATTTAAAGGTGGCAAACTATTTATACTGTATACCACTCAGAAACCGTCTGTGATGGAAAGGAATAGGCTGTTAAGAAATAGGAAATATGAATGAATGCATGCATGAATGGATGAAAAACAAACAAATACATAAATATTTGGACTTCATGAGTTGAATCATATTTAAATGTCTTATGAACAATGATACCATTCAGTTCTATTTAGAGCAGTGGTAATCAGCCAGACACAATCACTGTTGAATTTCAGTTCTAATGTTAATCTTTTTACAAAATACACCATTTCATGATTCAAATTTCCTCAGGTATTGTAGAACCTTATAATTCACAAGCAATTATTAGTAATACCAGATAGAAGAATAAGATGCTATTCCATTCAGGTATCCCCTTCTCTATCTTCCTGATACTCCATTTTCCATTTCTGAAACCTTCCTTCGTCTTTGTTGATCTAAGAAAGAGTGACTGGCCCAAGGTCAGCCAGCTAAGTTTGCAATGGGATATAAGTCCTGCTAAGGCAGGACTTGAACTCACAGTCTCTTGCTTCCCTCCTTGTGCCTTAAACGCTAGACCACACTGGCTCTGATGGGACTATCCTTAAGTAATGAATTTAGCAATACTCTCAAAATACTTGAAAAACACAACAACAATTATTAATTTCATACAGTGATCAGCACTTTATACTAAAAAAATAATTAAAAAGGAAAACAGCTTTGCACCAGCTTGCTTCTTTACACTGTGAGAACACAAAATTTAACTACCATGTAGAAGTTATATAGATACTGTAATGGTTCCTTTTAGCTAAGAATAGTTAGAATATTCACAGAAAGAGAGCACAAATAAAACATTTCTTGAAAGATTACATAAAACTTTATTTTATTCCCCAGCATATCTCCTGCATTCAATCTTAAAACTGGCAACTTACAGGAACAAATTATAGGTATTCATTGTGGGTTTTTTAACTTATGAGTCACTTTAATTATACTATCAAATATAATCCTTAATCCATATGGAATTTAGTTACATTAAAATAATAAATTTTAATACATTTTTACAATTAGAATGACTATCTTGATATACAATATTGGTTGAATTATATTTCAAGGTAATAATGAAATTATTTCTTCATATGAATTTAAGAGCAAAATTAGAATAAAAAAAGTCATTGTTCTATTGATGTTACTTTTTGTCTGTGTTGAAGATAATATACTTCTGTGATTATCATTACAAACTATGGACTATCTATTGATGCTGTCTTTTCATTGGTCATAGAATCCTTCCTTTCTGCCTGCCTTCCTGTCTTTGCCCCTTCGTCCTTTCCTTCTCTAAAAGCCAAAACTAAACTTATTTTTCAATTGATTATATTTCTATGTTGAGCAACTTGACTTTTTTGTGTAATGGAGGTTTTGTTGTTGTTGTTGCTCCTGCTACTTGCCTCACACACTGATCATTTGTAAAATTATATTCTTAATTCATTTGAACTGAAGTATTTGCAAATAATGTGGGTGATGCCTCCAGTTGTCAAGTTACACATCCTCTTTTGTCAAATTGGAACAGCCTTGCATGAGTAATGACCTGAGCAAAGTTTGAAATATAGACCTGAAGGTGAAAAGCCTTATATCCCATTACAAACTTTACAACACTAACATCTTCCTACATTTTTTCTTCAGAAAAGAAAAATATGATTAACTTTGTAAAAATACGATATTGTAGTCCTGTACATGTCTTCTCCGAATTAAAAGAAACTTTGTGAAGCCTATTCCCAGTGTATTTATTCCAAATAAATTTAACACAGAGATGTAAATTAAGCTATAGAATCTAAAAAGTGTCAATATACTGAAGAAATTAATTTCTTAACAGTTAATAGGGTTAGGCATTTGGGGATGAAATTTCTATGCACAGTGGGATAATTGGTCTGGATCAGACATGTCAAACACAAGGCCTGGGGGCCAGATCCAGCCCGCAAAGTTGTTTCATGTTGCCCGTGAAGCCATCCTGGAAACAGTGAGGGAAAGGCCCCTGTTGCCTTGGCCCCGGCCCAGGCCGGCCAGGAGCCAATGTACAATTTCATGATGGCCATCTATGCTGAAACACATTCAGTCTTAGCTCTACAAGGCCGTCTGAAAACAGTGAGGGACTGGCCCCTGCCGCATCGGTCCCACTCCCTGGGTGAGCGCTGGAGAGGTATCACCCTTTGTGAGGAATGAAGAAATGCACCATCGCCTGGAAGTGGCCAGCACATGGCCCTGCCTACTTCGGGCAGGCTAGGGGCTGGGCAGCGTTGTGCAGGTAACATCGACTCATGCTGCTCATGGCATCCCCTCCCCCAGAGCCCACCAAGCCAGATATGTGAAGTAGACGAGGGCCATGTGCTGGCCACTTCCAGGCAATGGTGCATTTCTTCATTCTTCATGAAGGATGACACTTCCCCAGCTGTGTTTCTTGCCTCTTTTTCTCCCTCCTTCATCTCAAATATTTTCCCACCACTCGAAGGAAGGAAGGAAGGAAGGAAGGAAGGAAGGAAGGAAGGTCTGAGGGAAGTCCTTTCTTAGTCCTTCCCTGGTGCCCTTTCACCATCCCCTTTCCCCCTGCTCTTGGCCTATCCTGGGGGGGTCTCCCATCCTATTGCTAAGGAAGCTTTGGAAACAAAGCCAGGTTTCCTCACACGGAGAGGGAGTGGGCCTTCCTCTGACTTTGCCCTCATACCAATCATGGGCAACCTGGCTAAGGAGAGCAAGCACAGCAGCAGCCTTGATGAGGAGGTAAGTGCATCTGGGCACCCCCTTGGGGAAGTGGGGCTGGGCTTAGTGCCATGGGTGCTTGAGGGCCAGGTGAGGTGTTTGACTTCCATGTCACCATCCAGCTCCCCCCCCCCGCATGGACTGAGAGGAACAGTGAGGCTCCTACAGTGGACCATGCCTTAGCACTTACCATGGTCCCACCCCCTTCTGCCAGAGACCCTCATATCTGTCCCATTCCTGCACCCTTAATGTGAACATTAATGTAAAGGTGGCCATGCCCACCCAGTAGGCCACACCCACTCCAGCCACACCCACCCAGTAGGCTACACCCACCCTGGCCACATACACCCGCCCCCCCCCCGAGGGCAACCGCAATGCTGATGCAGCCCTCAATGAAATTGAGTTTGACACCACTGGTCTGGATTATCATTTAAAATAGGCTGGAGAAATCAGGAAAAGCAGTAGTTTTTTGTCCCACAGCAAAAAGCACACAAATAACTGACCACAAGCATAAAGGATACTTGGCAATTTCCTATTCCACTGGCATATGGATATTTGTTCAGTGCAGTCCTATGTTCTGACAACAACATTTTTCCAAATAGCTAATCAGTACACTGTTGAGATCTATGTCACCAGTGATCCCTTGAGATTTGTTTGGCCCCAACTCTGCTAGCCTTTTCGAAATCTCTTAGATACGGTTACGTTCCCAGGCATGGTGTTTGGAGTATTAGTGGAGCCTATAGTATACAATGTTGTTTAGATTTATTTGGTCTCTTCGTTGCTGCATGTGTTGCTGTTTTATAGCTTAACGCCTAAATTTTAATGACAGTGTAAAATCCATGATCATCCTGACACAAATCCCAGTGCAAAAGAATGTAAGCTAAAGTAAGTAAAAATGGACTATGTAAAAAAAAATCCTTCAAATCAGGCTCAACTTCTGGTAATTTAGTCAATAGTTCATATATTTTTCTTGGCAACAAGTGGCTTTTCATGCCTTATTCCCAGATTTTTTTTCTACTTTCCTGTCTATTTTACATCCTTAAGGCCTATCAGGGCATTCCATCCAAGTGCTAGTCATGTCCAAGCCTGTTTGAATTACAATGAACATAAGAGTGGCACCTTAGGTAACACAGATCACAGAGATAAAGCCATTTTTAAGTGGTTATATAGTGTATGGAGCTCTAAAAGCAAATATTTTTAGTAACAATTGATGTTGATAGAGAATGAGAAGATAAATTAAGTCATAACCTCAAAGCAAAGAAAATAATAATCCTGATAGTGCTGTAGTGTCTTCCAAAAACTAGACTAGAATTCTAACACCATTGTTTATATTGGTTGATGTTGATGGAAGACGTACAGAATGAAGTGCATCCGTTTGGAGAAAGCTGATGTTCTGTATGCTACAAATTGTACATTATGTTGAAAAAATAATCTAAACCCCATAACTAATCATTACTTATTCTGCAGTAAGTAGGTAGCATTTATGTCTTCATTCTTTGTTTTACACCGAACTGTTTTTATAAATGCTTTCACATTTGAATGTTTTAATCGTGTTTACTCCATAAGGGAAACTTAATGATTTTCCATAATAGTCTTCATGCCTTTGCTTATGATGCAGGTGTTCTATGGCTTGGATTAGAAGAATGACAAAGTAATTCAAGAAACAGAAGAAAAACATGAATGTGAACCTATTAGGAAATTGCATACATCCATGTGTGAAATTTCCTTGGGTTGACATGTGAAAAAAATATTTGTGACATCCTTGTTTTTAACAGATTTAGTTTTCATTTAGATTCCTTGTCTTTACAGTTAAATGCTTTTTATAAATAGCCAGTAAAATAAGGAAAAACTAAAGAAGCAAAGAAAACTATGAAAAAATGTTTAATTTCAATTATATAATGCTGAGCTGCATGGAAAACTACTTTTTGCTTCTTGCAGAAATGATTTCTGAATTGGAATCTCTTGAATAGCTTCTATGAAGAAATCCCACACCCAGGTTTTGTATATGTTGTTTACTATAACAAATGATAGACTTCCTTCCTTCCATTGAGTATTAGATGCTTTATGAATAAAACATATTACAAAGACAGGGTGTGCATATGCATGAAATTACTACAATATTTTTAAAGGTCAATTAAAATTGGACAGTAAGATTAGCCTTAGTCCTATTTTCTCCTTTGGGAAAAATTCTTTCGTTCAGTTGTGAAACAATATCTTGCCTTCCTTAAAATCCCCAGCTCTGACCAGAAGTGCTGTAATAAATATAGCTTGTAGCCATTAAGAGCAACCCAAATATGCTTCCTCATATTTCCCAATAATAATAAATTAATCTTTATCTTTTGGATACTTGCAGGTTGGTTTTTTTTAATCCTCCTGCCACAGTTGGAGGAATGTCATTATCAGTAATCTTGCAATAAATTATCATAAATTGGCAACAAAAGTATGACATGGAGGAATCAATACAAGAAACAAGCTATCTACAGAAGATTGTAGAACACAATGTTGAGGATGTATCTTTTACTGCTTTACGTATATATGTGTGTGAAGGTTTGTGTGTGTGTGTAGTTTTATTGTATTGTACGCAGGCATATAGATTTGATAGATAAATAAATAGTAGTTAATTAACTGCTGGCACTAATTATGTTATATACAAAAATCACTAACCAAAAATTAAGAGAGAGTTTACTTTTTTATTGTCTCTGTTGAATGGTTAGTAGACATCGTTTATCTCTACATGCCTGTTGATGGCTTATTTGTCTGATTGTCTACACTCTAGGAATCCCCTAGTATTTTGGATTTACAGTAGTTTGCTCAGTTTCCCAGTTGAAACTATAATTAAATATGTCCATGTGTTGTGCAATTAAGGAGTTTTGTGACTGAGCGTGTTTTCTGACTTCTACATGGTGTTCATAATGTCCTCTGCTAATCTTCTGCCTTTTTGGAAGATGCTGTATAAGCAGTCTGTTTCCTATTACTGCTGTTCTGGGTTGCTGCAGTGTGTTTGTGTTTGATGAATACATTTTTACATAGATATAAACCACACATGCCATTGTGCTCATCGGAATAATGGTTTTATAAAGCTCCTCTTGTTGGAGCTAGAGCTAGGGTTATTACTTGGATAATGGAATAATTGGTTGGTGTGTGTGGTTTTACCATAGAGTTGTGTTTCTATTTTGCTGTTATTGTGATAAGGATATACAGGACAGATAAAGTGTTGTTTTTTTCTTCCTGTCCTCGTGCAGATTGCTACTTGTGCTATGTGTCTTCTCTAGTAGTTCTTTTTTTATTACAATAAACGTGCCATCTACATACCAGATCTGTACTTTTGATTGTATGTGTGGGAGTACTATACAATCAAAGACTGCATTACAGCCTATATTGTGAATCCTGAGGGTGATGATCCTTTGGGTGTTGCTGTGATTTGTTGGTATATTTGTCTAATTGAGAGGTTGGGAGTGGCAGAGGTTGATAAGGTTCGTGATTCTGAGTATTTTGATCTCAGTGTATTTGGCTAGATTGAATATGTTGTATAGTATTGTGCCATGGATTATTTTATTAGTTCTGTATCTATGAATGTAATATCAAATGAAACTATAATCTCATCTTCTTCTCTTATTAGTTTTTATTTTTATTTTCTGGAAGTATAGTGGGGAGTACATACATGTTCACTCCCTTTTGCAGATGTACAAAGGGTGTTTTTTTTGTAAGTTCTTTAGTTACAGTATGTTGTGTTTTGGAGTCTCTGGTAACAACACATTTTAATGTCTCAAAGGTGCTTTTTTTCTTCAAAAGACAACTGTACTGTTTTTACTTTGAGGAAGAAGAAGAAAATGTTTTGCTTCCAATCCAAGAAGCTTGTTTGTGGAATCTTCCTGGAACTGCTGCAAGGGCTGTCTTGTAAACTGTAGATAGGTGGAGAACAAGCCTGGAGAACAAACCATAGCCAAAATCTAAAACCCAAACTACAAATATTGCCTATTATTTCAAAGTTATAAAGGCATAAACTTTTTGAGACCTGTTTTTTCCACCAGATCTTTTGAAGTGCCAATCAACAAGAGAACCAATCAGTTGCTCGAAATTAAAACACAGCTCCAAACAACTGACCACACTGGCACACAAGATGCTTATAAGCTAAAGAGAATAGGACAAGAAAATCCTGCTGCTGATCTTACCTAGTATGGTAACAAAACATTCAGGAATTAAAACAAGCCTGGAGAACAAAAGGAGACAGGTGATGTCTTATTCTTTACCTCTGTTGAGGAAGGTGTGTTCAATTCTAACACAGATGGATTATTTTATCCCTCTTTCAAACCAATGGTCCTCTCTATCCAAAATCCACAAACAATTGCACCCTGATTCAGGTGACCCTGAGGGCACAGATCAGCTCCCAAGTGGCCTCAACAGCTGTCAGAAAGGGCTACAATCAGATGACTGCAAAGAAATACCATCCTTCCATTCCCCTCCCCCTCCACCATACAGTGTCAGCTGCCAGTACTGATGAAGCTTGTTGGATGAGAAACAAAATGTTTTTTTCTTCTTCCTCAATGAAAAAACAAAAACAAAAACAGTTGAGTTGCCTTTTGAAGAAAAAAAAACACCTTTGAGACAACTATGATGTGAATGAGAATCTCCACAGACAAATACCTTTGATATGTCAGGTTGTATGTTTTTGATCCCATAGAAGTGTGAGATAATAGGTCCACTTTGTTCACTCAACATTGTTCTTCTTTTGTGATTTGCTCTTTTATGGTTAGGTCATTAAGGGTTCTCTTCATCAGGTAGTCTAGTTTCTATATTGAGTTGATGTTTACTGGAATGTAGGTTTCTTGGTCTTCCAGTAATCCTTTGGATTTTTATACATATTGTGTTCTGTACATGAAGGTTATGGCACAGTCTTTGTCTGCTGGAAGGATGATCACGGTTTGGTCCTTCTTTAGGATTTAAAGGCTTTTCTATCATCTGTTTTGAGTTGGTTCTGATTCTGGGTTCTTCTGGTACATGGTATAATTATCTACCTAGTGTTTTCTTGAATCTCTATGACAAAATCTTGTGGTTTTAGATGCTGATTCTAAGACTGCAAAGAATTCAAATGATTAGCAGTATTTATGTTACAGCTGAGGCCTTTTTGTAGGATTTTGTGTTCTGTAGTGGATAGTGGGTGCCTAGACATATGACAACCTATTCTGGTTCTTCTTTGCTTCTGGGCTCTAGCCTGAGCAAGTTTGGTTTGGAGTTTGGTTTTCCTTTTTCCAGGTTGTTTTAGGGATGTATTCTTGATGTTGGTTGTCAGCATTTTTTGTGTTTTGGTGACATGATTTGTTCTTGTTGTACATGTTTAATCTAAGGTGAGCGTCTATGAACATCCATGAATTGCCATATCAATTTTCCCCCAGTTATTATTTTATTGTAGATTTAATTCCAAAACTGCACTTTTATGTATTCTACCACTACTTTGAACTCCAGCAAATTACAATAAGATCTAACTAGAAGTTACTACATTGCCCAATTTAAGTGTTAGTTATAATTTTTTATGTTCTGTATAGCATAGCACTGAGATATATCAGACAATACCTTGCCAGAAACAAATTTACACATAGTGTGAGAATGGGCCTACTTACAGGTCTGCCATCTTCATAAGATGCAAGGGTTGTGAACCAGGCATGTGGCTTTCTTGCTAACATTTTATGGCATTTGCTGTTCTAGAGGCATACTGTAGATGGGACCAATCCTTATGATCTTTCTTGCCTGCCCTCAAGAAATGGTGGGACTCAAAGCAAAGCACACAATTTGGAGAGGAGGTTTTTCTTACATTAATTTAGTGACATCTATGCAGATTTTGTATTCCAGTAGAGACAGCCAGGAATGAGCTGGGCTATAAATACAGGAAAAGGTTAGCATTTTGCTGTTTGATTTGATGATCACAGAGTTTCAGAATTTTCACATTGTGCAAATTATATACTTTAAACAGTAGAAATCCAGAATTGTGAGTGCTGAAGAATTGTTTGCTTTATAGCAGACTGGTGTCTGAAAGAAAGAACTCTAGGTTGCATATCCAAACTCCAAAATATTTGGGATTTAAAATAAAAGAAATCTAAATCTCATATACTCAATCCACTTCTTGCCTGTTTGCTTCATCTTTAATTTTGATAGCTAGGTCGTAATGCTGTTTAATAGTATGCATTCTGTGATCAATTTCTTCAATTGTTGTTTTTTTTTTAGTTTGATCCAGAACTGTTATCAGTATTCAGACTATGTATAGATTCAGACATTCAGGAGTCTAGGAAATAGTGGTTTTATGAAAACAGAAACATTGTGTCTTAAATCATATGTGAATGATGAATGGAGAGAAAAAAAGTGTATTGACAAAAATAATTTGGTTTCCTAACTGTTTAATAAATGAGTAGTGATAGTTATTTATTCAGTGACTGACCTGAAAATAGAAAAATTGTAATATATCTCTGTTTTAAAACAAAATGCATTATTTTACATTAATTCAAAGAAATCAATTTGATTATTTTTCATTTGTTATTCATTTTTGGATTATCAGTATTATGGCACCTCTTTTTCAATGTTTTAATTATTTGCAATTATTACAACTGTATTTTCAAAAATATTAAGCCATTCAACCATACCTTAAACTTTTTTAAGGATGAAATAGAAAGTTATAATAGCAATTAACATTCATACTAGAAATGTAAAACAAATCTGTCTGGTTCTTTTTTTAAAGCCAAAAAATATGGATGCCAAAAGTAGAACATGTTACAGTATAAGTGGATGTGCAATTTAGAGTTTGCTAGAGATTCTAACAAAATGTCCAGGATCTTAATTAAATTCAAACAATGTTGCAGAGTGAATATGTATTTCATAAAGTTATATTAAAATGTATATTATGGGGAGTGTTATATTCACATTTTGTATACTAATTAAAAAATTACAGAATATATGGTAGGGAGAATGGAAAGCAACAATAATTATGGAAATATTTTTATTGGTTTCATTTGTCTATTTGCCTAATTTGCAGAAAAAATGATATAATTAATGTTACTGACTGATTTGCATATTCCTAACTTTGAGAGTCCAGATTTTTGTAAGAAAGGCTAGCATCCTCTTTACCAATGTATAATTATAATAGGATTTCTAATTAGGTATTTATAGAATTACATTGTGATTTTTTTTTAAAAAAATTGAAAATTAGTGTGGAATTCTTACAATAAAGCTTACTCTTTGCTTTTAGTTCTCTACTTCTTTGCCATCCTCATCCTAGAATGACATGCATTTATCATTAATGTAAATATGTAGTAAGGATAAAACTACAATAAAACAAATGCATAATTGTTATTTGGTTTGTTTGGCTGTTAATCTTGGGACATTGTTTATTTTCATAGTTTTTTTTCACAATGTTCTAGGATTAATTTATGGCCTCCATAGCATAGCCCAAATAGATTACAGATGTGTTTGCTGAAGGCCCATCGTATGCCAAAAGGAAAGCTGTAGGAATGTTGAGCAGGCACTATATGAATAAAAAGATATTGAACTTGCAAAGTTATATTTATGTAAACCAGATAGCCATATATAAAGAATTTTTTTAGCATTAAAATAGTACTGTGTATGTGGAACTGCTTTTCAAATAGAACATTAGCCTACTACTTAAGTTTATGGCTAAATTCCTTTCTATCTTTCTACCTTTCAATTTCTAGATAATAGTTTTTATATTGTCTTAGCCTGTTCAGAATATTTCTAATGTGATTACAGAAGATAGCTAAATTAGTATAAGGGATGTTTTTATAATTAAAATGATAATTACCGGTATGTCCTTTATTGTCAGTCTTCATTCTAGCCATAACTAAAACTTTCAGCTCTTCAGGTAACAACCTGCATTTGGTAGCTAACTAGAGAAGGTTTAATGGATTTGTCACTGCATAACTTCATGAAGTTATTCTATAGTCCAAAATAAAGAAGTCATATATATTGAAAAGATCTGCCACTCCAGGGTACAAATGTCACTGTATATAATTATAAATATTACCCCCAGTTTAAATCCTAAGCATCTTCCTCCTGTCCATTTGAATCAGGAGTCTTTTAAACATTATATTCCTAGCTTTGAAATTTGTGGGGACCTTTTCAGTGTTTAAACAATGCTTCTTTCTGGTCTGAGTGCCTTTACTTTCCATGTTAGCCACTTCAAGCCTTACATTTATTTACATTTTTAAATACATATAGCTGTAATAAGCAACCTGGTGTCCTTTGCTTATTTTGGATTCGATAGCTCTAGGAAGTACAGGACGTCCTTGATTTCCAGTAAAAATTGGGCCCAGAATTCTGTTGCTAAGCTATGCACTTTTAAGGCATAATATCAAATGATTGCACCAACTTATGAGGGCAGTTCCAGCAGTCCCAATTGTCATTGTTAGGCAGATCTTGAAGGTTGCAGCATCCCATGGGCACCTGATTGCCATTTCCAATGTCCTGTCCCCATTAATTTTGCTGGTTGGAAACCAGCAGCGAATGGTGCAAATGTTGATCATGTGGGATGTTGCAATGTTGTAAATGTGAGCTGGTTGTCAAGCATCCAAATATCAGTCATATAACTACAGGGATGCTATGTTGACCATAAATAAAAGGATCTATCAAAGGCACATCTGTTCAACAGCACTATAATTTCAAATATTTGCCAAAACAATAATATTAAGAAAGCACTACCTGCACTAATAATGGGAAATGATTCTGTGCATCATAGGCCAAAAGATGTAAATAGCACATATCTTTAAAACAGTTTAACTTCCATGAATAATTTAAAAAATGCAGGGCTTTTTTTCTCATAGACATTCTCAGAACATTCTATGCAAAAAAAAAAAAAGCTCCCTCTGAAAGCCTATTGCAGGGCTAGGCAATCTTTGCCCTTTTTATGACTCGTGGACTTCAACTACCAGAAATCCTGAGCAGCCATGCTGAAGGGAAAGGGAGAGGTTTCCAAGCTGAGCCATGCTGGCTCAGGAATTCTGGGAGTTGAAGTCCTTGAGTCATAAAAGAGCCTGCACTAGAGGACGACATTAACATTATTTACAGGGTTACCTCTTTAGGAACTAAATGTTTAGAATCTAAAACAGCTAATTAAAAAAAGCCAACAGGAAAGAACCTCACATTTTTCAGCTGCTCCTGTTTTTTGGAAGGTAAAATTAGATAACAAAATAATCTTATTTCCTATGTTAACATCTCTGCAATGAAATCAATAAAGGTAACAGGAAAGAAATGAGAAACATTATTCTCAATTTAATATGTCTAATTTAGCTGATGCTAGAAAAAATAGTATCTTTTGAAAACTATTTTGAATATAACCATCTATTACAACTAAACCACTTTAAATTAAACAATTTTTAAGAATGAAATATTCTTAATTTGGACTTTACTTTTACTGTTTGGACTGTTGTGTGTTTTGAAAAATAGATTATTTAGAATCTACTTATGTTGCACTTCAGTCTTTAAATAATTAACCTAGTTGTATACATAACAATATATGATGTTTTCCATGGTGAGCTTAACATCAATAACAACATTTATTAAAAAGGCTAAAATAATTTCTGGTGGTATTATCTGTACATTAAAATTTTGTTTAGTCACAATCTTTCAGTTTTCACATTCTGGAAAAGCAGTGGTCATGTATCCTAGCAAAAGATGTTACATATGTGCATAAGCGTAGTCAGTAGCATATGCCTTTTTAAAAATATCAAACATGCAAAGAAACAAAAATAAGACCAAAATATCTGTATTACATCCAGAAATGCCAACTTTGCAACCAATATTTCTCATCCATAACTATGGCACCCTAAGTATACCTGCATACATGCAAATGCTTCTCTGGGATCAGTAACGCAGCAGGGATTGCTTTTTCCTTCTAGTAACAGATTGCTGGGAAATACCAAACATGGCCTTAAGAATTCCAATGTTTGTTACAAATTTTTCTGGATGTGGTTGGAAACAGGCTTAGAAATGCCAGCACAAATACATCACATTTGCTGAACATGCACATGCAACTAATTACAATCTTCAATTATATATGATATATCCAGGGCTTTTTTCCACATAGAACGTTCAGAACAGCATTCCGGCACCTTTTTTTGCACAAAAAAAGCTGAAGGAAACTGTTCCAGAGAGCCAAATTCTCCTCAGGCAGCCAGGTTGCAGAGCAACAGAATGCATCGCAGCGACAGGGCTTCAGACGGCTCAAATCGAAGGAAATGAGATCCGTACAGGCTAATTTAAAATGGGAGGGTAAGGTGGGCTGAGTGTGAACAGGTTGCCTAGCAATCTGCTTAAACAGTCTCTGTAACTTTCAGCTCCCGGTGCCTTGCCTTTTTTAAGCTGGGAAGTTGAAAAAAAGGCTAAAAAGAAGGCAATAGAGTGCTATCAAGGAAAATGTATAGATATAGCCAGCAGACGTTTAGGGAACCTTTATTTTTCATACACTGTTCAAATTTTGTTTTAATGCCATGGATATACACAATCAAATATAGTCAGTCTTTTTTTTTTAATCCCAAACCATCTGTTCATTAAATACAGTATAACAAAGTTTTGGATGATGGAATTATTTTTTATCAAAGGATAACTAATGATAACAGCTCTTAAATCTGTTATTTTCTTTTATTTTTGCACAAAGAATTGTATAATTTGCATTTGCATTCATTTACAAATAGAATATGTTGTTAAAATGTATTGGTGTTGAAATAATTAGTGCACACATATACCTAAAACCAGTTTATTGCATTTGGCAATTGTACTAAAAAAAATCTCATTGTCAACCAATATAATTCATTTAATTTGAAATCAAGTGAAAAATTGATTTAAATTATTCTATTAAAACAAATTAAAGGCAATTCTTTTATAAGTAGTTGCCTCAAAGAAAATGAGTTTGACATGCCTGCTCTAGATAGTTGAATGCTCCAAAATAAATTCTAGACCAGGCCTGTACATGCAGCCTACCAAGCACCCTTGGACAGAGCACAGATTTTTTTTTAAAAGTAATAAAATCACCACCACTGCCCTGAAAGTCATGTTGCCTAGTGCCTCCATGGCTTACCATGACCACAAACTCCAACACTGTAGATGCTCCTCTAGTCACCAAATCATTGATTAGCCCACCAGCATTCCTTTGCAGACCACAAATATTTTTAATTTATCAGTGTGGGTCTTTCCCTTCTACAAGTTGCACAGATCTCTTCTAGATTTTCCTCTTGCCTTTCCGAGTTAACTCCTTGGTCTGTCATTGAGCAAGAATTGACTTTGTAGGGAAGCATATTATCATTTGATGTATATTTAACATATGTTCTGCTTTTATTTGCCCATTATATAATATTTGTATGCAATCCACATGGTGAGATTTGGGGCAACTTATAATATTTTTAAAATAAGATTAAAACATAAAAGCAGGGCTTTTTTCTCATAGAACGCTCAGAATGGCGTTCTGGCACCCTTTTTTGCACAAAAAAAAGCTTTTGCACAAGCTATGCTACTCCCTCTATTGGCTTTCGAAAGCCTATTGGCTTTTGAAAGCCAATAGGAATTGCTGCTGAGCATGCCAAAAGACCTGGCCGGCAAACATTGCACCAGCAAGTTGTCTGCAGCGAAGGTGAGTTGGCAGGATCTTTGCATCCCTCCCTGCTGCCCAACTACACCATCTCAACTAGGTAAGTAAGAGAGGACAAGGAGTGGGAGGTGGGTTCTGCAGAGTCCATGTGCACTCCTTCCTTGTGCTCACCCGTGTCAGCCAGGTTGGTGGCCTACTTGGTGCTGGACCTGTGCCACCGTCGCCTCGCCCTGCGTGCCTAAGTGGCTACCCTGCATCGCCTGGCCTGCACCACCTCCGCCACCCGCCCCACGCAGCCTCGCCATATAGAGCGGGCCCTGCTGCTCCCACAGCACCAGCCGCATCAGCTCCGGCCCTGGAGGGCAGCCCTCCACCAACACCCCTCACACCCATGACCACAGCAGTGTTGCCACCCCCCTGTCCCCCGCCTCCTGCGCCCACCAAGATGAGAGTTCCAGCACCTTTTTTTTTTTTTAGGAAAAAAGCACTGCAAAAATGTATGTATGTACTTATGTCATTTACTTATATAATGCCATTTCCCAATAATCATGTCTGTGTACAATGTAAAAAATATAATAATGAAGAAACAGACATATATCCAACAGCACTCCACTTACCAAGACAGCCACTGTCCATACCATTCTTCAAAGAACAGATCATCCCTGCTTTTGTATTTGGCCAAATAAATGTATGTTCGGGTATCCTGTTTGGATACTTCATTCAATCCCTAATGTAAACAATTTTTGTAAAAAAAGTGCACAGTGTCTTTTGGCTATCTCTTTGGGCATTGAAGACAAAGTATATTCTTATAATGAGGTTACAATAATAGTGAAGAAATAAAAATGTGCCTTCTGCACATGTGCAACATTTGAACTGATGTTTTTCTCTTTCTGAAATGTTGGCAGGTACATACAGAGGTATATGTACCATTTGTACAATAGTTTGTTCCCAGTTAGAACTTTTTCCTAGGTGCATATAATTAGTGAAATTTTATCTGTTCATTCATTCATCACATTTATATGTGGCCTATTATGAATTGTGGCATTGCTGGTTTCTAATGTGGCTTTAGAAACAAAAAGAAAGCATTCTGATTTCCCAATATTTATTTTCCTGTAAGATTTTATTCCAGCTGTTCTATCTAATGATTATGTACTTTGTTCATTGCAAATTTAATTGATAAATTATTTACAGATCAATCTTAGTGTTTGATTTCTGCTAACCAAGAATCTAACACTTTTCTTGGAAAATTATATGGATTAAGTTAAATTTTCAAAATATAATTCCAATAATTAAAAGAATTCAAAAGAGTGAAATGAGATTTTGTGGAAAAACAAAATCAAACAGTTGATATACCAAAGATATACCAAAGGAAAACATTTTTATCCATTTTAGTAAGTGAGGAAGATGGTATCACACCTACACTCTCTGAAGATTGATACTAATTAAAAATAGACCAATCTTTTAATTACAGAGATTCACTAAGGTTGAGAAGGGGGTCAGAAAATACCTGTGTACAGTTATATGTACAGATAGTCCTAGACTTACAGCAGTTTGTTTAGTCACCATTCGAAGTTACAGTGGCACTGGAAAAAAGTGACTTATGACCATTTTTCACACTAATGCCTGTTGCAGGATCACTATGATTATGTGATTTACAACTGGATGTTTGACAACTGGTTCCTATTTATGACAATTGCAGTATTCTGGGTTCATGTGATCAGCTTTGCAACCTTCTGACAAAAAGTGTCAAATGGGAAGCCAGATTCACTTAGCAACCATGTTACAAACTTCACAACTGCAATGATATTTAACTGAACTGAGACTTAACAAATGTGGCAAGAAAATTCATAAAATGGAACAAAACTCACTTAACAAATTTCTCTCTTAGCAACTTAAATTTTGGCTCAGTTGTGGTCATAGTTGGAGGACTACCTGTATTTATTTCAGCAAACTACCAGTAATAAGTGCAGTAAAAAATTAAAATAGGTCTAGTCTAAATAAACTAATGTAAACGATATTACTGGTTTATCTTCTGCTCCAAAGATAATACCCAGAGCTTTTTTGTTGTATACTGTAAATTAAATGTAAATGATTAAATAATACTTCCTTGAAATTGACTCACTGAATGGCTACACTCTTAGAAACCCTCTAGAAGTGGTGGTGCAGTGGTTAGGATGCAGTAGTACTTCAGGCTAACTCACTGCTCACTCCAGGAATTTGATTCTGAACAGCTCAAGGTTGACTCAGCCTTCCATCCTTCTGAGGTCAGTAAAATAAGGACCCAGATTGTTGGGGGAAATATGCTGACTCTGTAAAACAGCTTAGTGAAGGCTATAAAGCACTATGAAGCAGCATATAGTCTAAGTGCTATTGCTACTGCTATTGCTTTATTCTGAATATTATCTCTTGTGATGTACATCTGAAATGAGTTATAAACATTGTTGCTTTCATCTATCTGCAGTTTCTCTCCATGAATATTGCTAATCAATGTGGTGAAAAGTAACAAATATATGTTTTAACAGAAGACAATATATGTAACTCAGGGTTGGGAAGCCTTTGGTGCTCTCTAAATCCTGTTTGCTTGCAAAACCGATCTTCTGACCGTCACAAATAATGGCTTAGACTATATAAGGTAGATGACTCCTGTTTTTTCTTCTTGGACCACTGGATCTTTTGGTATACTTGATATTTTGGAGGGGTTTAGTTGGTTTGTGTGCTACAGGAACTCCATGGCATTGTAGATGTACGTCAGTATTACATTTTTAATGCCTGTCTTGATTGTGCTATAGTGGGTTAGTTGTCAGGCACATTTTGATAAATTGTGTGGGTATCTGTTTTGTTGGGAGATGTTACATACACAATTTTTTTCCTCTTTCTGATGTTCTGGGTTGCTGCAGTGTGTTTGTGTTCAACCATTGCAACATTTATACATAGAGATAAACCACATTTACATACTGTTCTTCAATGAAAAAGCTAAGAAGGAAACAAAAAGAACAGAAGATATTCTGTCCAGCAACCAAAACCCAGCTAAGTATGGATTAATATATCAAGCAGAAAACAGTAGCCTAATGAAGAAACCACCAAGGAGAAAACCACATTCCCACCAAGGGCAAGCTACTGTATATAAACAGGGAATAAACTCCAAACTCACTATCACTGATGATATTACTCAGTTGGGCAATGACATGGCAGCAGGCAACAAGCAAATGCAGAGAGAACCAAGTACTCCACTGAAAAATGTCTTACCCATTGTCCTGTCTCCACTATTGAAAATTAATTGAAAATTCTATTACATAGTATTAAGAATATATATTTTGGTTATTCTAAAACAAATATCAATACCATTTACAGCATTACATTTTAGTAGTTAAATCTAACTACTAAATCATGGTATTTCTAATCACATTTTTCTACAGAGCTGAACTCAGTATAAATTCTAAAACTGTTCTGATTAAAGCAAGATGCACAGTAGTGTAGAAAAGCAACCTAAGTCTTATACCTAATATAAAAGCCACTAAATACATATCAGGTACCAAGATAGCAAAGACTGCTAAAATATTCATGTAACACATAATGTACTCTACAGGGATGCAGGTATATCGTTTACAGATTTTGAGTAAATAAATAATATTGATAGCTTCTGGATGTATATTGAGAATCAGATCACTGAGGTTTAAGTATATCGGTCCATTTTTAGGCTTCAAGTACAACCTGTGATTCAACAATACTTAGTTAAACATGATACGTAAAGCTGCTTTTTCCATCTTAGTCTGAGCCCAGTCAGATGCATGTTGAATGTCAAATTTAGAACATCGTGACTGGAAATATGTCAAAATTTAATCATTTGTATAATTATTGATTAGATATTGAAATTATAAACCTAACATTTTATTTTATAATAATTACATGGGAATAATATAAAAATTGATTATGTACCATGAAGTTGGTGTCAAATCTTAGCATAATTTATAAGCATAAATATTGTGAATGTTGCTTTTAAAATGGTCTTAATTCAGACAAACAAACCTTTAACCAAAGTTGTTTGTACCAAATGTAGGTTATTCTTCGACTTACACCCAGAGTTGAGCCCAAATTTCTGTGCTAAGCAAAGACAGTTGCTAAGTGAGTTACACTTGATTTTATGACTTTTTTACCTCAGTTGTTAAGTGAATCACTGCAGTTGTTAAGTAAATCATATGCTGTACATCTGGCTTTTCCCATTGACATTATCATTTCCAGAATGATATAGGAAGATTACAAATGATGATTGCATGACTCCAGGACGGTGCAGTCCATGCCAGTTGCCCAGCACCTGAATTTTGATCACATGACCATGGCAATGCTGCAGTGGTCAAAAGTAGGAAAACCAGTCATAAGCAGTGGTGGGATTCAGCCAGTTCAACCACTTTGGCAGAACCGGTAGCTATTTTTTTTTTGTTTCCCAGGCCCAGAATGGACTTCCAAAAGTGGCATCCACACAAAGAACCGGTTATTCACATATTTGAATCCCATCACTGGTCATAAGTCACTTTTTTCAGTGATCTTGTAACTTTGAATAGTTAGTAAACAAATGGTTGTAAGTCAAGGATTACCTGTACAAAGTCCAGCCTTTATCATCTATGTTTTATAATTAGACAATCTTAGGTGAAAAGAAAATATAGATCTCAGACAGAAAAATGAGAATTCAGTGCAAAGCAATATGAATACATATTAAAGAAAAGAATATTTTAAAGAAAAATATCAATTTTTGTTTAATTGTTTTGATTCAAATTGTGAATAAGAAAACCATTGTTAGTCAGATTTAAATAAAAATAAAATTATGTACAAGGGACGCGGTGGCTCAGTGGGTTAGGACGCTGAGCTTGTCGATCAGAAGGTCGGCAGTTTGGCAGGTCGAATCCCAAGTGCCGCATAACAGAGTGAGCGCCTGTTACTCGTCCCAGCTTCTGCCAACCTAGCAGTTCGAAAGCACATAAAAATGCAAGTAGAAAAATAGGGACCACTATGGTGGGAAGGTAACAGTGTTCCGTGCGCCTTTGGTGTCTAGTCATGCCAGCCACATGACCACGGAGATGTCCTCGGACAAGCGCTGGCTCTTCGGCTTTGAAACAGAGATGAGCACCGGCCCCTAGAGTCGGAAACGACTAGCACGCATGTGCGGGGGAACCTTTACCTTTACCTAAAATTATGTATGATGCCTGTTAGTCTACAAAACATATTCTTCCATACAATAATGAAACTTGAACTCATAGTGACTGATCAGGACAGTAAATATTTTATACATCTAATGTATAATGGTGGGTTAAAAAAAGCAAATTCTGTAATTAGAAGAATCATAAACAAATTTTAAAATAAAACTACTAATAAAACAATGCATATAATAATCTAATTATCAATAACTTGTGGTAAGACCATATTTGAAGTGTTGTTTATAGCTTTGGTCATTACTTCTTAAAAACAATACTAGAACTAGACAAGGTGTAAAAAAGGCAGGGGTGGTGGTGTTTACTAACCCCTGTCCCCCCCCACTGCCACCACCATCACTCCACAAAGCTGGAAAGATTGTGGACCGCTGGCATGTGTGACATGGTCAGAAAAAAGTTTTCTTATCTCACTATATTCAGTTTCAAAGTTTCACTAGAACTAAGTTCAGGGAGAAAATAGTTCTTTATATACAGTACACAGCTAAAGGGTATTGATCTATTAATTTGTTCCAGTAATTGTAACAGCAGCCAGGTAGGGTGTTTTGAAAAGATTATACAGTTTCATGATCAGGTTATCTATGGTTCTCAATACTAATGGATATTTATTTCTTCCTTATTTGCATGCTTTTAATGTGTTTGCTGGGAAATGACCATATTGTCTTCCAATTCAAGCTTGTGGACTTCCCAAATACATCTAGTGGCTCCTGAATTAGATAAGCCTATGGATTGATCCAGCAGGCTCTTATATTGTTAACATAAGGAAACATAATCTCATTTATAGTGAACCTATAATTAAAATTGTAGTGATTTCAGTGTCTCATCTCCAGTTTAATAAGGTTTATTTTATTTGCTTTATTATTTATCAATTCCTTTGTAGTGGATGTTAGCCACCGAATGTAATGTATTGGGCTTTGTTTTACTGAGTGTATCACGTGGGTTTGATTGCTGGTAGGCTGCTTAAGCAGGGACCTGGCTAACGGCTCCCAGCTCCTCAGACAACCCATCTCCAGTGCTGCCATTGGCTGCTTCTAGGGCAGCAGTAGGTTGCTTTAAACCTATTGGCCACCACCTAAAGACCAGGGTATAAATAGCTGCATTCGCAGCCCTGTTCCCCAGTTCGGTTCCTGCAAGCAAATAAAGAATGTTCCTGACTGAACTCACTCGCCTCGTCTCTTCTCTCAGTACACAACACCTTTCAAGTCATATAAATGATCAAATAAACAACTGAAGAACTAAATAAATAGGAGCAGTGTTGGAACAGTGGTTACAATGCAGTATTGCAGGCTAAGTTTTTCTACAGCTAGGAGTTAGATCCTGACCAGCTCAAGGTTGGCTCAGCCTTCCATCTGTCCAAGGTTGGTAAAATGAGGACCCAGATTGTTGGAGGCAATATGCTCACATTATAAACCACCCAGAAGTGTTATAAAGCACTCTGGAGTGGCATATAAGTTGATGTAGTATTGCTATGTCAAGGACGTGGTGGCTCAGTGGGTTAGGATGCTGAGCTTGTCGATCAGAAGGTTGAATCCTGAGTGCTGCGTAACAGAGTGAGCGCCTGTTACTCGTCCCAGCTTCTGCCAACCTAGCAGTTCTAAAGCACATAAAAATGCAAGTAGAAAAATAGGGACCACTACGGTGGGAAGGTAACAGCATTCCGTGCGCCTTCGGCGTCTAGTCATGCCGGCCACATGACCACGGAGATGTCCTCAGACAAGCGCTGGCTCTTCGGCTTTGAAACGGAGATGAGCACCCGCCCCTAGAGTTGGAAACGACTAGCACACATGTGCGGGGGAACCTTTACCTTTACCTTAGTATTGCTATTGTGTCAAGGAATTGTGTAGCATCTGTCCAGATGAAGTCAGAGACACTAACGCAAACTTGTAGCCAAATTAAACAGTACACAGAACACACAGAAGAAAAAGGAGGGGAGAAAAAGGGAAACTCCCCCTTTATATTTGGGGCAATCAATCATAGAGTACTCTCTAACTAATCAACTACAACTGTGTGTTCTGGTCTATTGCACACTTTACTTTCCAGCTACCAAATTCAATATCCTAACAAATTGCTATAATTCCATTGTGTGGTTCACTTTTGAATGTCTCTTCCTGGAATGCTATGGTCCCTGGGTTATCAATCTGTTTATCACCATAATTCTGCCTTTAATGCAACAATATTAGGTACTTTAAATACTTAACAATTTGTATTTTGGAAGTAGAGTAAAAAATCACTTTTCTATAGGAAACAAAATACTATTGTTGAAAGAAAAATCTTCATCAGGGTCCAGTCCAAGCCAGGAACAAACAAAATGGAGACTGCTTTAGAAAGAAAGTTGTAGTTTATTGAAGAGGAGAGCCAGACAGAAAGATGGTTCTGGGAAAACTGACCACATATAGCTGGGAGTGGTGGGTTTTTATACTTTCTTGAGCTTTTGCTTGAAGTTCTTCCTGTTTGAGGCTTTGTATTTCCTGTGTCATGTATTTTAACTTGAATCTGAGTGTGACTTTCTGGTATTCTGATGGTGGTGGGTTAATCCTATTATGTCCCAAAGGTCATATTTTGCTTCCCTGGAGATGTGGCTGATGAGTGTTGGATTTTTTTTGGAGTGAGGGATTGTTGATTCTAGGGGTCTTTATCTTTCTAATTTCAGCTTCCTAGCTCCAGTCCTTCTGACAAGATTATCACATTTGCATTTCTGCATACCTGGTTTCTGTTTGGGGCAGAGAGATTTGGGGGGAGGGGGTTCTGCCTTTAAGATCCTTTGGAGAAGTATAATCTGCCTTTAATATTCCCCAAAATATTTCTTTCTTGGGAGGGCTGACTTCCCACACTATTAACAGAAAAATGCTTTTCCTCTTCTGCCTACCCATTTGAAAATGATATTAGATTGTTAAAGTTAATCTGCCACAATAGTGACTAATGTCCCCTTTCCCCTGGAGACAGGATTAAAATGGGTTTGCCCTAAAGGCAGAATTGTATTTTTCTGGGAAATGTTTGTTATTACTTGTAAGAAATTAGATATAGTAATTTGTGTTTTTCTCTATATATTTCTTTTTTTTTTCTGTATCTCTTTTGATATTACCTGGTTTATATAATTATATCAAGTGAATTATATAGCTATATAATTATTATATAATAGTTGAATTTTATAATTATTATATAATAGTTTTAACTAATGATTGTCTTACTTATCTTACTGGACTGCTGTATGCTGTGAGAGTCACTCTCTGTGAAATGGGTGGCTATATACATTTGATTAATAAATAAACAGTTCTACTGTAATTTCTGAGGCAATATACCAACAGATTATTGGTTAGTTACAAAAATCCTTGGTATTTGTTAAAAAAAAGGTGTTTGATATACTGATATATTGGGAAAAAAATGATAACCACAAATGTTTGATGTATTTATTATTTGCATTTGCACAGATTAGTATAATCTTTACAATTTTTGAAATCAAACTAAAAACATATTAGTTTAGGAATCCCATGTTAGCCCCAGTCAAATGCATTCTTTAATTATTTTAAGTATATTATTGTTGAATGCTCACATTTGTAATGATAACATTAAATAAAGGAAATTAATCTAAAAACAATTCCAGGAAATGCAGGCAATATTTAGTTCCAAATGGAATCTTCCTGAACAGAGCTCGGTACTCTTTGGCTGTTAACTTTTTTATAAGTGTCTTAAGTTTGGATATTATCTTGTCATAAGGATTATCAGTGAAGTGTAATATATAATAAAAGGATATGTGTCCAACTAAATTTGTAGGGATATGATTGTGATGGTGGTATATTCAACTGTAAAAAGAATAAATAAAATGCAGATGTTTCTTCATGAAGATTTGGTGCTAAAGGTGACTTTGCAATGTGAAAATGGAATAAAGAAACACGTATATTATAAGCTGTTTATATGTAGTCTCATTAGACATCTGGTAGCTGCTAAATATGGAGCTTTTGATTTACTAGTGGTTTTTACTAGTAGAAACTCATGCTTATGAATAATTTTTCATTGATCCAGTTTCATATATAATAAACATCTGGATAGAAAACTACTTAAGGTCATATTGATCTTTATAGTTAATATGGAACACATACCGGTAATAGTCAATATTATCAGATTGTTGTGTGGCTTTATACATTTATATTAAAAAAGCAACCTACACTCTTTCCCAAGAAGGGCTTTGGTTAACTTAGAACACAGATAAAAGAAATTAAGCCTACATTTAACTAGCATAGAGATTATGGAAATATAAAATGGAAAAAAATAGCACACTGAAGATGGCTCTGTGAAAAGCGAAGATGACAGCTGCAGCTAAGAAAAAGTAGAAAATGAGTAGATTGGCTGCTTCAACCCTCTCTGAAGAAAGAGAGAACATGAGATTGTCCATGTGGTATTCCATATGATTGTTCCTCATGAAGACACTGCAAGATAGCAGTCTCCAAAAGTGGGAGGATTGCAGGAAGAGGGAACAAGAATTACCATTCTTGTTTCATCTATAGTCAAGGGTTACGGCAAAGAGTTAAAATATGGAAATTTCTTATTAGTTAACTAAATAGTGTTATTATTTAGAGCTTTGTTTGGACAGAGGAAGTAAAAAGACAGTAAAACTGTCTGTACTTGTGATAAGTCTAGGAAGTTGCTTAGTTTGTATTACATTTTACTGTTGTAGTTAAAACTGGAATAAAAACATTATTTAAAAAAGAGAATATGGAAACATATTCATAGATAATAAGATATTCATAGATAAGCTGGTTCTTACAACTGTAAATAAAATTGGACCCGACAAATTAAATGAAGGGAAGTGATTATTCATGCCTGTAGTTGTGGACTGAGGGGAGCAACAACAAGGCATTAAGAAAAATAATCTGTATCATGTACCGTAAACTGGTACAAATTCAATGGTAAAAAAATTGAGAGGTTGACAAGATTGCCTCATTATTATTACTATCAAAAACAATTTTGACATTTTAGTTGAAATGAATCCAATAATTTACATGTTATACTTTTAACATAATTTATAAATATAATTTATGTATTAAATTAATCTTTCTTCATCAGAACATCAGTGGTTTCCCAAGAAGAGCCATTTATCAGAAATCACACATTGAAAAAAAAATCATTTTTGCAGCTAAATGAAATATAATGGCAATTACACAGTTATCCTTGGATAACTCATTAATAGTGAATACAAAATTATTATTGCTATTTTTTAATTGACAATTCATGGAAATAGACAAGTATAAGGACAAAAAGCAAAAGTTTCACTAATTCGGGTACATTGAATTTGTCATTAATTCAAGTATAATATCATAACATTACAAATGGTTTTCAGAACAACTATTACCAACAAAAGTTGTTTGTATGCTGGATTAGGACCTGCAAATTACAAGTTCATTTCCCCACAAGGCATAATGTTCACTGAGAGAATCTGCCTCAATTCACAATTCTTAAGGAGGAGAGAAAAACCCTATACTGTGTAGAAGAACAATGAACTATGAAACAAGATTCATTTCTGCAACATCTAATGACATAGTAGAAGAATTATAGACTCTTATTTTAAGGTGCTGCTGATTTTGAAAATGTCCCATCTTTATTTTTTTTTAAATTTTGGTAAACAATATTTTTTGCCTTTCCTGATTTATTTAGTTTGATCCTGATGTATGGAGTGGCCATGATGAATAACATGTAGTCTGTTGTTACAGGCATCTGTAACCAGGTAGGTCCTTAGAGGGTCACGATGAATCAGAAGATGTACAAAAGTGACTGTAACCTAATAGCTTTATTTCTTATAAAACTCAGGAGGAACATTTGGCAGAATTCCTGTGTAAACACAATTCCTGTCCTCTTGATGTTAAATAGCTATGGAGCTTTTTGTCTGACACTTTGTCTTTGAGAGTTCTCCAGCAAAGAACAATGTGGCTGTTGGGGGGAGGGGGAAAAGAACCCACTCCAGAATGCAGTGAAATCTAACATTCAAAAAGGAGGAAAGAATCAATCACAAGCAGGTTTGAAGGTGCAAATGTAAGCCAGATTGAGTGGTGATGTTATAATGATTACATTTCAGATGCACAAAGCTTTCCTTAGTTCGTTGCCCAACTGTTTTTCCATAAGGCTCAATCTCTATTTTGGATTAGTTTACCTATGGTTAGTTTGTTTATATATGGTCTTTTACATGTATAAACATCCTTTTTTCCCCTCCAAGTCCAATACCCATGCAGGTTTCCCATTGCTGCTAGGTGCTTGCAAACGAAGTAAATACTTTTGATGAAAGTTTTTATCTTCAGGGTTTAGTTTGTTAACGTGTTGCAGATGGGCTAAGTGTTTGTAATTTGAATACGAGCTGTGCTTAAGCTGACCTTGCGTTGTTTTCTTCTTTTTTCCCCCTCATAAAGATTTGTTAAACAAATCAGATTTCATTTCTTGCAGTTTATACAAAGTGTACATGAATTTATAAAACAAGCAAATTAAAATTTTTTGAAAGATATCTTAGTTAGATTTAAATTCTATCAATCAAATACGTATTACTGCTAGGTCCTACAATGGTAAAGGGGAATGATATTTCATGTTACTTTTTAAAAAAATTACACTAGTAATGTAATGTAATGTTGCATTCATAATGCATTAACACTGACTGAAAACTTGTTTGGAAAACAGTTGGGAACAGGGGGTGCAACTATCCTGATATTAGAGACAGTCTTCAAATTCTCCTTTAAACAGATTCAAGATATTCCAAGAAGAGGAAAGAACTGGCAATATATTTAATAAACATACCTTCTAATATGAGCAGTATGGTGGCCTAATAGTGAAGACTCTCACTCTTATTCGGAAGGTTGAGAATTCAATCCTAGACAGTGTCAGATGTTTCTCTCCCAGGCGCAAAGAAAAAATATCTGTTGTGAACTTTGCGTGGCATCTGGAAGGGCCAGTAAACTGTCAGTTGCATCCAACTGTCCTGATTATAGCTTGAATTAAGGGATTATATCGGGGCTTTTCAACTGGTGGTACATGTACCACTGGTGGTACTTTGGCACCTGGGAGATGATACGTGACCTCCTAGACAAGTGTAGCAGGGCAGGGGAATGAGCTGAAGCAGCAACAGAACCACACAAACCTGAGGGAGGGTCAGCTGGTGCTGCAAGGCTGTCAGGGCTCGGCAGAAGCCTCAGGATCGGTGCACACAACTACATGCTGATCGGCACTTCTGCAGGCTGCAAGGGTGAGACAGAGTTTCCAGGATCGTCTCATGTAGTTACATGCTGATCGTTGCACCCAGAAGAGAAAAGGAGGAGGGTGGAGAAAGGAGAGGATATAAAAGGAGGAGGTTTTGGTGGGAATGGGAGAAAAAAAAAGATGACAGGGAAAGAGAAGGGGATGCAGAAAAAGAGATGGAGGAGAGGCTTCTTTGAGACAAGCAGAGGGAGAGAAAGGGATAGAACAGAGCAAAGATTAATGTCACAGAAACAGGCACAAGTTTCCCAGTAAAAGGGTGGTAAGTAGGTGTACGGATAGTCCTCAACCTATGACCACACTTGAGCCCAAAATTTATGTTGCTAGGTGAGAAATTTGTTAAATGAGTTTTGTCCCATTTTAAAACCTTTTCTTGCCCCATTTATTAATTATTGCAGTTGTTAAATTAGTAACATGGTTGTTAAGTGAATCTGGTTTCTCCATTGACTTTGCTTGTCAGAAAGTTGCAAAAGGGGATCACATGTCCCTGAAACATCATAATTATGAATCAGTTGTCAAGCATCTGAATGTAAATCACATGACCCTGAGGATGCTGCAACAGTCATAAATGTGAAAAATGGTCATAAGTCACTTTTTTCAGTGGCATTTTCTTTTTTTTTTCTTTTTTTGGTCATCAAGTTTTTGACATCTTGCTAGGCAACTGGTGGTACTTGAATATTGCCATAATCCTAAAATTGGTACAATCTGTGAAAAGGTTGAAAAGCCCTGGATTATAGGGTCGTAAAAAGGGAGTTTTTTACTTCCTTATTAATATGATGTGGACAAAAATACATGGTCTTGAAAAGTAGTGGCTATATTAGAGCCATAGGAGCATAGAAAGTAAGAACAGCTTTGGGATTAAACTTGAGGAGGAGTTTCTGAGAGGAAACAAAGAGAAAACGATAAGAAATTAATATACAATATACAATTTGAAGGCATTAAAGTTTAAAATTTTCAATATGTTGCTGTTGCTGGTAGATCTTAATGATTTTTTTTTAATAATGATGAGACATGGTGGACGTGTGATAAAGCAAGCAAATATTGGAGTTGGATTCAGATGTTAATATAGACAATTTTTAAAGTGAATATAGAAAGAACACCAGAGACTTTTCTTTTGGGGCTAATGGACAAAGACCTGGAAAAAATTATGGAACTTTGATGTTATATACAGTATGTTGACAGCAGCAAGATTACTCTGTGCTCAGAAATGGAAGACTACATCGATTCCCACAACAGAGGAATGGTTACAAAACCTGATGGAGCTAGCAGAGATGGCTAAACTGACTGTACTGATTAAAGAAAAGAATACAAATATTTTGATTGCCACGTGGAAACCGTTTTTAGATTTTGTGCTTGAGGTGGAAAAAAATGAAATTTTGATTTTGGGTTTTACCGAGTAGATAGACTTGATGTTGTTGAAATGGTTAGTTTGTATTTATAAAAGTAAAAAAGTCAAGATTTGAAGTTGACACTCGAATTTACTGCACCAAAGGAAGCCGGAAGTCAATACCTTTTTTTCCTATTTTTCTCCCTTACCTCACTTCTCTACTCCCTTTCCCCTTCCCCATCTTTTCTGCCATTTACTTTAGTATTTTCGTTGTATCGTATATTATAAACTAATAAAACTTAAAAAAAACAAAATCCACTTAAAAACAAGCTTTGTAGGAATAGTTAAAAGAACATTTTATCAGTTCTAAATCATAAATTTGCAAACTCAAAGTAGTCATTGCTTTTTACAGTAATTTTCAAGCCAGTTTCAGCTGAAAAACTAAAAATAGTTTTTTCACTAGAAAAAAATATAATTTAGGTTTTAGTCAAACTACAGTTGTTTTGCTGAGACAAATAGTTTTCTGAAAAAAGGTTTCCTAAATAAAATAAATCAGAAAAGCAAGCATTTTGATTTCATATCAGTTGTAATTTATTAAAAAGTTTGAACATATTTAAATGTTAAATATGCACTTTAAAATGTTCCATATAGTTTCAGTATCATAACTAAGTATACAGTTGCAAGAAAAAGTATGTGAACCCTTTGGGATTATGTGGTTTTTTGCATGAATTGGCCATAAAATGCGCTCTAAACGTCATGTAAGTCACAACAATAGAAAAACACAGTCTGCTTAAAATAATACTACACAAACATTAGCTGTTGTCATGTTTTAATTGAAGATAAGATGGAAACATTCACAGTGCAGGATGGAAAAAGTATGTGAACCTTTGGACTTAATAACTGGTTGATCCTCCTTTGGCAGCAATAACCTCAACCAAACGTTTCCTGTAGTTGCAGATCAGACCTGCACAACGATCTGGAGTAATTTTGGACCACTCCTCTGCACAAAACTGTTTCAGTGTAGCAATATTCTTGGGATGTCTGGTGTGAATCGCTCTCTTAAGGTCATGCCACAGCATTTCAATCGGGTTGAGGTCAGGACTCTGACTGGGCCACTCCAGAACGTGTATTCTGTTCTGTTGAAGCCATTGTTTTGTTGAATTACTTGTATGCTTTGGGTCATTGTCCTGTTGCATCACCCATCCTCTGCGGAGCTCCAGTGGCGGACAGATGGTCGTACGTTTTCCTGCAAAATGTCCTGATAAACTCTGGAATACATTTTCCCATCAATGACAACAATTCGTCCAGGCCCTGAGGCAGCAAAGCAGCCCCAAACCATGATGCTCCCTCCGCCATGTTTTACTTTGGGGATGAGGTTTTGATGTTGCTGTGCTGTGCCATTTTTTCTCCACACATAGTGTTGTGTGTTTTTCCCAGACAACTCAATTTTGGTTTCATCTGTCCATGTTTGAAGTTTGCAAAAGAGCACCTGGATGTTCCACAGCATTACTGGCAAACTATACTGTGGACAGATGAAACCAAAATTGAGTTGTCTGGGAAAAACACACAACACTATGTGTGGAGAAAAAATGGCACAGCACAGCAACATCAAAACCTCATCCCCAAAGTAAAACATGGCGGAGGGAGCATCATGGTTTGGGGCTGCTTTGCTGCCTCAGGGCCTGGACGAATTATTGTCATTGATGGGAAAATGTATTCCAGAGTTTATCAGGACATTTTGCAGGAAAACGTACGACCATCTGTCCGCCACTGGAGCTCCGCAGAGGATGGGTGATGCAACAGGACAATGACCCAAAGCATACAAGTAATTCAACAAAACAATGGCTTCAACAGAACAGAATACACGTTCTGGAGTGGCCCAGTCAGAGTCCTGACCTCAACCCGATTGAAATGCTGTGGCATGACCTTAAGAGAGCGATTCACACCAGACATCCCAAGAATATTGCTACACTGAAACAGTTTTGTGCAGAGGAGTGGTCCAAAATTACTCCAGATCGTTGTGCAGGTCTGATCTGCAACTACAGGAAACGTTTGGTTGAGGTTATTGCTGCCAAAGGAGGGTCAACCAGTTATTAAGTCCAAAGGTTCACATACTTTTTCCATCCTGCACTGTGAATGTTTCCATTTTATCTTCAATTATTTTAAGCAGACTGTGTTTTTCTATTGTTGTGACTTACATGACGTTTAGAGCGCATTTTATGGCCAATTCATGCAAAAAACCACATAATCCCAAAGGGTTCACATACTTTTTCTTGCAACTGGTATTAAAACCATTTATCTGTGTACATTTATGTATGTGTGCTACATCTAGGTTTGTTCCTGAAAGCCAAAACGTCTGCAGAATGCATCCACAATATAAATTCAATAAAGACTTTCAAGTGCCTTTTTAATACATTCTTTGAAATGGTTGTAGAGCTGAGATATGGTTTGTAACTTGCAGTTTATTATTCCAAATACCAATTTACTCATAACTCTTCCTCTATTTAGAAAATGTATAGCTCAGCTGGATAGAAGTCTAATTAGTATTCAAACTTTCTCACCATTGCTATGTGTACTGACTTTTTATGCTATTTCAGTATTAATAATTTATCACTTTATAGAGTAACTTAAAAATAGAGTTATCTGAAAGGGCAGGAATTATGCCAAATGTGTCCTTCATTCACATAATTAATTTCACAGCCTTTTTATTCAACAATAATCTTGGTTTTCTTTCAGAGGTTAACACTGATAAAATCTGTTACTGATCAACTAAGATCTCTGGAAAAATCATTAGTACCTATTACATTTCACCGCTAGGATATCTTTTTTTACAAAATAAATTTGCTCTGGGAATGAATGGAGACTAAGCAGTTTGATTGTTATACTATGTCTCTAGGATGATTAAGAATGATTAAGATTGAAGAATTGGATGGGAATCTTTTAAAAAATATGTAAGTTATTATTTCTTTTTATAACATTAATTGTTCATTATTCCATATTTTCCACCTTAATTAAAAAATTAGTACTGCTTTGTATTGCTCTGCTTTATCTATTTTTATATGAACTGTCATCATATTTTTGCTAAAGCCTATGAATTATGGATATAGTAATATTGTTTTTTAAAAAAACATCCCTTTTGGAAACTTATGTTTTTTAAAAAAAATATCAAAGATGTTTTCAAAAGCCTATTGTGGAGAATTAAAATGGAAATATAGGCTTTAGGAGGTAAATGGACATATTTCGGAAATATAAATTACAAATTACAAATTAAATGAGTACACTCTTGAAACTAAATTTCTTGCGTGCCTTGTCCACATCATTATTTACTATTATGTGATATATTTGCTCAAATACAAGAAAAAATTGAAGCATGGGAGCTGAAAGTTATCTAAAACTAGAGTTTCTGCAGATAGGGAAACAAACTCTGCACATGCTCCTTAGAAATGTAGCATATTAAGAAAAGAGAAATTAGATTAGTAGGTATTTAAATAATACCACAGCTAAATGGCATTAACTTTTTCTATGCTGTTAGAAGTTACAGTGTTAATTTAATTCAGTACACTAAACATTAATTAGCCATTGATTCAGCAGTGTGAGAAATCCAGGTTTTAAACATCTGGCTTACAAGCATATCAGGTGTGTGGAAGTATGATAAAGATGATGTTAGGTGATTTTTGCTAAGTAACCTGACAGGAAAGTATGCTGCAGAAAAGGCAGCAGTTGTTTGGAAAGGTTGGCAAATTATTCAAATAACTATGAAGGTGTATTAATTTCAAGGGTAGCTAAGGGCAGTATGAGTGGTTGTCACTTTGGGGAGGAAAAAACTTACTCAGTTCCTGTTTATTCAGATTATATGTAGAAGTGAAAAATGGTATGAAGAGAAAAGGGGAAAATAAATTTCAGATAAATAAGATAGATTCAGTAGAATAAATTTTATTTGTTCTATTTATTTTGATAAAATGGATCATTTGGGGAGAAGAGGTTCAGCTAAAAACAAATGCCAATTAAATTAACATAGTAGTAAGAATTATTATGTCAGTTTGCCTCTTTGTTATAACAATGTAGTTTGTGCCACTTATGCGAACTTGGTTCATTTATGTAATGGTGTAATTGTTTTTTTTTTAAATGCATCAATTTATAGCAACTGCATAATTACACAAGAAATAGGTATTCACACAATTATGTAAAATGTCATTATGCAACTGGCCAAAATATCAATAATTAGCCATACTTTGAAACACAATATTTAAAGGTTAAGCCTAAATGTAATTGTGGCCCATTGAAACTTTTAAATGACAATTTATTAAATCAAGATTTCTTTGTATTCAAACAAATATATCCAGTTTGAAAATGTTTAAAATGAGCTGTTTCTGAAGACTTTTACCACGTCTATTACTAAAATGATTGGTAATAGACTCTTGAGGTAGTGCTTCACCTCATGAATAAATACAGATTTAATTGCCCAGAACAAAAATATTAGAGAATTCAAGATTTTAAGATTAAAATTTGTTTCTAAGAGGAATGAAAATCTTTATCAATTGCCATTGCCAAGAATGCTTCAAACCTGTGAAATGGTTTAATAGAATTATTATATAACAGTCTGCCATGTTCAGATATGAGTGCTATTTTTGAAAAAAATCTTCACCATTGACTTCTTAAAATAGAAAAGGAGGAAGGAAGGAAGGAAGGAAGGAAGGAAGGAAGGAAGGAAGGAAGGAAGGAAGGAAGGAAGGAAGGAAGGAAGGAAGGAAGGAAGGAAAACGTGTATTTATTATTGCATGCACTGACTGGATACAAACTATTCAGAGTTTTAGTTTTAGTTAATATTGTCCCAATCTAACCAGCATCTCTTCTCAAAATTGAACTGGGAAATTTTGGATTATGGCCAATTTATCTTTGTTGCTCATTCTACCATACAGTTTGAGACACACACACCCATTCTCCCAATGTTCACACACTCATAGTCCAATCTTTATAATACTATATATTTTTACTTTTCAAATGCCACATTCAGCAAGAGTTCCATTGGTTTCATCTGTGTTCTTAATTTAAAAAAATCCTTTGAGAATCCCTATGCTGCCGAAAAGGCAGCAGTTGTCTGGAAAGGTTGGCAAATAATTCAAATAGTTATGAAGGTGTATTAATTTCAAGGGGAGCTAAGGGCCGTATGAGGGGCTGTCACTTTGGGGAGAAAAAAGAACTTATTCAATTCCTGCTTTTCAAGCAACATGAGAAACACATAACTTTAGTCTTTGTTATATCACTACACACTCAGTGGCCTTTTCAAAGCATTTCACTGTCAAGAGTATTGCTAACTACTTATCCACACTTGTGGCTGTTCTTGGGTTCTTGGCTGATTGCCCAGTTTGCCTGTCATTCAGAGGGCTTCCCCACTCATCCCCCTCTGCACTTCATTCTTCTTGATAACAGATATGCTCAAGCTGCAGGAACACATGCCTCTGGCTGCTTGTGATGCATAGTGATTCATAGAAGGAATTGTCTTAGTTTGTGAAATAAAAGCGGTGCCTGGTCCATGCCTGAGACCTAGACAAGGGAAACCTGTCTTTATTGCTGCCTCATGTTAAATTGACATGGTGCTTAAGTTTACTATTTGCTTTGCTTTTTCCATCTCAGCTTGCCATGTAAACCCTTGCACAAACTGATTTGGCAGAATATTTACACTTACAAAAGAGTTTGCTTCAATCATGGAAATTCAACTCTGGGCATTCAAATCAGGAATTATACACTGGGTAGAAACATTTGGCTCACTCTATGGATCTAGTTTTTGTTTCACCAGATTCCCCACCCCTATCCCACCATTCACCCTAGCTGAGTAGTATGGTAGGAGATGCAAATAATATTATGATTTCATCTTTTTCCAAAAGAAAATATTGTTGATCTACAAATGCTTTCTCTGTATAGCATATTTTAATTCATGGATTATACAAAACTATATGGCTTTCTTAAAAATAACACTTACATTTTATCATCCCAAATAGTTTAATGTGTCTTTCAATAATATAATTATCAACTCTTTTCAATAATTTTAATTACTTTTTTTTACAAATATACTGAATCTAAAAACTTGGCATAGCCCTAAAATTAAGGTTGTATTGCCAACATTTGGCATTTTTGTGTCAGAATATTTTTATAACATTTTCTTATCCCATACATTAATCATTTATAAATCAGAATAGATTTTGTCCACAGATGTATGATGAAGTATTCTGGAAGCAATGAAAAAATTAATCAAATTCCAAGGTCGTTGAAATACAAACATTGTCTTTGGAAATAAGGCTACATTTTTTAAAATTTAAAAAAAAATAGATTTCTTAAAATTGACTGTTGGAAACAGAAGTGATTTCAAAGAATACATACTTTAAAGAATAGGTTTCAACAATGTATATCTTTAGTTTTTAGTCAATACAGGTAATCCTCAATTTATGACCACAATCTTCTGATGCTAAGTGAAGCAGTTAAGTGAGTCAAGCCCAAAATGTTACATTTTTTTGCTGTGATCAGTAAGCTAATTACTATGATCATTAAGTGGATCACATGGTTGCTAAGCAAATCTAGCTTCCCCCTATGACTCTCCTTGTCAAAGTAAGGATAGGGACAGCTGCAAATGATGATCACTTGACTGGGACATTGCAACAATCAGAAGTGTATGTCAGTTGCCAATCACACAAATTTGGATTATGTGACAATGGGGACACTGTGATGGTCATAAGTGTGAGTATCAGTTGTAAGTCACTTTTTTCAATGCCACTGTAACTTCAAACAGTCACTAAATAAATGGTTATAAATAGAGGACTACCTGCATTGGATTGAAAGATTAAAATTGAGGAATATATGGTGATAAAAAAACAGACAATAGATTCACAAGAATCTAACCAAATTCTAGCAGGATTAGTTCCCATATGTACAAAATATTATTCTGCAAGTCAACAAGAAACTTTCAGTATGGTTTTGAATGAAAACTGAAACTGTTTAAAATAAATAAACATGCCTAATGATCAAATTAGAAATCAACAATAATTGCAGATGTCCAAAGTGGAGTATAATATTTATAAATGTATAATTTATAAATATAAAGCATAGAGTCAGTGGTTAAAGCATCAGGGTAGATGAGTTCAAGTCCTGCCTTAGCCATGAAAGTCAGTTGGGTGATTTTGGGCCAGTTTCTCAATTCAACCCACCTCACAGAACTGTTGTGGGGAAAATAGGAGGAGGAAGATTTGTTGGATATGTTCACTGCCTTGAATGATGGGGGGATAGCAATAGCACTTAGACTTATATACCGCTTCACAGTGCTTTATAGCCCACTCGAAGTGGTTTACAGAGTCAGCATATTGCCCCCAACAATCTGGTCCTCATTTTATCGACCCCAGAAGGATGGAAGGCTACCTTGAGCCAGTGAGATTGAACTGCCAAACTGCTGGCAGAATTAGCTGTCATACTGCATTCTAATCACTGTGCCACCATGGATACATATAAACAAACAAACAAACAATTAACTAGCAATTAGCAGCTGGGAAAAAAGAGACAAAGAAAAACAAGGGACGACAAAAATACTTTTTTTCATAAAATTTTTAATCTTTTGGGTTTGTTTTGTCTTTTTTAAAAAAGTGTTTTGTAACCACGTTTTCATTTCAACTTTCACATTTGTGCAAACTCTGCCCAAAGTATGCACAATATGTAAAATGAAAATGTTCATTTCATTTATTTATCTTTCCTTTGTTTTTTGTTGTTGTTTTTTATTTAAAAATATTGGTTTGAAACTATAATGATAAAATAACAAAGAGAAACATGGGGGAGAGGAGGAAGATATTTTTCTTTCCAAACTTGTAGAAACAAGGAAAAAAGTATTGAAGAAAGAAAAGAGTCCAAATTATATTGGGGGGGGGGAAGGATTTTTGTCTGTGATAAACAGAATGAGAAGCATTAGGCAGACTGTTCAGGTAAACATGAAAGATTCTGCAGGTTCTTTGATCCCAAACCATTGGCTGAATGAGAATTTGGGTATTTTTCCCCGCATCTTAGCTCAGCATGTTCTACATTGGTATCTGAAATTGTCTTCTGTTCCTTTGTTGGCAGATTCTTAGTTTTCTGAAAGTCTCTTATCATTCTGTGCAAAGGACATTTACTCAAAACTGCCAGACTTCCATAGAGACTTAGGGTTTCAAGTGAAAGAGGAAATTTGCCCCTATTTAACTAGACAGCTGTCTTTTCTCCCCTAACAGAATACCAGTAGTATGAAAATAAACAAATAAACAAATAAATGTAAAACATCTGGTGACCTCTTTCAGCTTGAGTCACAACCCATCTGTAAGTCTCTGATGAGGCACATGCATAAGACCGCTGTGGTTAGAAGAATTATCAAATAGAGTTTTGCCTTGTGAGTGCAAACTATATTTACCACATTTAAGCTAGTTCAGCATATTTGTGGCTTTTTTCCTGGGTTTCACAAGACAGTTGAAAATATTGTAGAGAAGGAGTATTGTTTCTATTTCATAAGTGGAGGATGTCATTGTTTTGCTCAGCGCATAGCAAACTATGGAACTATTGACATTAATAGATAGAAAAGAAGAACCAAATTTGACTATATATATGTCTGTGTGTATGTGTAAATTTTTTGGATTGCTAACAAAGAATTAAAGGGAGACTGATATGGCCATTTCAAACATATTTGTTCTCATCAGTCAGCCATACCCTTCTGAGATTCGAACCTGGGCCGATTGCACATTAGGCAATTGTTCTAACCTTTAGGCCACTGGCTCTTTCTTGCTTTGTTAGCTGAGAAGCAAGGGAGATATGTGTTAAGTGTTTGTTAAGTATTTAGAATACCTTGCTAGGCCCCAAACACGGGACAAATCTTATTTCCTGTTTCAGCCTAACCCAAGGTTATTTTGTGCTTGTGCTTCATGCTTGTGCAAGCAAAGTGTGATCGGAGCTGCCATCTCTCTATAAATATTGGTGGGGTTGTGTGTGGTGCTGGCTTTGTTGCTGTAAGTGGGTTGGATGGCTGTGTTGTTACATCCTGATTGGATGATGGAGTTATTGTTTGCAGCTTAGTCAGCTGTTTTGTAACATCCTGTGTGGCTGAGGTGTTGGCTGTAAATAAAGGAAACAGAAAATAAGATATCCTACTATTAAATACAGTACATTGTGTACATACATACATACATACACATACATACATACATACATACATATGTAGTCTCACATTAGTTATTTGTGAAACAACAATTGGGATAAATCATCTTGGCAGATCAAGCCTGAACCTTTCTCAGGTTTTTCAACTTCTGAAAGTTTTGGGAGGTTTTGGCGGCTAGATAGGGGTTGTCAAAGAAAAACTAACATATAAATGGTTTGATTTTCTCTTAATCCAACCCCTTTGTGAGTATTGAATGAATTAATGAATGAATGAACCTTTATTGTCAAAGTACAACCATGTATAGTAATTTATTGCACTATCAGTGTCTTATTCTATTTCTGTAGAATACTAGAAAATTAATCTTGTACATTATGAAAAAACTGACTTTTTATGGCTATATAAATAAGAATATACCATATGTGCTTTCTGACTACCACTAAGACTAGACCTTTGTAGACTAGAACTTAGGTTGACTACTAAGCAGTGTCCGAGTACAGCTTTGGCTGGCCTAGTTATATTGTCACACATAAGATTCTTCAAGGATAAAGAACAATTTGGGGAGAACAAAGGGTCAACTCATTTGGATTAGATAATTAGTAAGTCTGTAAGGAGTAGATTTTCTTCCATTGGAATAAATTATTGGTTTGACAGTTTTAAAGTGCTGGTTTATAAGTGACAGATTAGATGATAAACGATGGGGCTTTTGGCTTTCTAGCTGAAGAAGCAGAGGTCAGAGCTGTAAAACCATCAAGTGGTACTTTAACTAGACAACTGATCTAATAATAAAATGCTGTAGAAAACGATTGACAAGAGCAAAGTTAAGCTAAAGCCCTAGTGCTTAAATTTCATGAAAAAGAATAAGAGGGCTGAAAGCAAAGAAAGGCTTGTGCAGCATCTGATCTTGGATATTAATTTATAGCGTTAAGTTCAGGAAAATCTGAAGAAAAAACATTCCTGGTATTACTCACTGGACAAGATCAAAGAAACTCCTTTAAGTTAATAGGAAAGTTGTCTAAGTACATATATGGTAGTGAAGCTTTGGTAAGGTTCTGTTTCAAAATGATACTTATTTCATAATTTCTCATAATAATGCCATCGTTACTTACCAAGATTTTTTTCAGTCTCCCAAGTTACAGTGTTGAGTAATGGTTAACATATTGACTGACAATGGTACACCTAGATTTACTAATTCATATTAACTGAATTAACTATTCAGATTTGATTTAATTTGAAATAATATATATATTTATGGGACAATTTACTGATCAATGGTCTTGTAGATCATATCCATACCTTCCATATCAGAAAGTATATAAATTAGTTTGAAGGCTAAATATACATAAGAGCTTAATTTCACAAGATAATGAGTGCTGGTGTATGCCTGTATGTGAGTAATTTTAATGCATGTCTTTTAAATCAAGTAGAGGGAAATCTCAAGTGAATAGAGGTAGAAGTGCTGAAATACAATTACTTTTCAGTCTGTCTACTTCTTCAACTATTGAGTTGTTCCTTACATGGTTTCTTTTTTCATTTACTAATGTATTTGCTTTCTGTCTTTACTGAAGGGAGTTCTATCTGTTCTAACTGTGACATTTTCTCCTTGGTGGTCTTCAGGTTTTGGTAAAGTTATTGCTTATGGCCCTCTTACTTTCACTATAGATATAAACCAGCTGTTGTCTGTCTCTTCTTTATTGGGAGACAATTAGTACGTGTCTACCTAAGAATGGAAATCTAAGCCTTTTAAATGCTGCATCAGCAACCCTGTGAGAACGAAGCAAACTTGCTTACATAAAAGAAAAAGTAAACAACTTCAGCAACTCTTTCAGATGCTACCACTAATGTCTCCAAAGAATATAAACAGAACTTGTGAAAAATAAAATATGTTTGGGTTAAATGTGAAGAAAGAGAGAGTAATTCCAAAAGAATGTTGAAATGATCTGCTTCTAATACTAATTTTTAAGATTTTAAGATTCCCTTTCATACAGAAGACTCTATCATGTCCCATTTTTATACTAAAAGTTGCATTCCTTGTTTTAGTTGTGATACTTGCCAATATATAAATAGTCAGGGAGAATTTTACACCACCTTGTCTTTATGTCAAGCAGCATTTCATGGCTGAGTGATCTTGTGCCCCAGGTCTTGGCAGCTGTCCTCCAGAGGCCAACTTTTGGGGATTACATTGACAGTCAATCAGTGGACCATGTCCAATGTAAACTAGACTAGAACCATTTAAATTCAGTTACTATCAACAAGTCAAATTAGCTAGAAACTTTTCTTGGAAGATTTAATAACAATGTGGAATTTTAATAGACACTGCCTTGTTTCTTGTTTTTGTTTGGAAAACTTCTTAAAGGGTTAAATAATGCACTATTTATCTGAAATAATTTATTAAATTAATTCTGCTTTTTTCTTACTTTCACCATAGGTGGAAATAACTCTGCAGGATGTCAATGACAATCCACCAGTGTTTCCTACAGATATGCTTGATCTGATTGTAGAAGAGAATATAGGGGATGGATCTAAAATAATGCAGCTAATAGCTACAGATGCTGATGAGGTAGGAAGTGACTACTTTTCTGAATATTGAAACCTTGTTGGTATTACAGTGATTTCAATGCCCAGATTAATTTTCTACACTATAACTGAAAAGTTAGAGTTGTTAAGGAAATAGGACATAAAATGTGATTACTTGCTGATTAAAAATGGAAATTGATATAATTTACCACAAATGTGTTAAGCTAAAGACTCCAAGACATTTGAGCTAGACAGGGAAACATAAAGATTTGTCACTTTGCTTATATTATTTGTTTTTTCTTATTCCAACCTTGTTGATCATGATTTCTGCCTAGCTTCTTTGTCCATTAACAAAAAAGCTGTGCAGTGCTGCAAAGAGGCAATTTCAAAGAAGTGTTATGAATTTCTGAAACAGAATTCTTTCTTGATATCTGTACTGACCTGCGCTTTCTGAAGTGTGATGTGATTAGCAAGACTAATTAAAGATATCACTAAGGATTGACATCAGGTTAATGGTACTCATTCAATCAATTAATAATTATTCAATCAAGGACCAAAGGTGATCAGGCCTTACCTCTAAGATAAGGAGTAGTAGAGAATTGTGGGTTTCATACTCCTGTATTAGAGTTGCTCATTTCAATGCAAAATAATTACTTAATTTCAGGACAGGTTTAGAAGTCAAAGCAATGAGGTTAAATTACTGTTAATATAGGTAGGAGGTTCACCCCCACATTGGCCATCATCTATTTTATTTGGCTTAATTCTTGTTTGCAGTAAAGTTTTTTTTATTTAACTAAGTCTGTGAAAGTCCTGCCAAGTCCTAGCATGAAATTCCAAGATCCATATAATATCAGGAGGTTATGGTTTATTATCATCTTGGGTAGCCTTACACTTGAATGTTTTGGTGAAACAAAGTTACCTGAAGGGTAAAAATATTATCTTTTATACTGGTCTTCTTGATATTACCGTATCTTATTGTATTTTATTGTTGTTAGCCGCCCTGAGTCCTTTCGGAGATAGGGCGGCATATAAGTCCCAATAATAAATAAAAAAATAAATATGAGTTTTTTCTTTATATTGTGAAATAAATTCCTGGAAAATCAGAAAAGCAGAGCAGCATCAAAGTTTTGTTCATAATGATATGGAGCAAAATATATTTTCAGATGCATACAAATCTCAAATGGCAAATCTTACATTTAAAAATTCTTGTTTTTTGCATGTAGTTGCAAGAGGTTTTCCAGTAATTGTACATACTTATTGACATACCATACTTTGCATATACTCAGGAGTTTTGCTGAGAAAATTCCAGGCATCCAAAAATCAAATAGACCATAGGTTGGATCTAGGCTTAGTGACACAAAATTCTTGCACTAATTTAGATCCCCGTTAGTGCTATATCAAGGATCTGTTTCCCTGTATAACATAGCACCTCTTCACAGTGCCTTCTATCCATTTTGTTATCAGATCAGGGATGAAATATCTACTAATATGATCCCAAAGTATCCTTGACATGTTTCAGGTTATGGTTCTTTATCAAGAAATACTTTGATGATTCACAGGCTAGAAAGCCTTGTTTTGCATTTTTAAATATGTCTGTTTTAATGTAAAATTTATAACTTAGTTGTTTACTGAAGATTTAGATGAAATGTATCTCATTTTAGTTTTTATTTATTTATTTTTCAGGGTGCAAATGCTTTGGTAACTTACACCATCATCAGTGGTGCAGAAGATAGTTTTCATATTGATCCAGAATCAGGTGAATTGATAGCTACCAAGCGGTTGGATCGAGAACGCCGTTCCAAATATTCCTTGCTTGTTCGTGCTGATGATGGTCTACAATCTTCAGATATGAGAATCAACATTACTGTTAGTGATGTTAATGATCATACACCGAAGTTCTCCAAACTATGGTATTCCTTTGATATAGCAGAAGATACCACTCCAGGTAAACTGAATACTTAATATGAAATATGAAATTAATGCAACTATTTTGATTAGTTGAAGTAGATGAATAATTTTTAATGTTAAAATGAGATAGATAGATATATGATAGATAGATAGATAGATAGATAGATAGATAGATAGATAGATAGATAGATAAACAGATGATGTAAATATGGATGATGTGATAGAGATGTACTTAATTGTATTCTTGAACATCTAAGCTAAGGTATCTCTATTACCTGGCTTTATGAGGGAGCAGGAAGTAAATTTAACCAAATTCATCCTATTATTTTTTACTACAATAATAACATATTAAAGAGACCTATATTTTGTCTCCAGTACAATTTAATCCTTAACTTCAAGAAAAGAAAGAAATTCTAAGGCAGGAAGCACAGTGACAGCCACTGATATTGTATAACCCCTCATTATATAAGAAGGCTGCAATGAAAAAACCAGTGTGTTCTATTTTAAAGAAAGTGTGTAAATTCCAAAAAAGAACTTTTTGCCAATAGGGTCACAGCCAATTTCAAAATATATTTTTCAAAAGACTATTATTCGACTTCAGGAAAAACTATTGTTTCCCAGAGTTGGGTTATCTCAAAAATAAATGTTCTTTTACATTAAATTTGTCTTCTTCTGCCCCTCAGTGACATTGCATATTAAGGCTCAAGTGATCTTGAAATAAACCTTGGAATGCTTTGGTCATCTGTGCCCATAAATCTGATGCAATGCATTATAATGATTGGTCATATATATATATGTTTTTGGTTTTGTATTAACAAAATCTTCCCATTTACAAAAAGCATTTTTTTGAGGAAGAGGCATCTGCGAGAAAAAAACCAAAGCATTTTTTGCTGATTCCTTTCTACTTCAAATAGTTCCTTTGCCACCAGATTTTCTTCCTGCTGATTTTAACCCATCACTTCAAACATCATGGGCTATAGCACAGGAAAGGAAGCTGTAGGACAATAGTAACTTTTTGTAGTTCCCATTTACTTGAGGTGTTGATCTAAAATGGTACAAGCTCTAATCCCATTTTTTTCTATTGTTTTCTTTTTTCCATCTTCCCCTCCTCCCATTTTTCATTTAGGTTCTTTAGTAGCAGCTATATTAGCTAGTGATGAAGATTCAGGCATAAATGGAGAAATCACATACATTGTGAGTGAAGATGATGGCGATGGGACATTTTTTTTGAATCCAGTTACTGGTGTTTTTAACTTAACCTGCATGTTGGACTATGAAGTACAGCAGTATTATGTCCTTACAGTTTGTGCACAAGATGGAGGTGGACAATCCACCATTAACAGAGTTTATTTTAACATACTAGATGTAAATGATAATTCACCAATATTCAGCATGGCTTCCTATAGCACCTCTTTGATGGAAAACTTACCTCCAGGCTCTACTATACTTGTTTTCAATGTTACAGATGCAGATGATGGTATGTATTCTTCCATATTTTGAAAGTCGGTATTGTGGAGCATATTTGCACATGTATGTTATAGCACAAATATAGTGTTCATATGCCATACCAAATATAATGATTATCTATCCTGTAATTATACTAATTGTTCTGTGCCCATAGTACACAAGGTCATTGCTAGTTTAATACTGTTTACTCTTTATGACAATAGATTTGCAGGATCACATAAAGAAGTCTCCATTCCAGGTTGTAGCATTTTTTTAAAAAAAAGTCTTGGTAGCTAGTATAGATGTATATTCTCTGTATGAAACTATAAAATTGTCATGCTGGTTCCATTAATCTCACTGCTAAAAAGTATAAGTACAATTTGAATGAATGTCTTATTTCCATGTGTGTGTGTGTGTATGTGTGTATGTATATATGTATGTATATGTATAGAAGCACACATCATACACACACACACACACACAGAGACATATATATAGATATATAGATGGCCCTCACTTACTGACTATGATTGGGACTGGAAAATTCTGTTGCTAAGCTTTACAGTTGTAATGCACAATGTCACTCGTCTGTCCCATCTTACGCCAACTATTCTGGTAGTCTCAATTGCTATCATTAGGCAAATTCCACACAAACTGCAGGGTCTTGCAGTCATATCAGTGGTGTCATTCAGCCAGTTCACACCACTTTGGCAGAACCGGTAGCTAATTTTTTGTTGCCCGGGCCCAGAATGGACTTCCGGAAGCAGCATCCACACAGACAACTGGTTGTTCACATATCTGAATCCCATCACTGAGTCATATAATCATTATATGCAACTACCTGCCGTCTTCCTTATTAACTTTGTTTGTTGGAAGATGATAGTGAAGGTTACAAATGGAAATCAAGTGACTATGGGGAGTGCTATATGATGTGTACAACTACAATGACCCATTGTAAATTGCCCTCATTTAGAACTTCATAACTTCAGTCTCTGAATGTTAAACAAGAACTATCTGTATTTATTTTATAATATTTATAATTTTTCTAGTGGTTTCGGAATGGGATACAAGAAAATCAAGTCCAAAATACAAAAAGCAAAGTTGAATTTTCAGTGTAGCACTTTAAAGTATTACAGTAAAGAGCCAGTGATGATGGTCATAAGTATCCTTTCAACTAACCTAATTTAAGGGTAAACATACTTGAAGGAAACTGCTTTGAACAAATGTTCAGTCTGATTTCGATGTCGTCAGTACCTTCAATCACTTCTATAATATATTGTGCAATTTTTATTTGCAGATAATTATGCCAAATAGGGGATATTGAACAAAGTATCATATAGATAGATAGATAGATAGATAGATAGATAGATAGATAGAAAGATAGATGATATAGATATAGATATAGATATAGATATAGATATAGATGATATAGATATATAGATATATAGATATACATATAGATATATATAGATATAAAATAAAAAGTATTCAGAACATTTTTATACATTTATATATATAAAAATGATAAAGCATCTGCAAAGTTTAAAATAATAAATAGCAGTGATTAATAATTGAGTACTAGAGTCTGAATTCATATTTCATATTCCTTCTTCTGGGAAACCGTGGATTCTTTTAATATATGATATTTATTATTATGTGAAAAAAGTAAAATGATTAAAAAAGACAAGATAGAAAATAAAAATCCATTAAAAATAAAGTTGAGCTTTTTTATATTAGATAGATAATATTTCCACATTATTTATTTAGTACTATGAATGCTTTGCTTTTAGCATAAGGATGTAATAGGTAATGGATATTGGTTTCAGTTCAATATACTACACATTGTAAAAATATAAGATAACATTTGAACTCAGAGTTATTGCTGTCTATATTATTCATTATAAGTTCAAATGTCATCTATGTTTTACAATGTGCAATACATTCACCAGCTTTTATTGCAGTGTTATGCAGAGGACACTATAATCTTACTGAAATTAGGATACACAGCTTTTTTTCCCTTTATTTTTAAATAACTTTTTAGAATTGTTCATTTAAATAATTTATATAGCTGCTCACATAAATAACTCTGGGTGGTTATAAGATATGAAATGCATCAACCCCAATATAACCCCCCTCTGCCTCTGTATGTCCAAGGACAAACTGTCAACCTCAGTCATCATCAGTAGTAACTTTTGACTATGGCACAGTCATGTAATCAAATATATATTTTCCACATTTAATTGCTAGTAATCAAACATTTGTGCATCATATTAGTTCTGCCCACCTCATAATAAAACTTGTTAAAATTAAACATTAATTTTCTTTTAAGTATCTATGAAAACTTTATTTTGTGTATTTGCTTCAAACAATAATCTGAAATACAATTATTCAGAATGCAGTAGTTCACTCATGAGTGATTGTTTTGCATCTAAACTAGCTAAGGTCATGTCCTGACTTACTTCTACCAGATAAAATTCGCTTTTGCCCAATAAAGTTTTGCCAGTGGAAAGATCAGCTATCAGAGTAGAGGATATTTTATTAGTGGAGTGAAACAATGGATTGGAAAATATGTGGGACAAGAAAGAAACTGAATTACCCATGCCCAAATTTTAGTCATACCAGCAAGATTTCTGCGTCACAAAATTAGGCTGAATCTGGTAGGAGTTCTAAAATGTTAATTTCCATGTGGTTTGGTGGAGCAGTGGGCTAATGCCTCCTTAAGTAACACCAGCTGCCTGCAGTTAGTGCAGGTTCGCATCCCACCAGGCTCAAGGTTGACTCAGCTTTCCATCCTTCCAAGGTAGGTAAAATGAGGACCCAGATTGTTGGGGGCAATAAGCTGACTTTGTAATAATGCCGCTTGGGGGGGTGTATGAAAGCCCTAATAAGCAGGCATATACATAGAATGAAGGCTATTGCTAAGCACATTGAAGAAGAGAAGGGCGGGATATAAATGGGATTAAAAAAACTTAGATTTAGGCAATTATTGTAAAATTCATCTATAACTTAATTGTTTTTGTTACACACAGCCTAAACATAACCAACTGTGTTGATTAATCACTTGGATATATTTTCTAAGCAGATTGTACCGGAGAGCTAATTAAAAGATCTCTCTGTCTCTAATGATCAATGATCCTACACAAAATCAGTGTCATGTCAATATATTTATGATTGTTAATCTGAACTATGCAGTAGACAACTCTTCTTATCTATAAAGTAAATACTAAATATTTGCTAACCTGTTCCATTAAAAAGTTTTCAACTATAGGCAGATAAAGAAACAATTAACAAGACAATATTAGCTATCTGTTCTGATAAATTTGTTACAACCTCCAACTCTTATTGTAAAACTGGATATTGGCTTGGAATACACTAATTCATATCATTTGCTTAATCGGAACCAAAATATTTTCAGCAGCATTCTGATTTTTTTTAAAAAACCCAATGATAGATTAATCTTTCATTTTTATTTATTTGTCAATTTTATATAGCCAATCTTCTTGCAGACAGGTCACTCTAGGCAGCAACAAAACTAAAACAATAAATACCAAGTTAATTATTAGTATTTAAAACATTTCCATAATTCACCAGTCCCTGGGTTCTCCAGGCATGACTGTTCACCCTGCTTCTGACTAACTGTTCACCTGAGTTCTGACTAACTACACCAGGGTTCACTTGGGTTCCCCAAGGCCTGACTTTTTACTATTCTCCAGGCCTGACTGTTCAATCTGGTTTTGAGGAACCTGTGGTAAAACTAGCCTCCCTTGGGGGCGGGGGAGATATTGCATAATGCCACAGTAGAAAAGGGGTGGTGTACCTAGGATTCAGGGACGCGGTGGCTCAGTGGGTTAGGACGCTGAGCTTGTCGATCAGAAGGTCGGCAGTTTGGCGGGTCGAATCCCGAGTGCCGCGTAACAGAGTGAGCGCCTGTTACTCGTCCCAGCTTCTGCCAACCTAGCAGTTCGAAAGCACGTAAAAATGCAAGTAGAAAAATAGGGACCACAACGGTGGGAAGGTAACAGCGTTCCGTGCGCCTTTGGCGTCTAGTCATGCCGGCCACATGACCACAGAGACGTCCTCGGACAAGCGCTGGCTCTTCGGCTTTGAAACGGAGATGAGCACCGGCCCCTAGAGTCGGAAACGACTAGCACGCATGTGCGGGGGAACCTTTACCTTTACCTTTACCTAGGATTCACCAAATGTAGCTATGTATAAATTATATAAATGCAGACATATATAAGTTGTGTATTGTTTTATGTTCATAATGATTGGAATTATGAAATCTTTCTTTTTAACTTCTGTGTTTTTTTAGGTTCTAACTCACAGTTGACCTACAGTGTTACTTCTGGAGATAGCCTAGGACAATTTAGTATTGACAAAAATGGTGTTCTAAGCATCAAGCAAACTTTGGATCGTGAAAGCCAATCTTTCTATAGCCTCATCGTTCAAGTTAATGATATGGCTTCTCCTCCAGCCTTCAGATATACAAGCACAACACAAGTATCTATTATACTGCTTGATGTCAATGACAATCCTCCCAGTTTTATCTCTCCAAGACTGACGTACATTCCAGAGAATACGCCCATTGACACCATTGTATTCAAAGCCCAAGCAACTGATCCAGATAGTGGTCCAAACAGCTATATTGAATATAATTTATTAAATCCTTCAGGAAACAAATTCAGTATTGGAACTATAGATGGAGAAGTAAGGCTGATTGGAGAACTTGACAGAGAAACAGTTTCTAATTACACCTTAACTATAATTGCTACAGATAAAGGACAACCATGTCTCTCTTCATCTACAGATATAGTTGCAATAATCCTTGACATCAATGATAATAACCCTCTCTTTGCTCAAAAATTATACAAAGTTGAGATTGCAGAAAATACTCTGACGGGGACAGATGTAGTCCAGGTTTTTGCTACAGATAACGATGATGGCTCCAATGGGCATGTTCGCTATACTATAATCAGTGGAAATACAAACAATGAGTTTCGGATTGACTCTGTCACAGGAGTAATAACAATAGCAAAGCCTTTGGATCGAGAAAAAATAGCATCCTATTCATTAACAATCCAATCAACTGATCGTGGAAGTAGTCCCCGGACTGATACCACTATTGTCAGCATTTTTTTATTGGATATTAATGATTACATTCCTACATTTGAGCTGTCTCCCTATACTGTAAATGTCCCAGAAAATTTAGAAACGTTACCAAAGATCATTCTTCAGGTTAGTATGTTTTAGCAAGGAATAATAATAAGATTTACTAAGATCAGCATTTATATGTTATCGGGCACACACATACACACACAAACATATAGCAGTGTCTATCTGTCTTTGATTTACCTTGTAAAAGTCAACTAAGGTTTGACCCAGTTAGCTAGACTATGCAACACTTTAACAAGATTTTTTGTACCATCTTCATCTATGCAAAGTTCAGAAAAGGAGTGATAAATACGGAACAAATAAAAGCAAAAGATAATATAAAAAGAAAAAAAATCCATTTACACAAGACCATTTTTATATCACCAGATGGGCCCATCAACATTGGTTTCTACTGCTAATCAAGACTTTAAGCCATAAGGCTTTCACATCCTACTTTTTAGTAAGAATAGGAACAGATTAACAGTCTTAGTTGCAACCCTAACCTATGGAACATTTTTTGCTATCAGAAAAGACACAATTATAGTCTTTTCCAAGAGCATCCAAAGCTCACAGTGCTTTTACCCAAGCAAAGCCAATATGGTCTATGCTATGAAAACCTGGCTCCATAAAGTCTACTTTGTATATGAACATGATGTTCCTTACGTGCATCTACTGGGATATCACGTATTTGACATAGTAAAGAATTCAGGGTGAAATTTTCCCAATCCCAATAAGAGAACTGAAATTGAAGTTGAAATCTTCTGTATGTAAGCCAAGTATTCTGCCATTTCTCCCCAGTTTATTGGAATCATTGGGAACATGATGTCTTGCAGGGCTTGTATGGCTGCTTGAGAAAGTCTTTTCTTCCTAGCTGTGCACCACAACTAATATCCTTCACAGAATCCATAGACAGATGGGAATTGCTTTTGAACCAGCCAGACAGGCCTTGCAAAAGATATGGATGTTTTAATGATTTGAAAAGAGGTACCTCATTAATCGTGCCATGCATTGTAAAGCAACTTATTTAAAAACTTTGCACAACTTTTCTGATTAGCATTTGGATGTCAGACCATCAAGAAGGCCAAGGGCTATAGGCTATGATAAAACAATCTCTCTGTGTTTGTGAGTATGAATCAGAATAGAGCAGTAGCAAGTTACCTTTGTATTCTTGCCAAGAAAGCTACATGAGCATGAAATCTCCAGGATCTAACCTTTATAACTTTAGCATTTGCTGATTATTATACATAGCCTATATGTGATTTTATCTCAATTGATGGATTAGAACTATGTTGATTAGAAACTCTTTGCGTTTTCATACAAATATATGTTTAATGTGTGTTTACACATTAAACATATTTGCAGGAAATTATAAATGCTATATTCAGTTTTAAGTGACTGAAAATAATATTTAAATAAGTGTAATTAATTGCACCTATAATAAGTTTTGTTTTAAATCAATGTAAATAAGTTTCTAATGGATGGATTTTTGTCGAATAAAAAAGCACAAACATGAAAAATGTTGAATGAAGAGAACATAAACAAAGACATTATATTCAAAGTAACATGATTCATTGTTCCTATAGGTTGTGGCAAGAGATGATGATCAAGGACTAAATAGCAAATTAACCTATTTTCTAATTTATGGAAATGAAGATGGTGCCTTTACTCTCTCAGCAAATGGAGAGCTCCACCTTGTACAGAGCTTAGACAGGGAAAAAAAGAAAGAATATATCATTTTGATCACAGCTATTGATTCAGGTAAGCAATATAAGGTTTTAACATTTTAATGGCATGAAAAAGTTCAGTGGGCAAAGAATTATTCTCTTGATTTTTTTTTGTCTACATTGCAGCATATATAAGAATGTATACATAATTTATTTTGTTTTATTTTCAAAGCTTAATTTCTTTACTCAAGAATAAATGCAATATGGGCCAAGCTTTGTCAAAAATAATTAAATATATAGTGTTATAGTCGTATTAACACTGTAAATATTGTTCCATACTTCTGTGCATCAGTAGAGATGATGTTCTGTATAATATATGCAACAGTGACATATGTAATACTTCATGCAAGCATGTACATTTGGTAGCTTTTTGTTATGTTGGTAAGATTCACAGAAAGTTTTACTGGTGTAAACTGTAGAAAACTTTTCTTACAAATTGGTTGTTTCACAGAGCTCCATTCATGTTGTGGTATGTGTTATATCTTCGGTTCTTTAGGCCAGGGCTTTTCAATTTTTTCATCCATTGTACCACTTTTAGGATATGGCAACATCCGAGTACCACCAGTCGCCTAGCACAGGGCTTTTCAACTTTTTCACCCATTGTACCACTTTTAGGATATGGCGACATCCGAGTACCTAGCAAGGTGTCAAAAACTTGATGGCCAAAAAAGAAAGGAAAAAAGTGATGAAGTACAGGTAGTCCTTGACAGTTCGCTTAGTGACTGTTCGAAGTTACAATGGCACTGAAAAAAGTGCCCCCTGAGCCACAGCTGAGCAAGACACCTGCCTGCCCACACAGTGGTTTTCATTGTTGTGAGCATTTCTGTTGAGGATTGGGAGCGGGGGTGGGGTGAGTGGTGTTGGTTTTTATTCCCCCCATCTGCTGGGTGGTTTCAGCAGGTTTTGTTCACTTCACATGACCCAGGGACACTGTGACTGTCATAAATATGAATCAGTTGCCAAGCATCTGAATGTAAATCACAAGACCCTGGAGATGCTACAACATTCCAGCTGATTGGCACTTCTTCTGGGCTCAGAAGTGCCAGGATCAGTGCTGAGCTCCAGCTGGAGCCTGGCTTTGATCCTGGTGCTTCCACTGAGCCCTGACAGGCCTGCAGCTCCAGCCATCTCTCGCTCAAGCTTGTGCGGTGCTGCCACCAGTTCAGTTCATTCCCCTCCCCCACTACCACTTTTCTAGGATGGTACCGCCAGGTGCCAATGTACCATAGGTGGTACCCATACCACTGGTTGAAAAGCCCTGCTTTAGGCATTGAATGAGACAGGAGCGTTGAAACAGCAACAAGTTTATTAACTCAGAACAGAAGCAGCCCTAATGATTGCTGCACAGCTATTTATACAGTTAGTCTCTAGGCGGCAACCAATCGGTTTATAGTAACAGTATCCCACCCATACCTAATTATCAGCTAGGAGACAGCCAGTCTGGCTTTCAGTAACAGCAACCGTTAAGCAATACATTAATCAGACATTAGGCAAGTGATTTAAACAGTTGTGGCCAATACATTACAGTATGAAAGTTATGCATTAATCATTGGCTGGTGATTCTTGTTTTCCTAAAAAAAATGAACTGAATAATTTTTTTAAATTTTCTACTAATTAGTTTTAAAGAGGGCTCTTTCAATTGTTTGTGAAATAAGCTATAGTATTTATTTCTATTTTTGTAAAGCCTATTGGAAGCTTTACACCAAAGTTGATTTTAGCTAAAATGCCAGGAAGGGATTTTGATAGGGCTCACAACTTGGGCATCCTCCTTGACTCCCGGCTCAATTTTGAAGACCACATAGGAGCCGTGACCAGGGGGGCTTTTGCCCAGGTTCGCCTGGTGCGCCAGTTGCGACCCTACCTGGACCGAGATGCCCTACGCACAGTCACTCATGCGCTCGTGACCTCCCGTTTAGACTACTGCAACGCTCTCTACATGGGGCTGCCCTTGAGGACCACTCGGAGGCTTCAGCTGGTGCAGAATGCAGCCGCACGAGTTGTGATGGGGGTTTCCTGATACTCCCATGTAATACCTCTACTCCGCGAGCTGCATTGGCTTCCAGTTGCCCTCCGGGTGAGATTCAAGGTGCTGGTAATGACCTATAAAGCCCTAAATGGCTTGGGTCCGGGATATCTGAGGGAACACCTGCTGCCAGCATCAAGTTCCCTTCGTCCAGTGCGCTCCCACAGGGAGGGTCTTCCCAGGGTGCCGCCGGTAAAAGATTGCCGGCGGGTAACGTCCAGGGGGAGGGCCTTCTCAGTGGGTGCGCCTGCCCTCTGAAACCAGCTGCCCGTGGAGCTGAGGACTGCCCCCGACCTCCGTTCATTCTGCCAGGACCTGAAGACCTGGCTCTTCAAGCTCTCTGGCCCAGGCTGAGAATTTTAATTTTAATTTTAATTTTAATTTTAATTTTAATAATTTTAATTTTTATTTTTATTTTTATTTTTATTTTTATTTTTATTTTTATTTTTATTTTAATTATTTTAATTATTTTAATTTTAATTTTAATTATTTTAATTATTTTAATTATTTTAATTATTTTAATTTTAATTTTAATTTGGGGTTTTTACTCTTTCAGGGACTGTTATAATCTTTTTAATTGTTTTTAATTTTTGTATTTCGTGTTTTAATTCCCTGTAAACCGCCCTGAGTCCTTCGGGAAAGGGCCGTATACAAATCCAAATAAATAAATAAATAAATAAATAAATAAATAAATAAATAAATAAATAAATAAATTTTGAGGTGAAAGAGAAAGGATAAGAATTTTAAAATGACAAGAAACTGAAGTTTGACTGGATAAGCAGGCGATAATAGAAGCCAGAAAAAGGAGAGTTATGGATCCATGTCTGTTATATAAGTTGATTGAGACCAATTTTATATTTACAATGAGAAGTTGATTCACTTTTATTTTTATCCTTTTATCTCATGTGTATTTAGCAAGATGCTGTTGAACTTCAGAACTCTTTTAAACTTTGAGCTTTGTTTTGGAGAAGTGTCTTTAGGGAATTATTGCAATTTTCTTGTATTCCAGAGATTTCATTAGTTAATGGCAAAACCCAGAAAGTAGACAATACATTGGCTTATATTGTTTGGAATAATCATACAATAAATGAAAATGTTCTCCATTGAATTTTACAATATATACTCTTCTCATTACCCCACTTATAAGACCCTTCCAATGTTGCTAAAATCTATAAGTAGCCATGTTTTTTAATCTGGTTCAGACCAGAGATAAAGCTAGCTAATTTTTTTTATAGTTCTCTGTAGGATAAGAAGAAAAATGTAATGTTTTCCTTTGACACGGTAGATAGATAGCAACTTCTTTAATTTGTTTTAACTGTGAAAGAGATTGAAATATAAAATTATATTTTATAAATATAATATGCTTTTTTTATGTCATCTTTGTATAATACAAATGTATGGAAACTATCATTGGAATAAACTAATTGACAATAATAAGAGAACAACAAAAAATAACAAATTAAAGGATTTATGGACTTCCTTTCCTTATCTTATTCTCAACTTTATTTTTCTATGTCTATTATCCAATAGTTTATTTCCTTTTTCAGATTGGTTAGAGGACATGCCAGTAACTGAACCTGGGAGTTTATTCATGAAAAGTCTATGAGATAGTAATTCAGTATCGTAGAAAATATTTACCTTTTAACAATTAAATGTAACTTCTTTTTAAAAAATATATTTTTCTCAGTATCACCTATGCAAGCAAAGCTGTGCAGATCCAAACTTTTTTTTTAAAAAAACAGCTTGTCAAAATTACACTCATTTATACAATCACTGAGCATAAATCAAGCCCTGGATATTACCTCAAAGAGTTTTATTACCTGTAAAAAATGTCATTTGGTTATTTTCAACACAGCAGTTAGTTTTTCTTATATAGAACCTGTTTTATATATTTTGGACTCTTTTGTTGCCTGCTTATTTTCTTTTTCTATTAACATCTGTGACTGATATAGTAGAGTTGACATATGTGAATATTAACATTCACCTCAACATGTCAATTGATAACTAATTCTTCCTGTGTATTGTTTTCTGTTTGCTGTGATGACAAACATGAAATCAAATAAGGCAGATAGGCAGATAAATAGAAAATGAAATGAAAAGGCCTTAAGGCATGTTAATTTTATTTCCTTTAAGTGCTTTTGTCCTGCTTTTCTACTTAAAAATGCTCAAATGGATCCCAGATAAAATGATCTGTAATTAATATGAGTTCAGGGTTTTTTTGTGTATGTATCTGTGTAGGGGGCAGTTACACAAACTCTGTATTGTGCTTTTAACAATTCTGCAAATCTGTAAATCCACAATTTGCATTAATGCAAAGAGTTTTGTAAGTTCTCAAACTGTTGCTCTTGCATTTGGCTCCCTAATTAGGAAGGTTATGTAGCCAATCCTGTTATGCAATTGGCAAATTGATTTTAACCTAACAATTATATAAGCATTTTCAACTTTTGCCATCATCTTGCTTCATGAAGCCATAAGCAAGGTAAGACTGAGATAAAGATCTCTTTTAAGTAGTTCAATATTGTTTTTCAAAACTGTCTTCAGGGAATTATTGCTTACTTCTTTACACTCAGAGACTGCTGTGGAAAACTTAGAAAGCAAACATGCAGGAATTTTTAAGCGAATGGAACTGTGGGATAATCCATTTTTTCAATAAAGAGAATTGCAATTTTTTTTAAAAAAACTACAGAGTTCTTGTCCTTATACTGGTCTTAATCATATTTTTTGCTCTGTATATATAAATGCATGGCCATGTGCACATGCCTTTATGGTGTGTATATATGTATCTGTACATTTTCTTTGTGATTTCAACTCATTTCAAGTTTGAAAAAGTTAACATGAATTGCTCCAGAGAATGGAGAGCTTAATCTGCAGTTATTTTTCACTAAACATTAATGTCATAATAAGCTGAATCTCAGATGTGAGTGGTTTCTTAGGTCTGCCTCTAAAATTTATGTGGCTGAAATCAGCATGAGATGAGTTTTCCCCCTGGCTGTTAGTGGCTATGATTCATATAAGCCAGGAATGGGAAATGGGCAAGTTTCCAAATGTTACTGAATTGCAGATGAGGCAGGGATGTTGGGCATTGTTGTTAATTTGGATATCCACAGATTCCTCATCATTAACATAAGACTTTAATCTGAAGTCTAGAAACTGAAATTAGCAAGGCCAAAAGCTTGGTATATGTCCATTTTGTTTATAATTCAAACACCACCCATACTCTTTTACCTAGTTTATGTAAGCTACAAAGTAGAAATGTGTTTTATAAAAAAACATCTGGCACAAGTTTTTTGAAGTACTGTTACAGCAATTAGAATTAAATTCCCAATTGCATTTAAAAAATTAATGAGTTCCGATACATATGACACTGTTTAGAGTAGTACTGTTCTGTTGGCGTGGAGTGGGGAATAAAAAAAGAGAAGCTTATCATAATCTATATGCTGAAATTTAATTAGTGAAAAAATACATAATGGTTGTTAAGAAAGCATCAACTTTTATCTTGACATAAAATGTTGACATTTGTTTTTTATTTAATTAACCTGTTGCTGCCCAACTCCCAGTGGTTCTGAACAGTTTATAATTTGTTTAAAACATTAACAACAAATAAAAAAAGACAAAAAGAAGGGCAGGATGACAAAACTAGATGGGAAGAAATGAAAACAAATTATTCAAAAAAGTGGCTTCATTCATCCTCACAAAAGGGCTGAATCAAATCTTCAAGGAGCTTTGAAACACCAGCAGGTTGGGGGCCTTCAGATCTTAGTGGGGGTGAATTCATTCCAGAGGACAGGCTCTGATACAGAGAAAGTGCACGTACAGTGTCCCAATGATTTAATTTTGCTTAATCGAACGAATCTTGGGTGCATCGAATCTGCCAGGTCAAATAAATCAGGCAGATGCTATGTGAATTAGGTGTTCCTTCAAGTAACCAGGCCCTATGTCTTGTAGGACTTTATAGATAATGACCAGCACCTTAAATCATGCCTAAAAGCAAACTGAAAACCAGTGTACATTAGAATGCACGGGTGTTACATGGATATACCAAGGTATGCCTATCCCTGCTTGAGCTATTGTATTCTGGACCAATGAAGACTTCTGGATGGTCTTCAAGGCAGAGAGTCAAGTGTGAGGTGACAAAGACATGAATGACTGTAAGAAGGAATCCCTGAGCTAGGAAAGGCAGAAGTGTCATATCAGATAAGACTGAAAAAGCCTTCCTGGGTACAGCTGCCACCTGCTCATCAAATATAGCTAGGATTCTAGGAAGAGCCACACACACACACACACCCCAAGTTCTATACCCCAGGTTCTTTCTTGAATGAGAAAGTGCCAACCCATCTAGGGTCAGAAATAAAATATAGGTTCTTTTTCTTATCCTATCACCATTTATGACTGAATTTTACCTGAAATATAGTTTCAGACAAAATGCTTAAGCTGAACTTTTCCTTGATTTTTGGCTGTTATTTTTTAAAAAAACTTCGTTGCTAACCAGAACATATGGTTTCTAGGGTTACCCCCGTAACTTTTTATGCTTATTGTTTGGTCTTTCTACTTACAATGCCTTTCACACAAAACCATATTGTTCTTCTTTTGTCCTTCTATGTATAAGGAAGAGTTACATTTATAGTCAGCATGCTTTCCTGGTATACTTTTGTAGGCTTAAAATAAACCCAAACCATACTGCTTCACAATCTTGATTTGTTACAGCTTACTTGGTTCCATTAAGTGGTTTGGCAAATTACACATTTCTAAAAAAACTTGTTCTAATTTCCCCCCTTGTGCATTCCATGCTGTGGTCTTCAAGTAACTATTCCTTTTAAAGAGTTCTGTTAAAATTAAAATGTTTGCGTATTTATACTCTGTGCTTTCCCTTGCATCATACAGGGCTTTCTATTTTGTATGTCTTACAATGAGTAATATTAATTGAATGCCCATAATCTTTAAACTATGTCAGATTCTAAGATATTATATTTGAGTTCTTTTTATATAAAGTGTACAGTAACATATGATATTCTTTTCATAGCTTTCTGTTGAAGTAGTCCCATTATCCAAAATTTGGAGCAATCCAAAAGATATTAAAATCCATTTAAATTAATTAGACTGTTAAATTGTGTTTTCCAATATTGCTTTGTGTATGTATGTATGTACACACACATGTGTACATACATGTGTGTACATGTATGTACACACACACACACACACACACACACACACATATATATATATATATATATATATATATATATATATATATATATATATATATATATATGTTTTCTGAGGTTTTCGCGGGTGTTTGTATGTGGATCTTTGATCATTCGGGTTTTTTCCCACGTAGAGTTGAAGGTGTAGGAGCAATATATATATACATACATACATACACACACATACATACACACATATCCTAACTAAATACAATTTACTAGCAAAAATAAGGAAAAATATGAGGTTTCCAGGAGTCATTGAGGTACTAAACTGAAACTATCAGGGTATCTGTTTCATTGTATTTTAAGGCATGTATTGCAGTATGAATTTAAAGCCTATATTACCTGACATGAAATTTTGAAGGAAATATGACATTCAAAATAAAACCATATGACTCCAGTCTAATAATAATAATAATAATAATAATAATAATAATAATAATAATAATAATAATAATAATAATAAATTTTATTTTGCGGTTACAGACCAAACTACAAGTGCAACAAAAGAAAAACATGGGGAAAGTAAAATCATAGACAATTGGACACCAGAAGCCTTGGTTGAAGGGAATTGCAACGTTCTCCTCTAATAGTTACAGCTCTTAAAAGAAGTTTAGAAACCTGAGAAGTGTTGTATGAGGAGCCATCCCCCAAACAATATAAGACCAAATTACTAGCATTGGGACCAGAAGGGTCTATTTCAAGGAAAGACAGTAATTTAGTTCTGCTTGCGTTATACATAGGGCAGTATAAAAAGACATGCTCCACAGTTTTAACCTCTGCCCAGGGGCATAGACGTTCACTAATTGGGAGCCTCTTAAATCGCCTGTCGAGTAGTGCTGAGGACAAGACATTGAAATGGGCTATATTTGGGGATGGTTAGAGTGTAGAAGTATGAAGCCATCCTCAGTCCATAATTATTAGATTGGCTGAAGATCAGAGGGGAGCAGGTTTTGTTAGCTCTGGCTCTTAGATATTGCAAATCTGTGTCCACAAGCCATTGGACTACCCTAGACTGGGCGTCCTTGAGGCCATAATCTCCCAAGACATCCCCCGTAAAACCTAGCAAGTGGAGTTTCTTCATTAGCTCCCTCTCCCAATGAGAGGTATGAGGGTCAGCAAACACCAGGGAGAGGTAGCTACCAGGGATTGCCGAAAAGAGCACCTGAAACCACCATTTAAAGGTGTTGATCCATACTATGCATTCGACTGATCGAGTGCCCAGTTCCAGGTACATCGGAGCAAAGCCAACACAGGGAAGGAGACCCAGAAGTTTCCTAAGAAAAACAGCCTGGGTTTTTTCAATACAATCCTTGAAGCCTCGTATCCATATGGGAATTCCATAAAGAGTTTGGGCCAAGGTTTTGGCTTTGTATATATGCAGAGCAGAAGGGATAAACTGGCCTCCTTGGGTAAAGAAAAATCTTAGGATCTGCTGATGGCTACAGAAGGCCGAATTCAGCACCTGGGTTCAATGTCTAGTCCAAGCGCCAGTGTTCTGAAATTGAATACCTAAATACTTAAAGTGGAAGACCTGCCTAACAGCATTACCATTGATAGCCCAGTTGTATAATTTCCGGGCTCTAGAGAACACCAATACTTTGGATTTGTTGTAATTAATGGACAAATGGTTGTCGGCACAGTAGGACCCAAATGCAGAAAGTAATCTTTTCAGACCGAGCCTTGATAGTGATAGAAGGCTCCGATTTTCAGCATAAAGGAGAAGCGGAATCTTTGTATTTGACAGCTTTGGGGCATGGGACTCAATACATCCAATGTAAGAGACCACGTCAGATAAGAATAAATTAAGCAAAAGAGGTGCCGGGACATAACCCTGCCTAACTCCACTCTTAATCGGGATATGATTTGAAAGTTCTCCCTGCAAGCCACACCTGACCTGGCTGGAGGTCTGATTAGGCACTGGTCTGGGGCTTATTTACTAAGAAGCCTTGGATGCCCTGGGCTGGTGTCGCTTCTTTTGGGGCTATTTCTTCCCAGCTGATTAAGTCAAGACAAGCTTCCTGATAAGATGTTGCTCACTGAGGGGGGTTGGTTTGACCGGCTGTAGGAGGATCAGTCAGGATACCATTTGAGAGGACGCTATCAGGAGATTTTACAGGAATAGGTGTATATTTAGTAGATGGTCTAATATCAGGGATGACATTCAAGATTGGCACATTAGCATGTGCTGCTGAACGTCTTTTGGGGGCAATAAATATCCTGGCACTCACAGGTTGTCAATTGCTTAGAAGAGGCTTAGTCAACATATCTTTGAAGATTCTTCTTGGCAAAATGCTGAAGGATCTTAGCAGAGATCTTCTCCTGAAGAATAGTTTTGGGGTGTTACGGTTGTCAAAACTAAGTAGCACTCTGGTGCAATATATAGGGGAGGGTAAAGATTCAACCTCCTTCAAATTATCTAGAATGGCTAGAAAGGCCCAACAGAGGCTTCACTTTCTTAGGGTCTTGCAGAAGAACAGGGTAGAACAACAGCTAATGACCCTCTTTTACCATTCTACTATAGAGAGCGTCCTCTTTTTTTATTTAAAAAGTTTTACAATACATTTTGACTTTAATCCCCCCTCCCCCACCCCTATCCAACCCTCCCTATACCTCTCCCCCACTCCCTCCTCCCCCCCCCACTTCCCAGAGCTAAATACAGGGCATAAAATCAAAAAACAAACATAAACACCCCTATGTTATCAACAATAAACTATAAATTCTATCGCTCTCTAGCTCATATAAAATGAATACAAACAATATTAATATTACAAATAAAGTAGAAAAAAAGAGGAAAACAGAAAAAGAGCTTTACTCAAAATAAAGTTCTTAATCCCAGTCCTTATTCATATTAATTTCAAAAAAAAGAAAAAAGAAAAGAAAAAAAACAAAAAAACTTTCACCTGCTATTTGCATTCTCCCACCTTTCTCTAATTTCCAAACAAATTCTCAGTTACACGCCAAAAGCGCCTATCTCTGTTAATCTTAATAATCTCCAACCAAACTAAACTATGATCAAAAATAGCTCTTGCATGTATCACGCCAAAAGTCTCGCAGTTCCAAATCATCCTTAAGTTCAAATAAAAGTTCAAATACAAAGAGTATATATATAAAAAGATTTAGGCAATCTCTAAGACAACTTGTTGTTAATTAGGAGCTTACATACCCATTCTTAGTTCAACACATACTTTAATTCCATAACCCTAATATACTTTTCTAGCAAGAAATCTTAAATTGTGTAAAATATTAACAAAAAGAAAAGAAAAAAAAACTTTCTTTCTCCTCTATAATAATTTTACTCCATTGACATTCTAATCTAAAAGTTAATCAGCAATCTTAACGCCCCAAAACTTTTGGAGCACCTCTGTCATGACCTCCAAAACTTCTTTAGACCGCTCTCCTCCCACATCTTCACTGTAAGCACACTTTGAAGATTCCATAACTTTCTGCTGGTCTTGCTCTTGCTCTCGTGTCACTCTTCTTAGGGCAGCACGCGTCATCTTCTGGCCTCCTGCAGCAACCGATGAAACTGTGACTTGATCCCCTCCAACACCATTGTCCTCTGTCTGTCTATCTGCAACGTCTTGAAGCTTTCCCCCACCGTATCCTTTTGCAGCTTCCAAAAATGATATGGGGGTTGCTTTTAACACATTACTATAAAAATCACGTGCCTGAGCCACAGTAACCAAACGATGTCTTTTACCTTCATACGTCGCCACCAATCCAACTGGAATCTCCCATCTAAACTTAATATCACGTTTCTTAAGTTCCTGTACCAGAAATGCAAAATCTTTCCTTCTCCTTAGGATCTTTGGAGGGATCTCTTTTAAAACCAAAACTTCTTGCTCAGCCACTACCAAATTAGTATCATAAGCAGCTTGAATGACTTCATCTCTCATTACTCTCTTTGTAAAATAGACCACCACATCTCTGGGTAACTTCCTCTGTCTTGCAATCCATGAATTTACACGAAAAACTTTGTCCATATTTCCCTCAATTTCAGATGCTGACTGGCCCAGTACCCCTTCCAGAGCCTCAGAGATCAACTGCTTTAAATCTTCTTTACCATTCTCCTTTAAACCCCTAATTCTAATAGCATACTGCATCTGATTATACTGAACAAGGCTCAATTCTTCGTCCATTTTATCCCTTATATTTTCATTTTCTAATACCTTTGCTTCTAATATAGAGTTCTTTTGACTGAGATCCTCCACTTTTATATCCAGCTGTAGCACACATTCAGCTACGGATTCAACCTTAGACAAGATGTCCACCCTCATTGCTCTCAGCTTCTCTTCCATCTTCTTTTCCAATTTCTCCATTTTCTCCTCCAGCTTTTTCAACTTTTCATCCATCATATCAGACATCAATTGTGCATGCTTTCCAAGAGCGTCTTGTAAATCCTTAAGCGTCAATGCCGGGGGAGATGCAGGAGGAAGCAAAGCTTGCAATGAGGTCTCTTGCACCAGGGAAGACCCCGCATTCTGGAGAGCTTTAGAAGTTTTAGCCGCCATCTTCCCCCACTTTCACTTATTACGCACTTTCACTTTGAAGCTATAAAATCCATTGAGCTAGAGAGTAAAAATAAAGAGTCCACTTCACCTTGACCTCCTGTACCGCTCTGCCTGCATCTTGATAATCAAAAGTATTTCCTTTTGGCAGGGGTGGTTGCTAACGCCTGGCTCTGCTCCAATAATCCCAGAGCAGAGGCGCTGCACAGCTCGGAGCAACCCAGGCTTCGGGGGGGCTCATCCTTCAGCCGCCCAAGCTCTCAGCTCAGGCGGCCCCGGAGAGCTCAACCCCTACCTGGGGCCTCACCCCCTCCTCTTCTCCCGAGGAGGGGGCTTCAAATCCATCTAAACAGCTGATCAGCGCTGTTTACGATGGAAAAACACAGCTGCGGAGCGGGCAGCCCGAAAACGGCTGTCTTCGGTGTCGCGTCGCCACCGGAAGTCTAGAGAGCATCCTCTTGTATGGTATTGTGGTCTGGTATGCTGGTCTGACAGCCGCGGATAGGAAAGTATTACAAAGGGTAGTGAGCACAGCACAAGACATTGTGGGCTGTTCCCTGACACCACTGGATGACATCGCCAGGGCTCGTTGCCTTGGAAGAGTGAGGAAGAGTGAGGAAGATTCTCAGGGATGACTCACACCCTCTTTACTCTCCTACCATCCGGTAGGAGATATAGGAATATAGCCAGCCGTACCAACAGGCTGAAAAATAGCTTTTATCCATGGGCTGTTAGGCTTTTAAATGGGACATCCCAGGGAACTAGATAGTTTTGGGTACTTATTATTTTATCAAGCTGGAGCTGTATGCTCGCTGTTGTATCTGCAACCAGGAAACATTGCTGGGCCAGAAGTTCTGTAAGGGTGGGCTCATTTAAGGATTGGTTGAGGACTGTAGTTTTTGGGGAGCCTTTGTTCTCAGCTCGAGGGGCGACACCCTCAGCCATCAGAGGGTCGCAACGACCGGCAACAGCCAGATAAAAGGGAGCTGGAGTTTTCAAACAGAGAGGCCGAGTTAAAACAAAATCTTCAATCTTGGATTGCTTCAGGGAAGGTTGAGGAACCAGGTCAGTGAGGGATCTGCTCCTTTTCTTTCACTTCATTATGTTAAGTAGCACAATAGAGGAGGAACTGTGTAATATAGCAAAGAGTCTAGTCACTGAGATGAGTCCTGGATCCAGAGGAAGAGGAATCAGGAGTTGAGAGGGAGCAAGTCCTGATGCAAACAATGGCAGAGCTCCTCGCAAGTAAGGCAAGGATCCTACCCTCCCAGCAAAGCAGGGAGCAGGGAGTAAGTAAAAATGATAAAATAATAAAAATAGTAGAAAAATAGTAAAAATAAAGTAAATAAATAAGTAGCTCAGATAAAAAGGTCACGTCCAAGCTAGACAGTACTAGGCTTCCTGACTAATCAGTAAAACCTATGTAACAACAACAAAGAAGCAGCAGCAAGGCATTCCCATAGCTGAGGCCCAGCTCGGGTTGTTAAAAATACAGCTAAACCGTAACTGAAATATAACTGAGCGTGGATTAGTGGCCACACTACATAAAATTTCAAAAGTGTAAAAGGTTTAAAAATTAGGAGATTAAAAGACTAGGATAAGGTAAAACAGTAGCCTTAAAATCAGTTAGTAAATAAAATAGGTTGATTTAATCTTAGTTAAAAGTAAAGAGCCTACTTGTCGGCTGCTGCTCTGACTCCAGTCAGATACTGTGCTTATGTATTATTATAACTAATATTTTGATGTCATCATCACTTCAGAGTTGGGAGTTTTTCAAAACATTACTCTTAAAGAACAGGTTGATGTTACCATTCCAGGCTTATTTGGGCACTAGTTTCACATTCTTGAAAAAGGGGTTCAAGGAACCAACAGAGAATCTTACCTTAATGAATTTACTGATTGATAAGGAAAGGAGCTTACTCCTTTTGTAAAATTGTATATCCCAGTCATCTATTTCCTGATATTAGTATGATTGTTGAAATGCTGTGTGAACTTTGCTTCAGTGATCATGTTCTACTGTCACGGGCTTGGCAAGACTGCCTTTGTGTCATTTATGGCCAGCTCCAGGGTCAAAGGCAAATGATGCAACTGTTGGATTCTGCGGATGTCTCTGCTTATGGCTTCCTAATAATGCTGAACCAAAATTCCAGAAGATCATTATGATTATGATGACTAGGACTTTTCTGAGAACTCTGGCAGACCACAGTTTCTCACACAAAACACATTAAAACTAAGAAAACAGAACCTGGCATCTGTTGCTAGAAGTCCAAATGACATTCCTGCCTAACTAGAACTGAAGTCTATCTAGAATTGGTGCTATTTATGTTGTGTTTAGAATCCAGAAACTCTCTAGTGAACATAGACCAGTTGTGGACTAACACACTTATGAAAAAGTTGTGGACCATTTACCATGATGTTACAAAAGACAGTTATAACAGTGTATTTGATTAAAGTGATAGCTAGTTTTCAGGAAGGAAATGCCTCCTGGATAATTTTATTAATAATTCTTCCAAATAGACAAATTATATCAAGGAAGGGCTCCACTATAAGGCAATTTTTCTGGGCCCTTCTTATATATAGAACTAGACTTGCTATATATATTTGTCGTTTCTATTAACAATTCTAAATTATTTAATGAAAACAAAAGAAATGCTGCCTGGATATTAAAAATCTATTATTTAAGAACTTTCCTTGGATTTTATTGCATGTTAGCCATTATCTAAAATAGTTTTAGCAAATATCACTTAACAACAATCTGCAAAACTTACTCAGCTTCAGAAGTGTGGAATGAAATATGTGCTTACTTTACTTATGCAAATAGTTCACGAAATCATGATTGACTATATATGTTCAAGAGTAAAGAGAGGCATAAAAAATGTAGCTTAGGACAAAACTTGAAAACAAACATGTCCAGTATATTTTGAATGTTAATGTTTGGGCAGCAGGTCATTCCTTTGGAATGTTGTGTTTTGTTTTATGTTTTGTTTTATAGCACAGCTAAAACACACTGCCTATATACTATATGTATAGATGTGTATGGGTATACAGATACACACACAAATAGTGTTGCCAGAGAGGACAAATTCAGCAAAGATTTTGGAAGGGAAAAACAGAGTTTTACCTCCTATATTCTTGCTTCCATCAAGCCACATACTAAATTTTCTAATCTGTTCCTGATGACTAAGAATAGAGAAATGACTTTACTAAGACATTTCTGCAATATCTGAGTTTAACTTTCTTTTCTCTGCCTTTCTCCACTGTGAAGTCATCAAATTCTAGCTTGGTTTTCACTAGCCAAATTGTACAAACTGTGCATGCAACATTATGATGTGAACAGTCTCAGCCACCCATTAATTTGGAATTCTACTGATACTACTAAATGATCCATCATTTTAAATTTCAGGTAGCAAACATTTCACTTCATAGTAAGGTATTCAAAACTTTTCCTGTGTCCTTTTGCTGTCAGAAAGGGATCTTATTTTTTTTGAATGATTTTAGCTTTCTAACATGGTAAATGTTAAATGTGACGTAATAAATACAAATTAACATTGTGCCCTACATAACTTCCAACATTTCAAATCCTTTTTTGTTTCTCCAGGAATTCCCAGCCTTACTGGTACAGGAACCATTTCTGTCAAAGTAGATGATGTCAACGACAATGTGCCCAAGTTTGCCTTTAATATGTATTCTAAAACCATTCCAGAGGATGCACCTACTGGGACAGATGTTTTGCTTGTAAACGCCTCAGATTCTGATGGCTCAGTGAATGCTGCCATCAGGTATAAATTCTTATTTCAATGGAAAAGTTCCAAATGCTTGAAATAATATAATTTCTTATGTACTAAAATTAGGTTCATGCTTTTTACAAAAATATTTTTTTCTTGATTTGCAAGATATCATCCTGTATTTAGTGATGACTTAATCAATATCATGCTACTACAGGTAGTCCTTAACTTACAACCACAACCACAACTGAGTCCAGCATTTATGTTGCTAAGTGAGAAATTTGTTAAATTGAGTTTTGTCCCATTTTACAACTTTTCTTGCCACATTTGTTAAGTGAATCACTGCAGTTGTTAAATTAGTAACATGGTTGTTAAGTGAATCTGGCCTCTCCATTAACTTTGCTTGTCAGAAGCTTGCAAAAGATGATCACATGACCCCAGAACACTGCAACTGTCATTAATATGAACCAGTTGTCAAGCATCTGAATGTAAATTACATGACCATGGAGATGCTGCAACAGTCATAAGTGTGAAAAATGGTCATAAGACATTTTTTCAGTGCCAGTGTAACTTTGAATGGCCACTAAATGACCTGTCGTAAGTTGAAAACTACCTGTATGTTAAAATTCTATTGACAATCATCTGTTGACATGGACCAAAAGAATAATTTTTCACTGAAATCTCCTGAGCTTTTAGTAGTTATTTCATTATTCTCACAAGACTTTTGTTAATGCCCAATGTAACATCATTAAAATTTATGAAAATAGAGGGACGTAGCGAGGGAGAGACTATAGGAATGCATGCCTGCATGCATGGCTGGGAGAAAGTTTGCTAACACCTCTATGAGAAGCTATAAATAGACTATATTTTTGGTCATAATCTGCATATACTAAAGGTTTCTGGGTTTGTTGACAACAATAGTTGTAGGCCAAAAAATTGTATTTTTCTTTCCATAGATAGATTGTACAAAAAGAATTTGTGTACAACACATTAGGAAATTAATAAGCCATTCAGAAAGCTTATTAATAGCCAGTATTGATGGGGTACTATTATGGCCCAATGCTTTATACTTTTTCCCCCCTGATAATTAGGAAATTTCTATAATCTATTATTACCAGGAAATGAGGGAGGGTTACATAAGATTTTAAGTGGCAGTAGCAGATTTAACATTTTACTCAGTTATGTGTTTTTAATAGAATGCAGAGAAGCTTCATGTTTGTTTCTAATAACTTTTGTCACTCAAGAAAACCAGCATAAGCTCTTTTCCATTTCAGTTAATGTGAACATCAGCTTGTTGTTTCCCAAAAAACATGCAAATGGAATTTAAGACGCTTGCCTCATTTTTTGAAAAAATGTTAGTCTTTTCTCAGAAGCAAATTCAATATAGTAATCAGTCTAAACCTTACTCTAGTTCATTCTTAAAATACAAAATGAATAAAGCATGCTTAATTTAACATATACCGGTAAATAAACTATTATTTGCTTGCCAACAAGCCTAAAACTGTAGTACCTCAGCTATTGCTATCATTTGTCTAAAATGTGCTGTAATGAAATGCTTAATTACACATCATTTTAGTCTGTAGGAAATCAATTTGCAAAAAGCTTTACATATGTAGAAATAGGGACACGGTGGCTCAGTGGGTTAGGATACTGAGCTTGTCAATCAGATGGTTGGCAGTTTGGTAGGTCGAATCCCAAGTGCCGTGCAACAGAGTGAGCGCCTGTTACTCGTCCCAGCTTCTGCCAACCTAGCAGTTCGACAGCACATAAAAATGCAAGTAGAAAAATAGGGACCACGACAGTGGGAAGGTAACAGTGTTCCGTGCGCCTTTGGCGTCTAGTCATGCCGGCCACATGACCACAGAGACATCCTCAGACAAATGCTGGCTCTTCGGCTTTGAAACGGAGATGATCACCGGCCCCTAGAGTTGGAAACGACTAGCACGCATGTGCAGGGGAACCTTTACCTTTATGTATAAATAATATTGGAAGATAGAGTTTTACCTTATTTTTTTGTATTTTTCTAGTAAATATTTTTTTTCACAAGCCTGTTTTATTTATTTTTGTCATGACCATCAAAAATTCATAAATGCAAAGGTAAAGGTTTTCCCTGTCCAGTTGTCTCTGACTCTAAGGGGCAATGCTCATCTGTTTCTTAATCAAGATAGCCAGCTTTATACAAAGACATTTCTTTAGTCATGTGGCCAGCATGACTACATGGCCAAGACACAGGGAATGCTGTTAACTTCCCACTGCAGTGGTACCTATTTATTCACTCGCATCTGCATGCTTTCAAACTGCTAGATGGGCAGGAGCTAGACCAGGTAATAGGAGCTTACCATGTTGCATGGTGCTTGGACTCAAACCCAGGCTGTCAGTTTTCCAACTGACAGGTTCAGCATCTTTGATCACTGAACCATCGAACCCCTTTTCAATAATTCATACCAAGCATTTATATCATAGGTTATATTTCAACTCTGACACCCATTATTACAGAATAATCATAATAATTTTTATTAACATAGTCGGATTCAACGTTCCCTAAATTTGTGTCTTTCAAATGTATTTCCCGAATTCCAATTCATTCCTAGCTATTCCAGTGTTTTGTGAATTGCACTTTCATAAATCTGGAGGGCATTGGCTTGTGAAAAGCTGCTTTATAGTTTATTGGATTAGTTCTTGAGACAGACATTTGTCAGATTCACAATTGCAAGCTATATGTGTGCAACTTATTTACAGTCGAGCAACCTGCAGAAGATACGAGTATTTGTCTGCTTGCTGTGGTAGTGAGGTGCTCAAGGAAGTCATGTTCCTTTAGCATTTGGTCTGATCTAACAGGGTTCTTCTATTTCTGTACATCTGAAAAACCCAACACAGTCTTGAACAATAACTTTTGCACTACAATATATTTTGTGTCTGGATCAAGCCTACCTAATCTGGCTTCTTTTTAGCCGTTGAGAATGCCAAAGAGAATAGATCAAGATAAGGAACGATATTGTGAAATATTTAGGGAGGGAAGTATTGCTACGGAGTATTCACCTAATCAAATATTTCTTCTCTACAGTCTACAGTCTGATGCTACAGTCTGGTAGCATCAGAAAATGGTATGCATGAGTACTTGTAGTTTTTATGGGAAATAGTTGTGTTGGATTGTGATTAAAATGAATTCAGTTCTGAGTTATGTAACAGTTCACTTTGTAGTTGGGTTGAAGCTCAACATTAAGAAAACCAAGATCATGGCATCCGGCCCTCTCAATTCCTGGCAAATAGATGGGGAAGAAATGGAGGTAGTGACAGATTTTGTTTTCCTGGGCTCCAAGATCACCACAGACAGGGACTGCAGCCAAGAAATTAAAAGACGCTTGCTCCTTGGGAGGAAAGCCATGGCAAATCTAGGCAGCACACTAAAAAGCAGAGACATCACCCTGTCAACAAAAGTGCGTATAGTCAAGGCTATGGTCTTCCCAGTTGCAATGTATGGCAGTGAAAGTTGGACCATAAGAAAGGCTGAGCGCCAAAGAATTGAGGCCTTTGAACTGTGGTGCTAGAGGAGATCAACCCTGACTGCTCTTTAGAAGGCCAGATCCTGAAGCTAAAACTCAAATACTTTGGCCACCTAATTTGAAGGAAGGACTCACTGGAGAAGAGCCTAATGCTGGGAAAGATTGAGGGCAAGAGAAGAAGGGGACGACAGAGAATGAGGTGGCTGGATGGAGTCACTGAAGCAGTAGGCGTGAGCTTAAATGGACTCCAGAAGATGGTAGAGGACAGGAAGGACTGGAGGAATGTTGTCCATAGGGTTGCGATGGGTCGGACACAACTTCGCAGCTAACAACAACAATTAACTAAAAAAATGACATCATGTCCAATTGTTAAGTTAAAAGAAATTCGCAAGATTAACAGTCTGGGCCACATGAAAACATAAGAGATTATATGCAGCATAGCCACTGCTGAAAGTTGTAACAATTTTGATTGCTGATGCAGGCTCAATGGATAATGCAATAGAACAATAGTGGCATTACCTTCATTGTTAAAATATTTGTATATTAAACAGAGGAACTTTGCTTTTCTTCACAATTTTAGATTAATAGTGTTTTGGTAAATAGCTCTACCTTATAAACTTATAAGTTCGTATGAATAATACATGATATATTTTTAGAAGCATGCTTGTTATCATTTGTATCTTCCATAGACTATTTTAGTTATTTTTTATTCTTTTCATATCTTATTTTGAACTAAAATTAATAGTAAATTTAATAATTGTTATTGATAACTTTTTTAGAATATTTTCTTTGATTCAGTTTTCCTAATTGTAAGAGCTACTCATCAGTAGAACAGATTGCTATGAATTGCAGTGGACACACTTTTACTGGAAAAGTTTAAGTGTGTGGCCATCTCCCAAGGATTGTATCATACTGGCTTTATACAATGAACAAGGGGACTTAGACTAGAAGATTTCAAAAAACACTATCATTCCTTACCTTCTATGATTCTTTGATTTATAACTGTGCAGAATTCTGTATATACATGTACATGTACATATACTTATATATACATACTATACGTATGTATATTTTGACTAATTTTTCTTATTTTATGAAATAAAAGAATACATTGTTATACCTGTATAAGCAATATACAGTATACAAGTAGGCTTCAACTTACAACAGTTCATTTAGTGACCATTCAAAGTTGCAATGCCATTTAAAAAGTGACTTACGATCATTTTTCACACTTATGACCATTGCAGCATCCCCATGGTCACATGGGGGCTTGGCAACTGACTCACATTTATGAGTCCTGGAGTCATGTGATCCATTTTTGCAACCTTCTGACAAGCAAAGTCAATTGGGAAACAAGATCCACTTAACCAACTGTGTTACTAATTTAACAACTACAGTGATTCACTTAACAAATCGGGCAAGAAAGGCCATAAAATGGGACAAAACTCACTTAACAAATTTCTCACTTAGCAACATAAATGTTGGGCTCCATTTTGGCCATAAGTTGAGGACTACCTGTGGATTGTATAGCATTATAATGTATTAATTAATTCAAAGACTTAAATCAAATCTTTACTATAGAAGAATATAAGGGTGGGCTACAAACAGTTAAAAAGCATAGGAGATACATCAGAATTTTTAAAAAATGGAAAGATAGAACATATAAACAAATATATGAATTAAAACAGAAAATACATATAACAAACAAGAATCTAAAAGGAGAATTAGATAAATGTAGGAGAACATAAAGGTCAATATGTAGAAGACTATATCTATAAAATTATAGAGCACTCTAGTATAGGAAACTAGATGCTCATTAAGTCTAGTTTATGGCCAGATTATCATCCAACAAACTTTAAACATTGCTGTATAGAATCTGGTAACACTGCATATTGTCATAGGATTAGTATGTGAAAGCAGCAGGGAGGGAGGTGTAGAATTTTTCTCTATTCCCTTGGGATTTATGCAATAATGGTGAGATAAGTCTGGTACAAATGTCTCTATTATTTAGGCAATGGAGAAGATTAGCATATAATACAATTTATTCAAATATGAATGATAAAGCCATATATTTCACAATCCAGTAAGTATGGAAAATGTTTCTTTCTTGAATTTATGCAGCTATAGTCTCAGTGGTGGAAATTCACAATTCACTATCAACCCTTCCACTGGACAGATCATTACAAGTGCTCTGTTGGACAGAGAAGATAAAGAAAATTACACTTTGATCATTGTAGCCAAGGATGGTGGCTTTCCAACTGCTCTTTCCAGTTCAACAAGTGTTCTTGTCACAATTGCAGATGTGAATGACAATCCCCCTAAATTTCAGCATCATCCTTACGTCACTCATATACCTTCACCAACTAGTACAGGTAAGAGAATAATACAGCATGATACCAAAATATCTAATCCTAAAAATAAAAAGGAAAAAGGTTAATGTGATTAAGCCAGTCCCTCAGTATTTTACATACAATAATTTAACATTTTAAAAAGATTGGTAAGCATGAAAGATTTATGTTGATATCTATGAACACATAAAGGAATGCCTCTATGTCCTAAGTTCACTGCAAACTTAATTTCTTAGTTCTACTAAATTCAAGAAGAGACTGTAAACAATTTAGTTTATTAAAAATACTTTTTAAAATTTATCATATGTTGTAAGTTACATGGTCCAAGACAATGAAGTTGTCCCCAAGAGATTCCTTAATTTTGAAATCAGTGATGAGAACTAAAGAAGTAGAATTGTATTTTCTTTTCTTCTTATATTTTTTCAGTTTTTGTTATTAATATTTACTATCACTCTTTTTACATATAATTAAGATGACATATCTGCTTTATGCATACTAAATTTTAAATAGCTCTTACTCAGTGTAATGATAATTACTTCTTATTTCACATGAACAGGATCAGAGTTCCCTTATAATAAATATGTCACAATGTGCTACAATATATATTTATTGGGGCAAAATTTTGCAGTGAAAAATTAAATTCATTTCCTCTCTCAGACTGTTTTATCATTCTGATTTTTAAAATACACTTTAGTGAATAAGTTTAATTTTCATATTTAATGTGCTGAAAAATCCTAATCAAAAAATGGTTAAAAGCAACGTTAAAGGCATTTCAAATTGCTACAGTTTGTTTTTAAGAGGGGAAAAGTTATATTCTTCATAAAGCAATCTGTGGTTGAAATAAAATAACTTAAGAGACAGTTAAGCCAGTACAAAAGTTTTTGAAATACCACAAAATATCTGCATCTGCTTATAGCTGGCAGCTGAACATAAAAGATTACTCAGAATTCAGTGCCATTGTGTTTGCTGAGCTGAATGTTGGGTTTTGTCGTTTTTTTTAACAAAACATTCACCAACTCCTGCCTATAACTTTTTTCACTCAAGTTCACTCAAGTTTATTGTTGGGGATAAGAAATGATTCAATGTTATTTAAAGCATAATATTTCTATACTGAATAAATTACTGAAATTCTTTGCTATAGCACTGATACAAACTTTTTAATTGTTCTTTATAGGTACTTTTGTATTTGCAGTGACAGTGACAGATGCTGATGCTGGCCCTAATGCTAAGCTTCACTATTCCCTTTCGGGAAAGAATTCTGAAAAATTTCACATTGATCCAGCAAGAGGAGCAATTATGGTAGCTGACAGACTTTCTGGGACATCCGAAATTACCTTTACTGTGAACGTCAATGATTGTGGCTTGCTTCCAAAGACTGATTCCACAACTGTGACTGTAAGATTTGTAAACAGAGCTGATTTCCCTCAAGTGCATACTAAACAGCACAAATTCACGTTTCCTGAAAACCAAGCAGTTGGCACTTTCATCACTTCTGTCTCTGGGGTGTCATCAAGAGGCGATTCTTTGTCCTACTATATTGCTAGTGGCAACCTTGGAGGTACTTTTCAGATCGATCAGTTAACAGGACAGTTATCAATCAGCCAGCCTTTAGATTATGAAGCTGTACAGAAATACATTGTTTGGGTTGAGGCTAGAGATATGGGCTTCCCACCATTTTCTTCTTATTTAAAACTGGAAATAACAGTGATGGATATAAATGATAACGCACCATTATTTGAACAAGATCCATTCTTTGTTGAAATATTGGAAAACCTTTCACCTTTTAAAATAATTACTATAACTGCAGCGGACAAGGATAGTGGGCCAAATGGACAGTTGAATTATGAAATAATTAATGGTAATATAGAGAACAGCTTCACTATTCAACATACAACTGGTGAAATTAGAAGTGTCAGACCTTTAGATAGGGAACGAGTAGCCCAATATACTCTAACTGTAAAAGCTTCAGATAGAGGTACCCCTACACAAAGTGCAGTTGTCCAAGTATTTATCAATGTATTAGATGAAAATGACAATGCACCCAAATTTTCTCAGATATTTAGTGCTCTCGTGCCTGAAAATGCACCCTTGGGTTACACTGTTACACGAGTCACAACATCAGATGAAGATATTGGAATAAATTCAGTCAGCAGATATTCAATAAAGAATACAAATATACCATTTGTTATAAATCCTAATACAGGAGATATAACAATTAGCAGGGTTCTAAACAGAGAAGATACAGATCGCTACAGGATTCGAGTTTCAGCACATGACTCTGGATGGACTGTTAGCACAGATGTGACCATATTTGTGACAGACATCAATGACAATTCTCCACGATTTACAAAACCATCTTACTACTTGGATTATCCTGAAAGTAATGAAGTTGGATCTCGAGTGACCCAAATATCTGCCACAGATCCAGATGAGGGAGCTAATGGACAAGTCTTCTATTTCATAAAATCACAGTCAGAGTTTTTCAGAATTAATGCATCCACAGGGGAGATTTTCAGTAAGCAGCCCTTAAAGTTCCAAAACTCCAGTGCTTCTAACCATGTCAATCTTAACAGACACAGCTTTATAGTTATCGCCTCAGATCGAGGCAGCCCCGCACTGGTGAGTGAGACTACAGTCACAATAAATATTGTGGACAGCAATGACAATGCGCCCAAGTTTCTGTTCAATCAATATTTTACACCTGTTGTTAAAAATGTGGCCATTGGGACCAAACTTATTAAAGTAACTGCAGTTGATTCTGAAGACTTTGGTCTGAATGCAGAAATTGAATACAGTATTTCAAATAGCAACCTTACAGATAAATTTATTTTAGATAGTAAGACCGGATGGATTTCAGTAGCATCTTCCTTGATAAATGAGATGAATAAAAGCTTTCTAATAAAAATAAAAGCTAAGGACAAAGGTAATCCACCTCTCTCATCAGAAGTACCTGTACAAGTAGTAGTAACAGAGGAAAATTACCATACACCAGAATTTTCTGAAAGACATTTAAGTATTACTGTTCCTGAAAGTCATGTTGTTGGAACAATTCTCAGGACCATGTCAGCAGGGGACAAAGATGCTGCTATGAATGGAGTAATCCAGTACAATATTTCTTCTGGGAATGAGGCTGGATGCTTTGCAATTAATTCATCTACTGGCACATTATATCTTGCCAAGTCACTTGATTATGAGCTATGCCAAAAGCATGATATTACTGTAAGTGCTGTAGATGGAGGGTGGATTGCAAGAACTGGGTACTGTAGTATCATTGTGAATGTTATTGATGTGAATGATAATTCTCCAACTTTTACCCCAGAAGAGTATTTTCCCAGTGTTTTAGAAAATGCTCCTAGTGGAACAACTGTTATTCATCTCAATGCAACTGATATTGATTCTGGACATAATGCTGTAATTGCCTATGCAGTTCAGTCTTCAGACAGTGACTTGTTTGTTATCGATCCTAACACTGGAATTATAACCACTCAAGGCTTCCTAGATTACGAGACCAAGCAGAACTATCATTTAACTATAAAAGCCTTTAATGTTCCTGATGAGGAGAAATGCAGCTTTGCTAACGTCAACATACATTTAAGAGGAACAAATGAATATGTTCCACGATTTGTATCTAAGCTTTACTATTTTGAGATTTCTGAAGCTGCTTCTAAAGGAACTGTTGTAGGAGAAATTTTTGCAAGTGATCGTGATTCAGGGATTGATGGAGATGTCCACTATTTAATATTTGGTAGTAGTAGAAAAAAAGGTTTTCAGATTGATGACAGTAGTGGGCAGATTTATGTCACAGGTCCTCTTGATAGAGAAAAGGAAGAACGAATATCTCTGAAAGTGCTTGCAAAAAATGCTGGGAGTATCCGTGGTGCAGATATAGATGAAGTGATTGTGAATATCACAATATTAGATGCCAATGATCCCCCTGTCTTCAACTTGGAGTCCTACAATGTCCGAATCAGTGAAGGTGTTCCTGTTGGGACCCATGTCACATTTCTAAGTGCCTTTGACTCTGATTCTCTCCCTAGCTGGAACAGGTTCTCCTATTTTATTGGTAATGGAAACAACAATGGTGCTTTTTCGATTAACCCACAGACAGGGCAAGTTACAGTGATTGCAGAGCTTGATCGAGAAGTCTTGCCAGTTTACAATCTCTCTATATTAGCAATCGATTCAGGAAGTCCATCGGCAACAGGCAGTGCTTCTTTATTAGTAACTTTGGAAGATATCAATGACAATGGCCCCATTCTTTCAACCACTGAAGGAGAAATAATGGAAAACAATCGGGCAGGGACATTTGTGATGACACTCCAGTCCTCTGACCCTGATCTTCCTCCAAATCAAGGTCCCTTTTCTTATTATTTGCTTAGCAGTGGTACAGCTACCAATTATTTTAGTCTCAGTTCTGCTGGAGTTTTAACCACAACCAGAGAAATTGATAGAGAACAAATCAGTGACTTCTATTTGTCAGTAATTACAAGGGATTCAGGCATTCCTCAGATGTCTTCCACAGGAACAGTGAATATAAAGGTAATTGACAAAAATGATAACCCATCACAACCTAGAACAGTAGAGATCTTTGTTCACTATTATGGAAATCTATTTCCTGGAGGAACATTAGGCAATGTAAAACCTCAGGATCCTGATATTTTAGACACCTTTCAATGTTCCCTTACATCAGGAGTTACAAGCCTCTTTAATATTCCACCAAGTACTTGTGACTTGAATTCCCTGGCAAGATCAACAGATGGAACATTTGATCTGACAGTTTTAAGCAATGATGGCTTGCACAACTCAGTTACCAATATCATTAGGGTTTCCTTTTCAGGATTCAATAATGCCACACTTGATAACAGCATTCTTCTTCGTCTTAGCATGCCATCCTTGAAAGAATTTTTGACTAATCATTATCTTCATTTTCTGAGGGTTACCAACTCCCAGTTAACTGGACTAGGAACTACAGTACAACTCTATGGGATATTTGAGGACAACAATCAAACTTTTTTGATGGTAGCAGTGAAGCGGAACAACTACCAGTATGTGAATCCTAGTAGTGTGACTACTTTCTTTGAAAGTATCAAGGAAATTATCTTTCGCCAGAGTGGTGTGCAAATAAAATCTGTGGATCATGATTCTTGCTTACCAAACCCTTGTCAAAATGGAGGCAGCTGCTTGAGGAAACTGGCTGTGAGTCCTAAATTAAGAAACTATGACAGTGTCCCAGTCATTATCATGGCAAATGAACCTCTTCAGCCTTTTACCTGCAGATGCATGCCAGGATATGATGGAATATTGTGTGAAACTGATGTCAATGAATGCTTCCCATCTCCTTGCCACAATGGCGGAACTTGCCATAATCTGGTAGGAGGATTTTCTTGCAGTTGTCCCAGTGGTTTTACTGGAATAGCCTGTGAGAGAGATGTAAATGAATGCCTGTCCAGCCCTTGCAAAAATGGTGCCCTCTGCCAGAACTTCCCAGGAAACTTCAACTGCATTTGCAAACCTGGTTATACAGGTAAGACATTGTTCTGCATGTGTAGTTCCTATTAATTGATAATAGAAATATGGTATTCATGGGTTTAATTTTTGTTGTAACTCTTTATTCTAAAAATACTGATTCTGTTGAAGATAGTTGGGTCAAAAGAGCCTTGGTGGAGCAGTGGGCTAATGCCTCCTTAAGTAACACCAGCTGCCTGCAATTAGTGCAGGTTCGCATCCCACCAGGCTCAAGGTTGACTCAGCCTTCCATCCTTCCGAGGTAGGTAAAATGAGGACCCAGATTGTTGGGGGCAATTAAGCTGACTTTGTAATAATGCTGCTTGGGTGTGTGTGTGTGTGAAAGCCCTAATAAGCAGGCATATACATAGAATGAAGGCTACTGCTAAGCTTGTAAGCCGCCCTGAGTCTTCGGAGAAGGGCGGGATATAAATGGAATTAAAATAAAAAAATAAATAAAAATACACCCAATATTATTATCACTCAAGAAATCAGCATTAAATACTGTCAACATTGATAATAGCAATTTTATTTTTCCAGTCTTTTTCCAGTCTTTCACTTGCATAGATAAAAAGAAGATAATAAATCTGTTTCTTGAGTGTTTCATAATAAGCAAACAAATATACAAATTAAAGGAAAATGCATAGGTCATGGAGAAGGATAGTGTTGTCTAACCCCTTGTCTTATATTTAGCTTTCCATATGGATGACATGTTATATATTATTATAATACTAAGAACAATTCCATCAAATGTGTTCCCACATGAAATTTAGATGTAGTTTTATAACATCATTTGCATATTTGAGAATTAAACTGTAGGCCTTGCAGACTTCTCTTAGAAATTGGGAGTTCTGAGATGTGCCAGAAAACAGCTTCAAACCTGACAAAGTTCCACTCTGTCCATCTGATAACTTTGTTGAAGAAGCAGGATATTGAGCCACTGTGTGAAATCTATTAATTCATTGACATGATTTCATGCAACATCTCAAAGGTGAAAGAGCAAGAGCCGCATTTCTGTTTAAAAACCATGCCACAATTGCCATTTGTTGCCTAAATCATTATTGGCATAAGAAGCACCTGTTGCATTTTTCTATGTAAATTCCAGCAGCATTGCCTACTGAGCCTGAAGCCGTACGTAATTATTCATAACTGATTGACTTATTTAATAAATCTAATTATATGAGATTGTGTTGCACATAGACTGAAAAAATCAGATTATTTGGCCAGCAGTATATAGCAGTTCACCACACAGCTATGTGACATTAACTCCAGAGGTTAAATAACCATGTTTGTGCATAGTAGTTAATACATGACTACTGTATCATACTTTTTTGGCACAATTATCTTTCTACATTTTCTTCATATGTAAAAACATAGATATTAGAAATTTATATCTACAATGTAAAAAAGATGTTGAGACTCTAGAAAGAGTATAGAGCAGACATGTCAAACACAAGGCCCGGGGGCCAGATCCGGCCCGCAAAGTGGTTTCATGCGGCCCGCGAAGCCATCCTGGAAACAGTGAGGGAATGGCCTCCACTGCCTTGGCCCTGGCCCAGAGACCCTCCTTCTGCCAGAGACCCTCAGATCTGTCCCACTCCTGCCCAGGCCCCCATAGGTACCCTTGATGCGAACGATGTAGAGCTGGCCACGCCCACCCAGTAGGCCATATGTACTCTAGCCACGCCCACCCAGTAGGCCATGCCCACCCAGTAGGCCATGCCCACCCGGCGCCCTGAGGGCAACCACAATGCTGATGCGGCCCTCAGTGAAATTGAGTTTGACACCCCTGGTATAGAGAAAAGCAACAAAGATGATTAGAGGACTGGAGGCTAAAACTTACAAGGAATGGTTGCTGGAATTGGGTATGTCTAGTTTAATGAAGAGAAGGACATGTTAGCAGTGTTCCAATATCTCAGGGGCTGCCACAAAGAAGAGGGAGTCAAGCTATTCTTCAAAGCACCTAAAGGCAGCACAAGAAGCAATGGATGGAAACTAATCAAGGAGAGAAGCAACCTAGAACTAAGGAGAAACTTCCTGACAGTTAGAACAATTAATCAGTGGAACAATATGCCTCCAGAAGCTGTGAATGCTCCAACACTGGAAGTCTTTAAGAGATTAGACAGCCATTTGTCTGAAATGGTATAGGACAGGGGTAGGCAACCTTGGCTCTTTTATGACTCGTGGACTTCAATAAAAGAGCCAAGGTTGCCTACCCCTGGTATAGGGTTTCCTGCCTGAGCAGGGGGATGGACTAGATGACCTCCAAGGTCCCTTCCAACATTGTTATTATTATTATTATTATTATTATTATTATTGTTGTTGTTGTTGTTGTTGTTGTTGTTGTTGTCATCATCATCATCATCATTCCTACTAACTACTGGGTATAATGCCATTCCTGCCAAATTTCTATGCATGCATGAAGAGATGACTTAGGCCATTGAGTTCAGAGCAACTTCTGTTTGAGTATTAACACTGGGATACCAGTCTGATTTGTTATTGAGAGAGAAAGAGAGAGAGAGATAGAGAGCTTTGAATGCAAATGTAATTATATATAGAATGGGTTTATAATAATAGATCTCTTGAATATTTCAGGAAAAATCTGTGACTCCAGCATCAACTATTGTGAATGCAATCCCTGTTTCAATAGAGGATCATGTCAAAATGGAGTGGAAGGATACTATTGTCACTGCCCATTTGGTGAGGAAGAATGTTTCTCTTTCTGCTTTATTCAGATTCACTCAGAGAACTCTACCATTCGTATTCTAGTCTTTAGCATTGCATACTCAAGCATTTTTTTTATTCTAAATGTAAGGCCAGGTGCTAATACCGTATATACTTGAGTATAAGCCGAATTTTTCAGCCCACTTTTTGGGCTGAAAAATTCCACTTCGGCTTATACTCCAGTCAACAAAAAAACTTACCGAGGACTTGTGCGCGGCCGAGGCTTTGGTGCTTCCGGGATCGCCCGCACCTCTCCCAAGCCACCGCCGTCCGAGACCTGCCGAAGTTTGGGGAGGTCTGGGGAGGTGCGCGCGCACCTCCCCAAACTCCGCGCCTTGCCTGCCTGCTTCTTTCCGCAGCGGAAAGAAGCAGGCAGGCAGGGCGCGGAGGAACGGAGACTTGCCGACGTTTGGGGAGGTTTGGGCGCCTCCCCAAACCTCGGCAGGTCTCCGTTCCTCCGCACAGACCTGCCGACGTTTGGGGAGGTTTGGGCGCCTCCCCAAACCTCCCCAAACCTCGGCAGGTCTCCGTTCCTCCTGCCGACCTTTGGGGAGGTTTGGGCGCCTCCCCAAACCTCGGCAGGTCTCCGTTCCTCCTGCCGACCTTTGGGGAGGTTTGGGCGCCTCCCCAAACCTCGGCAGGTCTCCGTTCCTCCGCACAGACCTGCCGACGTTTGGGGAGGTTTGGGCGCCTCCCCAAACCTCCCCAAACCTCGGCAGGTCTCCGTTCCTCCTGCCGACCTTTGGGGAGGTTTGGGCGCCTCCCCAAACCTCGGCAGGTCTCCGTTCCTCCTGCCGACCTTTGGGGAGGTTTGGGCGCCTCCCCAAACCTCGGCAGGTCTCCGTTCCTCCGCGCAGACCTGCCGACGTTTGGGAAGGTTTGGGCGCCTCCCCAAACCTCCCCAGGTCTCCGTTCCTGTTTGGGGAGGTTTGGGCGCCTCCCCAAACCTCCCCAAACCTCGGCAGGTCTCCGTTCCTGTTTGGGGAGGTTTGGGCGCCTGCCCAAACCTCGGCAGGTCTCCGTTCCTCCGCGCAGACCTGCCGACCTTTGGGGAGGTTTGGGCGCCTCCCCAAACGTCCCCAAACCTCGGCAGGTCTCCGTTCCTGTGTGGGGAGGTTTGGGCGCCTCCCCAAACCTCCCCAAACCTCGGCAGGTCTCCGTTCCTCCGCACAGACCTGCCGACGTTTGGGGAGCTTTGGGCGCCTCCCCAAACCTCCCCAAACCTCGGCAGGTCTCCGTTCCTCCGCGCAGACCTGCCGACCTTTGGGGAGGTTTGGGCGCCTCCCCAAACGTCCCCAAACCTCGGCAGGTCTCCGTTCCTGTTTGGGGAGCTTTGGGCGCCTCCCCAAACCTCCCCAAACCTCGGCAGGTCTCCGTTCCTCCGCGCAGACCTGCCGACCTTTGGGGAGGTTTGGGCGCCTCCCCAAACGTCCCCAAACCTCGGCAGGTCTCCGTTCCTGTTTGGGGAGGTTTGGGAGGCGCCCAAACCTCCCCAAAGGTCGGCAGGTCTGCGCGGAGGAACGGAGACCTGCCGAGGTTTGGGGAGGTTTGGGGAGGCGCCCAAACCTCCCCAAAGGTCGGCAGGTCTGCGCGGAGGAACGGAGACCTGCCGAGGTTTGGGGAGGTTTGGGGAGGCGCCCAAACCTCCCCAAACAGGAACGGAGACCTGCCGAGGTTTGGGGACGTTTGGGGAGGCGCCCAAACCTCCCCAAAGGTCGGCAGGTCTGCGCGGAGGAACGGAGACCTGCCGAGGTTTGGGGAGGTTTGGGGAGGCGCCCAAACCTCCCCAAAGGTCGGCAGGTCTGCGCGGAGGAACGGAGACTTGCCGAGGTTTGGGGAGGTTTGGGGAGGCGCCCAAACCTCCCCAAACAGGAACGGAGACCTGCCGAGGTTTGGGGAGGTTTGGGGAGGCGCCCAAACCTCCCCAAACAGGAACGGAGACCTGCCGAGGTTTGGGGACGTTTGGGGAGGCGCCCAAACCTCCCCAAAGGTCGGCAGGTCTGCGCGGAGGAACGGAGACCTGCCGAGGTTTGGGGAGGTTTGGGGAGGCGCCCAAACCTCCCCAAACAGGAACGGAGACCTGCCGAGGTTTGGGGACGTTTGGGGAGGCGCCCAAACCTCCCCAAAGGTCGGCAGGTCTGCGCGGAGGAACGGAGACCTGCCGAGGTTTGGGGAGGTTTGGGGAGGCGCCCAAACCTCCCCAAACAGGAACGGAGACCTGCCGAGGTTTGGGGACGTTTGGGGAGGCGCCCAAACCTCCCCAAAGGTCGGCAGGTCTGCGCGGAGGAACGGAGACCTGCCGAGGTTTGGGGACGTTTGGGGAGGCGCCCAAACCTCCCCAAAGGTCGGCAGGTCTGCGCGGAGGAACGGAGACCTGCCGAGGTTTGGGGAGGCGCCCAAACCTCCCCAAACAGGAACGGAGACCTGCCGAGGTTTGGGGACGTTTGGGGAGGCGCCCAAACCTCCCCAAAGGTCGGCAGGTCTGCGCGGAGGAACGGAGACCTGCCGAGGTTTGGGGAGGTTTGGGGAGGCGCCCAAACCTCCCCAAACAGGAACGGAGACCTGCCGAGGTTTGGGGACGTTTGGGGAGGCGCCCAAACCTCCCCAAAGGTCGGCAGGTCTGCGCGGAGGAACGGAGACCTGCCGAGGTTTGGGGACGTTTGGGGAGGCGCCCAAACCTCCCCAAAGGTCGGCAGGTCTGCGCGGAGGAACGGAGACCTGCCGAGGTTTGGGGAGGTTTGGGGAGGCGCCCAAACCTCCCCAAACAGGAACGGAGACCTGCCGAGGTTTGGGGACGTTTGGGGAGGCGCCCAAACCTCCCCAAAGGTCGGCAGGTCTGCGCGGAGGAACGGAGACCTGCCGAGGTTTGGGGACGTTTGGGGAGGCGCCCAAACCTCCCCAAAGGTCGGCAGGTCTGCGCAGAGGAACGGAGACCTGCCGAGGTTTGGGAAGGTTTGGGGAGGCGCCCAAACCTCCCCAAACAGGAACGGAGACCTGCCGAGGTTTGGGGACGTTTGGGGAGGCGCCCAAACCTCCCCAAAGGTCGGCAGGTCTGCGCGGAGGAACGGAGACCTGCCGAGGTTTGGGGAGGTTTGGGGAGGCGCCCAAACCTCCCCAAACAGGAACGGAGACCTGCCGAGGTTTGGGGACGTTTGGGGAGGCGCCCAAACCTCCCCAAAGGTCGGCAGGTCTGCGCGGAGGAACGGAGACCTGCCGAGGTTTGGGGAGGTTTGGGGAGGCGCCCAAACCTCCCCAAACAGGAACGGAGACCTGCCGAGGTTTGGGGAGGTTTGGGGAGGCGCCCAAACCTCCCCAAAGGTCGGCAGGTCTGCGCGGAGGAACGGAGACCTGCCGAGGTTTGGGGAGGTTTGGGGAGGCGCCCAAAGCTCCCCAAACAGGAACGGAGACCTGCCGAGGTTTGGGGACGTTTGGGGAGGCGCCCAAACCTCCCCAAAGGTCGGCAGGTCTGCGCGGAGGAACGGAGACCTGCCGAGGTTTGGGGACGTTTGGGGAGGCGCCCAAACCTCCCGAAACGTCGGCAGGTCTGCGCGGAGGAACGGAGACCTGCCGAGGTTTGGGGAGGTTTGGGGAGGCGCCCAAACCTCCCCAAAGGTCGGCAGGAGGAACGGAGACCTGCCGACGAGCCGCGGCCACACAGGGTATTCCTGTGTATTCAGGCTTGCAAAATGGCGGATCGAGCCTCTGCTGGCGGCAGAGGCTTGCAGAACGGCAGATCGGCTTATACTCGAGTCAATAACTTTTTCCAGTTTTTGGGGGTGAAATTGGGGGTCTCGGCTTATACTCGAGTCGGCTTATACTCAAGTATATACGGTAATCAATACATAACAGTATTTTCCTCTGTTGTAGTTCAAAAACTAAACAATATTCAGATTCATGCTGCATATGATTCTAAATCTGTAGATATCCTCATCGATTTGTCTAACTCCTTCTTTAAGATAATTCCTGGCATTGAATTAAATTATCCTGTGTTAAATTACTCTCAGTTTCTAGTATTAAAAGGAAAATGTCTTCCTTTTCCTGTCTGTAGTAAACTAAATTGTATACGTTGTCCTTATCATGTATAATAAGCTAACTTTTTCAAATTTTGTTGAATGTTTCAGTCTAATGGTAGTTTTTGGTTTCCCTTTTTCAAAACTGCATCTTTTTTTGTAGATGTGGCAATCAGTAGATTGCTAAAGCAGTATAGTAAAAGGAAAGAATTTATTTTAGGAAGAAATTTAACAAACTAGCAAATTTTATAGAAAAACATAAAAGCTTGATTCATCAAGTTTTGTCCTTTCAAGATAAGAGCAGAAATGACTAAGAAATGGTAAACCAAGTAAATAAAAGGCATAATATAAGAACATGAAAGGAAATATAACTGAATCTGTTTTATATCAAAGCAATCCTTATTCAGTTTTACTCCAGCAATACCATCTCCACTTGCAACTTTGACATTTCAACTTTCTCACAGCATGGACTAACATAAACAAATTAACATAAACAAACAGTTTATCTCTGGTCAAATAGTCCAACTTTATATTCCTTCTTTTTGCTATGCGCAATCTTGACCTTTAAATCATTCCAATGCATCATAGGATTGGTTTTTCATCATTCTTTGGGATTTAAAAAATGTAAATCTTGTAAATCCTGCTGCAAGATTTATGTTTAAAAAATATTTATAATTTGATAGTTATACAATTTTTTTCCAACAGGTTTAAGATATAGCACCATCAAACTATATAATCACTACAAGAATTGCATCCATTTATAGGAATTGCCAGACAATACCCTTTAAAAAATGTACGCATAAAGCCAGAAATATGTTTTGCAGGACAAATGCTGTACATGGTAGTAATTATAGAAGAAGTCAGAAATTACTGACTTAGAATGTGAGGCTACTATGTATAGAAAATGTAAAAGGAGATACAGCATCTGGATATAATAATAAGCAAGTCTTGCATGAACTTAAAATCCAATGTTAAATCACCACTGTTCGTATAAAATAGAATTGTTGGATTTAAATATGTTCCTAGGTTTCAGCTGGCTCAGTTTCCCTTCCATCCCAATATTGTTACAGAGTGAGGGAGGAGTTGGGCTCATTCAGATTGTTACAATATTGAGAGACAATGCTTTATAAAATGTCCTGTCTTTGCTAATCAGTGCAGAAATAATGAAGGGACTTAATTTTCTTCTTCTTAGTCTTCTAATCCAGGGGTCCCCAATCCCCAATCCATGGACTGGCACTGGTCTGCATCATGCCAGAATCTGAGCCACACAAACAAACCCCATCTACAGAGTACAGACAGCACACAAAAAGCATGCTGCCACTGGTCCGCGGAAAACTTCTCTCCACGGAACCAGTCCCTGATGTCTAAAAGGTTGCGGGTCACTACTCTAATCTTATCTGACTTTTTCTTTTAAGTTCTTATCCTTTCTGTTTTGTTCAAATCCATCAAATTCAGCATTCATCATCCCCCTTCGTTTTACTCTTATACCATTTTTTTCTTGCCCCAATATTTACTTCTACTCTTTTCTTATCTTATAAGTTGCTATCTTTAAGAATGCTATAAGGTATCATTCCTACTGGGTCCAGAAGTAAGCAAGATACTTCATTTAATACCAACTGAAGCTTTGAAAGTTACATGCATACCCAGGTACACTTTATTACAACAGTCTAATTGGAATGTTATCAAAGGATGAATAATTATAGCAATTTTACTTGTTTGGAGGTATATTTCCAGCAACCTAAGCTTCCATATTTTAACAGATCTTTCGCACAAGATAATTCCCCAGGACTGTAAACATAACTAGTTAAAATTTCCTTATCTATCCAAATCAGAAAATAGTTACCACGCACAAATAAAAAGTAACTCAAATAAAAAAAAACTAAATAACTGAAATGTATAAATCAAATAACTCAAAAGTAACTCAAAATTTACTAAGGTTTTTTTTTTCCAAGAAAGGTTTATTACACTCAAAAAGACCAAGGGCTTCACAAAAGTAATTTAGCTTTACTTGAAACTATTAATTTTATAATTAGCTTTGTACCTTTATTTCAGTTTTATTTTTGTTTAAATAGCACCCTTGCTCTGATGATCACTAAGTAAAGTTATAAAAAATTAAATATGATAGAACAATACTAACATCCTGAAAAAGAAACCTCATAAATTAAATATAAGTCTAAGTAATTCAACCAACAAAAATCTTACTTGAACTGCAGGCCATTTTTTAAAATAGATGTTCGCATATGTGTAACAAGCTAAATAAATTTTAGATTATTGCCCTGGATATGTTTTTTAAACTATATCAAGTTATTAACTGGATATGTTTCACATGCTGTAATTCTAATTAAACAAGCTTATTAAAATCCCAATAGGTAGATCTACATGAATTGTTTTAGGAAGAAATATGACTGGAACATTCCCAATATTTTAGTTTTTGTTAGGAACACCAGCCCATGGCATTTAATTAGTTTTGTAATACAATAATGATCCTGATTGTGTTATTTTTACAGGTGTTTTTGGAAAACATTGTGAAGTAAATAGCTATGGATTTGAGGAATTATCATACATGGAATTCCCCAGTATGGATCCAAACAACAATTATATTTACATAAAGTTTTCAACTATCAAAAGTAATGCTCTTATGTTATATAATTATGACAACCAGACTGGTGATCGGGCAGAATTCTTGGCTCTTGAGATAACAGAAGAAAGGTTGAGATTTTCATACAATCTTGGCAGTGGTACATATAAACTTACAACAGCAAAGAAGGTGTCTGATGGACAATTTCACACTGTTATTGCTCGGAGGGCAGGAATGGTAAGCATTGCTTTAATGGAAATTTAAGCTCCAATTTATTTCAGGGTATTAAGTATAAATAAAGGGTTGTTTGTTTTTTTTAAAAAAAAGAATTATAGTTGAAATTGGACAAGCCTCTTTGTTTTAAGAGAATGTTCTTAAGCATTTAAATGACTTAAGAAAAAAATTAAAATGAGAATAATTAATGAAGGGGATTAATGACTACCCTACTCTAATTAATTGGTGCACTTGGGTGGAATAATTACTGAAGTCTAATTAAGAGATAATTTTAATTCTTTGGATAACACAAGGACACAAACCATTGCATCTGAAGACTATATCATTAGCATTTATCTATTTTTTTAAAAAAAGAAATCAATAAAAATTGGAACAAACTGTACAATAAACTATTTTTTCATGGGTTATATCTCCAAGCACTTCAATATGACAAAATTTGTTTTGTTAGGGAAATTTTTAAACTTACAGTAACTTGCTTTAAGTTAACCATCAGCAACAAATCAAATATTTCTTTTTCATCACCAGTAAGAATAGGATAATTATGTTTTAAATAGAATATCATATAAAGTTGCTTTTTCACATATCAGGAAACAGCACATCTTATTATTTTAAAACATAGAATAATATCCCCACTAATCAATAATGATTAATATTACTAAAATAAATGTATACTATAGGAATCTGCATAATTTTAAAGCATAGTATATACAAGGCAAATTATAACAAGGCTAGTGCTACAAGTTCTGGGTTTTTCCATTAACTAAAACAAGTAGGAAATCCAGGATCTACACTAAAATGTAGTCTAATAAATCAGAATGTATTCAATAATGGGGGAAAAAAGAATATTAGCACAGTTGTGGACAAAATAGTGTATTAAAGAGAAAAATAATAGTTTGCCAATGTTTTATTATTCAGCATCATATCTTTCTATGCCAGAAGCAAGTTGGGCAGATATAAAAAAATAAAGTGCCAAAATTTAAGTGCTATATCAATTAAAAAAAAAAAATTAGGGGGGGGGGGAAATCACAATGACTTTTCATCTTTATGCTACTGAAAGAATAACTTTTAGAAAAGGTTGTATAACTGTTGAAAGGTTATAACCCTTTCATAAACTTTAGAAAAGTGGACCTATCATTAATTCTCATGTTGTTCCATGAACGTATCATTACGTCTTCCTAATGAGAATAGTAGTGCCAATCTTTTAGAACCCTTATGCACATGTATAGAGTCTAAGTTTGCCTTTGACTTTAAGAAAGACTTTGGACAAAGTAAGAAATCTCTGCAATAATCAACAACTTTTGAAACATTCACATATTATGCAAAAAGAACTATCTGACAGTATACAGATAGTCCTTAACTTACAACTGGTCCCTTAGCAATCATTCAATATTAAGATGGACTCCCAAAAGGGTACTTACAACTCTGAGTTGAAATTCTGACAGTTGTCTTCCCCACAATCAAATGTCTGCATTTTGGATAGTTGGCAACCAGCCTGTGTTTATGGCTGTTTGCAGCATCCCATGGTCACATAACCACAATTTATGATATTTTTTTGCAAGAAACTGGCCTTCTGGTTTCCAGAAATGCTCATTGCAGACTATGGTTCGCTTTACAGCCATAGCATTTATTTAACCTCTGTGGATTTGCTTAAAAAACCATGATGATGCTCTTAACTGCTGCAAAACAATAAGAAAATCAGCTTGGTCATGTGATGACCTGATTAAAGACTAGCAGGACTTACAGCTATAATTCCAGGCTCAATAAGCAAGGATGCACATTAGTTCTATTATTCAATTCTTTTACAAAATCACAATGATTCAGATAAATAATCCAGTAAATAATTAAATAACATATTCTTTTACCTTCCTGCCATGATAAAACAGAGCTATTTTTGTCTTACTATATGCAGATGGGACAGTCATTCTTTTTCAGCCATTCAGTGTTTGAAATAAAGAATGCTTCTGATTCATTTCAGTCAGGGAAATTTATTGGGAAACCTGGAGTATACCATAATGAGATTAGGCATTCTGTTTGACTGACTGTAATTAGCAAAGAAAAAATAATTTTTTGGCCTGTTCTTTTCCCCAGCAACCTTTTCTAATTTGCATCCACAGATGTGTATTTCCAGTATAATCTCCATATAACTTTGTATTCTTCATAAATCTGTAAGCTGGAAACATGGTTTAATTTAACAAAGAAATATTAAAAAGTAATAATAATAACTCACTATTTATTTGTCTTCTGGACTAACTTCATTTCTGTGCTGGATCTTTTTTCCCCTCCCTATGTTTTCAAGTGCAAAATACAAGGAAACTGTCATTTTAATCATTTTTATCATGGGCACAAAGTATTTTGCTCCACAAAAAGTACTTCCAGCATCCAGATGGCAAAAATTTGTGAAACAACTTTTCAATGCATCTAAAACTTGCCATTTCTCACAAAACCTTTAGAATTGTAGGACAAATTGATAAAATTATTAACTTGATAGATTTAATTATTTTAACATTTATTTGCTGCCCATCTCGTAGTTCAAGCTGACCATGAGTGGAAATATATTGAGGTTTGAGATACACAGTACAAACTCATAACTGAAGAGGTAACACCACCAAATTAACTACAAAAGTAATAAGGAAGAACAGTTAACTATCATTAGACATTTGAATTTTATGAAATCAGATTCAAGTAAACTATGGTTTCAAATAACTCTACCTTCAGATACATTTTATACATTTTACAGAATATTTAGCAATATAAAAATTCATAGATAACACTAATGTGTGTGATGAAAGTCTTTCCAGACATTTATCACTCTTCTAAAGTAGATCAGGCAGGAAATATGGCTAGGTGAGCTAATTCTACTTTTTTGTAAAGTTACATTAGTAGAGTCTTACATTCTACACCCTTTTTAACCAAAGAAACAAGGTGTTTTGGGCCTCTTGCCCAATCCAGATTTCTGTTCAAGGCTAAGTTGCCTTTTATCTGACCATTCCCTTGACTGTCTCGTTGCCCTTTCTCCCATGGTCATTTCCATGTACCATTATAGTTGGTAATCCAATTGAAATGCAAAATGTTCCTATTTGGGAAAAAAATGTTCTTGTTAATTTGCATAGTGAGTTGGGTGACATATAAATTTAATAATAAACAAATAAATAAATACTAATTATTTAATTGTAGTGATAGTACCATTTTGTATGACTCACACCCTGGACGGTATCTCTTTACTCTCCTACCATCCGGTAGGAGATATAGGAATATAGCCAGCCATACTAACAGGCTGAAAAATAGCTTTTATCCGTGGGCTGTTAGGCTTTTAAATGGGACATAATCTTATGCAGAATTGACTTGGGAGGCCAGTGTGTGGTGTAGTTGGTTCACATGGTGTGGTAGGATGGAGGGTTTGTTGTCACTGTGTGTTGGGGGGAGAGAGCACGGGGGGAGGCTCAGCTAATCTCAATGTACACATGTTGTACTTTGACAATAAAGGTTTATTTATTATTATTATTATCTAATATTCTGTTTGATTTTCTTATCTATATATTTACTTGCATTCAGTTCAGTTCTTTGTAGCAGTCATTGAACATTATACAGATAACTTGCATTATATACCAAAGAATCATCTTGTGTATGCTTTCAAAGATTATGAAGGTAAAATAAGGGACTGCAGTTTTCCATTAAGCAGATCAAGGTGTAAACAGATTTAAGGCTATTCATCAGGATTCCTAATTGAACTTCAGTAGTGTATTGTATTGTATAGAATCAGAATCTTTTTTATCAATTCTGACTCAGGATGCTTGTAACCCAAGGTCAACAGCAAGTTGGGAGAACATCCATATTGTAGCAATTTCCTCTTATTCTTTTCATCCAAAAGGACTGATAAAAAACAGATTTAATATAATTAAAGATGTTGGTCCATCTGAATCAGGTTTGCCAATCCTATTTCAGTGTGGAACGAAACATTTAAGTGATAGCTTGCCATCTGAAATAGTTTCCTGTATGATTTAGACTGAATAACTTAAAACTTCATAGAAGTGGAAGACATATGGCCATTATATTTTACTGGGACTTTTTAAAAAATCAGCATAGATATTTACATTTCTAGCTTGATTATGTGCCCACTGTTGCTCCAGATTAGGTATCTTGGCTTCTGTGCACCTTTCCTTAAAATGAATCTTTGGCAAACTGTTCTACCAAAAAGATAATCAGGATCCTATTCAGTCTCTGAATCTTAATTGGGTCCATGATTTTAAAAAAAACCTATCATCTTTGAATAACAAGATTGCATAATTTTTATTTGTAGCTTAGGAGGATGTTTCACTTTATCTAAACAGTTTCATATAGATTGATATGAACATTAAATAGCCGTGGAGAATTAAATTAACATCATTTTTTTTTCTTTGTCATGTAAGTGTTACAGACTGGTATAATATGAGGACCTTGCTTGTTTCTAGGGAAAAAAAGCAGAAAGTTTGCTCACTTCATTTTATGTTTTTATCCTTTCATTGATGCAAAATCCTTTGGCATGCCTGACCTGTTCAATTTGTGTTTAAATCATCATATGTGATATAAGAACTCCTTGATACAAACTATGTACCTCAAGTGCTCTGTTTCACAGAGAGAAAACCACATAAACATACTTTTTTGATGAACAGGAACATAGACTTCTGCTTATATAATCATTAGGATTAATAAGTATCTATATATGCATTAGGCATGCTGTATTAACTGCTATGTATTTTCTCTCTTTCCATTTCTGCCTGTAACTTCAAAATACACATTTTGTTGTTGTTAGTTATGAAGTCATGTCTAACCCATCGCGACCCTATGGACAATGTTCCTCCAGGCCTTCCTGTCCTCTACCATCTTCTGGAGTCCATTTAAGCTCATGCCTACTGCTTCAGTGACTCCATCCAGCCACCTCATTCTCTGTCGTCCCCTTCTTCTCTTGCCCTCAACCTTTCCCAGCATTAGGTTCTTCTCCAGTGACTCCTTCCTTCTCATTAGGTGGCCAAATTATTTGAGTTTCAACTTCAGGATCTGGCCTTCTAAAGAACAGTCAGGGTTGATCTCCTCTAGGACTGACCAGTTTTATCGCCTTGCAGTCCAAGGGACTCACAGGAGTCTTCTCCAGCACCATAGTTCAAAGGCCTCAATTCTTTGGTGCTCAGCCTTTCTTATGGTCCAACTTTCACAGACATACATTGCAACTGGGAAGAACTTGTGTTTAAGTTCCTGCACAAGAAATGCAAAGTCCTTTCTTCTCCTTAAAATCTTTTAATTTCTTGGCTACAGTCCCCATCTGCGGTGATCTTGGAGCCTAGGAAAATAAAATCTTTCACTACCTCCATTTCTTCCCCATCTATTTGCCAGAAATTGAGAGGGTTGGATGCCATGATCTTGATTTTCTTAATGTTAAGTTTCAAGCCAGCTTTTGCACTCTCCTTCTTCACCTGCATCAAGAGGCTCTTTAGTTCCTCTTCACTTTCTGCCATTAGAGTGGGATCATCTGCATATCTTAGGTTGTTGCTATTTCTCCCGGCAATCTTAATTCCAACTTTTGATTCATCTAGCCCTGCCTTTCTCATGATGTGCTCTGCATATAGGCAGGGCGACAGTATACAGCCTTGCCGGACTCCTTTCCCATTTTTGAACCAATCAGTGGTTCCGTGTCCAGTTCTCACTGTTGCTTCTTGACCCGCATATAGGTTTCTCAAGAGACAAATAAGATGGTCTGGTACTCCCATCTCTTTAAGAACTTGCCACAGTTTGTTGTGATCCACACAATCAAAGGCTTTAGCATAGTCAATGAAGCAGAAGTAGATGTTTTTCTGGAAATCCCTAGCTTTCTCCATGATCCAGCGTATGTTGGCAATTTGATCTCTAGTTCCTCTGCCTCTTTGAAATCCTGCCTGTACTTCTGGTAGTTCTCAATCCACATACTGCTGGAGTCTAGCTTGTAGGATTTTAAGCATAGCTTTACTAGCATGTGAAATGAGTGCAATGGTGCGATAGATTGAACATTCTTTGGCACTGCCTTTCTTTGGAATTGGAATGTAAACTGATCTTTTCCAATCCTGTGGCCACTGTTGAGTTTTCCAAATTTGCTGGCAAATTGAGTGTAGCACTTTTACTGCATTGTCTTTTAAGATTTTGAATAGCTCAGCTGGAATATTGTCACCTCCACTAGCTTTGTTGTTGCTCAGCTTTCCTAAAGCCCATTTCACTTCACATTCTAGGATGTCTGGCTCAAGGTCAGTGACCACCTCATCATGGTTATCAGGAATGTTAAGCTCGTTCTTGTATAGTTCTTCTGTGTAATTTTGCCACTTCTTCTTGATCTGCCTCTGTTAGGTCCCTTCCATTTTGGTCCTTTATCATGCCCATTTTTACATTAAACGTTCCCTTCATCTCTCCAATTTTCTTGAAGAGATCTCCGGTCCTCCCTATTCTATTGTTTTTTTCTATTTCTTTGCACTGTTCATTTAAGAAAGCATTCTTATCTCTTCTAGCTATTCTCTGGAATTCTGCATTCAGTTGGGTTTATCTTTCTTTCACTCCCTTGCCTTTTGCTTCCCTCCTTTCCTCAACTATTTGCAAAGCTTCCTCAGACAGCCATTTTGCTTTCTTGCATTTCTTTTTCTTTGGGATGGTTTTACTTGCTACTTCTTGTACAATGTTGCGAACCTCCGTCCATAGTTCTTCAGGCACTCTGTCTATCAGATCTAATTCATTAAATCTATTTGTCACCACTACTGTATATTTGTCAGGGATATGATACCGGAGTGGCCTAGTGCTTTTCCCTACTTTCTTCAGTTTAAGCCTAAATTTTGCAATGAGAAACTCATGGTCTGAGCCAAGGTCAGCTCCTGGTCTTGTTTTTACTGACTGTATAGAGTTTCTCCATCTTTGGCTGCAGAGCACATAGTCAATCTGATTTCTGTGTTGACCATCTGGTGATGTCATTTACCTAATATTTATCATTATTTACCTAATAATTTAGGTAAATTTAATAATTTAGGTAAATAATTATTTACGTAATATTTATCATTATTTATTTATCATTTACCTAATATTAATAATATCAGCAGAACTTAATGGGATTTACTTTGAATGGATATGCATAGAAGTAGTCAGAGGACTTATAATTTTTCCTGCAAGGAAAACAATAATTTAAAATGTGTGAAGTTATTTTTTTCTTCTTTTGAGGTAATGCCTCAGTTTTTAAATATGTTCAGCAGATTGCAGGATTTCTACTACGTTTTTTTTTCTTTCTAAAAATGGTTCCATCAATTTTTAGCAATAAAATTCAGAGAGAGCTGTAAGCCTGAGGACATCCTACAATTGTGGAATACATCTTATCCAGTATTAACATATAGGATTATAGAATAAACTTTTTAGGAATAAAGGAATACACAAGTTTTGTCAGGTGAAAATTACATTTATTGTTGACAGCTAATAATATGTATACATTACTATATAGTCTTTCTTTTATAAAGAAAAGCATTTTGGAAACAGACCATACAAACCCCAATTGTATTTATTAAAAAGTAGAATATTTAATATTAAAATAATTGAAATTTGATTGATTTCTATGTATAAATCAAAATACTATTCTTGTTTTGTAGGCAGCATCCTTGACTGTGGACTCTTGCTCTGATGAACAGGAACCAGGTTATTGCACTGTTAGCAATGTGGCTGTGTCTAGTGATTGGTAAAGATAATTTCCTTTCATTTTTCACTAATAGGAAATTTGACATTATACACTCTGAACCAAAAGAGATAAAAGACTGTTTTTAATAAGGATAAGATACAAATCTGAACTCATATGAATTATTAATTCAGTTAGTGCAGAAACCAAAATGCCATATTGTCTCCATTCCTTTCTTTTTAGAAATGACTAGAGTTAATATCTGTCATGAAAATGTCAGAGGTACAGGTAGTCCTCATTGTATGACCTTTTGTTTAGCTAAGTTTCTGAAGTTAAGATCATGACTGCAATTCAGGCACTTGGCAACGAATGTTATGAATGTTATGAATGTTGCAGTGTCTGAGGGTCATGTGATCTCTGTGATCTTCCCAGGTGGCCTCTGACAAAGTCAATGCAGAAAACTATATTTACTTAATGACTAAGTGATTCACTTAATAGTTGCAGCAAAAAAAGTTTGAAAAATCAGGTGCAGTCACATGATGCCTCAATGACTGCATTATTTAGCAAATAAAGTTCAATTAGAGGACTATACATACTGTCAAGCTCTGTGACCAGTACAAAATTGCTTTATACCAAGTACTTTATACCAACTACTAAATAGATTAAATGTAATATATAATTAACCAAATTCTGCATTATTAGTTTGAGCTGGCAACCTTACTGTTATGAATAATCTATATCAGGAGTATTTAATAATAGACTATTACTACAAATCAGTTAAGTGTTGGATATATATTAATCAAATATAATTAAAATTATGAACAAATATCCATAATTTTACTCATCAGAAAAGTGAATTTGTAAAGAAACAGATAAGGATTTTTTTTAACTCTGTTTGAAGACAAAACACAAATTGGTCAATAGCCATTTAGAGTCAGAAGTTTACATTAGAGTGAATAAAAGTCAACAGAAGCTACATTTTTAACAGAAGTGTCCTAAGACATCAAAAATGACAAGGTGACAAAAATGACAAGGTGACAGAACAAATCTCCACCCTTATTTACTGTATGTTAAAAAGAAGTGGGGTTTTGATTGCTTCATTTGAGCTCCCCTCTTAAGTGTTTTGACACACCTCTTAATATGGTGTCTGGTGAAGGAGAGAGTATCAAGATCACAATGAGAGCTGCCTTATGCGGCAGAGCCTGAGTTGGTGCGGCCAAATGCGGGAGACCAGGGGGCAGGCTGGCCGATTGCACGTTCTATAAGGACATTGACAGCTGATGAGCCTAAGTGGCAGACCAATGCCACGATCGAATGAGACAACATGAGTGATGGTCCGGCGATGATGCCGAGTGGCCGCACGCAACAGGATGGATGCGCTGAACAGCTGGGGAGATGTCAAGATCTAAACGGAAGCTGGCTTGTACTGCTGAGCCAGAGCTAGTGCACATGAATGTGGGAGAGCGGGGGGCGGGTGGGCCGATTACACATTCTATGACCTGACAGTTAAACTGTCACACAGGTATATATGTAAGTTCTTCCCACCTTTAACCCTTATTCTGATGATGTCAACAGGAAATTGATCAAAGCTCAGTGATTAAAATGCTCTTTTGTATCCAGTTCAGTAGCTTTATTGGTTTTCTAAATGTTCTAAATGTTTTCACCTGGGATTCAAATATTTAAAATTATATATATATATATATATATTATATATATATATATATATATATATATATATATATATATATATATATATATATATATATATATGTGTGTGTGTGTGTGTGTGTGTGTGTGTGTGTGTGTGTGTGTGTGTGTGTGTGTAGCATAATGACAACCAATAATATGGTTGATATCTGCTACCTACAGTACATGATCTACTGTAAGAACAAGCTTACTGTCATGTTTATTAAAATGTTCTTTCATACTCCTATCTGCACTCTTCAGTAAGAAACTAAGCTTGTTTGATCTCAGTAAATGCTTTCTGTTGAAAAAGTCCCCAATAAATTATGACTGCATTAAACAATAGTCTCAAAAGAAGTCTGCATTGCAGCAACATAATATTGTGTGAATCTTTTGAAATCAGTGTTTTTCTTCTAGGCAACACACTGATACTTGACTTTAGAAGCAGTATATATGGATTAAATGCATAAGAAAAGATATGTATGACTATGTACACAAAAATGACTTGAAATCATTGTCATTAATGGCTTGAATTAAATTTAATATTTTAGAAGCAGTATATATGGGTTAAATTCATAAGAAAAAATATTTATAACAATGTACACAAAAATGGCTTGAGTTAAATTTAATATTTTAGAAGCAATATATATGAATTAAATTCATAAGAAAAGATATTTATGACAATGTACACAAAGATGGCTTGCAGTCATCCTTGTGTACATTAAATTTGTGTGAATTGAATTTAATATAGATATACCAATTAAAATTTAACCTGTTAAAATATGATTTACTTGCATTCCTCTTTCAAAATTAATTTCATCATTGACTTGCAGTATCACCAAGAATCAAGATTTGGAAAGGAGAAATATATTTCTTAGTAAAAGATTTGTTATAGTTACTATTCAATGTCCAAATTCAATCAAAAGTAAAAATGAAATAGGCATATATGCAACATAATATTTATGTTGACTTAAAAATGGTCTAGTACAGCTTTCTATGTAAATACATGGAGGAAATGTTGTATTTGATTTAAATAGATTTTTGTAAGTGCTGTTTTTGTCACAAAAGTTACAAATTTGCTTATGTATAATGGTTAGTTACTCTGTTTTCATTGATTATTTCATTTTTCCCATTCTATAGGACTTTAGATGTACAGCCAAACAGATTAACCATTGGAGGTATCAAATCACTAGACCAAGTCCTTCAAAGAAAAGGACAAGTGGAAAGCCATGATTTTGTGGGTTGCATAATGGAATTTGCAGTCAATGGACGTCCCTTAGAACCAAGCCAAGCATTGTCAGCTGAAGGAATCTTAGATCAGTATGTCATTCTTTGATCAGTATAAAAAAACAGATGTTTAGTTATCATGCTTTTTTATAGTTGTAGGTTGTAACTTTATTGTGCTATAAATCATATGGGACTTCATACTGTACGTAGTTTCCTAGATTTGTTTGCATCTGCTTCTCTAACTTCACTGTCAGGTATCAGACTGGATGCTCTATCTATTGTTCTTTAGTTTTTTTTTTTTTTGCTTTTTGTATTTAATTTTAGTGCCATTTTTCACCACATTCCTTGATTTTCATTTCAGTAGCTACAAAAACATTTACACTTCAGCTGTAAGAGTAGCTATTAGAGTTAGTAATGTTTTTTTCTCCAATTTTTAAACCACACTCATTTTCTTTCTACCCAGCATCCCTTCAAGGTGCAGGAGGAATGAATAAGGATGGAATATAAATCATTGTCACTCCTTTGCTAATCTGGATTCAGTCTGTTATGCCATGGACTATAACTTTTTAACAAGCGATTTTCACTTTAACTTGACTTTCTATGGACTCTTTTCCACAGTCATCCTCTAGTCACAACTTTGTGGTATAGTTAAGCTCTTCCAGTTTCTTATATCAATAATATAATCAGTTTAATGACCTAACATTTGACAAAGTATAATATGACCTAAAGAAACAAATTGATTAGGCTTTCATGATCTTTTTGTATGTATAAACATAAGCTTATAAACGGATCTTTATTGCTTTATCAATTTATATGCTGTCCAAATCACGGTAAATCTAGGTATCTATTTCTTCTTAATGAACATTTAAAAGGATTAGACAAAGAAGATAATAGGAAAAATATCTTATGTCAAATTTAAGGCTAGGAGTATGACATAACTCTAATTTAACCATGCTTTTTTTTTAAAAAAAAAGTAGTTTTGAGATTTTGATATTCTACTTGTTTTCTTCAATAACTCAATTCAATCCCTACTTAAACATAGAAAGAACTAATATATTTTGGATTTTTACTCAATCATCACAATCATCACTGTGACATAATCTTGTACTAAGGCGGTTCAATCCTTAACAGCATTTTAGATTAAAATTACTGCACAATTCATTATGTAAGAAATTATCCTTTAAAAAATCTGAGCATTATGGCTTGGATAAATATTTTTTTCTTTTAGGGACTACAGGAAATATTATGATACGAGAGAAAGCAGAGAGTAGTTATCATGAGCTGTTGTGAAATAGCCAGTATCAGGAATTCTACAAATTAGTTATTTATAAGACTAGGCATACTTTTTCAGTATTCTCTGCATTGAAGACAAAGATATTATAGCTATATATGAAGTCAATGAAAGTAGGCAATGTTTTAACCAGGAAAACTTGCAATAGAACTATACAGATGATTTTTTGTTATTAAGAGATATTAAATCTGAGCAATAATTTCAGTTCCTCCAATCGGAGAAGGTAGCTATATGTTCCTTTCATCAAAGTGATCATCTTAATAAAGCTTCAATATATATTTTTTTCTTATCCACTTTCCAGAAAAGAAAAAAAATATAAATTATATTCTACAGTAAGAAAATAATAAACTTACTTAGGCTTCTATTTGAGCATTGGCATTAATAATTAATACCGTATGTGATGACCCAAAGGTGGCTTCTTTTTATTTTATCCTCTTTTTTCATTAGATATTATCATCTCCCTTTGGCACAGTTTCCTCTAAGGGCAAATAGTTTATTATAAAGGCTATGCTCCCTGATAAATAATCAAATAGTGTTTGATTTTCCTGTTAATTAAATAATGTGTCTGGGGAAATCTAAGTTCAAATTCCTATAACACCTACAAATGTCAAATGCTTTGTTAGAAAAAGAAAAGAGACCATATATATTTTCCCCATCTGCATAAAGAAATGGAGTAGGTGGATGCATATATATGTGGCTCAAATGGCAATTAAATTATTTTGTTTATTTAGGTGCCCTAGACTGGAAGGAAGTTGTGCTATTAACCCTTGTCAACATGGTGGCACATGTGTGGATCACTGGTCATGGCAGCAATGTATTTGTAAAGAAGGACTGACAGGAAAACACTGTGAAAAATGTAAATATAGTGTTTATTTCCTTTTTTCTGATAATACACACGGAAGGAATACATAACACTTGGATTCATTGTTACAACATATAGAAAGTAAAATATTATACAAGTAATTCTACAAGAAATAAACAATTTTTAAAAAAGATTTAATATATAGTTGCAGATATTTTACCACTTTTTTAGTTTTTATCCTAGTATTTAACCAGTTTATACTACATAAAATAAGATAAACTGTTATGCAATAAAAGAGAATGATAGATCCATTTTTCTTTATTATTAAAAAGTAAAAAAACAGATTTTGGGGTTTTTGTAGCTACATACAATCATTTTCTGCAATAGCTGAATTGTTTTAAAAATAATATCTATAATTTTTCATCAGGAAAAGGACAAAAGGCAAACTGTAATGACAAGAATTTATTAATGAAGTGTCCTTATTTATTTTAGATCTTACAGCTGACACTGCCTTGTCCTTAGAGGGCAAAGGCCGTCTTGACTATCATATGAGGCAAAATAGAAAATGGGAGTATTTGATGAGGTATTACACTGGAAATGCCATTATGGACTCTCGAAGTATGGATAATCTGGAAGTGAAATTCAGGACAAGAAGTAAAACTGGAGTATTAGTCCATATTCAGGAAAGCAGCAACTATACTACTGTGAAGGTAAATAGATTTGATTAAGCAGTTAATTATGAAATATTCTTTGTGTGTTCTGAATTCATCCTAATAATTTTAGCTCAGAAATACCAGAATGTTGACTAGTGCTGGGCAGAGCTCCAGCTACTAAAACAGCCGAATGATTTGGATTTTAATCAGTTTTGTCTTGACTCTGTGTGCTAGGTATTTGAATGGTAGTTGGAACAATGTTAACTGCATATATTTAATTTGATTTTGATTTTATTAAATTTATATGCCGCCCTTCTCCCTGAGGACTCAGGGCGGCTCACAACCATAAAAATTAAAAAACGTAAAGTAAAAAATTTAAAAAAGAATTAAACAATAGATGCAATAAATACAAGACAATTTAACCCAGTAAAAAGCCTAATTAATATTCTTAATGAAACATTACACAGTACAGTTTCTTTTTAACATTTCCTTTTATTTTCTTTCTTATTCAGTTCCTATAAAAACATCATGTTCAAATTTAGAATCTTTTAAGCATATTAACACCTAAGTCAATTTTCATACCAAACTTTGTCTTCAGAAAAAGCAGTTATATTGAATTCTAGTTAGACATCTTTATCAATACACAGTAAAATGGATTGATGATTGATTAAGAAGAGAAAGTAATGGCTTCAGTCCTTACTAATGGCTTCAGTCATATTTGCACCATGTCTTTAAATTGGTCCTGGTTTGTGTTCAGGTCACCTCTAAACTAGCAGGGGGGATAAAGAGCGGGAGACATTTGGCAATACCTTGCAAGAGATCAACCATGTCTTCTTATGGAAATCTTATTTCTATATAAAACTGAAATAAGCTGCCCATTCTGAGTTATTGATATATTAGCTATATCTGGAATACAAAATTAATTTATATGCAGCTTTAAAATGCTTTTTTGATTCCCCTTTATAATGAATAATAGAATGGAACAATGGTAATAACATCTCCCTTGTAAACAGAAGGTTACAGGTTTAAAAAACAACAGATTTTTAAAAATTATTTGATTTGCCCGACGTTTTCTTGTCCATGTGTTTCTCTATGTGTGCCTGTTTTAGTGTTCAGTACATTTCATTGTTTTTGTTTAATTTTCCAGACACTCTACAAAGAAACGTTTCACCTCAAGTATCTTAAAAAATGATGAAATATTGCTCTAGTCAATTTATTTTAAAAAATAGAAAAGCACAGCGAGTAAGCAGTAGATATATCAGTAATGTAGACAACTAAACATTTGATAATGAGTATGCTTAAAGGCCTTGTAGAACACAAGCCAATGTTTTTAGGGATCAGATGTTCATGATTGATGAGTGCTAATGTTAGTTTTAAAAGCTTACATAATATTCTACATATGGGTTCACATTTCTGTGGAATAAATCTGAAATCAACACAATTTTGAGTAATACATATAACCGTTCATAATTGTAGAACACATAATTACTTGAACTGCAAAATGTTTGTGGAAAAATTGAAATAATTTTGTCCTGCAGTGACTTGTGTGATTGCACTAAAAATTGCTGTAGCACTTAAAGCATTGTACACACTATAGATATTTAAGTCTATATTATAAACTTCTACTTTTTAAACATTTCTCCTTTTCTTAATTGCAGATAAAAAATGGCAAAGTGCAGTATGTTTCTGATGCTGGAGTAGGTGGAAAGGTGGAAAGAAGTATTCCTGAAGCCTATGTTTCTGATGGTCACTGGCATCTTCTGTTAATTGCAAAGAATGGGACTTCCACAATGATAACAGTTGACAAGGTCCATAGTCGAGACATTCTACACGTCACACAAGATTTTGGAGGACTAAATGTCTTGACAATTTCTCTTGGTGGGATTCCAGTTAACCAGTTTTCTAGAAGCATTGAACCAGGTAAGAAGAAAAATAATAACATATAAATGGTCAATCACAGATAAGGGATATACTATAATAATACAAATGCAGAAGCAGTTAATACAAGGCTATCTTAATTTAAAATAGCAGAGGGACTAAATAAACATCCAAAGTTTCAGAGTTCATTTATGAATTATATAAGATTCCTGGTCTTCCCAGAATCTCTGTGGAAATTGAAATCCTGAAATGCACTGGTCCTGAATTGCATCATAATAGTGTAACAAATATATTTTTTTAAACTTATTCTGTATCTGAAAATGGGGCAGAATTTATTCATTACTTTTTTTAATTTTATGATGTTTTGGAATATTAAGTAGTGCACTTAGTCTTTTCAGCAACCATCTTCTAATAACTCATTTAACCAGAAGCATATGTTGTAATTTTTAATCAGCATATACTATTAGTAAATTTGTTAATCTTCTATACCAGGGGTGTCAAACTCAATTTCATTGAGGGCCACATCAGCATTGTGTTTGCCCTCAGGGGGGCGGGTGGGTATGGCCAGGGTGGGTGTGGCCTACTGGGTGGGTGCAGCTGGAGTGCGTATGGCCTACTGGGTGGGCATGGCCAGCTCTACAACATTGGCATCAAGGGTGCATATGGGGGCCTGGGCAGGAGTGGGACAGATCTGGTGGTTTCTGGCAGAAGGAAGGTCTCTGGGCCAGGTCCAAGGCAGTGGGGACCGTTCCCTCACTGTTTCCAGGATGGCTTCGGGGGCCACATGAAACCACTTCGTGGGCCGGATCTTGCCCCCTGGCCTTGTGTTTGACATGTCTGTTTTATACTGTGCTAAATCAGCTTGTTATTCTATTTTTTCCTGGTTTATTTTTAAATATATCAAATTCACTCATATTCAGATAAAGGTAAAGGTTCCCCCGCACATGCGTGCTAGTCGTTTCCGACTCTAGAGGCCGGTGCTCATCTCCGTTTCAAAGCCGAAGAGCCAGCGCTTGTCCGAGGACATCTCCGTGGTCATGTGGCCAGCATGACTGGACACCAAAGGCACACGGAACGCTGTTACCTTCCCACCGTAGTGGTCCCTATTTTTCTACTTGCATTTTTACATGCTTTTGAACTGCTAGGTTAGCAGAAGCTGGGACAAGTAACAGGCGCTCACTCTGTTATGCAGCACTCGGGATTCGACTAATAAAAGCAGCATAAATGATATTTTAGATTTATTTATATTAAAATTGTCCATTTTAAGGAATTTTCACCAAATATAGGAACTTGTCTGTTGTAATTTTAGTCTTCTTTTCCACTGGGTACAATGTTAAATCAACAATAACCTCAATTCTTATGAGATATCATGTGAATAAAACCAACATTCCCTCCAACACTGGAAATTTTTAAGAACAGATTGGACAAGCATTTGTCTGAAATATAAAGTTTCCTGCTTGAGGAGGGTGTTGGACTAGAAGTCCTCCAAGTTCACTTCCAACTCTGTTATTCTGTTAACTTATATTGATTACTCAAATTGTAGCTACTACTTTAACAGGCAATAAGCCTGTGGACTAATTTTTTTCTCAATGTAATGGATGCTCCATGTTAAAAAGCTACAGGAATCTGGGCTTCTGATTTTGCTCAGTAGTGCAGCAGCTAAGGGATTGCAGGGCTCCACACCCTACAGCCGATTTTCTTCTGTAGGGGACCCTAAATGGGCCTAAAGTCGCCCTGGAGAGGTGACATTGAAGGAGGGGAGCCCCATCGATTGCGGAGAGACAGCAGTCGATCTGGTCATTGAGGGAAAGCCCTCCAGAAATCAGAAGAAGAAAGGCTAGCTTCACTCCAGAGTCTAGCCCAAGCTACAAGCAGCTGAAGCAAAAAAAAGCATAATTTAAGCTTGATCATAAACAACATATTTGGAACTGGGTAAGAATATCGATTCTCTTTTTTCTACTTCATAACTGATTTCCAGGAAAAAAAACCAAGCAGCAAAAATCCTCTGAAAGTGAGGAGGGGGGACTCTTGCCCCACCCTCCCACAGAAGAAAGTCGCAAATTAAACTTTTATGGGGAACAGAAATATATTGAAATGAAATAAATATAAGACTTAAATCTGGATAAGTTTGAAATTGGTGGAATTTGTTAAGTTTTTCTTTTTGAAAGATTATTGATGAAAACAGAAGAAAGTAATTGTTTTAAAAACTGAAAAAATGAACTGGTGCTGACATCTACTGGCAGATGAAAATGTACAACTGTAGTTACTCTAATAAGGAATTGACAGAAAACCCCAGAAAAAGATAACTTGTTTTTGTTACCTTCAGTGTCTTAACTAAACAGAGAACAGTTGTAACAAAGAAAAGAAAACATTTTGGGCTACCTACAAGGTGAGAACTAAAAACCTTTAAAAAAAATCAACCTTCGTGGATTATAAATACTTTTTGAACTGTGACTGTAAAGATATTTGCATAGAAAGGAAAACTTTGACTTTTGGCTATCATAGAACATTAGATACCTGCAGAAAGAACATATTAAGAAAAAACAAATACTTTCCATGAGGAAATGTATGCTATGTTGCAACCGATTCAAATGACAATGATTTCAAACCACAACGAAATTAAAAACAACTTTGAAAATATAAATGAAAACATCTTCAATTTAACCTTACAACAAAAAACTCTCATAAAATAAAAATAATGAACAATCAGATAAAGCATACAACAGAACATAAACCAGAGGAAAGAGATTTAAAGATGGAACCAACAATGGAAGGAATTATGACTTAACCCAGGCAGAGAAAAACTTGCAGGAAATATTGGACATGGAAAAGATAATCTATACTTCAAGATTGCAAAATAAGTCTGAGGACAAGAAAAAATATTTGACAAAATGGATTATAGATCTGTGAAGATAAGTACGAGAAATTGAGAGACAAAAAATGATAAGACAAATTAAGACAGAAAGAAAGAAAAAGATTTTCAGTGAATACAAAGAGGCGAAACTCTCCCACAAAAACATCTTACTGGATTTGTCTCCTGTACCTACAACAACATCTACAAGACTAAGGGAAGACTTTTTTGGTTCAGTGGAGCATACTGATTAGGAAAGATGTTTGGCAAAAAACAAGGCTAAAGTTAGAATTAAGAAATTAGATGATGGGATTTATCAGATGGAATATCTAAAGATTAAACACTTGTTTGAATATGGTTGGATGTAAATGTATTTTAGTTTAAGAGGGATGGACCCCTCAAGTAACACAGTTTTTTTTCTTTTTTTATGATATGAGAAATATAAAGATGTTTATATGAGGGAAATGTTTTAGATACTTAAGCGTAATTGATCTTGATAAAATCTCAATTGATAAAATGTTCTGAATAGATTCAGAAGATTAGATGATTGGATTTATTAGATGGAATATTTAAAGATTAAACATTCGTTTGAACACAGTTAAAAAGAATAGAAAAATTCTGGATATAAATGTATCTTAGCTTAAGAAGGACATGTTTCTCAAGTAGTATATTATTTCTTCCCTTTTTTTCTTTTCTTTTTTTTTAAGATATGAGAAATGTATAATTGTTGGGATGGCTTGTATGAGGAAACAGACTTAAATATTTAAGTGTAATTAACTGAGAAAATCTTAACTGGTAAGAATGTTTTGAACATTGCGGGGAAAACAAATCTAAATAAGAACTTTGAAAACAGGATCTATGATGAGGTAATTAAGATGATTAATTAGAAAAGCAGCTTTATTTTAATGTGGTTGTTAAATATTAGAAAAAAATGTTCATATTCAATTGTTACCTATCAAAATACTAAGAAATGTACCAATTTAAGGTTGATAAAAGAGAATATTATTGGAAGAAGTGAAAATCAAAGAAAGTACTATGTGGATTATGGAATTATAGAAATTAACTGTTATTGATTGTTTTTAAATATTAACTCAGACAACACGCTGTTTACCAAATATTAAGGTGACTATGTTAAAAAATTAATAAAATATATTGTATTGCACTTCATATGGCATGCCAAGATTTATAGAAAGTTATAACTGCATGAACTTGTATGTTTTAAATATCAGCATAATAAGCAAAAATTAGTATATAACAATTCAAGATATATACAAAAGTATTATCGAAAAATACATCTGAAGAAAAATGTTGTGGGCAATTTCCTCACTGCATTGTAAAAATTTCTTAGTAATCATCTCTTTAAATCATATTGCAAATCCCTAAAGCTACTTGAAATATTTATGAAATGTAGAGATATTATTCTTCATTTCAATCACAATTCAATAGGTAGCATTGTCTTTTTTTAATTAACAAGGCATTGAATGCCTAAAATAAATAGAATTTGTTGTTAGTGTTATGCAGACTTAATGATACATCGATGGTTTGGTTTAGTCCATGACATGCATAGTAGCTCATCTATGTTCAGAAAGATTTAAAGATCATATAATACAATATTGTTTAATCTTGATGCCATGTGTATGTATATATATATATATATATATATATATATATATATATATATATATATATATATATATATATATATATATATATATATATATATAATATATATATATATATTATTATATATATATATATATTATATATATATATATATATATATATATATATATATATATATATATATATATATATGCAGATATCAGCTCAAATGTTATGTAGTTTCTATTTGTTGGTATATTGAATGCTGATTTGTATATAGCTATCATTGTGGACACTCCTAGATAGGACCAGAGTAAAACACCTTTCTGCTAAAGTATATTTATTCCCTGTACAGCTCAGATTCCTTTGCTTAACCTGTATTAGTGTTTGAGGTAAAGACTACTCCATTTGGGCTGGCTAGTTGTGAGCTAATTAATGATATTTATCTCTGAGAGCAATCACAAGAGGCAACAGCAGCAGAATAGCTTTATTATGTAATCCTAATATAATATGTACTCCTTCATCAAATACAAGAGTCCCCAACCCCCAGGCTGCAACCTGCCTCCAGGCTTTGAGCTGCTGGGAAATGGGCTGCGGACATGGTGGGTGAGTGCATATATGCATGCATCCCCACTTGCACAAACAGTGGGCAAGCATGTGCATGCATGCTCCATTTGCGTGGGGGCAAGCACACTTGCCTGTCACTTGTGCAAATGGAGCTGCATTTATGCATGCTTGCCAGCTACTTGCGTGGAACCATCCTGTCTACCCCCCCAGCCAGTCCGCAAAGACGAAAAAGTTGGGGAACTCTGATCTAATATGTACTCCTTTAATACAATTTTAGTACAAACCATAAGAGATATTCATGGCCAATCAGAACGAGGCAGTTCAAAGTCATGTGGTTTGGTAAAGGGATCTCTAATGGCAAGCCACAAGAAGGTAACTTGGACCATTCCTCTCCCCAGACATTGTCAGACTTATATTAAGTAGATGTTAAATGAGTAGCTGTTTTCCATGATGGCCCATGGGATTTCAACATTTGACGGACTGTACAGTATCCTGGTGAATAGAGAGGGCCTTGGTGTTGAGCATCCTTCACCATAGCTGGATGAGAGCTTGTTGTCTTCTAATGTGGGTGGTATGAGATTGTTAAGTACTGGTAACCAGTACACAGGAGTGAAACACAATGTGCCTGAGATGATATGCACTGTCTGGCAGAGATGGACATTGACCATTTGAGTGTGGCCACTGTTAAGTCACATACTGGCACAATATTCAGCTGTGGAATAAACCAAAGCCAAAGCTGTTGTTTGTAGGGTATTAGCATCAGCACCCCAGGATGTTCCAGCCATGATCCATGGTGCTTTCTTACTAAAACAAGCAGAACTATCTGTCTTAACTGAAGCCACCAGCAATGTGTTCTAAGAAAATTGTGCTAGTTTTGTCATTCCTACCAACACTGACAGGGCAAGCCAGTAGTGTATTAAATGAGAGCAAATCCCTTTCTCCACAAGCGCAGATGAGGTTACCTACAGGTGAAACTCTAAAAATTAGAATATTGTGCAAAAGTTCATTTATTTCAGTAATGCAACTTAAAAGGGGAAACTAATATATGAGATAGACTCATTACATGCAAAGCAAGATAGTTCAAGCCGTGATTTGTCATAATTGTGATGATTATGGCATACAGCTCATGAAAACCCCAAATCCACAATCTCAGAAAATTAGAATATTACATGCAATCAATAAAACAAGAAGTGTACATAGAACAATATCGGACCTCTGAAAAGTATAAGCATGCATATGTACTCAGTACTTGGTTTGGGCCCCTTTTGCAGCAATTACTGCCTCAATGCGGCGTGGCATGGAAGCTATCAGCCTGCCGCACTGCTGAGGTGTTATGGAAGACCAGGATGCTTCAATAGCGGCCTTCAGCTCTTCTGCATTGTTCGGTCTCATGTCTCTTATCTTTCTCTTGGCAATGCCCCATAGATTCTCTATGGGGTTCAGGTCAGGCGAGTTTGCTGGCCAATCAAGCACAGTAATCCTACGGTCATTGAACCAGGTTTTGGTGCTTTTGGCAGTGTGGACAGGTGCCAAGTCCTGCTGGAAAATGAAGTCAGCATCCCCATAAAGCTTGTTTGCGGAAGGAAGCATGAAGTGCTCCAAAATCTCCTGGTAGACGGCTGCATTGACCCTGTACTTAATGAAGCACAGTGGACCAACACCAGCAGATGACATGGCTCCCCAAATCAACACAGACTGTGGAAACTTCACACTGGACTTCAAGCATCTTGCAGTGTGTGCCTCTCCATTCTTCCTCCAGACTCTGGGTCCTTGGTTTCCAAATGAGATGCAAAAGTTGCTCTCATCAGAAAAGAGGACTTTGGATCACTGAGCAACAGACCAGGTCTATTTTTCTTTACCCCAGGTAAGACGCTTCTGATGTTGTTGTTCAGGAGCGGCTTGACAAGAGGAATACGACATTTGAAGCCCATGTCCAGGATCCGTCTGTGTGTGGTGGCTCTTGATGCACTGACTCCAGCCTCAGTCCACTCCTTGTGAAAGTCCCCAACACTTTTGAACGGCCTTTTCCTGACAATCCTCTGCTGCTTGTGCACCTTTTTCTTCCACACTTTTCCCTTCCACATAACTTTCTATTAATGTGCTTAGATACAGCACTTTGGGAACATCCAACTTCTTTTGCAATTACCTTTTGAGGCTTTCCCTCCTTATGGAGGGTGTCAATGATGGTTTTCTGCACAACTGTCAGGTCAGCAGTCTTCCCCATGATTGTGATTCCTACTGAACCAGACTGAGAGACCATTTAAAGGCTCAGGAACCCTTTGCAGGTGTTATGGCTTGATTAGCTGATTAGAGTGGGACACTTTGAGCCTAGAATATTGCACCTTTTCAAAATATTCTAATTTACTGAGATTGTGGATTTGGGGTTTTCATGAGCTGTGCGCCATAATCATCACAATTATGACAAATCACAGCTTGAACTATCTTGCTTTGCATGTAATGAGTCTATCTCATATATTAGTTTCCCCTTTTAAGTTGCATTACTGAAATAAATGAACTTTTGCACGATATTCTAATTTTTTGAGTTTCACCTGTAGTTTGGTAGTGAAACTATAACAAGAAAACAACCAAGTTCAAGGAACACCAAGGACTCCATAGTTTAAAAACCAACTGTCAAGAAAAATGCCACAGACTAGCACTGGGCAGAGAAGCAAAAAAGAGCTTGGAAAAGAAATTCAGATACCATGATTATATCTGCAAAGATCAGTTCATGCAGACTAGTGTTTTCCCTGAGACACTATATAAAAGTGAATCTAGAGGTCTGACTGCAAGAATAAAAACCAGGCTCACATGAACATGCTTTGGACAGACTTAGCTTTGTAGAAATGACTGTAACACTGGGAAACAAGAAAGGAAAGGAAAAAATGACAGTCAGCGGTAAGGTGGATGGATTCAGCTGTAGCAATGCTGGGGGCCCTGCTGGAAGACATGAAGGGCCAGGCTTGGAACACATCATCCTGAGAAAATCTAATTTTGTGGTCACATATGATGACCACAAAAATGACTTGAAGACCCATAATTATCATTACAGGAAAGGGTAAGCACTGAAAGTCATTTTAGAATAACAAATCTACCAAAATTATGTAACTTTACTATCTTCATCAGTTCACACTATCACTCCAAATAGTGTTTATTTTCCCATGGTCCTTGGCCCCATATAATTTACAACTTGTGGGATAGGCAGAAAACCATTCCTGCATCATTACACAGTAAAGCCAGGGTGAATGAACTGTCACTATCTTAGATGAACTACAACAACTACAACAGATCCTAAAGCATTAAATCTTTGTTTACACCACAGCTAGTTATGTTTAACTGATGCTGGAATCCTGTAGGAATATGATTCTATATGCTTCTTAAGTTCTCACCCACAGAGACATTTATCAACCACACCAGGAAGACACAATTACTCATATTCTTCTTCTTGGTTTAATATGCCCACATTTTTTTAAAAAAATTCTTTTTATAATTTCAAATTTCCTGATTTTTTTCTAAATTTAATTTCGATTAAAGTTGTTCCTATCCCTACCTAATTGACATAAATAGAGAGCCAGTTTGGTATAGTGGTTAGGCACCAGGCAAAAAGTGGGACATCGTGAGTTCAAGTCCCACCTTAGCCATGAAAACCAGCTGAGTAACTTTGGTCCAATGTCTCTCTCAGCCCAACTCATCTCACAGGATTGTTATTGTGGAGAAAATAGGACAACAAAGGTATCTTGGATATGTTTGCCACATTGAGTTATGTGAAAAAATAATAAAGGTAGGAAATAAAGTTTACATGATAGGTATATAAAGTTTATATGACAGGTATTTGATGAGCCTTGGTGGAGCAGTGGGCTAATGCCTCCTTAAGTAACACCAGCTGCCTGCAATTAGTGCAGGTTCGAGTCCCACCAGGCTCAAGGTTGACTCAGCCTTCCATCCTTCCGAGGTAGGTAAAATGAGGACCCAGATTGTTGGGGGCAATTAAGCTGACTTTGTAATAATGCCGCATGGGGGGGTATGAAAGCCCTAATAAGCAGGCATATACATAGAATGAAGGCTACTGCTAAGCTTGTAAGCCGCCCTGAGTCTTCGGAGAAGGGCGGGATATAAATGGGATTAAAATAAAATAAAAATAAATATTTAGTAGGTTTATTTTGTTTTAGGATGTGACATAAATCTCATTTGATGATTATTGCTTTATAAGGCTATTTTTATCCTTTAGATTGTCATTTAAAATTGTTAAATTAGTTAAGCTGTAACTTTAAAATCCATTTTTTTCTATTGTCTTAGATTTTGATGGATGCATTTCTTACCTGAAATATGGCGAAGAAAGTCTTCCCTTCACAGGACAACATAGTCTTGCTACCATTTCCAGATCAGATCCCTCTGTGAAGATTGGCTGTCGAGGTCCCAACATCTGTGCCAGCAATCCTTGTACAGGAAAGCTAATGTGCATTAACCAGTGGTATACATATGAATGTGTTCATCCTGGAGCCTGTGCATCTGATCCCTGTCAGAATGGAGGTACCTGTGAACCTGATGAAAGAGCTGGATTTATTTGCAGTTGTCCAGAATCACACACTGGAACAACATGTGAAATACTAGTAGTGTGCTTTGGTGTCATATGTGCCCAGGGACATGTATGCAAGGCAGGAATAAATGGTGCCTATATTTGTATCCCTCAGCTCTATCCAGCTGAACTTTCTTTACCACTGTGGGCTGTTCCAGCCATTGTGTGCAGTTGTGCTACTCTGTTGGCATTGCTTGTGCTTAGCTTGATCCTGTGCAATCAGTGCAAAGGAAAGAAGGCAAAAGTTCCAAAAGAAGAGAAGAAAACAAAGGAAAAGAAAAAGAAGGGCAGTGAAAATGATGCGTTTGATGATCCTGATAATATACCACCCTATGGTGATGATATGACCATCCGGAAGCAACCTGAAGGAAACCCAAAACCTGACATAATCGAAAGAGAAAATCCTTATCTCATATTTGATGAAACAGATATATCACACAATGCAGAGACTATACCCAGTGCTCCTCTAGCTTCCCCAGAAACAGAGATAGAACATTATGACATTGATAATGCAAGCAGTATAGCTCCTTCAGATGCAGACATCATTCAGCATTATAAGCAGTTCCGAAGTCATACTCCTAAATTTTCCATTCAGAGGCACAGTCCATTAGGGTTTGCAAGACAGTCACCTATGCCCTTGGGAGCAAGTAGCTTAACCTACCAGCCTTCATATAGTCAAGGTCTAAGGACAACTTCACTAAATCATTCTGCTTGCCCTACACCAAACCATCTTTCTCGTCATAGTCCTGCTCCATTCTCCAAAGCATCCACATTCTATAGAAATAGTCCAGCAAGGGAAATGCATCTTTCTATAAGAGAAGGGAGCCCTTTAGAAATGCACAATGAAGTCTGCCAAACTGCTATCTTTAATTATCCTAGTAGACTAGGAAGAAGAAGCAAGAGTCCTCAAATGATGACAGGTCATACTTCCAGGCCTGGAAGTCGCTTAAAGCAACCAATAGCTCTTGAAAGTGGGCCTCCTGTAGGACTTTCTATTGAAGAGGTGGAAAGACTTAACACTCCACGCCCTAGAAATCCAAGCATCTGTAGTGCTGATCATGGAAGATCTTCTTCTGAGGAAGACTGCAGAAGGCCTCTGTCAAGAACAAGAAATCCAGCTGATGGTATTCCAGCTCCAGAATCATCATCTGACAGTGATTCCCATGACTCTTTTACATGTTCTGAGATGGAGTATGATCGTGAAAAACCCATGGTGTATACTTCAAGAATGCCCAAACTATCTCAAGTTAATGAATCAGATGCTGATGATGAAGACAATTATGGCGCTAGACTTAAGCCTAGGAGATATCCAGGCCGCCGAGGAGAGGGTGGTGGTCCCGTGGGTGCACAAGCGCCTGCACCTGCATCCAGCATTAATGATAGTTCCCCTTTAAAACTTGGACCACAAGGGGGGAACTTCAACTGGGACAATCTTTTGAACTGGGGCCCTGGATTTGGGCATTATGTGGATGTTTTTAAAGATTTAGCATCTCTTCCAGAAAAGACAGCAGCAAATGGAAGTGAAGAGTGCAGAAATGGTACAACGCAACCAAAAGATGGAGAAGCTGAACAGTATGTATAGAACTTCATATTGACATTGTCAAAATACAAATGCATAAAATACTCAAGCCATTTTATCGGTGTAGATAAAAAAGGACACATTTTGTTTTAGCCAGGGCCAGTGGTTAGACACATTTAAAATAATCACAAGTATGCTGCTGAAAAGAACATTTTTTTATTATTATTATTTAATTACAACTGGTTAAATTTGTTTCTACTGCATGCATTATATTTTCAAACAAGATATCTTATATGTGATATTTGGATTTTTATCCGTTATATGTTGTTTGATTTGTGATTTTTAAATTAAGAATGATTAGCTCTAAAAATGGCTGCAAAATGTTTTGTTGTGAGGGGTGTGTTTGTACACAAGTTGAATAAGTTGTTTTGAAATGTAAAAATATCAACTATGTTGATTTGTTGCGGTAACCAATTTTGCAGATGCTGAATGAAGGAATGAAATTGTTGTATTCTTCCTGAAACTATATCTCCTATCCCTCAGTTGCTCAAATCTGAATTTTTCAAAGAATGATAAGCTTAAGCTTATTATTGTTTTATGTTCAAGGGGTGCTGTTAACTAGTTCATGAGCACTTTAGGATTACATTGTTTTTTACAAGGATGTGTGAGAACTTCTGAATAATTTTTTCCTTGTTTCCCAAAATTGCAGTATTTTAGCTTGTATGGAAACTGATACACATTGTCAAATTGAACAAACAACAGAATTTGTACAACAGATAATGTGGTTGAAGGCAAAGTGAGAATAGAAAACTGAACTCTTTTAGTTCCAAATTAATACCAACTTGAATAATAACTTTGGCTTGACAAGCCACCCTACTGAAATTTCAGTTCTGTCATCTGGAGAAATGAGAAGATGCTATAAATAATAAAAATGATTACTCTAACTCACAGGGGGCATAGTGGAGAATTGTTTGCCTAAGTGTTAAAAAGCCATATAGCACTATACTAAGTATTATTATGGTTATTATTCTAAGCACTGCCTTCCTGTAGGATCTTTGAGTGATCTTTTTGTTACACTACAGAATATTCTGTGATAGAAGAATTTGAAATAAACATATTTATTAAAAATATAAGTTGCTGCACTCTTGGAACAGGATACCAGTTTTAAAAATGTACTTATAGTGCGATCCTAGAAGTGTCTACTCAAGATCAAGTTCCATCAAATTCAGCATGTATAAAGTTGAAGCTTGGATTGTAATTTCACTTCCTAGCCCAGGGAGTAAAATCATCTAAACTTAACGAGAATTGCTTTTGAGTAGATGTGTATGATTGCTCTATTAGTATTGCAATACAGATACTCTAGTACAGCGGTGTCAAACTGCCGGCTCGCGGGCCGGATGTGTCACATGAAAGCTGCACCCACCCCATTGCCAGCAATGGCAAAACTGTCCTGATACATTGTGTGATGTCACGTGATGTCGCGAGTTTGACACGTCTGCTCTAGTATGAATGATGCACCTATGGAATCAGTTATGAACAGCAGAAATAACTTTTATCTTTAAAATGCATTGTGAAAATATGGGGGCACAATCTCTAACTGATGCTACTTTCATGTATTTTAAAGACAAAAGCAGAAAGTTATGAGTATTTGCATGCAACATTCTTTATTTGTATGATACTTATGTATTATGCTCAGGTATTCATATCTGAGTATAAAGTTTATCCTAAAAAGTTTATCCTAAGAATTGATCCTGTAATAAGGGGAATCCTAAATGTCACTTATAAAAGATAATATTTTTAAACACCTTTGTTTTAAATTTGGGGGATTTATACAATGCCCTTATGTTTCCATGAAGCTTCTATTATACTGTGTGAAAAATGTAGGAGTTTGGGGGAGTGGGTTTTTTTTCTTCTTAATATTTTGTCTTCCTTTATTTCTACTTGTTTCTTAACCTAAATTCTGCTTTTGGTATCAGAATAGTTTTCCGATACAGAATAGTTTTCTTACTTTCAGGAAAAGTAAGAAAAATCTCTTTTTTACATTTGTTACTTCTGTAACATTCATTTTTTCACATTTTGATAAAATTGTAACAGACCATATGCTTTCTGAGTGTACATGCCAATAATAGAATTAAAATATTTATTTAAAATATATTGTGTGCAGTAATGGAAACAAATGCTAATGCAATTTTACAATACAAATATGGTACCTCTAGCATATTTAAAGATCACTAAGTTGTGGAAGAGTCATTTTGGCTAGAAATGACTAGTCCTAGTCCCAAGAGCTTCGGCCAGTCACTCTCAATCCTAGGAAGAAGACAATGGCAAACTTTTGGGAAACCATGCCAAGAAAAGTAGAGGGACTGGTCCAGGCAGTCATCAGGGGTCAACACTGACTCAAAGGAACTTAAAAAAAAAAAGGACTACGGCAAAATTCCAGATGGTAAGTGGTTATCCACTCATTTGTGCAACATCCACATGCAAAGAATATTGGTGGATAGAAAGGAAGTTTATACATACCACATTCTGAACCAATCAGAAACTGTGATGAGTCATCTGGAGTTACAAGAAATATGTAAACTTTGAGATGGGCAGGAGCGTATCGTTTATGTGAGCATTTACAGTGGAAAGCAGAGAAGCAACCTTTCGTTGTATTCAGTCTAAATTATTTGAACAACTATCTAGTTGTTGAAATAAACTATTTTGATTCCTGCTTCCAGGCATCAATTAAGTCAATAGCAAACTAGTATAGTTATTTCTTAGCTGTGTCATCTAATATATAGTCATGTGAAAAAGAAAGTACAACCTCTTTGAGTTCTATGGTTTTACATATCAGGATATAATAAAAATCATAAAAAGCATTGGGAGTTCTTAAAAGTAGATAAATAAAATCTCAGATGAACAATACCACATGACATGTTGCATCATGTCATCATTTATTTTACAAAAGGAAAGCCTGCTAAGGACCAGATGATTTTTATTATGCCCTAATACATAAAACCATAGAACTCAAACAGAGTGTACTTTCTTTTTCACATGACTGTATATTGTATACTATATTGTAGTATAAATTTATCATCATGAACAATAGCTTTTAAGTCCTGTTCAAATGCCTGGCAAAGAATGTGGTATCAGATAATTAATCTAAAACCTGTACTGTGATGGGTCATCTAATGCAGGGCTTTTCAACCAGTGGTACGAGTACCACCTGTGGAACATTGGCACCTGGCAGGTGGTACGCGACCATTCTAGAAAAAGAGGGGAATGAGCTGAACCGGTGGCAGTACCACACAAGCCTGAGCGAGAGATGGCTGGAGCTGCAGGGCTGTCAGGGCTCAGTGGAAGCACCAGGATCAGTGCCAGGCTCCAGCTGGACTCGGTGCTGATCCTGGCACTTCTGCTGAGCCCAGAAGAAGCGCTGATCAGCTGGAATGTTGCAGCATCTCCAGGGTCTTGTGATTTACATTCAGATACTTGGCAACTGATTCATATTTATGACAGTCACAGTGTCCCAGGGTCATGTGAAGTGAACAAAATCTGCTGAAACCACCCAGCAGATGGGGGGAATAAAAACCAACACCACTCACCCCACCCCCACTGCTAATCCTCAACAGAAATGCTCACAACAATGAAAACCACTGGGTGGGCAGGCAGGTGTCTTGCTCGGCTGTGGTTCAGGGGGCACTTTTTTCAGTGCCACTGTAACTTCGAACAGTCACTAAGTGAGCTGTTGTAAGTTGAGGACTATCTGTACTTCCTCACTTTTTTCCTTTTTTGTGGGGGGTCATCATGTTTTTGACACCTTGCTAGGCAACTGGTGGTACTCGGATGTTACCATATCCTAAAAGTGGTACAATGGGTGAAAAGTTTGAAAAGCCCTGATCTAATGTGCCTCCTGTTTTCATGGTTGACCAAATGCTAGGTACTGGTAGAATTGCTGCTATGATACACATATTTTTATTGTTTGATTCCTATTCAACTTTAGTGGACCTAAAATATGCAATACAGTGTGCTGGAGAAAATGCCTCAATTTACTTTGTTATAGGAAAATTTTTCATGTTAGTGCTGACCATATATAATGTGTTTCTGTTCTGCATTCATGATACATCTCTGTCTCTCTTCTTGGCTTTTGTGAATCAAACATAATTTTGCCATTGAACTGCCCAGTGAAAGTAACTTCTTATAATTCTTGAAAAATGCATTTTTTTAAAAAAGCCAAACTCAGAATTTCCTTTTGAAAAATTTCCAAATCTGTTAACTGTCTGTAATAGCACTAATTTCAAAGACAAAGAGCAGACATATATGTGACTGCTAGTGCCATCTGTTGTGACAGTTTACATTTGTTGCATTCAGTGCTCTCCAATCTCAAATGTGAATCCCAACAATATTTTACACTACACCTGGAGAAAAGAATGCATGTTTTATTTAATCTTCCTAACTCAAACTAGTAGTTTTATAGGTTCAATTCCAATGCTACAACTGATCAATATAAAGGATTATACAATGCCCTCTTCTTTTATAATCTTTGCTTATTTTCATAATTTTGCTTTTTTTAGGCTATAAAGACAACTGAAAATACAAAATGATCAAGGTCATTCCAAAAATCTCTAAAAGTACAGCTTCCTAAAATATCATACATTATATGGTTAATTATGGTAAATATTAAGTATCATGACAATAGGTTCATAATACATCGTATGCATTAATAGTGTTTTACAATTTGTGAAAACAAGGTTAAAAACATTACAACTGAACATGCTGTATAGAACAAACATTAGAAGACTGCCAAAAAAGAATTGACTTAAGTTAAAAAAAGTAGTTTTAAAAGATGAAGGGAATATGTGAAACTCATTTTCTGATTTGCAACCTACATTTTGGTTTCACCATAGTTTAAAAAAAAATTGAGAAAACCCCACCATTACATTGAATGGCCTTGACAAATCTGTTTTTTACATCCAAAACATATGATGGTCATTTAAGAATAAAGGAATCAGTAAGTTCCACAATGGAAAAAAGTAGCCATAGTACATTGTATCTATTCTCATTTACCATAACTCCAACATAAGCTCCCAAGTATCAGAATAGTAACAATATGTTCAGGAATGTGTATTAATATCTGATTTTTTAAAAAACAAAAAATGGACATTTTTCTCAATATTGCATTAGACAGGCAGCAGATGGCAGCATTTGGCCAGCGTTGCTTGAACTTAAAAGCTAAGCTGGGTGAAGCAGGTTAGTATTTGGATGGGAGACAAATTGAAAATATTAAGCTGTAAACTGGAGTGTGAAGAAAAAGAAAGAAAAAATCCCTGAATACATATAGGACTACATTGTAGAAAGTGGCAAATCACTTTCATACTATTGCCTGGAAAACTACAGTACAAGTTCATTAAATCAGAATAGTTGAGCTTTATTGAAAGGAAACTAACTTTACTTTTCTAATATGTCTTTTTCAAGATGTCTCCCTATAAGAAAGTCATTTCAGAAAATCAGGGAAAACGTGGGTTTCAACAGATAAGTTAATTTTTGATTGTTTATATTTTCAGGTAGCGATAGTTTTCACTTCCCAGTCATCCTTTGTTATTATGGCTTCTTATACTAGACATCAAGATTTCTAAGAGAAAACTAGAACCATGCCAAACAATGCCATATATTAGTAAAAGACAGTTTATTTAATTAACAATCCTGTACAAGGTGAATGAGCGTAGCCATGAAGAGGCATTTTATCATCGAAGAGATATATTTTCATCACTGAGGTAAGATGGCAAAATGATTCTCAGGTTCATTGCATTGCTTTCTGTCTGGAAGCTGACTAGAAAAATTGAAATAGACTTTTGAGTATGTAGAAGTCTCTTCTGATCATTTTTACCAAATGCAATCCCCTCTTTGAAGATTAGCACAATGCTATTATACTGTGGTTCTTTTATCCATTTTTGTACTATATTTTTACACCCAGATCAATATTAAGCCTCTGATACACCTTTTCCTCTATTCTTTTATGCAGCTTGGTATTTAATATTCACTTTTCTAAATACAGATTTGGCAGGATTGGGCAGTATTTCTGTAACCCCAAGAGCAACCATAGCAGGGAAGCGTGTTTTAATTGTAACACTAAATCTTCCTTTTTACTGCTCCAAATATTTTTATATTTTATGTTATCTTCTATCCTTTTCATGTATATTTCTTAAACACAAGTACAAAGGATTACAAAGATGTATGTGCATGCATGTTTATCTGTATCTTTTATATAGCTTTTGAAAAGATTTTTTTCTGCCCTGTTTTGCCAAAACTCACTTCCCCTCCTTACTTTCTCCTATGCAATAAAAAAAAGTCTAGCGGAGCACAATTTTCTGAGGCCCTAAATAATTGAGTCTGACAAGAGTTTTTTTTCCCAGTGCAACTGAAGTTTCCTTTGCCTCATGATTTTAGCTGCTTCTGTTTTGACTTTATGATTTCCCATGATAGCTGTAATTGGATACACACTAGGCAATTTGTTGTGTTTCAAATGACATTTAATACTAAAAAGAAGCCAGCAACAAAGGACAGCAAGTGCATCAGAAAACATGATCCTTTTCATTCCAATTATGACATAACTGAATGTGCAGTTATCTAAGTGATATAAGGCAATATATTCTATGTCTTCCTCCATTTTCAAAGGTCAGTGGCTATCATTAGCTAAAGCAATTTAGTATGATCTTTTTATTAAATAATAATTTTATTAGTTCACAGAAGGTATTTGATACCTTGTGATTGATATCATGCAATTACTGCTTCAAGTAAAAAATCATGTAACTAATCCAGAAATTAAAGGTCAAACCACTGCAGTAATGTTCTCTAGTTTTTCTGCCTTCATACTAGCAGTAGGAAAGGAAGGCAAGGATATTTTGGGAATTCATTAAACATTTAGCTCTTCAGACATTTCATAAATTTAAGCAACTGTTTCAAATGGTTTCAGAACAATTGTTTGAAAGATAAATACACAACAGCTATAATTAGTGCCATCAAATTAGGCCTAATCTTCTGATAACTGCATGGACAAATATTTTCTCAACTTTCCTTTGGTTATAAAATTGTAGCTCTTCCAATGTCAGTCTAATAAATACTTATATCCCTTTTATATACTTTACCTATTATGCCATTTTTCCCATATACATTTGCAACAGTGCTCTCTCACTTCAAAGGAGATATGAGTGTGATTAGGCAAAGATCCATTCCTTTTTAGCAGTAATTGCATGCACATTGACAGGACTGGTGGTTCAATTACTCAGTTATGTGAAAGTGGACTCTTAGCAAGAGGACAAGAAACACATGCTTTTGAATAATGGACATGGAGATAGACAATACCATGGACTATAAGAAAAAACAACAACAACTAATCAATCAATCATGGATCAAGTAAAGACTGACTACTCTATTGAGATTATGATTAGCAAACAGAAATATACAATCTTTGAACAAAAAATATGAGCAGACAAATTTGACAACTTGAGGGAAGTAGGAGAGTTCTATTGTTGTCAGAATGGTAGACATAAGTTATGCACTGAACTATATTTTTCAAAGATCCTGGAGAACTACCAGAGGACTGGAAAAGAGCTGATGTAGTTCCCATCTTCAAAAATGGGGAAAAAATAGATCCAGGAAACTACAGATCTATCGGCCTGACCTTAATACCTGGGAAGATTCTGCAAAAGATAATCAAACAAACAATCAGTGAACACCTAGAGGCAAATAAAATCACTACTAAAAGCCAACATGGGTTTGTGAAAAACAGATTATGCCAGACAAATCTTATTGCATTCTTTGACTAAGTGACAGAATTAGTGGACCAGAGGAATGCTATGGATATAATTTACTTGGACTTCAGTAAGGCATTTGATAAAGTAGATCACAATCTACTACTTGATAAGACAGAAAAATGTGGGTTAGACAGCATCACCACCAGTTGGATTTGTAGCTGGCTGACCGGCTGTACTCAGTGTATGGTCCTCAATGGAACTGCATCTACATGGAGGGAAGTGTGTAGTGGGGTGCCCCAAGGCTCTGTTCTGGGCCCAGTGCTCTTCAACATTTTCTTCAACGATTTGGATGAGGGAATAGATGGGGAACTCATCAAATTTGCAGACAACACCAAGCTGGCAGGAATAGCCAACACTACAGAAGATAGCTTAAGATACAGGAGGATCTGGACAGACTTGAACACTGGGCACTATCTAACAAAATGAAATTCAATGGTGAAAAAAGTAAGGTTCTACATTTAGGCAAGAAAAACCAAATGCACAGGTATAGTATAGGGGGTACCTTGCTCAATAGTAGTAACTGTGAGAGGGATCTTGAAGTCCTAGTAGACAATCACTTAAATATGAGTCAGCAGTGTGCTGCAGCTGCCAAAAAAGCCAACACAGTGCTAGGCTGCATTAACAGAAGGACAGAATCAAGATCACGTGAAGTATTAATGCCGCTTTACAATACCTTGATAAGGCCACATTTGGAATATTGCATCCAGTTTTGGTCACCATGATGTAAAAAAGATGTTGAGGGTCTAGAAAGAGTACAGAGAAGAGCAGCAAAGATGATTGGGGGACTGGAGGCTAAACCATATAAGGAATGGTCTAGCTTAATGAAGAGAAGGATGAGGGGGGACATGATAGCAGTGTTCCAATATCTCAGGGGCTGCCACAAAAAAAAAGGAGTCAAGCCATTCTCCAAAGCACCTGAAGGCAGGACAAGAAGCAATGGATGGAAACTAGTCAAGGAGATACATTTGGATCTCCCACATTAAAAATATTAAAATTTAATAGAAATTCGGCTAGAAAGAATGGTGTTATATTGCCAATTTACAAGTCACCGTTTTTCAATAATTTGTGTTAAATATTGAGTAAATAATCAAGTAAGCATTCAAGAAAAATTTTAATGAAGGTCTGAATAAAATGCATCAGAATAAAAAAGATCTTTTGTAGAATTATTGTAAACAAATCAGCATTATCTAATTATTTGGAATATATGTGTTGGGTTATTCTTTACAGAATTTAGATTTAGATTTAGATTTTCCAAACCTTTTGGAAAAAATACTATTGTTTAAAGATTCCTGATAAGAGAAAATTGTACAAAGTTTAAATAAATTTATAATATTCTAATGTTTCTTGGGAAATTTCCATAGAATAAGGTGCAAAATCTATGATGTTGTATATGAATCTCACAGAAGTAAGGACTGTTTGCAAAGACAAAACTTTTATAGAGATAAAGTAAAAGGTTTAGTGTAAATTAAATATAGGTATATTAGCTTTTATTTTTCTTATTTATTAATGATTATAATTCTTATTTTTTTCTAAACTTTGCTTAAAATTTCTTATTATGAACAGTGATCAGCTTATAAATACTATCTCAGTTCTGTACAAAAAATTAAAATGTATATATTTTATGATTGTGTTAAAATTCTGTATGGACAAAATAGACAGGCATGTTTTACATTTAAAATGTATGTGTCAAGAAAAACAATCTAAATTGAAAAGGTATGAATAAATGGATAATGATTTCTTTTTTAAAAAAAATTAAAAACCCTACAAATCTAAATCCAGAAATAAAATAATTCCTCAATAATATGGACACCAAATTTGAATAGATTTATTCTGATTCATGTACTCTTTTCCTTGACCAAATGAGTAGACTATAGACCTTGGTTAGTTAAAACATATTCCTTCCTTTGCTTGGAACAGGATCTCAAAATGTATTTTAACTACACTAGGATCTCTCTCATTACAATTGTTTGTTCAAACAATTTTGGTTCCCTAATCAAGTTTTCTGCTAAATCTGGGCAGTTTCAAGGCAATTAATCTAAATAATGCTGTGATAATAAGATCACTTAAAGGGAGTGTGTTTGGGGGTTTGCAGTGGCACTTAGCTCTTGAAAGTATGAAAGACTCTGTGTTTCTACAGCTGCAGCCTGCTATAAAAGATGCTGTGCCATTCTTTTATTCCTCTTGCTGGAAAAAATAAATTGCATCCAAGTGACCTAGATTTCTGCTAGGGACCCTGTTTCTTGATTATCATGATCTCATGACTAGACAGAAGCAAGATGCAAATTGCCTACTGAGCACATTTACTTTTATTGGGGGGGAATGTTCTCAAAGTTTGCCAAGATTGCAAACTGATACAGCAAACTAAAGTCAGCAAGAAAAAGAAAACCACACACACAGATTCCAGAGTGAAGCCGCTGTAAATCAAACTATTAAACTACATGTGGTCAAATGCTTGTTTCATGACTACTTTGTCTCATCTTACAAACTCCGCTCCATCCCTCCCACTATCCACTGTATGAGCACCAAAGAAGACAAGTATTTTGAAATCTGTTGGGATATTCAAGGAGGGAAAGAATGAAGAAATAATGGAATACAATATAACCCAGAAGTATTTCTTTGAGCATATTTTGATGTATTTGTCTTTGCTATCATGTAGGTTGTTAAGAATCATTGCATAGAAGTTGTGTCTAAAGTGGTTCCATATATTTATAAAATAATTTATAGCAAAATTTGGGCCACTGATTTGAATTCCTTGTTCAGGCCAGGAAACCACATTAAATAATTCCTTATAAAGGATTATGCTTGTTTTCATAAGTACATATCCATTGTTTTCATAAGTACATATCCACCATCTGTTTGAGTTACATGATGGAACTGGTCTTATGCATTGGAAGTTATTTTTTCTTTCTCCTAATGTTCAATGTGAATCTATCTTCCTGTTATCTTACTACCTTATTTACTTATTTATTAAGTTTGAATACTACCCAATTATAACTGACTCTGGCAGCTCACAGCAATAAATAACATAAAATATCAGCATACAAAAATTAAACAAACCAATTCCAAAAAAACTTTTAAAATAATCACAAGATGGCAATTCAACAACAAAGAAAATATGAAATATCGCAAACAGGGTGATATGCAGCTCAAGGCCTGAGTAAATAGCCAGGTTTTCCGGACTATATCCGAAAGGGAGCCATGTGGATCTCAGGTGATACCTCATTCCAGGTGGCTTGCATTGCTACAAAGATTCCAAAAGACAATACTTGTTAATTGAGAGTATCCAAAGCCTGCTTACCTTGCCAAAACAAGCAGAAACCAAAGAAACAGGAGATCCTGTAAATAATTTTGTCATGTAGTGCTTTAAAGATGACACCTTGCATCATATGTTGAATAACGCATTGGCCCATTCTGTTTTATAGACAATTAGGTTTGAAATTCCTTCTGTGACATACTTGTACATACCTCAAGATGCTACCATATTACCTTCAATCTTCCTCTCTGCTCTTACAGTTTAATATTCCCATTTCTTCAAGTCTTGTTACTTACGTGTTAATTTCCAGTCTCTTCCCTGGGCCTGCTCCAATTTCTTTGATAAATTGTTCAAGATGGGATCTTGTCAACTGGAATAAAACAGAGCTATTATTTCCCATGATTTCAGTTGATGCAGCCTAAAACTGTATTTTCCTCTTTTTTAAGCTACATTACATATGCTAATTCACATTCCAAGATAGTTTTCAGAAGTACTGTTAAGAAGCTAAGTATTACAAGAGGATTTCATTCAAACTGGGTTCAATTACAGAAATGTACATGGGTTCAGAAATGCAAAAAGTATAACTTCATAAATTCTGTTCAGAACATCCTTGCTTTGTGACCACAGTTGGGATTGACAATTCCATTGCTTAGTGTTACAAGTTGTTATGCAGAAAATCACAATCAACAAGGGCTTATGACATTATTTTCCATTTGGACAGTAAGTGAGACATCATGTGAATGTGATTTTACTTCCAAGTTCTCCATTAACTCCACTTGTTAGAAGTTGTGTGTGAAGCAGTCAAACAGTGATCATGTGATAAATGTGAGAATTGATAGCAAAGCTACTTTTCAACACTGTCGTAACTGTAAATGATTGCTAAACAAGGCAAACAGTAAGCAAGGAGACCTATTTAGCACTTAAATGTTAAAAGGTTTTGAAAAATAAAGACACAAAGTTTTTCTGCTGACACTGTGTACTTCTTTAGTCTTTCACATCTCCAATGTCATATTATTCAGACAGGTAGTTTGAAGAAGAACTGTCTTCATCATCAAATAAATAAGACTATAGTTCCCCTTAAATCTTATTGCCTTGAATAACAAGGTTGAAATGGGATACAATTACAGGAAGTTGTATGGTCATCTTCCTGCCCATTTTGTTTTCATAAAAGCTGCATCATCTTTGAAGATGGCTTATGTGTCTTTACAAAATAAGGAACACATTAAGAATGTAAACAATAGAAGCAGAGGAAATCTATGTATTATACAAATGTATGTAATATGTTATTAATCCTCAAGTTTTGACCACTTGTTTAGAGAATGTCCAAAGCTATGACAACACTGAAAAAATCATTGAAAAAGTAACTTACAATCAGTTCTCAAATTTACAACCATCACAGTGTTTCTGTGGTCACCTAACTTGCATTCGGCAATTGGTTTACACTTAGGACAATAGCAGCATGCTGTGGTTATGTAATTGGCACTATTTGCCAACCAGCACACTCAGTGGAAAAGCCAGCAGCAAAGCTCATAAGTTGTGATCATGTTATGCACCCCTTAAATATTATGGTGATTTCCTTAACAACCATAACCAAAAAGGTTGTAAAATCAGATGCAGTCATGTGATACCTCACTTAATGATTGCACCACTTAATAATACATTTTCTAGCCCCAATGTGGTCCTATTTTGAGGCCTACCTGTACATTTTTAGTACATTGCTCTATTCATGGAGAAGAACTAGAATGTGTATCTTCTCTGGTCCTGCTCTTGCAATGCAGAATCCCCACTGTGAAGGTTAAAGTCTGCGGTTATTTTGTAATCTTACTTGACAGATGCAGTTCAAAAACTTTGCATGATTGGGAAATGTAGGGTAATCAAGATGCTTGATCTCATGAATGACTGTAACTACACTCAGCTTAAGAAGATTACACATTAGTTTCTGAATTTCCCATCCCTAAGGGAAGGGAACTACAATGCAGCTGGATGGGCTTGCTGCATTGTGTGTATATCTTCACCCCTCCATAGTTTTGGAGTCCAAATTTCTGAAAAGACAAAGCAGCAAAGTATAATTAAATGGTAAGTCTAATCAGAATCCCCATTTTCAATTAGTAAAGGAAAAGATTATGTATGATTAGGCAGTCAAATTTAACACTATATTGCCCAGAAATATGATTTTCTGACATAATTCTCAAACACACCAAGAATGTGTATGTAGTTCTTAAAAGTAATTTCTGCATGTATAAAGGCAATTTCTAGAACATATTGACACATGTAAATCTGTTCAATAATAGAGTAACCAGTTAAGAATCTAGTGCAGACTGATTCAGAATGCATTCTGCTGTTTTATTGGCAAAGAACTATAGTATGTGTGTTTTCTTTTGCCTTAACAATAGGCTTCTAGCCTAACTGTAAAGATCCAATTTGTATTAAAAGGAAGAATCAACAGGCCAGACTGTAAGCTCTGAAAAACCTCAAATTCAAAATGTGAATACTAAATTATTACATTTTTAAGACTGTGAGACAATTTTGAACAATGTACCACTTTAATCTGGGTCCAAGTCATATGATATAGTTAATTGGAAGATTAATATATAGGTGCTAATAAACTGATTTTTTTAACTATATGGAAGATCAAGCAGCCTGCAAGTCAAATATGTTCATTGTATATGTTCATTGTGATGCAATAATTGGCTGCTTCAGAATCACTATAGAATTTTATTTTTTCTTTAAAAAATTCTGCCATAATTGCTCTTTTAGAAGCTGGTATTTGCTTTTTACCATCCTTATAAATAGAAATGTTTAGGAAAAGGGTTTATATAGGAACTATTATTTCTCTTAAGAAAAGGAGAATTAAGTTTACCTCCACGGCCTTTGAAATACTCATTATTGTCACAATAAAACTATGTATATTTGTCATTCTTAAGCAATTTTTCAATAGTCTGTTACTATGTTGAAGCAACAGCTGATGTTTTATACATGGTTATGTATGAATTTGCTTGAGATATCTAGGTAATAGAGGCAGAGGGGAAGGCTATTTTAGTCATCCACAGGAAATTGATCATGACAACCAAGAGTAAAAAAAAAACAAGAGTTAATCTGAGGTTATCTTTAAAATAATAAACTGTATATGGACCAGTTTTAGGCCTAGCAATCTAGTCATCAAATTTTAGTGGGTCCCAAAATTGAGAAGGTTTCTGAAATATACAACATGAGTATAGAATCTGTTTTTAAAAAACATCCACAAAGTTGATTGAATGATAGTGAGGAGTTCACAAACTTGTTATTGCAAATACATACACACACACATTATTTTAGCTATGGACCTCAGGAAGCTGATACTATTACTAAAGCAAGATAAAAGTCTTATAGGAAGATATTAAACAAGAAAGTCATATGAATATCAGCTTATCAAAGTAATATCCAGAAAAATGGTAATAGCACACTGTGTACCTATGCACTTGTTTGAGCATTAAATTTAATTTTGCTGAATTGTTGCCATTTGACAACAATGGGTACTGGTGTCAAAGAGGCTTACTGATATTTGAAAAAGAAGGATTTAAGATAAAAACAAGCAAACAATTAGTAAGGAAAGGATTTGCTTGTGATTATTTATTTATTTAGCGTATGGCTGGTCACACACAGAATTAAAAGCACTTCATATTTACAAGTTAGAACAGTTAAAACATTTTTTTTTAAAAAAGAAGCAATTATAAAACCTAAGAGGAAAACAGAAATAACATTTCAGAGTTTAATGTCGAGTTTGGAGATCCAGTCAGTAGCTGCCGTTGTTATGCAGAGGAAGTCCTTATAATCTCCTGGGTATCTTCTATTAGTGCATTCCCTCACTATATGTTGGATAGTCTGTCGGGGAGCCCTGTAATCACATTGTGCTGAAGGTGTCTTTCCCCATTTATACAGAGAATCGGCACACACCCCATGAGTCGTTCTAATTCTATTGTATGTCACCCATATGTGTTGGGGTAGATTAAATCCTGGAGGTACACTATTAGGATTAATATGCTCAGAAATATCTTGGGAGGTATAGCTACTCCATGCTTCCATCCACTTTTGTATAGGGCTCTGATGTTCGGCCAGCATCTTAAGTGCTGTGAGGAGTGGTGGATTTCTTGACTTTAATCGACATCTTAAGAGATCAGAGGTATAGGTATGAATAGGTAGAGAGGAGTTTAGCAGGATCTTACTATACTCCCGAATGAGAGCTTCTTGTCGTCGTAAGTGTGGGGGAAGTATGTGGCTAAGAACTGGTAGCCAGTGAATAGGTGTAGATTTTATGCACCCAGTAATTAATCTCATCATATGGTTGAGTTGAACATCAACAAGTCTTGTATGTGAGCTGTTTATCCATACAGGTGTGCAGTATTCCGCTACAGAGTAACAAAGCCCAAGGGCTGCACATTGAAGAGTTGGAGCTGAAGCTCCCCAAGTTGTTCCGCATAGTTTTTGCAAAATGTTGTTTCTGCTGTTAACCTTGGCAGCCATGTTCTGAATATGTTTTTTAAAAGAAGGGTCCTGTCTAAGGTGACCCCCAGATATTTTGGAGTTGCCTCATATGGGAGAAATTTGTTATTTAGGTATACATTGCGTATACATTGCTTGTGATTGATTTAATTATTACAGAATTTTTGAAAAAGTCAAATTTTATTTAAAAAAAAGTTTTGTTTTCACAGGAACTAAATCTGAACTGGAGGTTAATTTATGTTCTGGAGACAACTACTTTATTTCTAAAGTATATAAAATGTTACTCAAGATGAACCTAGAAGATGAATATATTAATGAGTGTATGGTAAAATGGGCAATTTTTTAGTATAATATAATGCTAGATAAATGGGAGTATGTATGGATGAATGGACTAAAATTAACATTAAATTAAAACCATTTATTGTGATTCACAAGAGGGTGGAAATGTCCAAGAAAAGGCTCCAGTTTATGACTTTACCTAGGAGCAGTGGTGGGATTCAGCCAGTTCGCACCACTTCAGCAAAACCGATAGCTAATTTTTTTTGCTGCCCAAACCCAGAATGAACTTCCAGAAGGGTATCCACACAGAGACCCAGTTGTTCACATATTTGAATCCCACCACTGCCTAGTGGCCCAAAATGTGTCAAGCTGGGCCTACCAGCATGTATGTATTAGGCGTGGCATTGCAACACTAATGTAAAAGAGACAGAGTTTGCATCACAATCTTGCAATGCACATTTATTATTTTCTTCTCGTCTCCATGTGGATTCCCAGGCTATAAGAATGTACTTTATTTATTATGTATAAAATATCTGTCTTTCATTTCTGTTCATAAGGCAATCAGAAAACAAATCTTCTAAAACTTGTAAAACTCTTAAGATTACTATTATCACCATTTAAAGTAACTGAAATTGAGTAGGCCTTGACTTCTTTCCTGAAAGTAGAAAACATGCAGGGAATGTGTTTCATAGCTTGGGGGCAATACAGTTGTGCCCAATGAATAAATACCAAAAAGCAAGAGGATTTTTAAACAAAAGTGTTTTAATGATCTTAATGTCCAGAGTGGTTCATATCAAGATTGAAACTGACACCTTAATTTGGAATGAATTAGCAACTTTTCTGCAAATATTCCAACACAAGAATAATATATACTTTCTTGAAGAATATGACATTTAAGGAGCAGGACCAGTTACATTAGCAGTCATCTTTGTAATTTGGGATTAAATTATTATTGTGCAGGAAAAAATATCAATTTAATGAAAGAAAAATATTCTTTCAAAGAAGAAAATAATATCACTAAAATTCTCATGAAAAGTAACATTCAAAGTGCAAATTTTTGTAGCCTTTCTACCAATTTAATCTTAACTTTCTGTCTTCCAGGAATGATGCAAGAGGACTGTCATATTTTGTTTTGCTTTGTATTTTGCTTTGTTTTTATAATGAGCAGTGTAGACAGTGAGCGAGGTTTCTGAAATTAATTCTGTAGCACCGTAGTTACATACTGTATCAGCATTATAGATATTGTTATAGACAGAACAAGATGTGCATGTTGGAGAGAACTTGAATACTTGACTGTTTGCTGGTCCATGGAATTATCATCTCAACCAAACCCAAAGAAAGTTATACAATGTAAATATCCATGGATGTTGTTTATGGGTGAAAATACTTCCAGGAAGTTCTGTGCAAAACAATGAATATGTATTGACATTTTGCCAGCCATATTCCTCATTTAATATCTACTATAAATATATACTAGCAAAACTTAAGCACCAGCACATATTTGTAATCTTAAATGGTGCTATTCACTAAGTGAAGTTATCTTCAACTTCTTTGTCCCAAACCCATTTTCTCAATCAGAACTTTTTGCAATTTTCTGTTTCCTTCCAGCTCCTCTGAAGTAAAAACAACATCAAAAATGCCAGCATTTAACCCGCTAGAATTTTCTCCTGGGAGGCTTCTTTGCTTAGCATTTAATTGCTGTTTATTATACCCTTCTTCTTTTAAGCCCTCATTTTCTGGTAAAGCTACGATTTATCTCCATTGCTTCCCTAGGGGAACTTTATGAGACTATTCCTCTGTCCAGAGTAAACAATGTACAAATTACCCCCACTTAAATCCAATGTATTTGACTTCTGTGCCAGTTGAACTAAATTCTGCTAAACTGATAATCCAATTTTTGATAAAATAAAGTCAGTATTACAATAGGAAGATTGTTCACCTACTACAAGGGGGGTACTAACTGCACTCCAGAATTGTATATAACCCTGAAATCTTTCAGTATGTCAGAGATATTCAACATAAGGAATGATGATTATTATAATAAATGATGTAATGATTACTACATCATACCCTGGATGGTTAGGGTTACTAGCAAGATAATAACTAATACATATGTAGTGTCGTATCTCATTTCACTATGGCAGCAATGCCAATCTTCATTGTAACAGCAAGTTTGGAATTTCACATCTACAATGTAGGCTTTTTTTATATCCAACAACAGGGCAACTTTCAGTGTTAACTAACCTTTCCTCCCTCCCTCCCTCCCTCCCTCCCTCCCTCCCTTCCTTCCTTCCTTCCTTCCTTCCTTCCTTCCTTCCTTCCTTCCTTCCTTCCTTCCTTCCTATGATTTTGGAGAAATTTTGATCTGATTAAACTCAAGCAAATATTTTTGGTCGTATGTAATAGGTAATGTAAAGTACATATGCAATACTTTAACTGAACGTTTAAACTTCACACAGAAAAAGAATGTCATCTGGATTCAGAGTTTCAGTGAAGCACAGTTTTACTAATACTACTGGTTCTTTTCCGTGCTCCTTGCTCTTCTTGCTTTTCATGTGAAAGAGACATTTTTTCCAACATTTTTAAAATCAAAATAAAGAAAAGATAGAACGATACTTTAGAAAGATAACCTGTAGACTTGTTTCTTTGAAAGCAAGTATGTTAATCTAACCTCATTTTAGAAACGTTTGGTGATAGCAAAGTCATATGTAAAACAAACAAAAGCACTTCAACTGAAAGCAGATCTATTGGCAATATATCTATATAAAAGTCACATATATTTTTATTTGTTATTTTATCACATAATAAATTTTTATTTTCCTAAAGACATGGCCCAAATATTTCAATTTGCTCATTTATCTCCAAAGCTTCATTGGGTTTCTGTGTAGGTAATACTTGGCAACTGGAGAGAAATAAAAATTATTTTCAGCCTCAAGGGTTGATTATGCATCATTCCAGGATAAAAGTAATATGTAAAATATATATAAACTAATTTTCTATCATTTAGATTTAATTTGAATTTTTATAATGCTCAAAACATGAAGTCTTTCATACAAGAAATCAAATGTGATCATGAAGTAACATTGATTATAATTGTGCAAAAAAGTAACCTTCAGTATACTAAATATTAAATATTGTAAGTTTTTTTTAAAAAAAAAATACACTTTCAGTGCAGGACATTGGGCTCTAACAAGATGAAGGATATTAATTTTTTTAATGTCCTTTTAGTTCCTGATGTGGATTTGGGAGAAAGCTACACTTTATTGCCAAAGGAACCATTTATAGCATTTTCTACAATTTACACTTTTTCTAAAGATGATTTTATCATAGGAATTTCTATTTGCATTCCTGGATACAACATATCACTTTACAACTTTTCATCTTTGAATCACACCCATATTTTCCATATCCAGACTCAGAACTTTGCAGGTGTTTCCATTTTTGTCAATAAAAGATCAGAGCTAACCATATGATTCAGCACATTTTAGCAAACTCTGACTCAATTTGCCCTTGATTCACAGTGGTTCACAGGCTGTAGGTGTAATGTATTGGCCATTTCTGTTTAAAATCACTTGCTTAATGTCTGACCTACTTTTTTCTGTGTTATGTAACGTTTGCTGTTACTGAGCTAGACTTCCGGTCTCCAGGCTGATAATTAGGTTTGGGGTTGGAAACTGTTATTTTAAACCTATTGGTCACCGCCTAGAGGCCAACCGTATAAATAGCTGCGCAGCAGCCATTAGCTTGCTTATGTTCTGAGTTAATAAACTTGTTTGCTGTTTCAACACCTTGTCTCGCTTAATGCCTACAGAACTGAAAATATAACACTGGCAATGAGGACGGGATGTTCTGCTTCATCACAAGAGTCTGAAGTCACTAAGGGTGAGGCCAGCACAAAGCCTGGCAAGGACTGTGTCCCCCCCTTGGTCTGCCAGCAAGACACACTGGAGACCACCGTGTCCTAAGAATCCGTCCTAGGGCCTACGCAAAAGCCAGCAGCACAAGGCAATGTGAGCAACAAGAAACACAAGCGACTCACCATGGTGAAAGTGGGGAAACTCAAAGAGTACGACATCACACACCTGGAGAGATGGGCATCCTACATTTTCTGCATCAAGAATTACCTCCGCACAAACCAGGTCGACGAAGACGGGCTGAAGGCCACAACCCCCCTTTCTATGTGTGGCCCAGCCACCTTCAACATTGCTGAGAACCTGGTCACGCCGATACCTCTTGAGTCCATCACCTATGCGGACTTGAAGAAAAAGCTCCGAGACCAGTTCGAGCCCAAATTATCCAACTCTCTCACTACAAGAGGTCTTGAAAGAGGTCATGGTGGATGAAGCCACTGGAGGGGCCATTAAAGTGCTGTGGCTCTCCAAAAACACTTCAAACAGCAAAGCTGTCCACCACAAGGACGCTGAACGGAGGGAAGACACCAACTCTGACTACGAGGTCAACAAGCTACAGAAGCACCAGGAGAAGGGACCGGGGCCAGTTGACAAGGCAGTTCTGTTCCTTAGATGCATGGGCTGTGGAGGCCGCCATCAATGCACAGAATGCCAATTCTGAACAGCAATGTGCCGGCAAACCAGGCCACATTGCTGCCATCTGCTGAGGTCGCCAGAGGGACCGTCAGCAGGAAGACTCCTTCAGGGGAGGTACCAGGGCCCCGGGGCAACACCGAGTAGGGTTCTGTTCCAGCCAGAGGAGCGTGTTCTGCACTAGTGCCCACCACCCACTTAAACAAAAGCTTCGACTTCAGGTCAAGCTTCAGGGAGTTCCATGCAAAATGGAACTGGACACAGGCTCAGCCATGTCCATCATCTCCATAGGAACCTTCTGGCACATATGTAACCACAGCAACAGATAGGTCAAACTTTGGCCATCTAACATTCTGCTCACAGACTTCCAAAACTACCGAGTGGCTGTCAAGGGTGAAGCCACACTTCTGGTGAATTTCAAGGGGTTTGCAGGCCCCCTAGATGTTGTAGTGGTGGAAGGCCAATGCACAAGACTCATAGGGCTCGATTGGTTTGATGCATTCAGCATCCAAGTAACCAGCATTCACTGAACACAGGCGGCAAACTTGTTTTCAGTCTGACATTATTCATGGATGTTTCCAGTTCAAGCCTAGGAGAGTACAAGGGTCCTCTGATAGCCTTCAACCTTGATCCCCTGGTAATGTCAATATGGGTCAAGCCTCGTTGAGTGCCTTTCACTTTAAAACGCAAAATCGATGCAGAGCTGGACAAGCTGGTCAGTCAGGGGGTTTTGCAGCCTGTAGACAGTGGGGTGTGGGAAACCCCCATAGTAATGCCACTTAAGGCCAATGGAGAAGTACGCATATGTGCTGATTATAAGTGCACCATTAACCAGACACTTCAACAGCATGCGTACCCAGTGCCAGTTGTCAGCTATATTTTGGCAACATTGTAAGGTGGCCGTGTGTTCGCCAAATTAGATTTGACACAGGCCTACCAACAGCTGCTGGTGGATGAAGCCACGACAGCCACCCAAACCATTGTCACCCATCGGGGGGCCTTCAAGGTCAAGCGCCTACAGTTTGGGATGGGTGTAGCCTGCAGGATTTTCCATGGAGTAATGGAGCACACACTCAAGGGCATTCCAGGGGTCTGCCCCTACTTTGATGATGTACTCATTGCCAGGGAATCTACAGAGGTTCTGGTTGAATGGCTTAGAGCCGTCCTTCAGCGGTTCCGCACAGCGGTACTTAAATTGAAAAAAGAAAAGTGCAAGATTGGGCTAGAGTCAACTGAGTTCCTTGGGTTCCACATCAATGCTGATGGCATTCATCCAGCAGATTCAAAGCTGGAAGCGATTCAACAGGCCCCAAGCCCTAGGTCCAAGCTTCAAGCTTTCTTAGGCCTTCTTAATTTTTATCATGCATTTCTCCCACATAGGTCCGCAGTGGAAGATCCATTTCACCGGCTCTTAGACAAAAACACTCAGTGGCAGTGGACCAACGTCCACAAAAGAAATTTCCAGGTAGTCAAATCACTGCTTTCCTTGAACTTGGTGCTTACTCATTTTAACGAAAAGCTGCCAGTCTGCATCACGTGTGATGCATCCCCATATGGGGGTTGGGAATGTGTTGAGCCATTTGTTGGCTGATGGGAAACAGTCTCCCATCGCTTATTATTTGAGAACCCTATCATCTGCAGAGCACAATTATATGCAGATTGACAAGGAGGCCTTGGCCATTGTGGCCAGGGTTAAAAAGTTACATGACTATTTGTATGGCTGCCATTTCATGGTCTTTACTGACCACAAGCCACTTCTAGGGTTGTTCACTATGAACAGGCAGACACTTCAGATTCTGTCTCCTCAAATGCTGAGGTGGTCTATATTCCTTTCAGCCTACAGCTACAGGCTGATTCACAAACCGGGGAAAGAAATGGGTCATGCAGATGGCCTTAGCAGATTGCCCTTGCCACACATGGAGCCAGATCTGGCTCCGGCTGCACGCATCCTAGCCATACAGATTTGCCAGAGTCTCCTCTCCTTGCTGGAGACATAGCTGCTGAGACAGCAGCTGACAAAACGCGTAGCCATGTGTTACCTTGGGTACACACAGGATGGTTGGAGAAATGTCCAGGGCCAGAATTTCAGAGTTTCTTCATGAGGAAAGATGAACTTTCAGCTCATAAAGGGTGCATTCTTTGGGGAAGTAGAGTTATAGTCCCCGTCTTGTTAAGGCCCAGAGCTCTTGAGTCTCTGCATGAAGGCCATCCGGGGATAGTCCGGATGAAGGCACTGGCAAGAAGCTACCTTTCATGGCCAGGGCTAGATAAAGCTACTGATGCCCAAGTACATGGTTGTTATACATGCCAACAATCCAGACCAGAGATACTGCAGGCCCCTGTCCACCAATGGGAGGACACTCATACACCGTGGTCAAGAATCCACGTTGACTTTGCCAGGCCCTTTCAGGGACAGCTGTTTTTAATAGTGGTCAACAGCCAGTCTAAATGGTTAGAGGTTGTACTGATTTCCACTATGACTACTGCTAGGACCATCCAGGTACTGTGCAGAATATTTGCAACACATGGGCTTCCATACGTCTTAGTCTCAGACAATGGGGCTCAGGTCACCGCTTCAGAATTCCAGGCCTTTCTCAGGGCAAATCTCATAAGGCACTCCACATCGGCCCCCTTTCACCCGTCATCGAATGGTCAAGTGGAATGCATGGTCTGCACAACCAAGGAATCCCTGAAATGAATTGTCACAGAAGATTGACACGACAGACTGGCCGATTTTCTACTCTGCCAGCACACAACACCCTGCACCGCCAAGGGAAAGTGCCCAGCCAAGCTTCATTGGGGCAGACGTTTGATCACCAAACTGGACAGGCTGCACCCCGACAGAGTCGCTTCAGACACTGCACAGCCAAAGACACCAAGAAGTTTACAAGTGGGTGACCGGGTTTGGACCCGGGATTATGGGCAAGGGGCTTTGTTAAGGTGTCAGGACCACTCTCTTTATGAGGTGGTCCTGGAAGATGGACAAGTCATTTGCCGGCACATTGATCAGCTGCATGAGCAGCTACCAGATCAGTCACTGGCTCAGGATTTCCAAGAGGGCCAAACACAGGGCCCGCATGACAATGGTCCAACAGAGCAGCTTGCATGCTCTGAAAGAACTCTTGCTCATGGTGACAGTGGGATGGCCGTAGAAGAGTGTACTCCAGACACACAGACTGTATCCGCTGATCAGGACAGGCAAACTGCACTGAGAGACAGCCCTGCAGACTTCACTGCACAATTAGACTTTGGTTTGGGCCGACCAGGACTGGCCAGCCAAAGAGACTCGAGTCACTCTGACTCCACTGAACCTCAGAGCCCTGGTCTACCCAGCCTGGCAGGCAAGCAGGTAGACCGTGAGATCCCTGTAACCCCTAGATATTCTGAATGGTCAATAAGGCTGCCTAATTATTTGAAAGGTTATGTCAAACAAGAGAGTTTGAGCTATCAAGAGGGAAGAGGTGTAATGCAGGGCTTTTCAACCAGTGGTACACATACCACCAGTGGTACACGAGCCCCTGGCTGGTGGTACGTGTGCCCAGCCTAGCTAATTATTGTGGGGAAGGGAATGAGTCAAAACAGAGTCGCACAGACCTGGAGATCAGCTGGAGCTCCAGAGCTTGCCAGAATCCCCAGGATCTGTGGCAACATGCTAATTGGAGCTTCCAGTGCACCCAGAAGAGAAAAGGAGGAGGGTAGAGAGAAGAAAAGGTATAAAAGGGGAAGACCGACCTGTTTTCAGTGGAACAGCAAGCAGAGCAGTGAGCGAGGAAGGGTGAGTGAGCAAGTGGTGTGTTTGGGGGGGAAGGGCTAGCAAGCGAGCGGCTCCTGCCCAGCTCACTTGCAGAAAACTTACTGCTTGCTAAGTAAAGCCCCAGGATTAGTGCTGGGTAGCCCACTGATCCTGGGGCTGCACTTAGCAAGCAGCCTATTTTCCACAAGCAAGTGAGCCGGGCAGGAGCCCAGAATCAGCTGAGCTGTGCTCAGAAACACTGATCCTGGGCTTCTGCCCATCTCACTTGCTTGCAGAAAATAGGCTGCTTACTAATAAGCTGGGCAGGAGCCTGGGATCAGCTGAGCCATGCTCAGAAGTCGCACTCAGAAACGCTGATCCTGGGCTCCTGCCCAGCTCACTTGCTTGCAGAAAATAGGCTGCTTGCTAAGTAAGCTGGGCAGGAGCCCGGGATCAGCATTTCTGCATGACTTCTGAGCATGGTTCAGCTGATTCCAGGCTCCTGCACAGCTCACTTAGCAAGGAGCCTATTTTCTGCAAGCGAGCTGGGCAGGAGCCCTGGTGACAATGGTGTTTGCGGCTTTTCTGCAACGCAGATCCAAGGGCTGCTTTGTTCCCACTTTGCCTCTCACAGGACCCAGGCTGCCTGCACTGGCGGGAAACACGGCACTTCTATTTCCACAGCGGTGGAGTGCAGGCATCACTTGGCAACAGACTCTGTGAGATGCACCTTTGCAGTGAGTTTCCCCTTCTGTTAGATATTAGAGGTTTGAAAGGGAAGCTGCTCCCAGGGCATAAAAGTAGAGGGTCCAAATGTCAAAAGTGATGCAGCTCTCTGAGTCTCTGCTTCAGGCTGAAACAGTCTCAAAGTTGGGTCCGGAGATTACTTCACCCGAAGGAAGGGTGACTTGGTGGCAATGTAGGTTTGTCTCCCTTCCTTTGGAGGAGGGAGAAAAGCATCGCTCTCTGCTATGTTTGCTGTTACTTGCTGATTATTGTGGTTTGTGGGTTTGCTATTGTTTGCTAAACCTGAAGAACTGTGTTTTGACTTACAGACTGGTAAGAATACCCTGTATTGGATAATCCTTGGACTATTGTTGTTTGCTATCATCTCTTTACTCATGTATGACCTGGACTGATTTTTTCTTGGACTGTGCTATTGTATTATTCCACAAGTAAAACTTTTTTACACACCTCAGTGTATCTGTGTGGTTGCTGCATAAACTTGACTACTCTCAGTATCCTCTTTTTCTGTGCAAGCTCTTGTTAGCTCAAGAGGTACTCTGCACATCCTTATCATATCCTATCCTAATTGGACATATATAGAGAAATAAATGTGCAAGCATTTCCCCCTTGCTGTTCTCTACTATGGGAAATCTCCAGGGAAAACAAAATCCATTTGTTTAGAAACAGTGAGAGCTAGATCCAAAATTCAAGATATTTGGAAATCAAAATTTTGAATCTGGCAAATGATTAATTGAATTAAACATTTAATGATGCATGTTGCTTACTCACTATTACTCTCAGATTTATCTACTTGAAAGTCATTTTGCTTTTCATCTTTAATAAAAGCATGTTTTGTTATTTGGTGGGGATGTTAAAAATATATTGGTTTTCTGTTTAGAAATAGTTCACTTCCATAACTGGTGGAAAAGAACCACCAAGTGTGGTGATTCCCTTCCTTCATCATCCCCATCTACCTGTTATTTTATGAGGGGAGAAAAGACAGGAGCCTCAAAGAATTTTAAGTACTCAGTGAGTATTTAAAATAGGATTTATTATTGTCTGCATACAAAAGCACAAGAACACATATTACACCCCATTGCTTATAATGATATAAAGATAAAAATGATTTGATGGCAAATGCAAAAAATGTATCTATATCACTTTATTAGGAATAGATTTTTTTTAATATTCCTCCTTTTAACTTTAAGGTGCTGGCCTAGAAACCAGGAAACTGTGAGTTCTAGTCTTGCCTTAGGCATGAAGGCCAGGTTGGTTATTGGGGCCTGTTATTCTTTCAGCCCAATTCACTTCACAGGGTTTTTATTGTGGGGAAAATAGTAGTATTATGTATCTTTAGTGTCTTACATATAAATAAACATAGAAAAAAATCTAATAAATAAAATAAGTAAAAATAATTTTAAAGTAACCAAATATCAAATAAATAATACTTGCTGCATATTAAGCCTGAAACCAGGCTTAATATGCAGTGGAAATATTTCTCTGAAATGATTTAAACACCAGTGTTTATGTTTGTTCTGCAGACCAATTAAACCAAATACCAGGCATCACCAATTAACCAGGCATGATGATTGATGTACAACTTCTGCCTTCTATTTTCTAATATCCATTTTGTGGGTAAAGAATAAATAAAATATTAGCCTGCCTACTTAAGCTTATTTTTTCTCTTTTGTTTTCCAGGAACTCAAGGCTGAACTGAATAGCTCACATATTCTCACTTGATTTAGATGTAAGGAGTGGAAATTTGCATATCAAGGATATGTGTATTTTCTTCGCCGCTACAAGGTTAAAAGTCCAGACCCCGTAGCCTCTGCTGGCCGGCCTTCTGACTCTCAGCCACTCACCCTGTGTGAACACCAAGTGAGAGCTGTATTGAAGGCTGTGAATCCCAGCAAAGCTGCTGTTATGACTCAGGGCCAGCCTGTGGGCCCGACAGCCGGCTCCGATGTATCGGATGACTCAGATGAGGGGGAGGAGGAGGGTGTGGAAGACGAACCGGCTGATGATGGCTTGGAGGCTTTGCAGAGCCCTCAGCCGGGGACCTCTTCTCAGCTGCGTGAGCCCGATAGTGCGGAGGATGATGACCCACAGCTGGCCCTGTTCAAGGACGCCCGACGCAGGAGGCAGTCGAGCAGGAACAAACAAAGAAAGGCTGTGGGACTCCTCGGGAGGAGGCACAGGGAGACCATGCCCTGAACTCTAAATAAAAGGAGTTTGGGGAGGGGCTGGTTGCTGAAAGCAACCCTTCCGCTTGAGGATTCAAGTTCCTGTGTTTTTGTTTCTTGTTCTGTTAATTGACTAATAAATCTTGGCAGACGCTTTTCAGCCTTGGACGCTCTCCAGTCTCTTCTGTTAGAATAGGGGTTTGCCTTACTACAAGGCCGGAAGAGGGCTGGTTCAGAACAGCTGCAGGCCCATATGGGGTGCTGGGGATAGTGGTCAGGAATTGTGCCGATCAATTAGCAGGGGTCCTGACAAGGATTTTTAACATTTCCTTGCAAACGGCATGTGTACCATCATGCTTGAAGGTAGCTACCATTGTCCCAGTCCCCAACAAAACTGCAGTTGAGTGCCTAAATGACTACAGACCTATTGCATTAACGTCTGTAGTCATGAAATGCTTCGAAAGATTGGTTCTCCAACATTTTAGGACATGCCTCCCACTGGACTTTGATAAACATCAATTTGCCTACAGGGGAAATAGGTCGACAGACGATGCCATAGCTACTGCTTTACACTCTGTAGCAAGTCATCTCGAGAAACCTGGAAGTTACGTCAGGATGCTTTTTGTTGACTACAGCTCGGCTTTCAACACCATTTTGCCGAGCATTCTCATCGAGAAGCTGACTGACTTGAAATTCTCCCCCGCTATCTGCGATTGGATTCAAGACTTTCTTAGGGATCGGGTACAAACAGTGAGGGTCGGGTCTGCTTTGTCCACCCCCCTGAAGCTTTGCACCGGCACGCCACAGGGCTGTGTGCTTAGCCCCTACCTGTACTCTTTATACACTTATGATTGTGTATCATCTGACCCATCCACTGCGATAATCAAGTTCGCAGATGATACAACTGTGGTGGGTCTTATTACAGGTGGGGATGAGACAGCATATAGGGCGGAGGTACAAAAACTATCCATATGGTGTAGTAACAACAACTTGCACCTAAACATCGTTAAGACGAAAGAGATGGTGTTAGACTTCCGGAGAAAAAAGGAGGAACCTGCCCCACTTTACATCGGGGAGGACTGTGTAGAGAGAGTTTCCTCCTTTAAATTTCTGGGAGTCTACCTCTGTGAAGATCTGACCTGGAAAGTTAACACAACCCAGGTGGCTATAAAGGCCCAACAGAGGCTTCACTTTCTTAGGATCTTGCGGAAGAACAGGGTAGAACAACAGCTAATGACCCTCTTTTACCAGTCTACCATAGAGAGCGTCCTCTCGTACGGTATTGTGGTTTGGTATGCTGGTCTGACAGCCACGGACAGGAAAGTATTACAGAGGGTAGTGAGCACAGCACAAGACATTGTGGGCTGTTCCCTGACACCACTGGATGACATCGCCAGGGCTCGTTGCCTTGAAAGAGTGAGGAAGATTCTCAGGGATGACTCACACCCTGGACAGTATCTCTTTACTCTACTACCATCCGGTAGGAGATACAGGAATATAGCCAGCCGTACCAACAGGCTGAAAAATAGCTTTTATCCGTGGGCTGATAGGCTTTTAAATGGGACATAATCTTATGCAGAATTGACTTGGGAGACCGGTGTGTGGTGTAGTTGGTTCACATGGTGTGGTAGGATGGAGGGTTTGTTGTCACTGTGTGTTGGGGGGAGAGAGCACGGGGGGAGGCTCAGTTAATCTCAATGTACACATGTTGTACTTTGACAATAAAGGTTTATTTATTTATTTATTTATTTATCCAAAGGTAAAACAAAAATAGCAGATGGAAACAAAAAGAAATATAAAAGACTAAAATCATTATTTCAAGAAGAGATATTAACATCAGTATACATTCTTGCAAAATGTTCTCTAAGTCTACAATATAATATCCTATACAAAAATTGGTTACTTCTGGCATTAGATTTCTTACAATGATTTTCACAGATCAGTTGTTCAATTGTGTGTGCCTGTGTGTATGTATGTATGTATAAGCATGTGTCATTTTGTTAACTTTAAATTTGCCATTGTCTGGACTTTTACTTCAATTAAACATGTAATTATTATGCTGTCCTTAAAGGTAGATCAACTTGCCAGGCAAATTCTTTGAAAAGAAGGGATTCTTTTGTTTTCTCTTAGGGACAAGTCTGTTTTATTGCCTCAGTGCTCAATTTCCAAAACCATATATTCATAGGACAAATGTCAATAGTTAGAATGTTATACAAATAAGAACTTCATAAATTAAGAATAAGGTATTTACATAAAAACTTCAGCTAAGCTATACATAATAATTCATTAGTAAGTATTTTACTGTATAGCCAAGACAGGGTCATCTAGCTTAAGTCTCTCCTTCAATTATATCCATGAAAGTCTGAAGACATCAATGTTTTATATGATGGTCAGTAACATGTTGTTGGACTGAGGACAATAACTTTTGAAACTATGACAGATATAGTCATTTAGTTGTGGGTGTTATTATGACTGTCAAGAAGATATAATGCTGACTGCCCTGTGCTACATCATTTTCTCAATGTCTAGATTGTTCTCACTTCAAATACTTTTAGGCTGAATTATTTTACCCAGCTATAATCTGCTCACGGAAAAGATAGCTTCAACTAATAACTACTTCCTCACTACATTGGTTTTCAGGAAAGTGGATTTTAAGAGAAAGATCTCATAGAAAGAGAACAGGAAAGTGGGCTTCAGTTTGAATTTCTATAGAAATTAAAAGCTAAAACATCAACCCAAAGAATTTCAAGAGGAAAAATGTAGGCAAAACTGAAGACAAAATTATTGTGACTTCACAAAAGGCTTAGTGCAAAATTGGAAATTAAAAGTGACATATTGAAGATGAAAAATATCACAGGTCACCAAGGACGTATTCATATACATATACATAGCCCAATTTATAAAGCTGTTGAGAAAACTAAAGTACAAAATGAGCAGGCATTAGTAATAATGTTAAGAACAAAAATGACTCCTTTATATAATTTCAAAGTGAAAAAAATAGATACAGTGCACAAGTGCTCAGTGAAGAAGACATAAAAATACAACAGATAGCAAAGGAAACAGAATTATATATTCAATTTTTATTTTGGCTCAGTCTTCAGTGATTAAAAATATGTGTTCTGCTAGACAGTAATGAAAAATCATATAAAGAAACAAGATTGAAACTATGTCTGTGGAAATCCATTTATTTAGTGTGCTTATATTTACAGGATGAAAATATGTCAGTGGAAATCCATTTAATTTAATGTACTTATATTTACAGGATCAAATGAATGACAGACTAAAATATGGGAAGAAGTTAATAAAGGGGGCTAAGCTATCTTTCAAAGAATCTCTAGAATGCATGATATACCATGAAAACAACTGTCCTTGTTTTCAAAATATAAAAATGGATATAGAAAACTACAAATTAGCCAGTTTTACCTCAATACAATAAATATTTTAAATAATCATAATGTGATTCATTTTTGAATCATATATTCACTATATATAGGATTGGAGCAATCAATAGAAATAAGCATTAATTTGTTAACTTTAATTCTATAAAATTAATTATTTTTTATTTCTTTGTTCAGTATATATGCTGTGTTTTCTCTAACAGTCAAGGAAGATTTGTTCATTATTATTTTAGAAGTCAGGATACAGAATGTGGAACTTACATTCACAATATGACAGATTTCAATTCAAACTTGGAGTGAGCTGGTGACACCGAGCTGGCCATGCCAAGTTGTCCCATTCTACTTTCAGGGAACTAAATAAAAACTCTGAATTGAAAATATTTAAAAGTATGAAGCATTAATTTTTATTTAAACCAAGTCAATAAACTGAAATTTTAATTGGATCTTGACTAATAAGCACACAATATCAATTACCAACACATTTTCACTGGTTGTTCAAGCAGTCTAAAATGAAAAGCTACTACAAAATTGTTGTGTACTGGGTTCTTTGCTTGAATGAAGAGACGAGGCAAGTGAGTTCAGGCAGGAACATGCTTTATTGTAGAGCAGGAACTGAACTGGGAAACAGGGCTGCAAATGCAGCTATTTATACCCTGGCCTCTAGGTGGCAGCCAATAGGTTTAAAGCAACCTATTGCCGACCTAGAGGCAGCCAATGGCAGCTCTGGAGACGGGTTGTCTGAGGAGCTGGGACCCATTAGCCAGCTCCTTACTTAAGCAACCTTCCAGCATTCAAACCCATGGTACGCTCAGTAAAACAAGGCCCAATACGTTACCAAAATTTCTTAAATTTTAATTTCTATTTGAAGTTTAGAATTCAATTCAAAGTGGCCTTCCAAATGTATGATTCTATGACTAGTGTAATGTGGTTTATGTAGTTGTCCTTATGTACGTATAATCTAAAGTTGTGGCTAGTGCAAAATGCAGCAGCAAATGCAGTGCTCTTATTGAGATAAGTTTAAGCTTGAAATGATCACTTAGTAAAATCAAGTTTTTCAGACCCATATATATTTATTTCTCTTTTTACCATATACAGTACTTAATTTATCAATTCAGCATATTTTCCATTTGAATAACAATTTTGACATGATATGAGAAATCTATGAGCAGAGCTGCTATTTTTGGCTTGAAATTGCCTAAGAACATTTGTTTTCATCTAAATTGTGAAGACATCTGCCTCTGATAAATGTTACCATGGAAATAATAGCAAGCCATAATATATAAAATGACTTCATATAATTTAATATTTGTGTTTTATAATTGTTAAAAATGGCCTTCTTTAAAAAGGAGACATTATAAAAATGTGTGTTACATTATTTGACTTTATCTTCCATGAAAATATTTCTCTCTGAAATAGAAAACCAATCAGGCAAATAAGTGATATTACATGTCTAATCTGAAAAAGTAATTTGGAGAAGATTTGAATAATTTATGAGATGATCTACCAAATATAAGTTACCAAGCAAATTTGCTGCCTATATGATCATCAAAATATTTGATGGGCAGTAATATATGCTGGTAAGCCTACTTTAATTTTCAGCTCAAAGGTAAGTATGCTTCACAGTTACAGGCTTGGCGTGCATCAACATGTATGATGTGTTGTAATACGTATAATAATTTTTGGTTTTTTGACATGCTAGGAGATATTCTCCCCAAAGTAGGTTGAATAAATAGAAAATAGTTGATAGGGTTATGGCAAAAAACTAAATATAATGAAGCTGAGTTTGATAAAAACATATTAATAAAAACATAAACAAATTAAAGACAGATAATGTGATTACCCTTGTGTTTAATGACTTTCACCTTATCACACATTAAAAATTGCAGTGTGCTACCCTGAGGCTTCAGGCTGTGACTATTTGGTAGGCTAACGTGAGGAAATGTATTATGAGTTGTTCTTCACACACTGATTTTTTTTCACCTAACAAGGAGGGCAAGATAGCAGTCTCCCATTTGAACTCAAAAGTAAAACTTACATTTAGCTTATTTATTTTATTACTTTATTAAACATACTCGTATGATGTCAGAACAAAAAGAATCACCCTCAAAAGTTGACATATTAGGGGTTATAGAATATAATTCTCTACCTCAAGAAATGTAACAGGCAAATATAATAAATGCTGGGGAGGTTGTATAAAAGAAACCACTTCGGCCTCCAATAAGATGGATTATTTGCTTATAACCCACCTTGAAGGCCAGAAGGCTCTCTGGCACTCCCTTCATAACACCCACAATAACCCATTTACTGTACAGCGATTGCTAACTCTTGTCTAAGGAAAGTCTGGCCTAGACAGGAAGGGATGATGGAAAACTTACGTTACTGTAACTCGTGATTTTTGTAGACTGTGTTCAATAAAATGCAAACAAACACTGAGTTTTATTTATTTTTGACACATTTTACTTGTAATAAATGTCCCTTAACACAAAGATATATTTTTCTTAAGGAAACTTATTTTTTTCTGAGAACAGAGTATTACAGTTTGCAGATCCTTCATTTCAGACAACACATTTTCCCTTTTTTGTCATTGTCATCTTTGTTCCATTCTTTTATCATGGTATTAAAAACCACAGACAAAGCAAAACTACCATCCCTCACACATTCAGGAACCTGCCTGCAGAAACATAATTATATTTCTGTTTAATTTCTAATTAAAGAAAATGTGCTCCTCTCCATTCATTCCTAGCTTGTCAAATCTTTATTCAGCAATGAAACAATTGACTAAGACATAATGTTAAATCTTTAACAACATAATTCTTTAAAATTCCTCAGTTTTTATTTTGTTTGTCTATTTCATTTACTGCTGTGATTTCTTATAAATCCTCAATGAATGATAGTTACAGAATATATGATATGTTGATGTTATGTTGCGATGCTTATGTTATATGAAATATAAGATGGAGAGCCTCTGATTGTTCTGTACATCCTGGACCGCTACTAAAGTTGTATTATTTATTTATTTTTGTAAAATGCACATCTTACCTTAGTACAAAAAGCCTTCTCCCCTCTAAAAAATTAGTATACCAAAGATAGTTGACCTAAGGATTAAACTCCCATTGGAAAAGTGTATATGTATACACATACAGTACATACATACACAGAAAGAAAGAAAATGTCAGGATACTATATATGGATATATTATATGCAACTTATTTATTACAAGAATCTAAAGAAATGTTTGTTTGACTACTTGAAAAGAGCAGATGGACCAGAAGGTAACTGAATTAGAATGATAAAGTAGCTGGTCCTGACAATTGTAACCACTGCTAGCCACATGATCAAAGAACAGCATTCTTTGGAGTATCTGGGAAGGACCAGAACCTAAGGATATTGAATGGTCCTATAGAGATGTCAAATCAGAAATGAGAAGGGACCTGACAACCTGGACTCAAAGGAAATAAGAGGCCTGGACTTTGTTCCTGAAGACTTTGAGAATCCTTTTCATCATTGCTACTGACACGAGTGCTCTTCTTTGTTCTCTGCAAAGTTTTGCTACTGAATACCTAATTGGTCTGGCTGCCCAATTAAATTTACAATTATAAATAGAGGCTTACTTGCTTCAGTTGGAACAGCAGTGCATTTGACATAGTTCTTTATACTAAATATCTTGCTTGATTATGTAAATAAGTTAAAGCATTCTCAGAGCTTTACTATCAATAAAGCTATAGGGTCAAATGCATACTGGGAAAGTGAGTCCACAATTTATTTTAGAGCTAGAACTGGAAAACTATATATTACATTCTGAATTTTGCTGACAAGATATCCCCCAAACTGCTCCTCTAGAATATACTGTAGAAAGGTGGACTTTCAGGTCACTTGCTCTATCTGATTTCAGTTATTTGTGGTTCATCCACAACAGAAGGTTTTGTTTTGTAAAAGATTTTGTTAATAGTGAAATACAAAACAAAACAAAAATCCTACAGTACCAGCAGGAAAAGAAAATTATGAGTGGTAATTATACAGGAAAAAGGGGGAAAAAAGCCAAGATATACTATGATGATTAAAATAAATGCAACACAAAAGAAACAGAAAACAACAGAAATATATCCATATAATAACTGATAGACACAAAAACTAATTAAATTCTTAATTCTCAATACATTTCATTAAATGGAGACAATATAGAAACATACAAAGACATTCAAAGGCAGATAATAAACTCAACTTCTTGATCAAAATGAGAGGGTAAATACATGTATTTTGCTATGCAAAAAATTGTCTGACTGGTTTATTTAAAAATATGATTCTTATTCATTCCTTTGCATAAAATGTGTTTATAGATGCAAGATGTTTCCAGGTCAGCATGACATCGTAGACCTAAAGAGAATAGAATCAGACTGAAAGAACTTTGCAATATTTTTAGCCTTCTAGGGAGAACCTTCCTAGCACTCCTTGCAGGATTGGAGGAATGGGATTTACATTCTTTAAAAATTGACAGTGAGTCACTGTCTGCATATGGTGTCAAACTTCTTTGGTGGGAAGATCAATTCAATTGATTAAGTTGGATGGATCACTGCATATTCTGCATACTAGTGGATATTCCAAGATTTCAGTAAAAAGTGTAACAGGCAAGGAGGGGGATGGCTGATTCCCACTTTGTAGATAATGCACAAGCAGGCTTATTACTAAGGTTGGTGACTGGAATAGTCTCTCTCTCTTTTTTTTTACAATGCTGGTTTACGGTGGAGTTAGGGTGACTGAATGGAGCTGGATACCCTTCCTGATACCTAGATGGAGTTGGCAGCAGATATTTTCTCTTTGTGTCCTGATAGAGAAACATCTATCGCTAATTAGGTTTGAACTTTCAACCTTCCAAGTGGGAGACAAGTGTCTTCACCTCTAGGCCACTGCTCTTAACTGAAATAATCTCTTTCTCGTGATAAAAGAGATACTGAATTAAGGTAAACCAAACAGATTCCAGGTTTCATCTCTGAAAATAAAGTTTTGTACTGTTCTAAAGGAAATAATTTATTTCGGTCTTATCAATGTAGTATCCATTATGCATTATTGTTGTTGTTGTTAGCTGTGAAGTCGTGTCCGACCCATCGCGACCCTATGGACAATGTTCCTCCAGGCCTTCCTGTCCTCTACCATCTGCTGGAGTCCATTTAAGCTCACGCCTACTGCTTCAGTGACTCCATCCAGCCACCTCATTCTCTGTCGTCCCATTCTTCTATTGCCCTCAATCTTTCCCAGCATTAGGTTCTTCTCCAGTGACTCCTTCCTTCTCATTAGGTGGCCAAATTATTTGAGTTTTAGCTTCAGGATCTGGCCTTCTAAAGAGCAGTTGATCTCCTCTAGGACTGACCAGTTTGATCGCCTTGCAGTTCAAGGAACTCGCCGGAGTCTTCTCCAGCACCACAGTTCAAAGGCCTCAATTCTTTGGCGCTCAGCCTTTTTTATGGTCCAACTTTCACTGCCATACATTGCAACTGGAAAGACCATAGCCTTGACTATACACACTTTTGTTGACAGGGTGATATCTCTGCTTTTTAGTGTGCTGTCTAGATTTGCCATGGCTTTCCTCCCAAGGAGCAAGCGTCTTTTAATTTCTTGGCTACAGTCCCCATCCACAGTGATCTTGGAGCCCAGGAAAATAAAATCTGTCACTACCTCCATTTCTTCCCCATCTATTTGCCAGGAATTGAGAGGGCCAGATGCCATGATCTTGGTTTTCTTAAAGTTAAGTTTCAACCCAAATTTTGCACTCTCCTTCTTCACCCACAACAAGAGGCTCTTTAGTTTTTCTTCACTTTCTGCCATTAGAGTGGTATTATCTGCATATCTTAGGTTGGTGATATTTCTTCCGGCAATCTTAATTCCAATTTTTTATTCATCTAGCCCTCCCTTTCTCATGATGTGCTCTGCATATAAGTTAAATAGGCAGGGCGACAGTATACAGCCTTGCCAGACTCCTTTCCCAATTTTGAACCAATCAGTGGTTCCGTGTCCAGTTCTCACTGTTGCTTCTTGGCCCACATATAGGTTTCTCAAGAGACAAATAAGATGTTCTGGTATGCCCATCTCTTTAAGAACTTGCCACAGTTTGTTATGATCCACACAATCAAAGGCTTTAGCATAGTCAATGAAGCAGAAGTAGATGTTTATCTGGAACTCCCTAGCTTTCTCCATGATCCAGCGTATGTTGGCAATTTGATCTCTAGTTCCTCTGCCTCTTCAAAATCCTGCCTGTACTTCTGGTAGTTCTCGATCCACATACTGCTGGAGTCTAGCTTGTAGGATTTTAAGCATAACTTTACTAGCATGAGAAATGAGTGCAATGGTGCGATAGTTTGAACATTCTTTGGCACTGCCTTTGTTTGGAATTGGAATGTAAACTGATCTTTTCCAATCCTGTGGCCACTGTTGAGTTTTCCAAATTTGCAGGCAAATTGAGTGTAGCACTTTTACTGCATCGTCTTTTAAGATTTTGAATAGCTCAGCTGGAATACTGTCACCTCCACTAGCTTTGTTGTTGCTCAGCTTTTCTAAGGCCCACTTCACTTCACATTCTAGGATGTCTGGTTCGAGGTCAGTGACCACCTCATTGTGATTACCAGGGATGTTAAGCTCATTCTTGTATAGTTCTTCTGTGTAATTTTGCCACCTCTTCTTAATCTCTTCTGCCTCTGTTAGGTCCCTGCCATTTTGGTCCTTTATCATGCCGATTTTTGCATTAAACCTTCCCTTCATCAATTTTCTTGAAAAGATCTCTGGTCCTCCCTATTCTATTGTTTTCTTCTATTTCTTTGCACTGTTTATTTAAGAAGGCATTCTTATCTCTTCTAGATATTCTCTGGAATTCTGCATTCAATTGGGCAGTATCTTTCTTTTTCTCCCTTACCTTTCACTTCCCTCCTTTCCTCAGCTATTTGCAAAGCTTCCTTAGACAGCCATTTTGCTTTCTTGCATTTCTTTTTCTTTGGGATGGTTTTGGTTGCTACCTGTTGTACAATGTTGCAAACGTCTGTCCATAGTTCTTCAGGCACTCTGTCTATCAGATCTAATTCCTTAAATCTATTTGTCACCTCTACTGTATATTCAACAGGGATATGATTTAATTCATACCTCACTGGCCTAGTGCTTTTCCCTACTTTCTTCAGTTTAAGCCTAAACTTTGCAATGAGAAGCTCATGGTCTGAGCCACAGTAAGCTCCTGGTCTTGTTTTTACTGACTGTATAGAGCTTCTCCATCTTTGGCTGCAGAGCACATAGTCAATCTGATTTCTGTGTTGACCATTTGGTGATGTCCATGTGTAGAGCCTTCTCTTGGGTTGTTCGAAAAGAGTGTTTGCTATGACCGTCGTATTCTCTTGACAAAATTCTATCAGCCTGTGCCCTGCTTCATTTTGTACTCCAAGGCCAAACTTGCCTGTTATTCCAGTTATCTTTTGGCTTCCTACTTTAGCATTCCAATCCCCCATGATGATAAGGATATCATTTTTTGGTGTTAGTTCTATTAGGTGCTGTAGGGCTTCATAGAACCAGTCAATTTCATCCTCTTCCGCACCGGTGGTTAGGGCATAGACTTGGACTACTGTAATATTGAATGGTTTGCCTTGGATTCAAACTGAGATCATTCTGTCATTTTGAGGATTGTATCCCAGTATTGCTTTTCCTACTTTTTTATTGACTATGAAGGCTGCTCCATTTCTTCTGAGGGATTCTTGCCTGCAGTAGTATACCTGATGGTCATCTGAGTTAAATTCACCCATTCCTGTCCACTTTAGTTCGCTGATACCTAAGATGTCGATGTTCAGTCTTGTCATCTCTTGTTTGACCACGTCCAGCTTTCCTTGATTCATGGATCCTACATTCCAGGTTCCTATGGAGAAAAAATCTTTACAGCATCAGACTTTCCTTTCACCAGCAGACACATCCACAGCTGAGCATCCTTTCAGCTTTGGCCCAGTCACTTCATTCTTTCTGACACTACTAGTACTAGCCTTCTGCTCTTCCCCAGTAGCATATTGGATGCCTTCCGACCTGAGGGGCTCATCTTCCAGCATCATATCTTTTTGCCTTTTGGTATTGTCCATAAGGTTTTCATGGCAAAGATACTGGAGTGGGTTGCCATGTCCTTCTCCAGTGGATCACGTTTTGTCAGAACTCTCTGCTATGACCTTTCCATCTTGGGTGGCCCTGCACGGCATAGCTCATAGCTTCATTGAATTACGCAAGCCCCTTCGCCACAACAAGGCAGTAATCCATGAAGGGGTACACACACACATTAATATTGTAGAATTATTGCATATGTATATGTTTTTGAGAGGGAAATGGATGTATAACATTCTATAGCTGCATATACAGTACTGGAAACAAGATATTGGAGAGGTGGAATGATTCATGTTACCCAGCTTTAAACAGCATTAGCATATAGTACATTCAAACATCAAGGATAGAGGAATGGTCTGTAAAGTTCTATTGCTATTACAGGAGATCTTTGTAAAGATGAACAGACTACATCTATAAATAAGTTATAGATATAATCTACAGATACTGCTAATCAGAGGGTGCAAAATATTTTGAAAACTCAAATTTTCAGGTATGGAATATTCTATGCCAATCACAGAATGACATTGATCTTAAAATAAATTTTCTGACACTTTTTCTGAATTTTCTGAATTTACTGAAATTCCACATCAGAACGGGCTACTCCTCTCTACATCTTGTGATCAGAAGACTTGCTACAGAATAACATGTTATAGCCCTAAGGAACCTGTGTCATGACAAATTCATTTTTCTTATATCTACTCTGTGCACACCATCTTCCTAAACATAATGCATGTGTTAACATAGAGTTAGACACATGCTGAAAACATTTTTAAGCACTCTGGATTTTTTCCAGTCAATGTTATTTCATGCTATAAACTTCAAACTACCGGTATATTCATTGAAAGCTCTTCATTTTGCACACCATTTCAAGATGTTTTGTATAAAAGGTAGAATCTAAATAATGTTAAGTTGACAACATTTAACACTACATTTCAAAAGAGAAATCACATAATATTCTCTTGAGTACAAAGGAAAATTTCTGATTTACAGAAATCACAATTCTTTTCCCTCATATTCAATAGGATGTTCCAAATAACTGTTGATTTACATCAGCTGAATATTTATTCCACTTCTTATCACAAAGGGGGAATTTGTAATACCATCCCTCTTAGAGTTTCATTCTACTGGGCTTGTGATGGCAAGTGTTTGGATTTGTCAGAGGATCAAAGATTGGCATTCATTGGATACCAAGCACAATTGCTCTGTTCATCTTCTGGACACAATCTGAAGAACAATACTAAACCTATTTAATTTCACAGTGCTGCAGTAACTATCTTTCAGTTTTCCCACTGAAACAACATGACCTGTATTTATATAGTACTGAGAAAACTAAAGTAACAGATTTGTCTCTAACAAAGCCACAAAGAAATATGTCTTTCTGAAAAAGCCAGATACCTTATATTTTGTGCCAGTTATATAAATACAGCATGTTTATATGAAGGTATACATTCATTAATGACTAACACAACAAAGTAGCTTTTCTACCCATTACCTCACTGGCTATAATGTCAAATTAGTACAGTGTAGTTATTGTCAAAACCTATGCATATGGGTTTTGACAATAATAGAAACTGCAATTTGACATCATCCTCTGGCATCCATCTTTTCTAGCAGAGTATTCAGGCAATTTGAATAGACTTTTTCACTTAGAAAAATGAATTTACTTCAGGGGCTTTTGACCTATTGTATCATTTCATTTTCCTTTTTCTGCATGAATGAGTCCAGTGAGCAAGGCATTTAAAACTGGAAATTCATTTGTCCACAGACCCTGTCAGAGCCCAAATTGCTCCCAGTTCCCTCTATTCCAATCATGTCCTCTTTTATTTAATCATTCTGGATTCATTTCTGTAAGTTCTTTCTCTTTTTTCAGCCAACCTCTATGTTCACTCAATATGTGAAGTAGTATTTAAGTACAATGTGCTGTTTAAGTATTATCATAACCACTGCAAGATGAACTGTTCAAATGGTCAGGCATTTAAGCTTCCATCATGGCTGGTAAGTCATTCCTTCTGGTTCTCATCACTTCATGCCAGATGTTCCGGGACTGATTTTGGTTATTCAGTGGTAAGAGGAATGTATATAACATAGCTTATAGACCCAAGGTATTTATTATTATTCAATATATACCAAGGAGTGAGTTTCCTTTAAAAAGAACTCTAGTACTTATTAGCTTAAATCAGATCCTAGACCCTGTTATAAATAGTTATGGTAACCCTATATTTTTTAGAATGCTAATGGCATAAATAAGAGAACTTTTTATTCCAAATTTACCATCATTTAATTAAAATGGGCATGATCCAAGCATAACTAATTTTAATCTGACAGTACATTTTTATCATTTACAGAAATTAGGCTTAAACATGCTTTTTTTGCTTTGGCAAAGAATATAGTTTACCAATGACATAGCCCCACGTATTTTCACTTTTTAAGCCATTCTTAAACAAGTTTGATTATTGGTTTTGGTATTATTCTTTCTATATTTCAATAATTTCTATAGAACTTTCTATAGAACTTTCTATAGTTTCTCATAGCCTCTTTGACTCCTATAGCCAAGATCAGGCAAACTCCTGGTAGTACCTGTCAATCCTGTCTGGACTCAAAGAGTTACATGGAATTGATAAAAAAAGCATTTGTAAATATCAGGGCTGCAGAATAGGATAGCTTAAGAAATCATCACCATCACATCATCATTATCATCATCATCATCATCTAAAAAATGCTCTATTTCCCTTTTCTGCAATTGTATTTATAACTTTATGTTGAATTAATTTATTAGGTTTTACTTTTTTATATCAAATTACCATGTATAGGTGTAATTACTTTATCAGAAATTGCTTCTGTATTTAACAGTACACTGTGTAACTGTTTGTCTTTAACAGAAGAGCAACATCTATGGTCAAATCTTCCAGGAGCTGTTTTACTTGAGAGCCAGCAATAACTGAAAAATACACTGATGCTTGTCCAACAAGTCTTCACAACCTAAGCCAATTTTCCCCCAGTATTTTCTTTCTGACTGTTAGTACAGAAAGAAGAAAGCCACACACTTGCAAAATGTGGCATCTGCCAGCAACTTGCCAGGCATGCTGTGAAAGATCCATAGCTGGGAATAAGGGAAAAAAATCTGGGAGTTGTTGTCTTCTTTTCCTGTACTTGATTTAAAGTCTAGTGGTGAGCCAGGCTTCTCACTTGGAAACAAATAATAAGAAGAACATCCATTCTACATCTTAAAGAATGGTGGTCCGAAACTTTTACAAGTAAGTAGGATTTTATATTTGCACTAAGCACTAATCTAGCACTGCATTACACTGTCTAACAAGAAAACACATTTCTCACAAAACATCGAAAGAGCACTCCTTTTAATAATTTCTCAGGCATCCTTGCCATGCTGTGCATCCGTCATCCGCAGAAAGAGTTGCCTATTATTTCTCATTTAAGAAATAAGAAACATCCATTGATCCATATATCCCATGAAGATGAAATACCTAGCGATTCAGTGATCTCACTGTTGGCAATTGAGCAGAAGATGAAACAAATAACTCCTAAACCTGTGCTTCTGTCAGGACCCACCCCAATCCACGTCTTAGGAAAGAAGAACTCTTGGAGACAGGATTGTCCAAGAAGGAGCTTTTACTAAAACATGATTGTCAGTGGAAAAACTAGACAGGATCTGAAAACTGTGTTACAGGTTGATACTTTTAAAGTGTCCCCGAGTGCAACCCCCTCCCCTCAGTCCATTTGGTCAGTCCCCTATCAATTAAGGTTCAGGTGTCAAAACCTTCCAAGGGAAGAGGGATCTTCTATGCCTTTACAACATTTCCTTCCTTCCTTTCAGATTCCTATCGGAGATACAAACCAGATCTCTCCCCCCCCTTTCTTTGTTCTTCTCAATTCAAAGGTTCTTCCCCTGGTCTGATGACACCTCTAGGCAGGCTGAATAAACACCCTTGCAACAAATGGATAGGAATGGCCAATTAACATCTTCTCTTCTCCTCCTTGGGAATGGCAGAATCCAGTGAGGGGTGTAAGCTTTTAGAACATACAGATAGGGATTTATGAATGGGATATAAATGGATTCTGACAGCTTCATTTGCATAAACCCTTCTGAAATGCTACAGGCTTTCTTTCCCTTCAGGATACCTCTGCAAAATATGAATGTAAATGATCTATAAAATCTTTGGCAAGGATACTGAATCCTTTCTTAGTTGTTCTAGATCCCTCTCCCATCAATTTGATAGACACTTAGTTGCTTGAAACTGTCTTTCTGATATTTTGCAGGTTTCCTTCCTAATGAGAATTTTGTGATATACTGTATGTTAAAGAGATACATATTGCTCCTCCAAAAGCCCAGGGAGGGGATTGGAAAGAATAGCTTGTTTCTAAATATAGCGATTGCGACTAAGAATCCTCACCAGGTCTTATCTCACAGCGATAAGGGTGGCGAAATCCAACTACTTCTCCACCCTCATCGCGTCCGCAGATAATCGCCCGGCGGCCTTGTTCAGAGTGACTCGCTCCCTACTGAACCAAGAGGTGAGGGAGGAACCCTTACAGGGTCGAGCCGAGGAATTCGGTCAATATCTGTTGGATAAAATCTCTCGGATTCGAACCGGCCTGGACTCCAACTGGGCAGAGCCGGAGGAACAGGACATGGGCAGTCTTGTCGATGTCATCTGGGAGGAATTTGATCCTGTGACTCCAAAGGAAGTGGACAGGATTATGAGGAGGTTGAGCTCCTCCACATGCTTACTGGACCCGTGCCCTTCCTGGCTGGCTTATGCAGCTCGAGAGGGGACACGAGGCTGGTTTCAGGCGGTCATCTCTGCTTCTCTGAGTGAGGGTCACTTCCCCACCTCCTTGAAGGAGGCGGTGGTGAGACCTCTCCTCAAGAAGCCCATCTTGGACCCAACCTCATTGAATAGCTTTCGTCCAGTCTCCAACCTTCGCTTCCTTGCGAAGGTTGTTGAGAGTGTGGTGGCGAATCAACTTCCTCAGGTCCTGGATGAAGCGGTTTATCTTGACCCGTGCCAATCGGGCTTCAGGCTGGGCTATAGCACGGAGACGGCATTGGTCGCTCTGATGAATGATCTCTGGAGGGCCCGGGACAGGGGCCATTCCTCTGTCCTAGTCCTATTAGACCTTTCGGCAGCTTTCGATACCATCGACCATGGTATCTTGCTGCGGCGCCTCAGGGGACTGGGAGTGGGAGGCACGGTTCTGTGGTGGTTCTCCTCCTTTCTCCTGGGTCGCTCACAGTCGGTGCTGGCAGGGGGACAGAGATTGACTCCGAGGCCTCTCGTTTGCGGAGTCCCTCAGGGGTCGGTTCTCTCGCCTCTCCTGTTCAACATCTACATGAAACCGCTGGGTGAGATCATTCGTGGTTTTGGAGTAGGGTACCATCAGTATGCTGATGACACCTAGCTTTTCATCTCAACTCCAAACAGCATCAGTGATGCCCTCGACGTGATGTCCCGTTGCCTGAAAGCGGTCCGGGAATGGATGGGGAGGAACAGGCTTCAACTCAATCCAGACAAGACTGAATGGCTGTACATACCGGCAAGCCAGGATACTCAGAACATTCCATCCCTTAACATCGGGGATGAGTTATTACCCCCTGTTGATAGGGCCCGCAACCTGGGTGTCCTCCTAGACTCACAGCTATCCTTGGAAGATCACATAGGAGCTGTGACCAAGGGGGCCTTCTCCGGGGTTTGACTGGTGCGCCAACTACGACCTTATCTGGACCTGGATGCCTTACGTACAGTCACCCATGCACTTGTGACCTCTCGCCTTGACTACTGTAACGCTCTCTACATGGGGCTGCCCTTGAGAGCCACTCGGAAGCTTCAACTGGTGCAGAGTGCAGCTGCACGGACACTTTTGGGGGCCTCCCGATACTCCCATATCACACCTCTCCTCCGTGAACTGCACTGGCTTCCGGTTGCCTTCCGAGTGAAATTCAAGGTGCTAACAATGACATACAAAGCCCTTCATGGCATGGGTCCGGACTACCTATGGGAGCACCTTCTGCCAACGTCAACACCCCTCCGTCCTGTGCGCTCCCACAGAGAGGGCTTCCTCAGGGTGCCACCGCTCAAAGAATGTCGGCTGGTGGCCCCCAGGGGGAGGGCATTCTCAGTGGGTGCGCCAACCCTCTGGAACTGCTTGCCTACCGAAATCCGGATGGCCCCCGACCTCCGCACCTTCCGGCACGACTTAAAAACTTACCTGTTCCAGCAGTCCGGCCTGGCCTGATAGCTCTTGAGGTCTCAGTTGTTTTTACTATTGTTTTTTACTATTGTTCAACTGTATACCTACCTTACTCTGTACACCGCCCCGAGTCCCTCGGGAGAAGGGCGGTATATAAAAGCAAACAAACAAACAAACAAACAAACAAACAAATAAATAAATAAATAAATAAATAAATAATAAATAAAAAGGAAACTTCATCTAACTTAAATTACATTTTTAATCCATTAGTTTAATAACATGCTGCAAAACACCATTCTGGAATTAAGAATTAAACTTTTCCCCAAATATTAATTATTTTTTCACTTTTATTATCATTGCTACCCATACCAGCCAAATGTTAGATCTAACATTTCACAAAGAAGCAGCTCTATTCACTCATTAGATTTTTCACATTTTTCTTTTGTATGTTTGTTTGCAATTGCTTCTTTAGTGTCTTATTCTGTAGAATTTGTTATCCTTACTGGATAATTTTCTCTTTCAGTATAGTGCAGGGGTAGGCAACCTCGACTCTTTTATGCTGACTCAGGAATTCTGGGAGTTGAAGTCCACGAGTCATAAAAGAGCCGAGGTTGCCTACCCCTGGTATAGTGTATCATGCCTGTATCATCTATCATTGACAGAATTTGTCAATATCTTTCCTTATGGAGGTCTGATTCTTCCCAAGTCCTTATTTAGATGTCACACATTCAAGATGTGACATCTAAGGATACCAGTCATCTTCATTTTTGCAACCAATTTCTCTCTATTGGTGAAGATTATTTTCAAAACAGCAGACTCATCTCTTGTCTGTGAAAAATAAAAAGAATTTGCTGAATTTCTGATTCTTGGCTGAGGTAGATTACCAGCTGATGTCAACATGATTGAAATAACCCTTTTTCAGTATTGGGCACTTCTCAAAAGACTGATCATCTGACAAAAAAAACAAAACTCCTCATACATACATTTTTTTGCCAGGCCAGGTGATCTATAATAAACTCACACAACAGTCCCATTTTTGGGTTCTCTCCTTCCTTTTTTTTAGCCAAATACTTCAATATGATTTCCCTTGTATGGTGGCCAGGGTATTTTTTTCTTTACAACAGTGAACCACCTTTTCTGTTGGGTCTGTTTCTTTTGTATATGCTATAGCTTTGCAGCCATATGTATCAATAAGAATTATCATCTGACTAACTTCAGTGTTGCCTATCACATTATACTTGATTTCCTAATATTTCTTGTTTGCTTATTCTAGTGATGACCTCTCGGAAGTTGCTTCCCTATTTGCATACTGCAAAATCTGCTAAGACCTCTTGGAAGTTTATGATACTAATTAAAAATTAAAACATTCAGAGTAGATAAATATGAACAAATCCAATTAAAACACCCGCAATGAACTTAATGACCAATAAAAATAATAACGATCCTCATAGAATTATCACTATTTAAACCTTACAAATTAAAGATTGTAAAGAAGGAAATAGCATATTAATGACTGAATGTTCTCTGAAAACCTTCATTATAATTAACTTCCAATATGTAATTAGAATCTAAGGGGGAAACTGTTCCATAAGGCTCAGTTTGTACAGAAAAAATATGGCTTCCTTCATTTCCTGAAAATATGATGCAACTAGAAGCTATTTCCAGGATAAATGCAGTAAATGGGCCAATTATAATTGGAGAAATCAGTCTTTCAGATATATAGGTACTGGACCATATATGGCTTTATAGAATATATAGAATCAACTCTTTTAACTGAACTTGGAAACTGATTGATTTTGTTTGGTTCATATCACTGAAGATATGTGCACCTGGCAATGAGGGTGGCAAAGCACGCCTACTTCACCACCCTCATTGCGTCCGCAGATAACTGCCCAGCCGCCCTATTTAGAGTGGTCCGCTCCCTTTTAAATCAAGAGACGGGAGAGGACCCCCTACATGGACGGGCTGAGGAATTTAGTAAGTATCTGGTGGACAAAATTGCTCAGATTCGGGCTGGTCTGGACTCTGACTGGGCAGTATCTGACGAGAGGAAAACGATGAATTTGGCCGAGAACATTTGGGAAGAGTTCGATCCTGTGACTCCGGATGAAGTGGACAAGATCATGGGGAAACTAAGTGCCGCCACATGTTTGTTGGACCCGTGTCCCTCCTGGCTAGTTATGCATCTCGGGAGGTTACACGAGGCTGGCTCCTAGCAGTTATCAATGCCTCACTGAGTGAGGGGTACTTCCCTGCCGCCTTGAAAGAGGGGGTGGTAAGGCCGCTCCTCAAGAAACTGGCATTGGATCCAGCTATTTTAAACAACTTCCGTCCTGTCTCCAACCTTCACTTTCTTGCAAAGGTCGTTGAGAGCATGGTGGCACGACAGCTCCTTCTGAACCTGGAGGAAGCTGAATATCTGGATCCGTACCAATCGGGTTTCAGGCCCGGGTACAGCACGGAGACGGCATTGGTCGCACTGGTGGATGATCTCTGGCGGACCCGAGACAGGGGTTATTCCTCTGTCCTGGTCCTATTAGAACTCTCAGCGGCTTTTGATACCATCGACCACGGTATCTTACTGCGTCGTCTTGAGGGGTTGGGAGTGGGAGGCACCGTTCTGCGGTGGTTCTCCTCCTACCTCTCGGACTGTTCGCAGACGGTGTTAGCAGGGGGACAGAGGTCAAGCCCTAGGCCTCTTAGTTGTGGAGTGCCTCAGGGATCGGTGCTCTCGCCCCTCCTGTTCAACATCTATATGAAGCCGCTGGGAGAGATCATCCGTGGGTTCGGGGTGAAATATCATCAATATGCTGATGATACCCAGCTATTCATCTCCACCCCAAACCAACCCAGTGATGCCCTCGATGTGATGTCCCGTTGCCTGGAAGCGGTACAGATTTGGATGGGAAAAAACAGGCTTCGACTCAACCCGGCCAAGACTGAGTGGCTCTACATACCATCATCTCATTTAGTCCAAGAGGTTCCATCTTTGACTATAGGAAGAGAGATGTTACCTCCCATTGATAGAGCACGCAATCTGGGCGTCCTCCTAGATTCACGACTCAATTTTGAAGATCATATTGGAGTCGTGGCTAGGGGGGCATTTGCCCAGATTCGCCTAATATACTAATTGCACCCCTTTCTGGACTGAGATGCCCTACGTACAGTTACCCACGCACTCGTTACCTCCCGTATAGACTACTGTAATGCTCTCTACATGGGGCTGCCCTTGAAGACCACCCGGAGGCTTCAGCTGGTGCAGAATGTAGCTGCACGGGTTGTGATGGGAGCACCCCGATACTCCCATATTACACCCCTCCTGCGTGAACTGCACTGGCTACCGGTTGCCCTCTGGGTGAGATTTAAGGTGCTGGTACTTACCTTTAAAGCCCTACATGGCTTAGGCCCGGGATACTTGCAGGACCATCTGCTGCTGGGAACAAATTCCCATCGCCCAGTATGCTCACACAGGGAAGGCCTCCTCAGGGTACGTCAGCTAGGCAATGTCGGCTGGCGACCCCCAGGGGGAGGGCCTTCTCTGTGGGAGCGCCAGCCCTATGGAATCAGCTCCCCCCTGAGCTTCGGATGGCCCAAAATCTCCAATCCTTTCACCGCGGCCTCAAAACACTCCTTTTTCCACCAGGCTGACCTGGACTGACAGGCATTTTAATTAATTATATTTACAATTTTTAATTTATTTTTAGTTTTTAATTTTAATTTATTGCACAGATGATTTTAATTTTATTTTTATCTTAATTTGCTGTACTTATTATATGTTTTGTTGTTAGCCGCCCTGAGTCCTTCGGGAGATAGGGCGGGATATAAATCCCATCAATAAATAAATAAATAAATAACACCTGTTAGCAGATGGGCTAGCACATTTTTATCAATTTGACTTTTGAGACCCAATATAGTGCATTATGGTAATCAGGTCTGAAATAATGAAGATGTAATGGGTCCGATAGATGAGACCAGTTAAAACAGTTAAAATGGCCAGGTCCATTGCAAGGTTGACAGAAGGAATTAAAAATTGCAAGATCTTTGTGCCTCAGGTGTGCCCCAATTGGTGTTTCAGTTAAAACTAAAGGAAAACATTTAAGCCATAGCCTTCAGGTGCCCATCTATCAGTCAGGAATCCAGGAAGATTTCTGTGTGCTGCAGAGGTAGTACTACACCCCTCCAACAAACAATACTGCTAAATAGTGGGTTCTTTGGCGCAGGAATGAAGACAAGGTAACTGAGTACAGGGAAACTCATGTTTTATTTCGTGCAGAATCTGTACTTCTAATGGCTGCAAATAGCCACAATATATAGTCTAGCCCCTAGGCGGCAGCCAATAGGCTTGAAGCAACCATTGTCACCTAGGGATAGCCAATTATAGCACTGGAGACTTGTAGTCTGGGTTGCCGGAGAGCCGTTAACTGCTCCAGCAACCCACGTGGTATTATTAATGAGCCCAGTACATAACAAATACTATTTCTACTAAGAATCTTACTGAACAGTGACTCTATTTCCTTTGGGTTCATTTTCAGCCTGTTTTGTCACTTCTAGACTAGCTTCCTGACACCAGACAAGACAGAAAAATTACTGAGGAAAGTCTTATTACAGATAGGCCTGAAAAAACCAAGGTCTCTGGGAATCCTTGGTTTAGTCCACCAGGTCAGAAGTCAAAATCAAATAGATTGGTTTCCTTGGACAGAAGGTCCTTTTTGAATGAACTTCCACCATTCCTTCAGATCTTTGAAGACTTTCTACCAACATCATGTTTCCAGCTCTACAGATGCTTTAGCTATCACCATTTTTCTTAACTATTTACTCCTATATCTCTTCATCCAAATATTATCTTAATCTCCATCATGTAATACAGTACATTTCAATCTCTCACAAATGCAATAACTCTACCAGTCTCTCTCTCTGTCCTATCCATTTGACTAATCAAAGCTGAGAGACTGGAAATGGTGTCTAATCCATGCAACAATACATAAATGATTTTTCACTACTATCTTTCAGGTTTTGCTTTGTTTTAATCTGAAATTCCCAATCTGATTTATAACTCTAGAGTATACTAGTGGTCTTCCATCCAAGTATTAATCAGGTCTGACCTGCTTGGATTTAGAATTGTTCAAGATCTGCCATAGTTGGCTGAGTGCAACAAATTAGCTGTTAACTGAGAACGTTCACACAGTTTACAACAAATTGACCTATTAAGTACAATTAAATATAGCACATCTTCACAAAGATCTCATGGTATCTTTCAAGAGTGATGCAAATACAATATTTTAATTACTTAAGAACTGGTTCTTCACTGAATTCTGGCCCTGGATATTGGGGGTGTGTGATAGAATGTAGTAGGATGGATTTCCAAGAGGAAGAGAATGCATTCCAGAAGAATAAGATATAATTCAGTCCAGATATTTTCTGTCAAAGAAAAAGGGTGAAGAGACAGCACCTAATAGTTCTCAGAATTTATGCTTGATGTAAACAGTAAAGTACTTCAGTTTGGCAAGATTCTGTATATAGTATATTTATTTGAAGCTTTATTCTCTTAATTTGTTTTTAATGGATACAATGATTATTTTATTATTAGCCAGCCAGAGTTGTATGTCCATTGGATAGCCATGAAAATCTATATAATAAATACTTAATAGCTGTTTTTATTTCATTGGAGACAAATATCTGCTTGCACTATTTCCTTGGCAATAGTGATTAAACCTTCACATATATAGAACATATTCAAAACCACTCCTTCCTGATAAATACTTTTTGAAAACATGGATTCCATTTATTTTGGAATTTATGTCTCTGTCTATTGCTGGAATATCCCTCATATTATTAGGACATTCAAGTTGATCTATATCTAGTTCATATCATTTTCAGATGTATTTAATTATGACTCCATTCAATCCAATTTTCACATCAGTATGTCATTTTTTAAATATACAGCATGAAAATTTGCATTTAGTTTCTTCTTAATGTATACTTTTTTCCTATATAACCTTAAGGTTATTTTTTATATAGACAGGTTTTTTTGCCAAATGTTGCAAAAACAGGTAACATGAAAAAAATTTAGGTACCTATAAGTACTGGAAAGGCAAATTAGGCTTCTTTACTTATAAACATTAACAGAAAGAAAACTGCTCATTATCTTCTGCTGTTAATCCCAGTAGCTAGTGAAGTTTCTCCTGTGCTGCCAAGAGAAAGAATAACATTTTCAAATATTACAGTTCTACATCAGTATTTTGTTAAAAGATCATGAATGGACCTTATCTTCTCCCTGACTTCCCAAAACTCAGATATAGACCAGCAAAACCAGCATTAGCCAAAGTTCAGTAGAAGAGTTTCCAATTATATTTTGAATCTTTTAAAAAATTTCAGATACAGCTCATTATTATTTTATAATTTGTTTGGAAATTTTAAATACAGTAGTAAAGGTTAATGCAAACTAAATTTAGAAGGAAAAAATAGATAGTAGAAAGTTTAAAGAAAAAAAAGAAAGATGAAAGGAACAAAAGAAATATTTAAAGAAGTGACTTCCAATCTTCATTATAAGTGTGAACAAATTTAGTAATTCTTTATCTCCTATAAAGTTACGTGTATGTTTCTTTTCTTCCAATAACCCATCCCTTATTCATATATAAGCCCATAAATCATTAACATTTCAGTCCTGATATCAGAAAAAAAAATCATAAAGGGTTCCCAGGGAAATGTCTTCTTGGTCAAACCAACCAACTTTATATTCCTTTTGCTTCTAACAGTCTTGGTCTTTAATTCATTCAGATATTGTTGTAAATTTAGAAAGGAGTCATTATCCAACTTGTTCTCTTAACTTACCATTTATATTTCTACTTTAACTCTCATTTCACTTTTTAAAAATATTCCAGTATTTAAATAATTTCTTTATATTTTAAAATTTCTGCAGCAGATGAGTTTGTTTCAGCACTTTCAGACTTTTCAAGGTATTCTCTCCCATATCTGTTATTTCTTCTTTAACAAATTTTGGAAATGTTGTATATATAGAAGCAGGCATCATTGCTGACATTGTAGCTGCTATTTTCTGATCCCATTCTTCAAACATCTCCTGAATTATTTCACACACCATTTTCTGTCCTTTTGTTCCAGTCCTGACCAAAAAACAAAAACAAAAGGAAGACTTTCGTTCTCTTTTTCTCTCTGTTTTTCCTTTTCTGCCTGGAATCTTTAGTCTCCTCTAATGTCCAATTTCTGAAATAATAAGTCTAAAATTTCTGTTATGATTTAAGATAGACTATTAAACAATTTAGTTCCCATGAACTGTTTATTTATATAATTAAATAAAATTAAAATCTTATTTAGACTTTTTGCCATTTATTTCAAAATCTTTAAATTCTGAAGCTTAGAGCTAATTTTTCTTTTATTCCAGAGTGATGTTAAATTCATCAGGTATCTTTGCAAACTAGTCATTTTCAAGTTCTTTATTAGCCTTAACATAATTAAATAGTTAATTTACAAAAGTGATTAGAAAGTGAGGTTAAGGAACCTCACTAGTGTCCTGTTGCTCCCTTGTGGTTACAAGCTTGATGTTTTTTCTTAGTCTCCTAGCTCTCAAACCAACACGAAACCACTCTCCTGAGGTCTCTTTGTAAGAAGCCTTTGTCCAGAGCACAAGTGTACAATCTCTCTTCTTTTCCTTTACCAGAGAGGTACAATGGGACTAAGTTACTTACTGGTCCTTCAATTGTGGCTACAAATTCATATCTAGCTGCAAATTCAGAGAAGTGTTAGCCTGCCATTATCCCTGAACTTATCAAATTTTTCATGGACTTACAATATCCCAACCCTATGCCATGAGGGATTTTGTAGACCTTATGGACCAGTTACGGTTTCAGTTCTTCGTGTTGCATGCAGTTCCATTCAGAAGATGTTCAGGTACTATCAGACTGCATTCCTATAATCTCTAGCTATTAGCTACACTGGTTGTGGCTTTTCAAATTGGAGATCAAATAATCTGAAGAAAAACTATTTCTCCATCTCTTGGAACTCTCCTGGGGAAAACTAAAGGCTCCTCTTCTAGCTGGTAATTATATTTTGTACCCACTATCTGAAAATAAAGCTAATATTACATTCAGAAGAGTATGTAAAATATGCCCTGAGCAAGATTTCAGAGTTTGAATAACATTCTTTCCAAGGTCTGTTTTCTTGAGTGATTGAAACAGTTTCTAATTACTATGCAATCAGTATGAACCTATTAGATGATCCAACTACCAATTAAGATGATGAGTAGAAGATATGTAACAGCTGAAGAAACACTTGTGAAGTGCAATCTTATACATGCTTAGTTGGACTAAGTACACTATGTTTTAGTCTTATTTCTAGGTAACTGAACCCAGAATTATGGTATTAGAACTTGAATAATCAAATAGAGTCTCTGCTCCATTATGTCTTTGCCTCTGAACTTAGATTTAATAGAAGAATGTTCTTGAGGGAACCACATCTGCCAGTGACTCATTATATAATGATTCAAGAGAAAAAAGTCTGGATATAGAAATGAAAGTTATGAATAGTTGTTGTTCCTTTATGGTTAAAATTGATTATTTTAGGAATCCAGCAACAGTTTAAGATGTAATTGTTCATCAGGCTTTCTTTTAACTGGTGCTACTGCACATTTCTAACAGATTGATTTAATCCTATATGATGTTCATAATTTATGATTTTAATTGCACTTGTAATATAAATTTCATAAATAGATACATTTGATACAGGTTTCTGAAGTGGATATATTTAAAAATATGTGCAATGGGTCTGTGTGTGTGTGTGTGTGTGAGAGAGAGAGAGAGAGAGAGAGAGAGAGAGAGAGAGAGAGAGAGAGAGAGAGAGAGAGAGAGAGAGAGAGAGAGAGAGAGAGAGAGAGACTGAGTGTACATGTATATGTATATTTTGGTCAACTGGATATTTGTTTTAATGACCAAGCTTTCAAAAGCTAGCCATCAAAATTTCCTAATTGCAAATATAAATATAAAAATATAATAACAGAATTTTGCACATGACAAATTCTATGGAGCTGAATGCTTTTTAGTGATTTTTCAATTGTATTTTTTCTTTATCTAATTCCAAGCTGTACCCCCCATTTACTCTAGTTCTCTCCTCTCCTCTCCTCTCCTCTCCTCTCCTCTCCTCTCCTCTCCTCTCCTCTCCTCTCCTCTCCTAGCACTGATGATGTTACCTAGTTAGGGTAATGAAACATTTGCAAAAAAGCAAGCAAGCTCAGAGAGCACCAAGGTCTCCTCATTTCAGCCCTGAGCTACAAATATTCTCCTTCATTGCTACTCTACTATACATATTCTACTTCATAGAATATGTTCCATGTGCAAATGCCTTCACTGATCAGTACTTTACTTTTTATTGTCAATTGCACTTTCTAAAAATGCTTTTTTCTAGTGAGATGAACAAACAGAGCCTTGGTGGAGCAGTGGGCTAACGCCTCCTTAAGTAACACCAGCTGTCTGCAATTAGTGCAGTCCCACCAGGCTCAAGGTTGACTCATCCTTCCATCCTTCCGAGGTAGGTAAAATGGGGACCCAGATTGTTGGGGGCAATAAGCTGACTTTGTAAAAATGCTGCTGGGGGGGGGGCAAAAGCCCTAATAAGCAGGCGTACACATAGAATGAAGGCTATTGCTAAGCACATTGATTTGTGCTTCTTAGATTGTAAGCCGCCCTGAGTCTTCGGAGAAGGGTGGGATATAAATGGGATTTTTTAAAAAAAAAAAAATAGGCTATTTCATGTAAAATATCCTCAATTTAGATCTGTAGTTTGAATTATGGCTTTTTTCATGGCTGATCCATTATGAAAATGTTTGTCTGGGTTTTGTTTTTTTATTTGGAATGTGATGTCATTTAACTCTTAATGTTGTTTTAGGGGAAAGAGAAGTCTTGAATATAATTAAACATTATATCCAAAATGATGCTTGCTTTATTCTTCTCAATTTTTATGATTGCAAATTTTAAGAAGTATGTTGTGCTTTCAGCTTAGAAATGTTAGTCCTCGGTGCAATCTCTTACCATCTTTTACTAATATTAACCAGTCTTCCAAGATTAGTGATACATTACTACATTTAGGTTTTTTGTTTGCTGAATATTGCAATGAATTGGTTTGTTTCTGGTGGAGGATTTAGAATAAAACCAAATGAAATTGTAATATGTCATATAAGCTAAAATATTTTCATTTAGTTTATTTTCTTCGTAGTAAACTCCAGCCAGGCAAATACACTCTAAGGAAAAACATTCATTTTACATTTATCCATTATATAAATATAACTTACAAAATCTTCCTAAAATTAATTTCACCTGCTTTGAATCTGCAATTCAAAACTCACATAACTCTGCAAGATAAAATCAGGAGGAACTGTGAGAAAAAATATAAACACAATATAAACACAGTGGCGCCAAAATGTAAACTTTGTATGTCACATTATAAAGAGTTAGATTGAAACATAAAAGTAAACAGTGGAGACTGATCATATACTGCTGTCAGAAGTGAATTAGAAAATGTTTCAAATAACATTAACCATAGCTTTTAATCCTTATCTTTCATCTAGTTTCAATTCTATCCCCAAGCTTTCACATTGGGCTAGCATAAAGTCAATAGATAAATTTATCCAGATCAACAGTGTCTTAGTATCAGCTGAAACATGAAACATTGGTTTGTAATAAAACTGAGTTAGATTATTTTCAGATTTTGAAAACTGCTTTCAAGTTGACAAAAATCCTTTAAAAAATGGATAGGGAATACCATTAAGCAGGGTCTTACCAGGTATAAAATTGTTCTATTTTTTTCTCTCATGAAACAAAGGTGGTTGCTACTTGAAATGATGGTAAAGTGGCAGTAATACTGTATACAATATAAAGATAAGAAGTTTTATACTTTCTATACTTACTTACTTCACTGTATTCCCTTCCCTCAATTGAAAATTATTATATTCTATAGTATAGTAATTGTATAGTACACCAAAAAGATAAGCTACCACCTCATACTCTTTCCACAGGATATTCCCATGCTTCTTTTTTCTTTCTTTCTTTCTTTCTTTCTTTCTTTCTTTCTTTCTTTCTTTCTTTCTTTCTTTCTTTCTTCCTTTCTTCCTTTCTTCCTTTCTTCCTTTCTTCCCTTCTCTCTCTCTCTCTCTCTCTCTCTCTCTCTAAGATGGGCAGAAACTAAGTATAGATGCCCATTATATTTATCTTATGAGAAAGTTTATGAGAAAATTCAATTCCAAAGAAAGGAGTTTCTCATTACTGGTTGATTGGCTGTTGGTTTTTCTAATTCCTTTATTTGTGAATATCTTGACTTGAACTTGAAAATTTGCACACAAACTATCACTAAGTTATTGTTTTATGAAGGAAAAGTGGGAAAACTGGTAGAATTTCCAGATAGAACAATTCTAAGGCACAGAATGTAAGGAGATAGAAAGTGACAAATGCTAAGTTTTATTAGGTCTAACAAGAAAAGTGCAGAAGACATCAGGCAGATGCATTAGCTTCATTGAGTTTTTCAGCCCAGTAGATCTTTGCTGTCACTTTCTTTTCCTGACAGATATTGAAGTTATTAGCAAATGGTTGGTTTTCACTGAAAGTAGAAATCACTATCATTGAAATGGAATAAGTTCTGGCTGTGTATTCTTCTGAAAATCTATTTTTAAAACTAGCTCAGCATTTTGTCTTCATCTGGAAGTTATCTAAACAGTACAGTTCAAGAATTTGGATACTATTATAAAAGGCATATATGCAAAAGTCAAATATTGCTCAAATTGTACTGAAATGGCCACAAAGAACTGTGTTTCTTTTTTTTATTGAAAAAGTTTTATAAAAGTTACAATATTATCCCAGACCCAACCCACCCCTAAACCCCCCTCCCCCTCCCCCACTTCCCAAAGCTGATTACAGGGTTACAAATATATAATAATCATAATCTAACTAACATTAACCAACTATATAAATAACCAAAAACATAATGCACTTTAACTCGCCTATAACATAATTACAAACAATCTAAAAGTATCCAAATTATACTAATACAATAATAATACCGTAAAATTAAAAAAGAAAAATTTCCATTATAATAAATTATTATTAAATTTATATACCGCCCTTTCCCGAAGGACTCAGGGCAGTTTACAGGGCATTTAAAACAACCAGTACAAAAGTTAAAAACAAATTAAAAAAGATTAAATCATCCCTAAAATTAAAAACCCCAGTTAAAAATTGGTATTTTATAATTCAACTTATAGTAATACTTTTTCCAAACACGCAATAAAGCACTTCTTAAAATATGAGATGTAAATACCTTGTCAACTTTTTTGTTATATATTAAGTATGCATGCCACCCATATAATAAGTCCCATCCCTCAAGATAGAGTATTCTTTTATTTGTTAAATTAAGCCAATCACTGTGGCTGCATTGGCTCTTGAAGGCGAATAGTTTTGGGAGGGATAGTAAGGGCTATAGGCCACATGATCAGGAAGATTTTAATGTGTTTGAGCAACATGGTGGAACTAAGGTAACATACGACATACGACCGACAATCTTTGCTGGCCTGGCGAGTTTCCAGTTGTTTTGGAACTGTTGGTGAGACCGTTAAAAGTCGTTGGCACTATTTGAATTTGTTCTGCCAGCAGCAAGATCTGACTGCTGGCCCAGTGATGGATTCTATTACAAATCAGGGCTGTTTCCAGAGGAGGGAGAGGAGGAGAGGACCTGGAGCTTATGGAGCGAAGGAACTGGATGAGACTGTCGGCAGACCCAGAGGAAGAGAGAGAGGCTTTTGGAGGAGTTGGTGGTGGTGGCAGCAGCGTGCTCCAGGGGCGAAAAGAAGCAAGGCCCCTTTAAGGAAAGGGTGGAAGAGTCAGCATCAGAAAAAGGAAAGAAGGCGAGGTTGTCAGAATACAAGCTAACTTGAGGGCTAATCCACATGGAGCCCCATTTCCATCTGTCCTGTTTGCCATCATTCACTCACTAGAGACTAAAATGGACAATTTGAAATTTGAGCGGGCCCCGAACAAGGAGTATACAGTATATCGGAGGTGGTGACTCTTTGAGAGCTGTATGCAACGAAATTTCATTTTGATGTATGCCGATTGGTGTACATTCAAAGTGACAATAAAGTTATCATCATCATCTTCTAGATACTATTCCTGAGTTTTCTCAAAGAAAAATAGAAAATACTAAAGGTAAGCAGGTAAAGATAATTGTTATTCCAAATGTTTATACCTCTTCTTTTGATATTTGGTAGTTACCCACAATGACTCAATTTGGTTCTTTCAGTTCAAATATTATCAAATTTCTGGCCCATCATTAGCATGGATGAAACCCATTCTAGAACATTGAATAATAGAATTGGAAGGGACTTCGGACATAATCATAACAGCAAAGTTGGAAGGGACCTTGGAGTTCATCTAGTCCAAACCCCTGCTCAGGCAGGAAACCCTAAACCATTTGAGAGAAATGGCTGTCCATCCTCTTCTTAAAAACTTCCATTGTTGGAGCATTCGCAGCTTCTGGAGGCAGGTTGTTCCACTGGTTAATTGTTCTAACTGCCAGGAAATTTCTCCTTAGTTCTAGGTTGCTTCTCTCCTTGATTAGTTTCCATCTGTTGCTTCTTGTCCTGCCTTCGGGCACTTTGGAGAATAGCTTGACTCCCTCTTCTTTGTGGCAGCCCCTGAGATATTTGAACACTGCTATCATGTCACTTCTAGTCCTTCTCTTCATTAAACTAGACATACCCAATTCCAGCAGCCGTTCCTTATATGTTTTAGCCTCTAGACCTCTAATCATCTTGCTCTTCTCTGTACTCTTTGCAGAGTCTGAACATCTTTTTTTACATCGTGGTGACCAAAACTGGATGCAGTATTCCAAGTGTGGCCTTACCAAGGCATTGTAAAGTGGTATTGATACTTCATGTGATCTTGATTCTATCCCTCTGTTAATGCAGCCTAGCACTGTGTTGGCTTTTTTGGCAGCTGCTGGCTCATATTTAAGTGATTCTCCACTAGGACTCCGAGATCCCTCTCACAGTTACTACTATTGAGCAAGGTACCCCCTATATTATACCTGTACATTTGGTTTTTCTTGCCTAAATGTAGAACCTTACTTTTTTCACCATCGGATTTCATTTGTCCAGATCCTCCTGTATCTTAAGCCAGTCTTCTGGAGTGCTGGCTATTCCTGCCAGCTTGGTGTCATCTGCAAATTTGATGAGTTCCCCATCTACCCCTTCTAGTCCAACCCCCTGCTTGAACAGGAAACCCTATATCATTTCTAAGCAATCATCAATGCTTTTTTTGTATAGGCATCATTTGCTTTCTTTTGTGAACTAACGTCAGTGTATAATACACTGACTTAACTAGAAAGAGAATTCTCCTCCTCCTCCTCCTCCTGATATTTTTAATATGTGAATAGAACTGGGAGGCCTCTCAGTGAAGAAATTTTATTTTTTCCTTTTGCCAAAAAGATCCAAATCAGTATAAAAAACTGTGGCAAAGAAATGGGTAAATTCTTTCAGTGTTTTATTATGGAAACATTTTTTAAAGTCTCGGGAAGGTTAAGGATGGAAATTGAAGCTGCTTGACTTCCAGAGGTCATCATTCTTATTCCTAGCTTGGGGAGGGAGATTGAGAACTATGTCAACACAATTTTTGCTACTAATTTTTAATGATACAATTTCCCAATGCTTTGGGAAATAAATGCATATAGGCAGTAGCCCCCCACACCTGATTTAAGAAGGTGGCCAATCCCTGAAGTAAGCCAATTTTGAAGTTATGAATACTTGGAATGAACTTTTCACTTCCTTGATTGGAGAATTGCAGAAAGATATACAATAAATTCTACAGTAAATTCTAAAACTTACAAAAGTGCTAGATTATGTTAATAAAAGATTCGTTCAGAAGTAGCTCATGGATTTTGTGTGTGTGTGTGTTTTGCTTAAGACAAGGGAAGCTCACTAAGCAGTATCATTTAAGTTAGTATTTCTTGCAGCTGTTTTGAATTTCTGCCAGCACCACCATCCAGGCCTTTGTAATTGGAGAGTATTTCCCCGATAGCTACAGGCCATATTGAAAGCAGCCTCATACTCCATAGGATTAAGGCAGGATTGTTTCTGGCAAAATTGCTGTGTCAACATAAAATGATGTAAATGGAATGACTTTTGAATTTCTAATTTGTTAAATTAGAAAAAAAGATACAAGGTGCACATGAAACCAAGGAGCCAATGACATATAATAAAAACTGATTAATTCTCATACAATCAAATAATGGTTATTTATTTGAATTGCTGGAGATGGAATTCCTTAATACATGTAACAGTTCAAAGACTACTTTTAAATTCCACTAGCATAAACATAAAATTATTTCACACACACGCATGAGTGTGTGTGTGTCTGTGTGTGTGTGTGTGTCTGTGTGTGTGCTGAAATGCTGAATGGATATTTTATCAAGAATCAATTTTCTTTACCAAATATCTATTGAAAACAAGATACTGATTAGCATAAACAAGTGATGAACTATGTATGGTCCACTATAAGACCAAGGATTACATTTAAGATTCTATAGCCTTCCTGAAAGTGAAGTGGTTTGGAGGCTCTGAACTTTAAATTATATTACCATACTAGTTGCTTAACATGGATTTCAGAAAAGATTGCATCACTTTATGGCTTGCCTACACCTATAAAGAGTGTAGATTTTCAGACATTGGCCTACATTTCTCTGAGTTAACAAAACATAAACAGTCTGTAAGAGATCGTGTAATAATAAATAATATGTTGAATATCTAGGATAAATATCAGAAAAGGATCAATCGAGATTTTCCTCATATCAGTATTAAATGTTCATTTTTATGAAGAAAAAATACCAAGAAGGACCTCCAGTTTGTCACGCAGCCGCTACGGATGGCTGGGAGACTTGCTCTCTCTCCCTCATCCAGTTTCACATCACTGGGGGCCCCTGAAACGGGCTGAAATTCACCCTGAAGAGGCAACCAGGAAGAAGGGGTGATCGCTGGATTGCGAAAGAGCCGCAACTCTCCCATTAGACCTGGCAATCCCTCCAAACCAGTGGATGAAAGAACCGGCCATTATGGCTCGTCCCTAGGCTGTGAACAGCCAGAGTCACATTTTCCACCAGGCAATTCTTAAAGCAGTGCAGAGGAGACTGGGTGAGATTTACCTCTTTTACACCCAAATTACTTTCTGTACCTCCTTAAGCTGCTAAGCATTTCCCCCCCTGCAGTGAGGGAAGGGGAACTTTTACCCTCCCTCCAGAAAGAGTGGCAACTAAATACCAGGGGCGTTTTAAACATTGAAAAAGTAACTGAATCCCAATTGGAACTTTATTTCTCAAAGCATGTGGATTGAAATATGTTTTATTTCCTATTTTTCGTTGTCTACTTCTGTTGGAAATCTGGATTCTTTCTTATGAGAAAAATAAAAATAAAAACTGAAAAGATTAAGATAACTTTGGTACTCAAAGGGAAACTTTAAAAGGAGCCTGGCTGACTGCCCAGGGAAATAGACAAGATACATAACCTTGAGAACTTTGAAACAATAGTTGTGAAAGGCTTTGTGTTCCCTACCTAGAAAAAAAATCTTTCTTTTGGATTTTCTAAATGTAAAGCCTTTAGCTTAAAATACCAATATGGAAGAAGACCAGGAACAAAATTTATTTATGGATGAAGATCAACAAACACTCACTATGTTAAAAACACTAATCCAAATTCTTACCACAACCAATGAAATACTAAGAGGCTATGTGAAGGAACAAGAAGACAGCCCAGATATGAAAGCCCAAACTTTGACTACAACTAAAGAATCATCTATACAAATACAGTAGAAAAATGAAACATTCAAGTACAATGACAGAAAAATCTACTATTAAACAAATATTGACATTTGAAAATCCAGAAAAGACATTGGTAACTTGGAAAAAGGAAAAGGTTTCTTATACAACTCAGAAGGAACTAGAGTATCTAGAAAAAGAACAGTTGGATGAGAAGATAAACAATTCAGAACAACTACGTCGATATGGAAGAATAAAGAGACAACCCACTAGACCTACAAGTCCCCTAAAAAAATAGTGATTGGATGGTTTCACCAATATCAATTTACATGATATTACAAGGAGATTGGTTCGATGACCCAAAAACAAGGACATGGAAGATGATTTGGCAAAGGAAAAAAGCCAGAAGAAGACTCACGAAGAATGGAGTTTTGACCATCTTATTGAAATCTGAAACAGAATGTACTTAAATAGATAAGATGTGTATGTTGAACACAAGACATTGTTATGAACTGAGATAAAGAAAACTTTTTGGTCATTAAAATTTAGCAGTACAAATATTAATAGCTAATTTGAATATTGATTTGTGCATGAAGGTCATGTAAAGGTGAATAATGTAAACAAGCTAAAAACCTATTGTTGAAAGTAATAAATAGGAATGTTAAAAACAAAAATTATCAGTTTAAGCAAGAGATAGAAGATACAAAGAGGAAGAGAGGAAATATTAAATATTGAAATAAAAAGAAATTTTGATTACTACTTAAAAAAACAGCAAAAAGGAAGGATATCATATTGTATCCTTAATTTGTTGACATAGAGGGTGAGAAGTTAAGTAAACGGGATGTGTATTTTGAATATTAGATTTTGTGAGGAATGGTGATAGATGTATTGGGAGTATATTAAAAATCTAAATGTTAGTGGAAATTAAAATTGAAAAATCGATTACGTCATTGATTGTGTAAAAGATTGTATGTTAAAACAATTAGTATATGTGTAAACTAAAAACTATGGATATATGTAAAAAATTATTTTCTATGTGATTGATAGGATGAAAATTGTCTTTAAATCTACAAATAGACAGTATATATGAAGGGAAAAAGAGAGGAAATGTTTATGTTAGCAATTTGAAATCTGTAACTAATGATGTCTGTATGTAATTGAGTTACTACTACCTAGCCACCACGTTGCTTTTCAAATATGTAAATGTAATATCAAAAAATCAATAAAATTTGTAAAAAAAAATACCAAGAAATATATTCAGTGGAGAGCTAATGCTTTCTTCAGATAGCAAGGTTTAATTATTAATACAACTAAGATAAAATCCTTTGAAACTCTTACTTTGCAATCGTCCAATTTACCTAATAGGTTTTAGTATCTATAAGTACATAGTGTAGTAGCAAAAAAAAAAAGCAGAAATAATGGAGAATATTTAACTGAATTTCAAAATCTTGTAAGCTGTAACACATAATTCAGAACTTTTCTTTCTTATAAATTTTATTGATTTTTTGAAATTACAATCTTTAGAGCTTAGTAAACATGTGCCTGAGTTTACATATTTAACATTAACTTCTTCAATATATATCTATTCAGTACTGTGTACTCCAATATTTTTTTCCTTGATCTTCCTTTCTTCCTCATATTTTTTCCCTTTTCCCCTCGTTAGACAATTACAATTCTTAATAGTATTGATATATACAAAATTAAATATGGATATCTTCATATTTTACTAATGTTATAGAGATGATGATAATATCAATTCATAAATCAATATCCTGTTTTTGTGCTCTTATTAAAGTTTAATTTCCCATAAATATTTACAGTATCTTTTTCAGTTATGATTTTCTCAATATTAATTATGTTTACATAGGTAAAAAAAGTTTTTTCATACCAATTCTCTTTTTTTCAAATTTCCCATATCAAAAGAAGGAAAACAAAATGCTATTTTAATTCTAAATCATATTTTCCATTATAAAAATCTAGTTATACCTAAGGGTCATCCATTCTTTTAATCATATTCAAACAGGTATATTAAACAGATAGTGCCCCCTCTGATAAATCAAATCTTCTATTTTTTTTAAGTCTAACTCTTTCCTTCCTTCCTTCCTTCCTTCCTTCTTTCTTTCTTTCTTTCTTTCTTTCTTTCTTTCTTTCTTTCTTTCTTTCTTTCTTTTTTTGCCAGGTACCTTTCCCGGCCAAGACAATTAAATCGCCAAAAAAATTCTTTCTAGTTTTGTGCACGATGCTTGGCATAAGAAAATGACAGAATCATATGACAAATTTATATGGAAATAGTAACATTTTATAGCTTTATATCTAGTGAATGTGGAGGGGGGGAACTCCACCCATCCACATTTCCTAGACATTTCCTCTGCCTGCTCTATGTTCCATTTTCTTGAATCTTCTTTTTTGTCCTCAGGTAAGAAGGAAGTAAGGGATCTTTTGTATTTTCATTGTTATAGGTAGGTCTTGCAGTATTTTATTTGCATATGGCAGTCCATATTTCCCTTCTCCTATCTCCTCCATCTCTAGATCCATTTCTTCTGCTTCATCCTGTTTTCTGGTTTATTTGTTCATATTTTGTAGTCGTTGTCTGGGAGCTTTCCAGTTGTAGCTTCAATTTGGAGATTTATCCTTTATAATCATCTAGGTTATTTTTAGTCTTATTATGGTTTCTTTTTATGTCCTCTTTTTGTGCAACAAGTGTTTAATGAATTTGCTGTAGTCATTGTCTGGGAAATTTCTAGTTGTAGATTTAGTTTGGAGATTTGCTTATTTATATTATCTAAATTATTTATAGTCTCATTATGGTTTCTTTTTATGTCCTCTTTGTGTGCAACAATTGTTTGGTGAATTAGTTGTAGCGCAGAGTATATTTCCTTCTCAAAGGTGTTTGTTTTTTCTTGAGGCATCATTCCTGGATATCCTCTGGTATCACCAGTCTCAGTAAGAGTAGAACAAGATTTCCTCTAGTTTTCTGGTCTTGATATATAGCTTATATAATCCAGTCCTAATATCAATATTTTATAGTAATCTTTTGTCTAAAGTATCCTGAAAATTATCAGTCAGGCAAGGTTGTAGTCCACAATGTTCTAAGTATTCAAAATGTTCAATCTCCCTGCAGCCAGATGTATTCAAGTCTTTTTTTTTCTCTCTCCCACTAGCTCTTGAGATTAAAAGTCCAAGCTCAGTAGGTATTTATAGTCCAAGAAGATCAGGATGATAAATATGCCAAAATATTTTCTTTATTGCCAACTGTACCAAGCAGCCAAGGAGCTAGTTATGGTGCTGTACTTAAATCCACCACTAGATGTCATTCAAAGTTCATTTTCCACTCATAAAACAAAGTGGTGAATTCTTATATTTCTTATATTTCACCTCAGTAGGTTTTTCCCCCAAGAGAAAATCTTAACAATTATCTCAATTCTCAGATTTATTTAAACTGTAGTTTTGTATTACTTTCACTTCAGTATTATGTGTTTCTGTCCCCCATAAAAAATTAAAATGCCACTTCTGTTGACTTCCAGAAGTTTTAGGCTTCTTGGGAGCCTTTCCCAGGAAATTCAGTTGTAAAATAGTGAAGAAAGGATCAATATTCTCACCCAGTCCAAACATGCTGTTTACGAGGTGCTAATTAAAGCTTTTGTTCTTTGGTTGTCAGCAGCTAATGGCTGGTCATAGAGGTGTGGCTGGTCTTTCCCCTGCCAGTTTAGAGGGTTTTCCTTACATCTAATGGAGAGACCACCATATTGCCACGATCAACAAGGCATCCTTCCTTCTTCATTGCCTCTTCAGGGTGACTTTAGGCCCTTTTCAGGATCCCCAGCCGGGCAAAATTGGGCACGGAAGGCAGAGCCTTGCCTTCCTGCTTCTGTCTCACCGCAACACAAGTCTCATAATTCAGAATGTTCTTGGGGCATATTTCTACTGTTGGTGAATTGTGACTCAGAATCCAAACAATTAAAGATTGTAAAATTAAATAGATGCAGCATTGGAATGCAGTATTAAATATGCAACAATGGGAATTTCAATGGAAGATTTTACTCCAAATATTATTCACTGGTGAAACTGATATGTTTTATTCTAGCTATATAAGTTTAGTGTTGATTGTCAAAGTGAGAAATTCATTTTCAAAAAATTTGTTGGAAACATAATTAGCATGTCAGATAACTTGTTTTATATTTGCTGGCATGCTATGAAGCTCAGCAGTTCTGTAATATGTTTCATATTAATATGAATTGGGGAATCCATATACAGGTAGTCCTTGACTTACAACAGTTCATTTAGTGACCATTCAAAATTACAACAGCATTGAAAAAAGTGACTTATGATGGTTTTTCAGTTACGACCTTTGCAGCATAAGGAAATATTTGTGTCCTTGGATTGTTTCTGATTCCTAGATAGCTGGGTTAAGATATTAGTAGTACGTATTATGCACAAGGACACAAATATTATCCTTATATACCGATAATCCTCAATTTATCACCACAATGGAGCCCAAAATTTGTGTTGTTAAGTGAGACATTTGTTAAGTGAATTTTGTCCAAATTTTATGACCTTTCTTGCCACAGTTGTTAAGTGAACTGCAGTTGATAAGTTAGTAAACCGATTGTTTAGTGAATCTGGTTTAGACAACCTTTGCTTGTCTAAAGGTCACAAAAGGTGATCACATGACCTTGGGACACAGCAAGGCTCATAGATATAAACCAGTTGCCAAGCATCTGAATTTTGATCACATGATCTTGGAGATGCTGCAAAAGTTGTAATTATGAAAAACTGTCATAAGTCACTTTTTCAGTGCTGTTGTAACTTTGAACGGTTACTAAATGAACTGTTGTAAGTCAAGGACTACCTATATATGGATTCCCCAATTCATATTAATATGAATCATTTTCCAGAACTGCTGAGCTTCATAGCATGCCAGCAAATATAAGACAAGTTATATTTATCAAGTCTCTTCATTTTGTGCAGAATTATATTATGGTGGGACTGGGCAATATTTTATTAGAGTCATATTTTCCCATGGTAAACTCTAAGATGCTTAGTAGCAGCCAGGGCTGAAGCAATAGGGGTAGAATCAAAAGTGAGTTGGAACATCAGTTCTTTGACATATTTCCTATATTTAACACTTTTTTCCCAGTCTTTCCAAAAAGGTAGCCCTTACAAGATGACAATGCTTAAAGCCACTAGTTGTCCAGGTTCCTAAGATCAAAAATACTTCTTATATTTGACTTTACTGTAGGCTTCTATTCATGGGTATGTGGTTGTGCAAGATGCATTCAATTATTTAAATTACTGTATGTTCCACATCCAGCCTTCACTCATATTGTTTCACTTTCCATGACTTCAGTGCCAGCTGAGCCACAAATAAACACACATGTCAACAAATATCTTAAAACTGCTTTTCACTCACCATAACCCTATAACTCTCTGTTGTACCCTCATGCTTTGCTTGATTGGGAACATTCCACATTTATATATTTAAAAATAAAACTACATAGGGAATAGAGATGGGAAATGAATTACACTCCCTCATACATACACAACAAAGCTTTTATAGCCATTTGTTCATTTCCACATGATGTACATAGATTTGGATTTCTTCCCTAAGATTGGATTTTGTTCTTTAATCAAATTGAAGGTCCTCTTGAATTGATCTTTGGTAAATGAAGTGATTTTGAAATAACAGCAATGGTGTCCAAATAAATTTTGTAGTTGGTATATACCCTAGCATGTTTATAATCTCATCCTAAATACTGATTTTAAATAGATGTATACAAAATTTCTGACATAAAGAAAATTAATAAAAAGAAATACTAAACATATTCAAAGTATATTCCTATTACTGCTAGTTAAACACAGCTAGGGGCTGTGAGACATTGTTATTATGGAATCTAGTAAATTTTCATTTTTGGCACCTTTCTTTTTAGAAATTATGTCTACCAATGAAATAATAATTTGAAACAGCATGCATAAAAGTGCTCAACTCTAAAGAAGTATCTGTACCATTTCAACACACACAGTCATTCATATTCTTGACAGGCAACTATACTAAATTGTGATTGCATGCTTACGGCATGGTTTTTTCTATTTTCATTATCATTTTCCCCAAAAAGGCATTCCTTAATTAGCTCCCCAGGGAACTGACTTCAAATATAGAATATTTTAGGTATATATAATTTCATTAAGTTAGTCCAACCAGGTTTCTGGCAAGAATGATTATGATAAGACAGGGTTACCATTCTCCTATAAGTTCTAACTCACAAGCCTTATCAAAATAAGTTATGTGCATACCCTTGATCTCTTCAACAGGTATCAGAGACATTTTCATTTACATTCATTTATTTTGTCCAGCCCTTTTCTAAGCAACTGGAATATGTAACAGAAATATTTTTCTAATATACGCACACACCCACACATACAAATGCACACAAATGTAGAACAGATGCTTTGGCATAGCAAGATTGAAATATTGTAAGAATGCATCATACTTGCTTTTTGCAAGTATGACTCATAAGTGGTTGAAACCCATCCTGAATAGGCCTCAGAATGTTGAGTTCAAGCTTTACAATTGATGAATGCAACTTCTAGAGCAGGGGTCCTTAAACATGGCCCTTTTATGACTTGTGGACTTCAATTCCCAGAATTCCTCAGCCAGCATGCTTTTGAGGGGAGAGAGGTATTCCAGAAACAAATTATTTCAATAGTGCATTAACTTCCATAATTGGGTTTAAGATATTTTATTGTTCAGAAGGAGCTGCAAATGTTCAGGAGTTACTTCTTTCAACATGCAGTCAACAATTTCTGACTTTAGTTGGTCTATGTTTTGTCATTAATTTCAACTGAAATAACAACTGGCTTTTTTTACTCATTTAATTTACTTTGTTAAATATGCTTTGCAATGTTAAATGTTCATGGTCATTACTGTTAGAAAGGAATTGAAGCATAAATATTAAAAGAAACCCAATAAAAAGTGAAAATAATGTTTATAGTTGAAATAAATAAATAAACAAACAATACCAGGAAAGAATAAAATGTTACTATTTCCATATAAATTTGTCGTATGATTCTGTCGTTTCCAGGATTTAAAGTATATAGATAATGATTTTATTTACAGTTATATAATGTATGTATATGATAAGCTCTTCTCAAAAAGATCTTGTAAGCTAGAAGGTGAAATACTTACAAAATTATTCATAGTTTGAAAAAGGACCAAAATTTGAAATATTTTCCCAAATACAAGAATTTGACTCACTCAATTAAAGTTGCTTTAGGGCAACATAAGAAAAAAATATAGTTGTATTCTTTAAAACTAAGAACAATAGGCACTTGTAGCAAAATTTGAAATATAAAACAAGCAAGCAAACAAAAAGACTTAGACTGAATCTGATCAGATGCAGATGAACACTAATTTATCAAACCTACTCTTATGTCAGTGAGAAGGACAAACGGAAATGTCTACATCTCCATCACTAATTCATAATATCATCCACCAAATAATATTTCAAGTAATGAAGAAGATTTTATATTCTAAACATGACTAAATAACATCTTCAACAGTCTGCGATGATAAATTTATCATTTGTAAACCAAATTTAAAAGTAAAGTTACCTGCATTTGGTTTCATCCTGATTTTAATTCTGAAGATTGATTGCTATATTGAATTTATGTTCTGCCACAATCAAGCAGAGATTCTTGGCAGGTTACATTTAAAATATTTTGTCAGCATCCATTCACAGGGCAGGTCAGTCAAGTTTCTATTACCGTATTTTCCGGCATATAAGACGACTGGGCGTATAAGACGACCCCCCAACTTTTGAGATGATTTTCAAGATTTTTCGTCTTATACGCCGGAAAATCAGCAAGCCCGGGAAGGCACGCCCTCCCCTCTCACTGTGGAGAAAGCAAGGCAGGCTGGCGTCTGGCAGGAGCTGGCAGGGCAGTCCTACGCACGCGCGCACGCGCAGGACTGCCCTGCCGGCTCCCGCCCGATGCTCTTCCGTCTTAAGGCAGCATCGCTTCCCGGCTCCTAAGGAGTCCTCGGGGATGCTGCCTCAAGAGGGAAGGACTGCCTTGCCGGACCCCGCCCGACGCCGGCCGGCTCCGCCGATGCTGCTTCAAGAGGGAAGAGCGTGAGGCGCCTGCCATGGCTCTTGAGGCAGCATCCCCGAGGACTCCTTAGGAGCCAGGGAGCGATGCTGCCTCAAGAGGGAAGAGCGTCGGGCAGGAGCCGGCAGGGCAGTCCTGCACACGCGCGCGTGCGCAGGACTGCCCTGCCGGCTCCTGCCAGATGCCAGCCTGCCCTGCTTCTTCCACAGTGAGAGGGGAGGGCGTGCCTTCCCGGGCTCACTGATTTTCCGGCGTATAAGACAACTGGACATATAAGATGACCCCCCAACTTTTGAGGTGATTTTCATGGGTTAAAAAGTCATCTTATACGCCGGAAAATACGGTATATAGAAGAGGTGATCCTGCAGAATTAGTGCTGCTATATTAGTAGGAGCAATTTTCTTGTTTGATATCAATGCAGCTTAGAAACAAAGGCAGCCTTAAGCCTCTATGAGAAAATCTTTGATATACTTGAGAAAGGTTGTGAAATACAATTTTGTAGATCATTTAAAATCCTTTGATGATATCATTCATGTATAAAATTGATTATCTGAACTGAGATTTGTAAAAATTGTTTTTGCATATTTCAAAAGATTGATGCTAGAAAATTATAGCTCAAGTGCTCTTTGAGTTCCAGTAGCAACTGAAACCTGAATTCTATTTGCCCTGCTATTTAAAATATACACCAAAATACTCAAAACATTGATAATCTATAAAGGAAAGTTGAGAAGGCATCAATATATCAATAACATAAGTGTTCCCTATCATTTCCATCTAACAGAAGAAGACATGGATATCCTTACCTGACAATAAAAGATGGAAATCAGAACAAAAACATATTTGTTTGACCAATCACTTCCAGTGCTTCAATGGACATAATTTCACCAAAACAGTATGTCAATTAACATGTGTTTGTAATACACACACAAAAAAATAAGCTATAGAAAGTAAAAAAAGGAGAAAAAGGAAAAAAGAAAACAAATTATGCCTTTTATCCTTCTTTTATACATTTATATAAAAGCATAATTGTTATAACACTTTCTTTTCATGTAGGAAACTGGGATTTGTTGCATAGAATAGTTGTATAGATTATGCTAAAACAACAAACAAACACAGCTTGGGTAGGGCTAGCAGATCTGGTTGCAAATACCTAAAAAACCTGAACTACCAGAAAAGGAATGCAAAAAAATCACCAACTCATGCTTCCATGAAAAAGTTATTTGGATTTTTTTGGCTAGAGTATTTATGTGTAACAGATTAGAATTTCTTATTGTTCATGTTATATTGCTAGGAGCTAAAATCTATAAAATATATTGCATATTTTGTAAGCAAATAATAACAGTAAAGAGAATGGCAAAAAAGTATCACTCATATGAATTTGTTTGCTTGGTGTTTTTTTAATACAGCTACATGTATAATTGATTGCTATATGGAGATATCCTGCTTAAATTCTCCATATTAAAAAGAAAAAAGTTATGCACATTGAAAAGGTACTATATAATATCTTTCCAAACACTAGATAGCATCATGCAATTTGGCTTAATTGATTAGATTTGTAATGTTCAATATATATTTTTTAATATTATTATTAAATTTATATGCCATCAATCTCACTGTTGTGTAACTCTCAATATTTCTCTTTTGCCGATGATGTAGTCTCTTCTTTTATTTTTGCTGCTTCTAGAGCATCACTACAAAGTGACTATGACAGGAAACTACTTACATGTTAAATCAGTTTGAATTGTAATCAATGAATGTTTGATATTGCCTACTTATATTCACACCATGGTCTTAAGAATCTAGTTATGTCATCCAGTTCAAGCATATTGCCTATCTTTTTTCTAGCACTACAAACAAATTTAACTGAAGGAGAAGGGTGGTTAAGAAATGTAAAATAGAAGCAAACAAACACATATATACTGTAAATATTGATTTTTATTTACCAGGAAAGGCAAATTAAAAGATACAATCTTCTTAATTTCAAAGAATGAGCTCATAACCTAGAGCTTATGGCCTAGACAGGATTTCTACTACCACAAACTCATCTTGTTCAGAAGTACATTTTATAACAGGCTATTCATGTCATATGCAGCTTCCAAAGCCAAATATATACAGCTTTGAAAATGGGAATCAAAAATTGGCTGGCTGTTGTTAGGTTTGCAGTGTTTATCAACACATAAAAAAAGCACTTAAGTACTTCCAAGGGTTAAGGAAAACAGAGAAAAACCCTGGTTTACTATTTTTTTAAAAAAGTAAAAATAATAGGAATATTTAATATGAAGTCACATAAATACTCCACTTTTATGAGGAGATATATTGGTAAACAAGAAAGAACAAATTTGTAATGGAACAAAATACTGTATGGAGGCATTTTGTAATGCAGTTTTCATCATTCTAATTGTCAAAAATATAAATCAGGCTGAATTCTGCCAATGAATATACCTTTCTTCCACTTATTTATTTTTTTAAAGACATGCTTTCAGACATTTGAGTACCCTCTAAAAGTAACCAATATTTTTAGTGTGGAGTGAAGCAAAGCAGATTAAGTGGATACATATTTGTAATATAATACTGAAGCATAGCATTTCTTGACTAACAAGATGTATCTCAGTCTTTTTTAAACCTAATTGTTTTGCCTCCCTACCTTTTGAAGTAAAGCAATTCAAGTATTATCTACTAAGTGGTAAAGAAAACCTTGGAAGAATCTGCATTGAATATTTTAAGATTAATCAATTTTGTATCTTCTATTCACCAAAACATTTAGCTGTGTACAGACTGTATGATTAGGGCTAAGGGCTATGAGATACAAGCTGCAAAAATCTGGATGTCTAGTAGCAGCAAAGGGTGCAGTAAAAATCAGATCTTGCAGGTTTCAGGCTATCTACATATATAAAATTATGATATTAGTCTATAGAATTATACAGAAATCTGTAATATCACTGGTTAACATAGCCTGCATCGTATTTCCAATGGTAAGTAAGAACATTTTTCTAGAGTGATCACAAACTGACTACAATACCCGTGGCAACTAATGATCCTATGTAACCATCATGTATTCATAAAAAATAGTAATGATAGGTAGACCAGATGCTCCATTGTTTTACCATGACATCCTCAACATGTTTACATCTTCAATAGAACTTATTGTGTTCACTGAAAACTTATTTTAAGCTGTACAGTATATAGTAAAAAATGATAAATATTGTGTTCACAAGAAACGGTACAAGATTGGAGTCTAGTACATGTATTGTAGTATGATAGAAAAGTAATTTGTTGTAAGGTCTTCTAATTCTCGGTCAACAATTTACATTATTTCTGCTCTGGTATTCATCTGTAGCTTAACTATACAATACATTGGGAGACCCCTTTCTTACGATTTTACTGTATAATTTACAATGCTAAGGCAGAGGCCAGATCTATGTTCAAAAACTTTCCCCATAATTGGTCTTTTCCAAAGTTCTTTGCCTTTTAATTTAAGCTTAGTTGTTATGATGCTTCTATTCTGGTGTGTGTGTGTGTGTGTGTGTGTGTGTGTGTGTGTGTGTGAATCAATTCCCCCTCCCCATTTTTTTTAGGAAACCCAATTGTAAAACATCTTGGTTATGAATAGTGAACAGTTTTAGTACTACAACAATCATCATCAATTATATAGGGCTAAACAGCATTTCATTGGCGCAAAAATCACTTGAAACAACACTATTAAACTCAATGGGGGTGAATCCCCTTTTGTCTTTATAAAAAAAGGCTCATGCTGAGGACTAAAAGTTAGCTTCTCTCTTTCATGCACATTTCATCCATATTCATACATTCTGGGTGGCTCAATTCCCAGAATTGCTTTTAAAATTCTCCGCTGCAGTTTGGGCAATCCTAAAGGTGATATTCATATAGTAGGCACAATACATTTTAACCCAGTTATTTATCTCTCTCCACTGAATTTCATCCATAATGCTGTTCTACATCTTTCCTCAGGCTCTGCACTAATAAGATACTGTATTAACTATGAACCTTAAATTGGCAGGTCCAGTTCTTACCTCCTCCAGTCCCTAGCTAGGTACTCAAAGTAGAAGAACAATGTCATTATTTTTTTAATTAGCCCACTTTTTACTATCTAACCTCTCACTCTCACAGTACTTCCTTTTGATGTGGAGAGTTAAATTTCTTCTGGGTAGAGCAACAACTTAATTTCTGCTTTCTATGTTTTTTCTTACAAATTGACTCTTTCTTTTCTGCCGCAAAGAGAGAAAAAACTCCCAATTCTGCTTTTTCCAAACTCTGCTTCTTACTTTTCAGCTTTTTTCCTTGCCATGGACCATTTACATCCTGGGACTTTTGCTCCATACGGTTCCCTCATGTTTTCCTCCACACCCTTCAACTCAATGTTATACTCTATTTTGCTAGTTGTTAAATCTCTCTTCCATTCAGAGATTCCTAACCCAAATCGCTTTCTCTTGTTTTTTGTCTGTAGCAGCTGCAGCTTATTTCTTAAACTTGTCCTCATCTTTGCCTTCTACTTACTTTTCCTGTTGGAGTTCCTATTCATCCCAACAACAAACCTTTTGAACCTCCAGTTACACAGACCCTTTGCAGCCAAACCTTATCTCTAGAATTACTCCCAAACTGTATAAAATCTTCTAGCAAGTTCTATTTTGTATAACATATTGAACATTATCTCTCAACTCTAATAGCAACTATTTGTTTGAATTCTGCAAGCTGCTGCAACTAACATGCAAAGTGCAGCCTTACCCATTAGTGTAAGACCTCTTTTTGTGTGTCCTTAATGTTTCCTAATTTATTATGTTTGCCTTCAACTCTTATCAATTTGGGCAAAGGTTACTTTTTACAAAGCACTGCAGATCACATTGTTTCCCAGACCCTGTTTTTTTCCTGAAGGTCTTTGCTTGATTTATTGCTGCTTAAGAACATCATTGCATTTGCCATCTATCAATAGAATTAAGGTGGTAGAATTATTTTTTATAGCACTGCTTACCTTTGGGTATCCTTTCTAAACTATATTATCTTTTGACTGTAACTTTGCAATCAGATTTAAATGCTTGTGAATTTTAACTTTGAATCTCTCAGCAACAGGGCCAAACTAGAGATTCAGTAAAACCTATTTAGGATAAACAATCTGAAATTGCCGAGATATTTTATCAGCTGTTATCCTATTTGATCCTCTTTTATAGCATCTAAATCAGAGGTCCACAAACCTTTGGGCACCAGGGACCAGTTATATGGAGAGAGATTCTTCTGCGGACTGGAGAGGGCATGATTTTGTGTGTTGCCTGCATCCTGTGGATGGGGCTTTCCTTGTTTGTGTGGACCAGTTGTGGCATGCTGCAGCCTTGTACTGGTCCATGGACCGGGGGTTGGGGACCCCTGATTTAATATAGTTCTTCATCTATTCTTTATAGGACAGACAGCTGATAGGCCATACAATGTTTTGGTCTTTAATACATTAATTTTCACTTTCATAGCCATTGTTTCAGATAATATAATATTTCTTCCTCCAGATAATTTGGATTCTCAGTATCAATAGCAGGAAGTTGGAATAGAAGGTCCCTTCACCTCTGTTATTCTGTTATCCATATGCAAAAGTACAAGTACATTGAGGTTTTCAATCACCATATCTCTAATATTATCACAGATATTCTTTCTCCATTTATACTTAAATGCACTCAGATCTTACATGTTATCATACATATGTAACTTATTCCTTGCTCAATGTTTATTAATTATTATATTTATACTCCACTGCTATCCCACAGAATATTTTATAGAACAAAAGTTACAAACATTAAAACATCCATAGTCCAGTAAAATCTAATATATTAGCTAAGCATTCAGTTTATTACGTATTGTCTCTTAATTGTCATATATGTAATAGAAGACTAGAAAACTGGTTAATCAGTATAAATATACTGTCAATGGTGTCTATCAGGGATCCCCAATGTTTTTAGCTCATCAAACCCTTCATGAAATTTGAGATTGTTCACTAAATCCCAAACATTTATTATATGAAAATAATAAACATGAAAGTACTATGAATAATAGTAATACCCCAGAGAGGCATTACTTTGATATGATTGAAAGACTCATGTGCTCTAAGGAAAATGAGAGCCATGCCAGAGATTCAACCATATTGGGCAAATCTCAACAGAGCAGTCAGATGAACAGTGTCTGTCCCATAAACAATATGGTGAGATGTCATTTACAGAACTGCATAATGGATCAGTCATCACCTGGATCAGCAAGCTAGGTTTTGTAGAATCTAATTAGTTGGTGATAAATTGGCTACAGGACTCAGGACTGTTGTCTGAGCAACCAGAGCCAATAGCTGCAGGACTACTTGCAGAAAAGGCATTTACAGGTTACAGATATACCAAGATTGAAATAATGATCTATTATTATAAATGAAGTCAAACAAGAAGAGGATATCTGAAAAGAATGCACCAGTTCTGGAAAGAACAATATCCAGAGTCAGAAATAACAGAACAGACACTAAGTAGAATGACCGTGGCAAAAGAAAGCAAGTATGGTATCAATAGTAATGAGTGCCTTGGGTGTCATCCTGAAACAATTGAAGCACCACTTGAACACTATCGGCATTGACAAAAGCACCATCAATCAATTACAAAACTCAGATTTATTTGGTACTTCCCATGACAATACCTTTAACACCATCAAACAAGAACATCTGCTTACCCAGTTCTGCCTACCCAGATGTGAACATCTGCCTACCCAGATGCTGTATGATAAATAAGTAGGCATGCAATTAGCTCACAAGATGGCGGGTTTGTTGTCACTGTGAGTTGTGGGGGGGCATGAAGGGAGGCTCAGCCAATCTCAATGTATACATGCTGTACTTGGACAATAAAAGTTCATTCATTCATTCATTCATTCATTCATTCATTCAGTCAGTCAGTCAGTCAGTCATTCAGTTATTCATTCACAAGCAGACCAGCTGTATGTAAGTATGGTTGTATGATTAATAATAATAACAATAACAATAACAATAACAATAACAACAACAACAACAACAACAATAATAATAATAATAATAATAATAATAATAATCCCGTGGCTGGGCCTGGACAGCTATTGGGTACGGTCCCTATGGTTATGGGATTACCAGTCTTCCGATTGGTAGTGACTTAGCCACCATGAACCAACCCAGGGACCTCCCATCACCAATGATGAGAAGAAATAAAAAATAAAACCATACCGGATCAGTTGTTGCCCGGGTCAACAAGGACCACATCAGATGTTATGGCTCCTGGACATCTATTGAAAAATGGGCCACAGGGCTCAGTTGTTACTGCTGGGGAACCAGAGTGTACAACTGTAAAGCGACTGGAACAAAAGTGCAAAACCTGGACAACCAAAGAAAATGGAGAAATCATCCAATGCTACTATCAGGCAGAACCAACAGCCAGGGGATTTCAAAAAAAGAATGATGCAACTGTGGAAGGAAAAGCATCTGGAATGTGATGTAACCAAACAACGATTAATGGATCAAAGACGTTTCATCATCCGTAATAAAGTTTTTACAGATGTGGAAATTCAACATCTAGGAACATTGGCTAAAAAGAAAACAACAAGCAATGATGATGAACAGGATGAAGAGATTGTTCCAATACCTGAACAAACTGACCAACAAACTGACCAATCAGTGGAAGAAGCCACCACACAGGATGAAGATTCCCCTGTGCAACAACTTGAAAGTGTAGAGCTAAGTAATCTAGCAAAAATGCTGAAAGAAAAGATTGAAAACCACATCAGAGAAAACAGAGAGAAAAAGACTGCCTGCCATCCATGAAGTACATAGCAAATGAGTGAAAGTTCTACTAAATGCTGTCAACAACATTTTAACTTCCATCCCATCCAGCACACTGTATGAAACAAATCAGCTAATGTACAGTACAGCCGCTGTTATAACTACATAATTCGGTTATAAAATGCCAAAAAAGAAACCCACTGGAACACCAAAGTGGAAAATTCGACTTGAAAATAAAACAAAAAAAACTACGAGATGTCAGCAAATTGAAATATTTGAAAGAAGAAAAACTAAAGAATGAAAAGCTGAAAAATAGTTTATACAAAAAATATAACCTGGAGGAAAAAACAATAATGGAAATCATGGAAAAACTAAAACAGCGTGTAATAGCAACAGCAAAGAAAATTGAAAGCTAAGAAGGATGAATAAAACAATATCGTGAAAATGTCCAGTTCAGAAGAAATCAGCACCTCTATCGGTCACTTGACAAAAATCAAGTCCAAACTACTGTTCTCCCATGTAAAGAAAAAACCTTAAACTTTTGGAAAGAACTGTGGGAAAACCCAGTGGAACATAATAAAACTGCCTCCTAGATCAAAGATATCCAAAAACAAGCAACACAAAACAAAATGGAGAATATTGTAATAACCACCGATATGGTTGCAAAACAAGTAAAGAAGGTTAAGAACTGGAGTGCACCTGACAAGCTGCATGGATACTGGTTGAAACACCTCACCAGCCTCCATCATTGCATGGCCACTCAGTTTAATGAAATGCTTCAAAATGCCACAAGTGAAAAATGGTTAACAGCTGGTCGAACATACTTGATAATGAAAGACCCTGAAAAAAGCACAGAACCAAGCAACTACCACCCAATTACTTGTCTGCCAACAACATTCAAACTTTTTACAAGAATACTGGCGAATTCAGTATTCAATCATCTGATGGAAAACAATTTGTATCCCGCAGAACAAAAAGGAAATTATAAAAAATCAAGAGGAACAAAAGATCAGCTGCTCATTGATAAAACAGTACTTAAAAATGCAAAATGACAAAAAACAAATTTAAATATGGCATGGATTGATTACAAGAAAGCATTTGACTCATTACCCCACAGTTGGATTAATGTGTGTTTGGAAAACTTTGGAATCAGCAAAAATATCTGTACATTTTTGAAAGCAAATATGCAAAAATGGAAAACAGTTCTAACAGTAAATGGGGAGAACATTGGTGAAATCAACATCAGACGAGGAATCTTCCAAGGGGACTCACTTTCACCACTACTGTTCAACATCACATTAATTCCATTGACAATAATATTATGAAAGGAATAGAACTGGGAAATGGAAGTATTATGAAAGCACTAGCAAAGGATGATGGTTACAAATACCTAGGTATATTGGAAGCAGATAACATCTTGAATGGAAAAGTCAAAGAGTCAATGCAAAAGAAATACATCAGCAAAATACTAAAATCAAAGCTGAATGCTGGAAATATAATTAAAGCCATTAATACATGGGCAGTCCCAGTGATAAGCTACCTAGCTGGAATTATCAACTGGACTTTGGCTGAATTGGAACACCTAGACTGGAAAACACTTAAACTTTTGAACACGCACCACGAAGTGACATCGACAGGTTGTACCTGCCAAGAAGAATAGGGGGCAGAGGGCTACTGCAAGTCCACCAAACTGTAGAAGAAGAAAAATGAAGTTTGAATGACTATGTGAATCAAAGTACAGAAAAATTGCTCCAGGCTGTGAAAAAAAGAGAGCATTATAAAAATAACAGAACCAAAGGCAGAATATAAGGAAAAACAGCTGGATGACAGATTAAACAGATGGAAAAGCAAAGCTTTGCATGGAAAGCATTTGAAAAACATTGAAGGAAAATGTGATAACAACTTGACATGGGCATGACTTAAGATGCGAACCAACAAGAAAGAAACGGAAGGTTTAATACTGGCTGCTCAAGAACAAGCACTACAAACTAATGCCATGAAAGCTAAGATACAAAAATCTACTGACAATCCAAATTGCCGACTTTGCAACAATAAAGTTGAAACTGTTTCACATTTAATATTTGAGTGCAGCAAAATCGCACAAACTGATTACAAAGCCAGACATGACCGAGTTGCTAAACTAATCCACTGGGCATTTTATTAAAAAAACGACTTACCTGTGTCTGAAAAGTCATGGGAACATAGGGTGGAAAAAGCTGAGAATGAGAGGGTGAAGATCTTGAGGGACTTCTGGGTACAGACAGATTGCCATTTGGAACACAACACACCAGATATCGCAGTCGAAGAGAACTGAAGCATACAGTTGATTGATATCACTACCAGGTGATGCCAGAGTTGAAGAAAAAGCACTGGAAAAAATTATGAAATGCCACAACCTGGCCATCGAAACTGCGTGATTATGGATGAAACATGTAGCAGTGGTACCTGTTAGAGATTAAACTTGATTTGGGTGACAATATTATATAATGGAGTAAAAGCACCTTTAAGGAGTTAAACGGCCTAAGGGTGTGGCTGTAATTATTCCACATAAAAGAGAGTTAGATGTTACACATAGTTGCTCTTGTATATGTGTTTGATGTTAGTGTTTGGATACCTCTTGTTCTCTTGTTTGCTAACTTGATATTTATTCTCTCAAGAATCAACTGCTTGCTACAGTGTATATTGTTTTTGATATTGGTAAGCAGCTTTTGTATTTTGATACTATGTTTTTATGGACTGACTTTTATGTGCATGATACTGGATTGATACTTGGACTATTTCTTACTGTGTTTCTTTTTGTTGTCTGAGTAAAAATAAGTTATAAAACTCGTGTTAGTGCATTACTGTTTGCCTAAAAGTCCCAGTACAACTTCCACTGTGTATTAATAATACTCTGTTAAACAAACCATTTTTTCAACAACATATTCTAACAATGGTTATGGGCCCAGATCCAGTGTGGTGCTGAGGACAGGCACAGTATTGTATTTATATTTCCTAACTGAGTTTTCAAATTCAGACAATGGCACAAGGACTATTCAATCCATTCTGCATTACCCGGCTTAATGGGTCAAACTACGTATCCTGGTCTACACAATGTAGTTTGCTATTACAAAATCAAGGTCTTTGGAAAATAGTCCATAATCCTCCTGATGTAACTGCCTGGGATCCAACTAATGAAGAAGATAACAAGAAGATTGTAGACTTCAATAAAGACAATGATAAGGCTTTATCTATCATTGGGCTAACATTAGGAGACCAACAGCTAGTCCATGTGCGTGGAGAAGAATCTGCTGCTAAATGTTGGGCTAAGTTGAAAAAGATTTTTGTTCGGGACAGTGTTGGTGCTCATATAAATCTTACCAGAAAGCTATTTAGAGCTAGACTGGAAAAGAATGGCGATATGTTAGCTCACCTTAACTTTATAAAAGCAACTTTGTTGGAACTGCAAGAAAAAGAACTTATTTTCTCAGAGCTTCACCAGGTTTACATCATTTTATCATCATTGGATGAGAGCTACGATGCCTTTGTATCGTCCTTGGAGGTTTTGTCCAAAGAAGACCTAACTGTTTCTTCAATAACTGGAAGGTTGTTGGAAGAATCAAGATGTCGTATGGAGAGAAAACAGTTGAGAGAGCCATTGCAACAAGAAATAAAGAAGACTGAATCTGCTTATATTTTAAGGAAATGCTTTAATTGTGGGTTAAAGGGACATATTGCTAAGTTTTGTCAGAATAGTAATTGTCAGAAAAAGGAAAGCCATAGAAAGAATAAAAAGCTGATTAATGTAGCTGTAGCTAATAGAACTACTAATAACCACAATTGGTGGGTGGTAGATAGTGGAGCTACACACTGTATTTCAAAAATAAAAAGGGATTTTGAGAATATAAGGTCTAGTAAAAAATATATTTCTATGGCTAATGGCTGGAGAGTCAAGGTCTCTGGAGAGGGTAAGGTTTACTGTTCATTTTTAAAACAAAATTTGGAAATGCTATATGTTCCCAGATGTGATTATAATCTATTATCAGTTAAGGCATTATTGGAAGCAGGTTTTAAAGTTACTTTCCAAGGGGAGGAATGTCTTATTCAAAAGAATGAAGTGAACTTAATAGCTAATATGAAAGACGGTTTGTTTGTAATTAGCAATGATCCTATAATAATGGCTACTACTTGTTCAAATCAAAAACCACATGATGAATGTATTCATTTATTACATAGAAGATTGGGTCATGTGAATTTTAATACACTAAAAAGAACTGTAGCTTTGTCTAATGGGTTTAAGTTAAAGGCTTGTAAGAAATATCTACAGTGTAACGTATGTGGTAGAGAAAAGAGCAGGGCAGCACCAGCTAATAGGTTAGATGGATTTAAAACCACAACTCCATTAGAACTGGTATTTATGGATTTGATAGGTCCTATGAAACCCAGTTTAGGGGGTGCTTGCTACATATTAAATATTCTAGACCATTATAGCAGATATGAGTTCTGTTATCTCCTTACGTCAAAAACTGAAACTATACAAACAATATCTAATTGGCTCAAGTTTGTACAAAGGAAAACTCAGTTAAATGTAAAAACCATAATAACAGACAATGGAACTGAGTTTGTTAATAAACAGTTTAATGAGCTGTTAGTTTCAGAGGGAATAGAGCATAGACGTACAGCTCCTTATAGACCTCAGCATAATGCATTTGTTGAACGGAGGGGCCAAACATTGCAAGCTATGATTAGATCTATGATTGAAGATTCTGGTTTACCTGATAGCTTATGGGGAGAAGCAGCAAAATGTGCTAATCATATTTTAAACAATGTGGTTAGTTCAGCTACAGGTAAAATTCCTTATACCTTATGGTATAAGAGAAAACCAAATCTTAGTTATATTCACACATTTGGGACACCTGCTTGGGTACATATTCCAAGTTCAATAAGAAATAAAGGAGAACATAGAGCTAAACAATTATTTTTTGTTGGCTATGAGTTAAACCATAAGTCTTATCGGTTCTGGGAGAAAGGTACTAAAAACATTTATTGTAGTTCTAGCGCTGTTTTTCAAGAACAGTCAGGCTGGGAAAGGGTAGAAGATATTGTATATATTCCTCAACAAGATTTAACTAACTCCTCAAATGAAAGTGATAAAGAAGAGGAGGAACCTGCTAGAGAGATCAAACAAGAACCACTGATAGTGGAGACAGGAGAGGAAGAAGATAATAATGTAAATGTACCTATAAGTCCAATAATTCTCAGAAGGTCTAACAGGGAAAGACGACAGCCTGATCGTTTCGAGGCAGGTTTAATTTGTCAAATAGACATTGAACCTTCTAATGTTGAAGAAATAAAAATGTATCCTGAGAATGAAAGAAAGAATTGGAAAGTAGCTATGGATAAAGAAATAAAGTCTTTGCAAGATCTTAATGTTTATCAAGAGGTTAAAATACCTAAAACAGAAAAGTTAATTGGATGTAAATGGGTTTTTAAACTGAAAGAAAGTGTTACAGGAGAGGTAATACATAAAGCAAGATTAGTTGCTCAAGGATTTGCACAGAATAATAGTGATTATGATGTAGTATTTTCCCCAACGTTAAGAGCTTCCACTCTTAGGGCTGCTTTAGTTTGGGCAGCAAATAAGAATTATAGTATAAAACATGTAGATATTGAAACTGCTTATTTGCATGCAACATTAAACCATGATATATATATGAAAGTTCCTTCAGGAATAGAAAGTAAGGTAGGGTACTGTTGGAAACTGAATAAGAGTTTGTATGGTTTAAAACAGTCAGGTTATGAGTGGAATAGATGTTTAGTAAAAGAGTTAAATAGTTTGGGATTTAAAGCTAGTATTGCAGATCCTTGTTTATTTATAAAACAGCAAAATAGTGAATTATCATTGTTATTATTATTCACTGATGATATTGCTATTATAGCAAAAGATGAAACAGAAACTGAAAGAATAATTTCAGGGTTAAAAAGAAAATTTAGAGTAAAAGATCTAGGAGCTATTAGTCATTATCTAGGGCTGGATATTGTCAGGACTAGTAAAGGATTTAAACTGTCTCAAGCTAAGAAAATTAATGGTTTGCTGAAACGTTATAATATGGAAAACTGTAAACCAGTAAAAACACCTATGGTTCAAGGTTTTGAGAGTTCAGCAGATAACAGCAATGTCTTTGATAAAAAGATATATCAATCATTAATAGGCAGCTTGATGTATTTATGTAATTGGTCAAGACCTGACATAGCATTTACAGTTAATCATTTAGCTAGATATTGTGAGAATCCTACAACCAGATGTTGGCAAGGTGCGAAAAGAGTTTTAAGATATTTGAAACACACCATACATTATTCTCTATATCTAGAGCCAACAAAGGAATTGGAACTAAAAGCATTTGCAGATGCTAGTTTTGCATCTGATACTGTAACCAGGAAATCCACTTCAGGATTGGTTGTATTATTGGGAAACGCTTTAGTAGGATGGAGGTCTAATAGACAGAAGCATATAAGCTTATCAACAACTGAATCCGAATTTTCTTGTCTATCTTTATTATGTACTGAGCTATTGGTATGGAAACAATTATTGTTTGATATGGGTTTAAATTGTAATGAACCAATAAAAGTGTATGAAGACAATCAAGCAGCTATAAAATTAGCAACTAATGCTGCAGTGAAAACTAGATCAAAACATACGGATCTACGGTATCTAAATGTCAGACAATGTGTTAAAGATAATTTGATTAAACTGGAATATTGTGCAACTGAAGATAATATTGCTGACCAGTTTACTAAAGCTCAGGGTGCTATAAAGCATAAATCTGTTTGTGATATGTGTAATTTGAGATTGTAAAAATATATGTATAATATGCCACCCAAAAGGGGAGATTGTTAGAGATTAAACTTGATTTGGGTGACAATATTATATAATGGAGTAAAAGCACCTTTAAGGAGTTAAACGGCCTAAGGGTGTGGCTGTAATTATTCCACATAAAAGAGAGTTAGATGTTACACATAGTTGCTCTTGTATATGTGTTTGATGTTAGTGTTTGGATACCTCTTGTTCTCTTGTTTGCTAACTTGATATTTATTCTCTCAAGAATCAACTGCTTGCTACAGTGTATATTGTTTTTGATATTGGTAAGCAGCTTTTGTATTTTGATACTATGTTTTTATGGACTGACTTTTATGTGCATGATACTGGATTGATACTTGGACTATTTCTTACTGTGTTTCTTTTTGTTGTCTGAGTAAAAATAAGTTATAAAACTCGTGTTAGTGCATTACTGTTTGCCTAAAAGTCCCAGTACAACTTCCACTGTGTATTAATAATACTCTGTTAAACAAACCATTTTTTCAACAACATATTCTAACAGTACCCATTGTCATCAGGGCACTGGGAACTATGTCCAAAAACTTTGCAAAATACATCAAGAAATTGCAGCTTCCTGCAATAACTCCAGCAAAGCTACAAAAAACTGCACTACTTGGAACATCTTACACTTTAAGGATCTACCTGGTTGATATCTAGGATGCCGGCAGCAACCTGTGTCAACCATTAGTGCCAGTCAATTTGAGTGTTCAGTTGGCTGAGGTTCATGTTTAATGAATAAAATACTACTACTACTACTACTACTACTACTACTACTACTACTACTACTACTACTAATAATAATAATAATAATAATAATAATAATAATAATAATAATAATGGTGAAGATGATGATGCCCTTATAATCCAACAAATCTTGAAGGTCAGCATTGAGCACTTTGGGGGATGCTGTGTTGGATTAACACAAGTACCCATTTATTCTTATTATTCTATGTTTAATTGTAATTGAATTCCTATTGCAATTAAATGTATGGAATGGTATCAGTACTTTCCTCATCACCTACAGTATAAGTGGAAGGTTGAGGACAAAAGACTTTTTTTAGAAAAAAAATGTTCTGTATTTATATGGCTTTGTATTTATCATATTTATATTGTTTTATATTTATATTTACATTGCTTTGTATTTATCATATTTGTATATTTTATAGGCAACTCATAAGCAGACATAGACTGACTTGGTTGATTTTTATCTGTGATATCTTTTTCTTGTTTTCCCTTCTCTTTCCTGTTTTCTTCATTTTCCTTCTGCTTCCTGCTTTCTTTATTCCCAATAAACTTTTTATATACGTGACATTTGAAGCTAGTAACTGGACTTTCTATTCTCAAAGACGCAATTGTTCACCTACACATGTTTAAATAATTAAGATAAAGTGAAATGTTTCAGGCTGCATTCCTTAAACCAGGGAGTAAGTTTCTTTGAATTCAGTAGCATATATTTTGAGTATATGTTTATAGTGAAGAAAGAAAGACTAGACTATGCATCATGAATTTAAAAATCCAACAAATTTTAAAAATCTTGAACTAAAGAGAAGAAACAATGCTATAAATATATCATCAGATCATCACTTAAGAATGCAGTCCTTCACTTAGATTTCTATCCAGTAAGCTTTAGATTTTGCTGGGTGGTATGTTTGTAGCACTTAACTGAGCTGAACATCTGTTCAATACATCTGAATATCTTCTCAGCAGTATTTTGAGCTATATTCACCAAATAGATTTACCAGTCATACTTAGCTTTTTTGGGGGAGCAGTAGGAAACTGCCATATATGGAATGACTTGATAATTTAGGTCACCTTTAAGTTACATACTTAATATTTATTTATAAGAAATTATTTATTTTTATGTTTAAGATGCCATATTGGAGATCAGTGTTTGTCAACTCTGGCAACATTAAGCATACTAGCTGGAGAGTTTGGGGACTTGAAGTCCAGTCATCTTAAAGTTATTAAGGTTGACAAACACTGTTTCAGAATATGTTGGATGACTTATTTTAGGATTTAAGTGTAACATTAAATGCAACCCCTCTCTTCAAACTTTGAATTTTCTACTACAGTAATTGGTCTGACCCACCCTCCAAAATAAATATACCCTCCCACGGACTTGTTCTATCATAATAAAATAGTTTTGCAGATGTGGATGTTGTCTTTATGACAATAGATGACAAATTACATATAGCTTCTGTATTTTAAATCTTCCTCTTCTTATAAATAACTAAAAAGGAAACCATAGAGCTCTATCTGTTTTTATATAATTTTAATATTGTTTCCAGAGGCAAAAAAGTTTAAAAAGTTAGAATTTTCCCTCTAGAGTTTAAAAATATTGCTATTTTTTCCCACCAGAAACAAATTTATATAATGGAGAGACCTTCAATATATATTTACTTTCCTAGACAAAAATCCAGTGTTGTTTGAAGCAAGATAGACATTTGATCTACTGCAAGATACATACAATCTGTAAAGCTTGAATTAGCATATGTGTTAAATGTTGCAATAATGAAAAGCATTTTGTTTTGGTGCTATGTTACTCAGTTTATTCTTTTCAGCCTCATAAATTAACCATGAAATCACCGACTATATTACCAAAGAAGACTATTACAAACAAAAATTTCATTCCAGACTTATTTTAGTGGCATTAGAACCAGCTTTAGCTAAACCAATTATATAACCCAAAACATTGTATCTCTCTAGTAAGTCATTATTTCAGACATTTAAAAATTGAAATTACGTTTACAAAAAAGAACATTTTATTTATTGCTAATTATAATTGTATCTCTTTAAAAATTATTTTGAAGATTTATATCATATCATTTGGACAACTGTTAAAAGTGATAAATTATTTTAGTAGTGATTCAGAAGCCTTGACTGTTACAAAAATCATGTGAAGCAGAAACAGGATATAATATGCGAATATAAAGCAGTAAAAAGGTGACCAAGTAATTTGTTGGTTCTTTTAATTATCAGCTAAAACATGAATGTCAACAGTGGCTATGTTATTACTACTACATAATACTATGATAATAACCAAATGAATAGTTAACAGTCAAGGAACACTTCTACAAAAAAATCATGTGGCTGGATTTTAACACACACTATAATAGATTTAGCTAAATTTCAGTAAATAATTTGCACTGTAAAAGCACATGCTGTAACTTTTTAAAACTCTGAGATTTGCATAAACTAAGCCTCTGCTTGACAGGGACACTGTTAAATATGCCCATTAAATCTGGTGGAGAAGATAAAATGTATTCAGGAAAATCTCTAATGATGTTTACATTAGATAAGGACTTTAGGAAACTTGTAGCTTAGACTTTGTTAGTAGATTGCTACGATCTGGTGCTTTAGCAGAATTTTTGTTGAGATTTTCTTTTCCTAGTCAGCTGCTGAGTTGCTTCTTTGACTGTCCCTTTAGGTCTTAGCTATAAATTGGATCTTTACAACGACTTGAAACACAGTCCAAAAATGTGGAATATGCTTATAATATTGCCACACTGCTTAAATTATTTCTGTACAGACAATAGAGCCAATCCAGCTCTGTAATCACTAGATGAAACATTAGGCAGATGAAAAATAGTATTTGTGAGATATTGACTTCTATTCTGGCCAGTTGTTAATCCCAACACTAAAAATAGCAATAGCAATAGCAATAACAATAACAACAACAACAACAACAACAACAACAACAACAACAACAACAACAATAATAATAATAATAATAATAATAATAATAATAATAATAATAATAATAATAATAATAATAAAGTTGGAAGGGACCTTGGAGGTCCCTTACATCTAGTCCAACCCCCTGCTCAGGCAGGAAAACCTATACCATTTCGGATAAATGGCTGTCCAGTCTCTTCTTGAAAGCTTCCAGTGTTGGAGCATTCACTATGTTGAGAAGACATTGGGTGGCTGAAAGAGAGTTGTTAAAAAGCTGTCTGAAATTTTCATAAGCAGCAAGAGTGACAAGGAGCCAGAGTGATCAATTCAGGAAATTTCTTCCTAAAAATTAAAAATTATCTTAAATATTTGAAACATCTCACTGTGTTCAACTACAAAAAAGAAGAATCAGGCAAAGTTGCATTTTGATCCCCTTTGAATATTTACATAAATGCCTTAGAAAACTATTTGCAAGGTTCAGAATTGCACCAATGTTAGAGATAATGGCTTTCCATTTTTATTTATACAAAATAAATTATTTATTTATATTGACAGGGCTTGGTCAATATACAGTTACCAAAGTCTCTAACGCATTGCTGTAAAAAAGAGGAGCTGACAAATATACAGCATTTTTAAATAGCAATAAAATCCACAATTGGCATATAGATAATCATAACATTGAAACAAGTTAAATGTTTTAAATATTTAATATAAAATTTCAAAGCTCTAGAAGCAGCAATGCCCATGTAACATGGGTTGCCAATATGACCTAAAGCACACATTTTAATATTTCACTGGAGACAAAGGAATTGCTTTCTTCCAGTGGCTATTAAACTGTTATTTTTTGCTGGGATGGTTGAACTATTGTAATCTTCATAATAATAGGTTTTTTGTTCCATTTCAAATAATATTTTTGAAAGATATTTTGCTTTGCAGCAGTCCCTAACATATAGAACTTTTATATTATCTTCCCCCTAATGTGTGCTATAAATTCTAGACAATATGTTTTATGCAGAATTTCCTGTTTTTTGTTATATAAATGTCTCTTTTTATAAATTAAACTTTGCCTTATGTAGTTTTAAAATCTATGTTATATAGCTAAACCTTTTCTTATTTATTCATTATATTTCTAATTAGTCTCCAAATTAAAGGTATCTGAGTGGATTATAAAAATCACTGAAAATGTTATAAATTTCCAAAACCATAAAAAGCAAAAAGAAAGTAAAGTTATAAAATAAAAATCAGAAACTACAGTAAGTAAAAAGAGGTACGTGAAATATTGGAATCTTCCCATTCCATATAAAATCAATGTTAATTTAAAACATTGTTTCTCAAATGTAATTTTCACAACTGGATTTTTGTGAGGTTTTTCAACTGGCCAGAAATGGATGTCAGTGTTTTTATTGGGTGCTGATTTCTATATAATGGTTGGCTCAACCATTATATAGAAATGGACCTTGCAAATCTACTACTTTAGAAGCTTAAGGTTGGGCTTTTCTTTTTCTTTTAACACTGCTACCTATGTGTGTGTTTCATATAAAGCTGGTGACATTATCCTCAACACCTTACCATAGACAGGATAAAGTCTTCATGTCTTGGTTTATGAGCTTCAGAAGCACCAACATGATGTCAGTGTTGATGTTTCAATATCCAGTTCAGATGGTGGTAATGTGATGTGGGATACACTCTTCTCTTTTTAAGTAAACAAAATGGGGTTCAAACTGTATTTGTTTTGCCATTTCATTTGGATCCTGCTGTCATTTTAGAAAAAAATATTTAAACACAATATAAAATAGTAAACTCAGTTTTTCCAAGGTTATGGCTTGTTGACTCTGAAGCACAGGCAGTTTTACACTGTTCAGGCTGACATGGCACTTCTAAATCAACAATACCAGCTGCTCTTTTAATTCCTCAGGGAGCCAACATTTAAGTGCAGTTAAATATTAGGTCTAGGCCTAAATCAATTGTGTAAATATTGTCATGAACATAGAGAAGATTCTTTTTAACATTTCTTTCTTTGTAACAACTGGCTTTCCTTATAGATAAATCAAAGTATTCCCATAAGAAATATTTTTATTCCCACTATTGTGGTTTTACCAGTTTAATAATATGACATTTCTTACTAGCAGTTGTTCACTCAAAAGAAAAAAAAAGGGGTGGAAATGGAGAACCAAGAATGTCATGATGACCTAATTCAGGTCACTTTGCAGAAAAAAGTAGAGAAAGCCATTAATAAGGTCACATTTTAAATGTACAATTTCATCAAAGTGGAACTCATTATATACTGTAGAAATGTGCCTTTATGGATTTATAAGCATAAAAATAAGGTCAACTAATGCAGTTCATCTGAATCTTTTAGAAACCTGATGCAATTTTCCTTTTCATAAAATCCATAATTTAAAGCTTCACAAGAACAGGATTTGCTCTGAAAACTGAACAAAACAATTATTTATATCTTTGCTTTGCAGAATAAGGTATATCATATTTTTGTAGTTGTTTCAAATATTAAGCTAAGGTTAACTGGCACATATTTTGCATTTCTTTCCCCCACATTTTGTAGCTTTGTACCTGACGTGGAGACTGAAGTAGCTTATATGAAGTGTTATCATTCAGGGCTGATTTAGGCCCTTGAAAACAATGTGTATATCCTACTCTACAAGCAGATTTTGATTATATGCCTTCCTGTCTTTGTATCTCAGGAAGTATTGGTCTCTTTGGCAGTTACCATATTCCTATTCTTTGCAGTTTCCCTGCTTCATTTCTGGAACATGTTATTTTTAAACTGGCAAAGCTAACAGGAAAGAAAATTATTCATACAAGGAACAATTGCAGCATTATATATGGTTATACAACATAACTAGTAGTTTATATCAAATTTAGTGATGCTAAAGCTTCAGCCCTAGATTAATAGTTGACCTTATTGTCTTTCTGTAAAAGAAGCAAATTCAGAATGGAGATATGGATTTTCATGTTATAAAAAATCAGCTGTTTAAGTTTCATACATGTACCTTTTGTACAGGCAACCCTAAAATATAAGTCAGTTTCTGCTTCCTTTGTCCTAGACAGTACAAACAATGTTCAGAAAAATGCAGCCCTTGCTCACAAAGGTTGTCTATCCTTTCCAGATGTCAGATGACTTTTTTTTAATCCACATACCACCCAATCCTTGTTCAGATAACAGCTTATCATACCACCCAAGATCTATTTTATAGATCTTGGGTGGTATGATAAGCAAGCAATTGACCCAAAGAGAGGTCTCCAAGCTTCCATCTTCCTAACTGACAGCTGTTCCCAAGTAGTAACATAAAGCATACATACTTACACAACTTGTAACTTCCCAAGGACAGACTGGGCAGGATTTACCCAGGACAAGGATTGAAGGTATTGATTAGATTTACACCATATTCTCCATCAATGTTTTTTAGCTGAACTTATTTTTCAAACCTAAGTGGTTCTCTTTTTGTCTTCTTGTTTAATCTTAACTTGCATGCTATACTAGGTCTGTTGGTTAAGTGCATTTATTGTAGGTTGTCTAAATTATTGTACCCCCTTTTTAATCCAATAATTGAACTGAAAATTTGGAAGATATGAGGTTATAGTTTGCATACTAGTATAGAAGATGCAGTTTCGATTCACTAAATTATACTTGCATAACAAAAAATATCTTCATTCAGCGTTCTCATTCTAACTGGGAAATAAAATCCATGGCCATTCCTTATCTTGAACATTCCATGAATAGAACAACTTATTTTCCCATTCCTTGGTAAATTATTTTGAAGCTATGTTGAATTTCAAATATTTTAATGTACAGTACACAAGAAATCTCATATATTAAATTCAATAAACTTTTGACTAAAATACAGGCATGTACATGATCACATGATTTTTTAAAATAAAGAAAAGGCTAAGATTTAGGCTGCATTTTACCTTTCTTATCTTTTGCCTACACATGCGTAGGCTGCTAAACATCTGGCTTGCAAGTCAATCCAGGATTACCAGCGATTTTCAGCAGTCCCACAACATACCGAACTGCATAGCGAGGCTTCCAGGATCTCCATGGATAGTCTTCCCCTAAATACAAACTGTTTTTGGGTTTAGGAATAAATATTTCTTCTTTATTCACAGCTGTTTGGATTTCATTTTTATTAATTTTTGTGCAGCCCCAGCCCAAGTTGGAATCCCAAATTATTTTTTTGATAGTCAACAGCTGCTCTATTTCCATTCCTTATGAATCTGTTTAATGAAGCCCTATTTTCATATAGGCTTAGGTTTTAATGCTAGATTATATTAAAATAGGTTCTATGCTTATTGACAGATATGGAATTGCTGTGACTTTAAAACTGATACCACTGCATCAATTTAAATAATTTCTTCTGAGATAGTCATTGTTATCCTTATGTGAGATAAACTCACAAATAGGGAAATGCGTTCCTTGTGGGCAGCAAATCTCACAATTCCTGTCATTGAAAAATGCCTGAAGTGTTTGAGAACGGGTATCTAACATGATCTTCCCATTCTGTCAGCAAAGTGGATTGGGCATAAGAGTGTAAGTGTCCTGAAGTATAAGAATGGCATTGACAATTTGACTCATTTTAGAAATAGAATATTAGAATTATTCTCATATGGCATATGAGAAACCAAGGAGATATGTAGAAGTATTCTTCTTTCTTTACTTTAAATTCATGAACATGGTATAATAAAATATTGAGAAAAGATATTTGCTGTCCACTCCCATATCTAAATGCAAGCACCTCAAGTTCATAAGCATATATAAATGTCTATGCCAAAAACCATCTGAGTTATTTAGCTACTACACCTGAAACCCCATAAGCATTTCTCCCCATTACTGCCAATAAAAATACACCAATAATAACTCAACTAACATTTTCCTGCCTTTCCTACATAAGGCAAATCAACTATTAAAAGTAGAATAATTTCTGAATGGTTCAACTTTTAATATCAGTCTGATTTGAAGCATGATTGTTTAGCTTACAGGCAAATGCTATAGGCCTCCCAATGTTGTTAAACTATACCAGAACAGTATGGTTAAAGGTGAGTGATCTTGGACACTGTATTTTAGCAATAGTTAGAAAACTATTGGTTTTCTGTCCAACATTAGCTCAATATTTACAAGAAACTTCAGATGCTGATCAGTAAGCTTTTGTATACAAAGGGAAAGAAAAAGGCCTAGGTCTGTATTTACCTTTTTTAATGGTAATATTAATGAATGCTGCTGTTGACTTTCATGAAATTGTATATGCATTCAACTCAAAAAAATGTTCCATTAAATAATTTAAACATTTTTTTATGTTTTACTGCAATATACATAGTATCACATGGGCATAAGGAGTGCCAATTTTGTCAAAATTGACTACATTCCAACATTAACAAGCACTCTATTGTTCTGTTGCCCAGAGAGAGATGAAACAGAGATAACCCCATACCTTTTCCTTTGGTTAATTCTGCCCCATCCTTGAAAAACACATCCCCACACATTCTTTTACAATAATAACAACTATTCAAGTTCAAAATATTATGCTTTGGCTATAATGAGGGCTATGATCACAAATTCATAAAGCAGCTAGCTGAAGCTGAATGGATATTGGATGCATAGATAAGACAGGAAGGAATAGTGGGATCAGAGCTTCAAAAGAAAGTTTGAGATATTTAGGATCAGATAGACCACTTGAATCCTTAAAGTTATCAGTTCAAGCTTCCGATGGATATTTACTTTTCTGGAGATTTTTAGCTATGTGAAATTTCTTTTGTGCAAGTATTCTAATGTGGCCACAAAAGTCAACTTCCCTCCCCCCCCCAAAAAAAACCCCCAAATATTTTATTGTTCCTAATATAGACATGCATATATTTATTGCAACTCTTTGGATTTCTTCTATCCTCCATTCATGTCTATTATAGTCTATGAAAGTCATAAGAACTTTTGCCATTTGAAGTGAAAGAAAATCTTCTCCTAGTTTTCAAAACAGATTTATCATCAGTCTTATCAGATTAGATTGTGTTTAGTGTTCCACTCCTTCTCTTTCCCTTCCATAGCTTACAACTCTTCTGAATTCTGGGGCTTCCTTCTCTCTGCCTTCCTTCCTTCCTTTTCTACCAAACTGCCTTTATTTTGATGTGGTCTTCATTTGTCTCCTGCATTTTGAATTCAATTCCCTAGGTTACAACTGGCACATTTAACTCTTTTCATTATTCACTTTCTTACTCCCTGAAATTCCCGAATAATCTTATCTGATATTTTCTGTCTTTTATTTATTCTGACAGGTTACTTGTCTTGCCTTTGGCCACATCTCTAAAAAAGGAGGCCTTTCCTTGAAAATTCAGTGTATAAATATTAAAAGAGAGTGACAATTATTCATAAAAATAAATAAATAAAATGGACTTGTTTATTTTGTTATCCACAATTGTCCATTTTTGTAATAAAACCAACTAACAATGCAGTTTGCAACATACCCAAAAAGGAAAACAAAAAGCTATGACTGAAGAATTCATATGCATATTGTTTCTGTTGGAAAGTATTTGAGGTATACAGCAGTCAATTGTTTGGTTCTGATAGACGAGGACTCAGAGTGGTTTTACAATGAACGAGTTTATTGAATACACATAAGTCAACTGTCAACTGTCAAATGTTGCAAGCTTTTATAGTGGAACTGTTTGAACTGTAACCAATCATCAGAGTCTCTTTTCCCGCTTCTTGCTTATTGTAACCAATGATTGCACCTGAATCTCCCGCTCTAAACCCTGCTTTATTGCAATCTACTATTTTCCTTGTTTGCAACTATTTACAGACACAACACCCCTTACCCCCCAGTTGTTGTTATTTATGTACAAAATCCTTTAAATATTTTGGTGGCCTATGGACTCTTGAAGGGTATCTATTGCTCTGGCTGCTAGGGACACTTCTTTCTGGTTGTCTGCTTGGCTGATTGCCTCTGTTGGGCCTGGACTCTTGGCTACCTGACTCTGGCGCTTCCCTGTTGCTGTTTTGTGGAATTGGTTGTGTTTGAATGTTAGCTGTCGCTGGCCTACTCCGAAGGGGTATTTCCCAATCAATTTGACTAAATTGTTGTTGTTGATTACCAGGGGATGAGTTATTTTGTGTTTCTGCTACCCCGCTATCTGGCGTGTTGTTATCACTGGATCTAGATGTACTGTTCCCCCCAAATATACTTTGATCCCCATCTACAGGCAAACAACCAATAGTTCTCTTTCTCAGCTGATCAATGTGTCTTTTGCTGATCCTATTCCCTTCCCCCTCAATAGTGTACGACAAGGGACCCAAAATTTCAGTAACCACCCCTGGGATCCATTTGTCCCCTTGTGCATAGTTCCTGGCCCAGATTAAGTCCCCCACTTTGAATGTTCTATATGGAATGTCCAGTTCAGCGCTTGGTAGAAGTCTGTCTGGGTGTAATCTGTCCAATTTGGTGGTTAGTCTCTTTCCCCACCTCATTTCAGCTGGACTTTTGCCGGTAGCTGTACATGGGGTCGTATGTTGGGTCAGCAAAAATTCGGCCAGTCTTTGATGCCAGTCGCCCCGAATGATTCTTTTTAAGGCGTCTTTAGTGGTCCTCACATTTCGTTCAGCCAAGCCGTTGGTGGATGGGTGGAAGGGTGCTGATGTCTTGTGTTTAATCGAGTTGGCCTTGAGGAAATCCTGGAATTCAACAGAGGTGAATTGGGGCCCATTATCAGACACAATTACATCAGGTAACCCATGAGTGGCAAAGAGGCCCCTTAATACCTGTATTGTTTTACCTGAGGTTAATGAACTGACTGGTACTACTTCTAGCCATCTAGAGAAGCTGTCCACTACTACCAGGAATGTTAACCCTTGGAAAGGTCCAGCAAAGTCAATATGAATCCTGGACCAAGGATTCCTAGCTAACTCCCACTTATGCGTACGAGTGTGTTGTTGCTCTGGCCTAGAGCGTTGGCACAAATAGCAATTGGCAACGCATTCCTCAATGTCATTGTCTAGTCCTGGCCACCACAAGTGGCTCCTAGCCAACGCCTTCATACGTACTATTCCTGGGTGCCCCTCATGTAACTCTAATAAAATAGCTGATCTGTGGATTTCGGGAATGACCACACGGTTTCCCCACAGTAAGCATCCCAAATGAACTGACAGTTCATCTTTCCTTCTAAAGTAAGGAATGTACTTGGCATCAGGGTTGGCATTTGGCCACCCACTCAGGACCCAGGCCATTATTCTTTTTAGAGTATGGTCATTGTTTGTTGCCACAGCTATATCTTTAGCGGTTAAAGGCCATTCCTGAATGTCCAGGATGGACATTATTTGTCCCACAGGGGCAGGGTCTTCCTCGGTTATATTTAATGGCAGTCTGCTAAGGGCGTCTGCATGTCCCATGTCCTTGCCCGGTCTGTATTGGAGAGAAAATGAATATGCCGAGAGGAAAATGGACCACCTTAGCATTCTGGGTGACATGATTTGGGGAGTCTGTTTGTCCGTGGTAAACAGTCCCAATAGGGGTTTGTGGTCAGTCAGTATGGTAAAGTTCCTACCATAAAGGTAGTCATGGAACTTTTTTACTCCTGCCACTATTGCTAATGCTTCCCTGTCTATCTGAGCATAATTCCGCTCTGCTTTGGTTAGCGTCCGGGAATAATATGCGATTGGTCTTTGTATACCTTGGTTGTCTAAGTGGCTGATAACAGCCCCCACACCATAAGGTGAAGCATCACATGCTAGATAAATTGGTTTATTTTCGATAAAATGGGTTACTGTTGATTGGCTGGACAGAATGTCCTTTAAAGTTTGGAAACTAACTCTATGTTTATTCAGCCACTGCCAAGGAGTCTTTTTGTCTAATAGTCTATGGAGGGGTTCTGCAATGGCAGCCTTGTGTGGCACAAATGTATGGTAGAAGTTTACTAAGCCAAGGAAGGCTTGTAGTTCAGCCTTGTTCCTTGGTTCAGGAGCTAATTTGATTGCATTAATTTTATCAGGGGTAGGATGGATTCCATTTTTGTCTATCCTGAACCCCAAGAAATCAGTGGACTTAACCCCAATGCAACATTTCTCCCTTTTTAGTTTTAATCCAGCCCTCCTGAATCTTCCCAGTACCTGTTCAAGCCGCTCCACTAACATTTCCTCATTTTTTCCAGCAATCAAGACATCATCAAAGTAAGGGCATACACCAGGTATGCCCTTTAAGGTCCTCTCCATCACTTCTTGAAAGATGCCTGGAGCTGCTGCAATACCAAATTGCAGTCTGTGGACTCGGAACGCCCCCTTGTGGGTAACAATCGTCTGTGCTTCAGCAGCCTCTTCAGAAACAGTCAATTGTAAGTACGCATGCACCAAGTCTAGCTTGGCGAACATGGCGCCGTCCTGGATCGTGGCGAGGACCTGCTTCACCGTCGGGACCGGGTAAGCATGTTTTTTCATTCCAATGTTCAGGGTGGCCTTGTAGTCAGCGCAGATTCTCACATCCCCGTTGGGTTTGAGGGGTGTGACAATCGGCGTTTCCCACAAACCACCCTCAACGGGTTCTAAGACGCCTTGGCCTACAAGCTTGTCGAGCTCGGCCTCGATTTTTTCCTTCAGGGCGAAAGGCACCCTTCGGGCCTTAAGCCTGATAGGTTTAACTGAGGGGTCTAGATTAAATTTAATTGGGGGCCCTTTGTATTTACCTAGAGACCCATCGAATACGTCTGCAAATTCATTGCAGACTGATTCGAGGGTCTTATTTTTAATCACTGAGTTTATTCCCCCGATCCAAATGCCCAGGGCTGGGAACCAGTTAAGGCCAATTAAGCTAGTTCTTTGTCCCTCAGTGACTATTAAATCTAAAACCCCCTTAAACCCCTTAAATTTAACACTGAGGCTAATCTTTCCCTTTATTTTTATTGGGGTTTTTTGAAAATCGGTTAATTGAATTTTTGTTGAACTAAGTGGAATTTTTCTTCCACTTATTTGTTCAATCCTACCAAGGGTTTCACTGGATATTATTGACACTGAAGCCCCTGAGTCTATTTCCATTCTGCAAGGAACCCCTTGCAGATGGACTATGATTTTTAATTTTCCTTCTGGAAAATTGTTATTTTTTTCCTTTCTACTGCGATTGATGCGCGCCACCTCCCCTTGGGTTGGAATTTTAACCTTGGGTCTAGGGGTCTCTTTGCCACTAAAGTAAGGGGTTACCTTACCTTCGGGCCACACATCAACTTCGTGAAGGCGGTTGTCGCGAGCACGGCTCCTGCAGATGGCCTGGATGTGGCCAGTCTTCCCGCACGCTCTGCACTTTGCGGTACGGAATCGGCAAGAGGCGCGGGGATGGTTGCCGCCGCAGCTGCCACACCGGTTTTGATTATCGTTGTCGCACGGTCTGGTTGTGGTGTCCCTCCATGGTCGTTGGGCCCCTATCGCTTGTCTTTGCGGTGTTGCAGATTGGTGACGGCGGTTAGGTTCAGGCCCCTCACTTCGGGAAGTTTTTGGCGCCAATTTTCCAAATCGTCTGGAGACTTCAGCGATGTCTTCTTCCCACTGCTGGTCCACCTCCCCACAGTCCACATAGCCTTCTTGGTTGATCTCGGCCGACATTGCCATGCTACTGCGGGGGGGGTCGCAATACCCGGTGGATTCGTACGTTAAAAGTTCATCCAGCACTTCCTGTAGATCACCGGTGGGGTGGGTTTGGCGATTATTCTGTTTTGCAGCTGCTCGTCTCGCAAGCCCAGTACTACTCGGTCCCGAATTCTTATTTCTAAATTGTCGTATTTACATCGTACTGCGGCTTCCCTGACGGCAGCGACGAACTTTTGTATGGATTCGCCCGGTCTCTGGTTTCTTTTCTCAAAAATGCGCCGCCAGAAAAGTTCCGATCTTCTAGGTGTGAAGTGAACCTTTAGTTTGGCTAGGAGGTCAGCATATGGCACACTCGAGACCGGCTGCGGTTGACACAGTCCAACAGCGATTCGATAAACCGGTGTGCCGCAGATTGTCAATAATGCTGCCGCCTTTTTCCGGTCGTCTGTGATTCCATTCACTAGCAGGAACCCTTCGACTTGTCCGATGTATTCTTCCCAATCCTCTGGAAAGTTTGGGTCGAATTCTTTCAGTGACCCTATTTGCGCCATTCGGAGAATTTTTCTTTATTCCGCCGCGGCCGCTCGGTTGACTGTGACACGCTTTCGAAATTGCCGCCTTTGCACAACAATTCGCCAATTCTCTGGTCCTCTGTCTATCCCACCTTCATCGCCAATTGTTTGGTTCTGATAGACGAGGACTCAGAGTGGTTTTACAATGAACGAGTTTATTGAATACACATCAGTCAACTGTCAACTGTCAAATGTTGCAAGCTTTTATAGTGGAACTGTTTGAACTGTAACCAATCATCAGAGTCTCTTTTCCCGCTTCTTGCTTATTGTAACCAATGATTGCACCTGAATCTCCCGCTCTAAACCCTGCTTTATTGCAATCTACTATTTTCCTTGTTTGCAACTATTTACAGACACAACATCAATAGTCTGTATATTTAAAATAATACATTAATATTAATCAAATCTAATGTATACATTTGTACATTAGCTTGGTTTGTTAGTTAGAATAACACTATTGATGACAATGTATAAATATATTTTGTCTTCCCTTTTGCGAATTGAAGTTGTGGATTGCAATGTTGAGGAATGGTTATAAGATAAATAAGTGCAATTTCTAACATCTTATCCAGCCAAGCATCTATGGCAGTTTTTGGCACGAGTCTAGTACATTCCGATATAATGATATTTTTGCACGATGTGGAAAGGAAATGGTGAAATAAGTTTGGGAAAAATATATATAATGCTAAACTTAAACAACAGAGCTTAACTCCTTCTGATAAGGTACATAAAATACATACAGTAAGCTTCTGCTGTACCTTACAAACATTATGGTTTTCAAAGTTTTAAGCAAAGTTAAGGTTGCTGTGTAGGAATCCATTTATATCTGTTTAATTCCACAGCATATTGGACCTTTTAATTCTGAAAGAAAAGAAGGAGAAAACAACTTTTCAAGTTGGCTTTGAGATAGGTTAAATTGGGAAATGTTTTACATAGCCCTATGCATTAAGTTTTAGGCAGTGAATTTAAATGTTAATACAGTTATGATTTATAGAATGTCTTGCTTAATACAGGCAAAGACCAGCAAAAAAAAGAAGTGAAAAATTACATTTTTCCATACACATTTCCTTTGGGGAATGACATTCCATCATTTTCCTTTCTTTTAGTACTAGATACACACACACACACACACAAGAATTTTGTTACAGTAAAGAAAAAAAATCCTTACCAGCCAGGACATGTTTGGAAATTAAAATTGGCATTTTGGTCATAATTTATCAAAGTCCCATTGCTATATATAAAATCTAGGGTGAAATCTTAAGTTTCTTATTTAGCAATAAATACATTGTTAGCCTTATACAAATGTTAAAGTATTTTCTAAGCATGAGTTCTACACAAAGTTTTAATCACATTTTAGTAATAAACTGCCATATATCATTACCTTAGATGGGTAATAAAAGCAGGGCTTTTTTTGTCATAGAACGGCCAGAACAGAGTTCCGGCACCTTTTTTGGATGGAACCTTGTAGGGTAGGCAAGGCAGATTGTATGATGTGTGTGAGTTTCAGCACCTTTTTTTTTTACAAAAAAAGCACTGAATAAAAGTAAAGATTAAAACTACAGTAACTTTCTAACTGACAGTGCTTATAATTAACCAATTCAGTCCTTTAGGGTGAAAGTTTGATAATTTCAGCTGTCAGTTAAAAGCAGCTCAGTCTCAGAGTCTTGGTTAGTTGTTTGCAGACATTTCATTATCCAACTAGGTAACATCATCAGTCCCAGGGAATGTGAGATTTGCTTCCTGCTTATACAGTATACAGTTGGTAGGGATAAGGTTTTCTCCTTGGTATTGGTTGATTAAGGTATCAGTTTTTGCTTGATGGTTTGTTGGATATTAATCCTTGATCTTAATAGATAAGAACACATCCTTTCTAGCAGCCAATACTCAGATAAACATGGAAAGAGTCAACATTACCCATAATGGAGAAATAGTTGATAAAGATGATAGAACTTGCTGAGATGGTTAAATTGACTTCATTAATCAAAGAAAAGACAGTATCTACATCTATTTCTGACTTAGTCTTTTTGCGTGAAGCAAAAAATAAATAAATAATGAACTTATGATTGTGGTTTGATGATTAGACAGGATAGATTATAGGAAAAATGGGTTATGTTAACCATAGAGCACGGGTGTCAAACTTGTGACGTCACATGATGTGTCGAGACGTATCGTGACTCTTTTTGTATTGCCGACAATGGGGTGAACACGATTTCAGTATAATGAAACCGGCCCATGGGCCAGAAGTTTGACACCCCTGCAGAGAGTAAAAGGTAAATTATAATTGTACTTATAATTGCTTTAAAGAAGATCAGAAGCTACATCTTTGTATCTTTTTTTCTTTCCTTTATTCTACCTTTTTGCCTATTATTAGGAAAAAGCACTATTGGCTTTTTCTTTGATTTATTTCTTTTCCTTTTCTTACTTTATATTAAAAACCTTTAATGAACAATATATAATATATTGAATATTGTCAGGCTTCATCCTTCAAATGAAGAGTAAAGTATAAGTTTCTCTTCCAAGTATGCCAGAAACAGATGTTCATTTGCAAAGTGGTGAGCTCACTGCCTTATCTATAACTACTGCAGAAGTGTTTACATTAACATAAAGTAAATTACTTTTTTTAGAAGTCTTTCTTTCAGCAAGCCATTGCAATGGTGCTTTATAGCCCTTTATAAATATAAAGCATATAATTTCTTTAATGATAAATAAATAATAGTGTGCCTGTTCAGTTATTCCTGATAAGGATTGTTGAGACGCCTTTGAGGCTGCAATTTATCATTTTGCTACTCAGTAATTAGAGCAGTTCTGTTTTCCTGTACTATAGAAGAAGCAGATATGGAACCTCTTCTATGCCTATGAAATCATTAGCAAAACTGGATGTATTGGACTGTCTGAAATAATTAAACTTGAACAACTAAGAACAAATGAATAATTTTGTTTTCTATGTTTCTGGTAAAGAACTATGCAAATGCTTAGAAGGGGTGATAAAGGAGAATATTTGTAGCTCAGGGCTGAAATGTGCTCTCTGAGCTTGGTTGCTTTCTGACAGATGTTCCATTACCAACACTAGATAATATCATCAATGCTAGTAAGGAGGTAGTATAAATGCTTTCAATTTATATTCTAGTGGCTTGCCCTATCAGTGTTGGTGGGAGTGGTCTTTGGTTGGGCTGTTTGCTGTTAGTTTGATCCTATTTTATAAGACATTTGAGTTGAGAAATTGAGAAGTTGAGAAGATGGTAAACCATTGTATAAAAAGGTAAAGGTAAAGGTTCCCCAGCACATGCTTGCTAGTCATTTCCAACTCTAAGGGCCGGTGCTCATCTCCATTTCAAAGTCGAAGAGCCAGCGCTTGTCCGAGGATGTCTCTGTGGTCATGTGGCCGGCATGACTAGACGCCAAAGGTGCACGGAACGCTGTTACCTTCCCACCGTAGTGGTACCTATTTTTCTACTTGCATTTTTACATGCTTTCGAACTGCTAGGTTGGCAGAAGTTGGGACGAGTAACAGGCGCTCACTCTGTTACACGGCACTCAGGATTCAACCCGCCAAACTGCCGATCTTCTGATCGACAAGCTCAGCATCCTAACCCACTGAGCCACCATTCTATATAGGACATAAAATGTCACACTGATAGCTTTTGGTGAAAAAAGAGTTCTAGAAGTTGTAATAGGAATGGAAAGGGAACACATCTAAGAATACAAACTACAAATGATTTGTTTCTCAGGGAATAATAGCAAAAGTTATCCAGAAGCACAGCTAGTTCACTGTTTCTTAATCTGGTTTTATTTCTGAACAAAAATCTAATATCTTCTATGGTTATTGGTTTTTGCTCCTTGAGGAGTCTGGTCTGACATGTTGATTAGTTAGAGGACCCATTTTGTTAACAGTTCTAGCAGTTTAACTGCTATAGTTTGTTTAGAATGCTTCACTATGAAATTAATGAAGCTTCTTGAGCATTTTGCCTTGCAGAATTGGAATTGGAACTTTTTAATGAAATTGTTCCTGCTAATGAGGACCTAAAATGCATTTAAGTATTTGTTGCAAGAGCATATCGAAATGTTTGAAAACCTATTGATAGAATTTTGGTCATAGGAAAGCTTTTGTAAATGAACATCTTATAAATGAAAATGTTGATATTTAGCAATTCTTTTTCTGAACTCAGGATAACTTTTATTAATATCCATAAAACAAGGACATCTGATCCTGATGACTAATGAGACATAACTGATTGCTTATAAACAGAATCCAAAGTGTATCCCTATTGTAGTAAGCCTTGCATAATATGCCACTTTAAAGAATTAATGAGATAAATATGAACAAATATGATATAAAATTATGATAGTGAAATGCATGTATTGATTGATTTATGAATATCTTTCAGTTTGTTTTTAGTTCAAAAAAAGAAGATATTGCTCATAATGTAGCTTTTATGGATGACATCCCCAAAGGGCTTTCTCAGGAATAATCAGACAAAGTCAGAATGACTCCTTTGCCCATGTGATTGAAGTCCCATTCCCCTTTTAAATATGTTACATTATGCACAGACATGGAAAAGGGCTTTAATTGTGCAGGTCCTTCTGATCTTTTTCATTTCCCCTTCAGACAGCCCAGGCCATGATACTTTCAGGCACTATGCTCTCTTCCAAATAACTTTGCTAAATTCAGAGGACTCTCATGAGGGAGACAGCAAGGGAGACAGGGAGATGGAGGGACAGGGAAGGAAGGAGGAAGGGAGAGTAAGAAAGCAAGAAAGGAGAAGAAAGGAAGAAAGGAGAAGCCAGCCATCAAAAGGAAGGAGGGAAGGAAGGAAGGGAAAAAGGAAGGAAAGAGAAAGAAAGAAATCTATCCTCTTAAAAAAACTAAGAGTAAAATCATGTCTTTAGTTCACTGACCTTTAAGTATTAACTGCTGCGATGTTTCCTTGGGATAGTAGTTTGCTATAAGATGCAATAGATGCCTTAGTTCAGGAACTTAGAGTTCAGGGGTGTCAAACTCGCAATGTCACATGACTCGTCACGACGTATCGCGACTTATTTTCCATTACTGGCAATGGGGTGGGTGTGGTTTCGGCATAACGCATCCTGCCCATGGGCTGGCAGTTTGACACCCATTAGAGTTGTTCTCGTACCATGCTTCTGATCTGAACAAAAGAGGAATCCTAATGATCTAAGTACTTTTCTTTTTAAAAATACAAGCATCCTCTGATGGTCATATAGTGTTTTGATTCTCTTTTTCCTCCATGCATCCTTCAATAATTTGCCTCCCAGAATTAACAGTGTAGCCTTGTTTATAGCATTTAGATAGGCCGTATGTACCATAGAACATTGTTATCTGGCATACAAGGATGATATCACAGAAAGCTTATTAGTTGACCAAACTAAGGGATACAAGGAAAATTGTTTTAATGTAGAAAATGGAATTGATTCTCTAGACATGGTTTACATAAGTATAAGCTTCAAAGATTCTTTTTATCTTTTTAAAGTGGTCAGAAATTATCTAAAAGAAGAATAATTTAATATGTTTGCTATGAAGAGCACTACATCTTGGAATTTTTATTATTATTATTATTATTATTATTATTATTATTATTATTATTATTATTATTATTGTTGTTGTTGTTGTTGTTGTTGTTGTTGTTGTTGTTGTTGTTGTTGTTGTTAAAAAATCCCTCTTAAAGTTACTGAAAAAAATCTTCTGATGAAAAATAAAACTAAAATAATCCTATTTGAGATTAATTGATGTGATGTGACACAAGGTCCTCTTCCTCCTCCGGAGCTGCCTTGCAAACATGCACCACAACTGGGAAGGGGCAGAGGGCAGGAATCTGATTACCTGCACGAAGCACCACTTCATCTCCCCACCATAGTGATACCTGTTTTATTTACTCACATAGAACTTGCTTTTGAACTATTAGGTGGCCAGGAGCTGAAACAAGTGACAGGAGCTCACCCCAACACCCTGTGCTAGGACTCAACCAGCTGGAGCAGAAACCATCTCCAGTGTCATTAAACCACTGAGCTGCCACACCTCTCGCGTATATATGTATACATGTTTTACAAGACGGGAGTTCACAAGATATGTAAAAATTGAGGATAAAACCCAACACATTAAATTATACATAGAGATCAACTAGCATCCAATGCAGCTACCACAGCGTTAATGTTGTTTTTATGCTACATTAGCTGAGGTTACAGATGGTCTTCAAGAGCAGTGCCATGAACAGTTTATTTCAATAGTACAATTCTCCCTCAAAAATATATAAACAGAAATAGGGCTGCTTAAATAGTAGAATAAACTCCCTCTTTAAAAGCCCAGTCCCAGCAAGGGACAGCATCTCATCTGGTAAATTATCATGACTAAATTGGAAAGTTGGAACAACATCCTATAAAAAGGCAGTAGCAAACTACTTCTGTTTTGCTCTGAAGAAAACATAGACATATCTGTATGGTTGCCATAAATCTAGTTTGACTCAAGGGAGAATTTACCTTTAAAAAGAAAATACATTTGTCAGGTATAATGCATACCAACCTTTTGTGAAACTCTATACTTGGCAGTTACCTAATATTACAGAGCAATTATCTTTCAAATCATGTCATATTCCAATTATGAATTGAATGCAAATATGAAAAGGGGAAATATTTCTTTTTCTCTTTGATGTTTCTTATTTAAAAATTTAATGTATAATGATTTCTATTTACCTGGGAAACAGCATCTGTTACTGCTGTTGCTATCCCCAAAAATGCATTAGGATTTTCATCTGACTTTGAAAATATTTAGTACTTTTGATTTTACAGCTACAGTACTATGGACTCCAGTGGATTTTTCAAAGAACAGATGTATGCATGTTTAGGTGGGTGGATGTATGTGTACACACACAAACACACGGTCAAATATGTATATCCCATCTGATTATCTATGATGGCTCAACCAAAGAAGGATCAGTGTAATTATAAATTGGATTTTTAAATCTGGATTGTATTAAGAGGCAAGGAGAAATGACTGAGGGAATTGGGACAAAGAATTATTTAGTTGATTATTTCTCCTGAAAATCAAAGTTGCTTTTCATTTGCAAATGAATTAAAAGTATATTAAAATTATAGAAATACATTTTGGCTGATAGACTGGCAAGGGAAAACAATCTGTAATTTTCTCTTGATACCAAACATGCCAAAAATGAACAGTTAGAGCAGGGCTTTTTAACCAGTGGTACAGGTACATTGGCACCTGACAGGTGGTATGCGACCATCCTAGAAAAGTGGTAGCAGGGGAGGGGAATGGCAGCACCGCACAAGCCTGAGCGAGAGATGGCTGGAGCTGCACAGCTGTCAGGGCTCAGCAAAAGTGCAAGGATCAGCCCTTCTTTGGGGCTGTCAGGGCTCAGTGGAAGTGCCAGGATCAGTGCCAGGCTCCAGCTGGAACTCGGCGCTGATCCTGGCACTTCTGCTGAGCCCAGAATAAGTGCCGATCAGCTGGAATGTTGCAGCATCTCCAGGGCCTTGTGATTTACATTCAGATGCTTGGCAACTGATTCATATTTATGATGGTAACACTGTCCCAGGGTCATATGAAATGACTAAAACCTGCTGCAACCACCCAGCAGATGGGGGGAATAAAAACCAAACACCCTCCCACCCCACCCCTGCTGCCAGTCCTCAACAGAAATTCTCACAACAATGAAAATCTTGGACAGGAGGAAGAGTGCTGCTGGGTGGGAAGGCAGGTGTCTTGCTTGGCTGTGGCTTGGGGGGCACTTTTTTCAGTGTCATTGTAACTTTGAACAGTCACTAAGTGAACTGTTGTAAGTTAAGGACTACCTGTACTTCATCACTTTTTTCCTTTTTTTTTTGGTCATCAGGTTTTTGATACCTTGCTAGGCAACTGGTGGTACTCGGATGTTGCAATAGTACAATGGGTGGTACAATGGGTGAAAAGGTTGAAAAGCCCTGAGTTAGAGCACCTTATAAAAAGGACTTCCTCTGAAAACAGATTGAAAGCTTCATTACTGCAAAATGATACCTCAGATTATACAACAGTTTTGTTGTTGTTGTTGTTAGTTGCGAAGTCGTGTCCGACCCATCGCGACCCTATGGACAATGTTCCTCCAGGCCTTCCTGTCCTCTACCATCTTCTGGAGTCCATCTAAGCTCACGCCTACTGCTTCAGTGACTCCATCCAGCCACCTCCTTCTCTGTCGTCCCCTTCTTCTCTTGCCCTCAACCTTTCCCAGCATTAGGCTCTTCTCCAGTGAGTCCTTCCTTCTCATTAGGTGGCCAAAGTATTTGAGTTTTAGCTTCAGGATCTGGCCTTCTAAAGAGCAGTCAGGGTTGATATCCTCTAGGACTGACCGGTTTGATTGCCGTGCAGTCCAAGGAACTCGCAGGAGTCTTCTCCAGCACCATAGTTCAAAGGCTTCAATTCTTTGGCGCTCAGCCTTTCTTATGGTCCAGCTTTCACTGCCATACATTGTAACTGGGAAGACCATAGCCTTGACTATACGCACTTTGGTTGACAGGGTGATGTCTCTGCTTTTTAGTGTGCTGTCTAGATTTGCCATTGCTTTCCTTCCCAGGAGCAAGCGTCTTTTAATTTCTTGGCTACAGTCCCCATCTGCAGTGATCTTGGAGCCCAGGAAAATAAAATCTGTCACTACCTCCATTTCTTCCCCATCTATTTGCCAGGAATTGAGAGGGCCAGATGCCATGATCTTGGTTTTCTTAATGTTTAGTTTCAACCCAAGTTTTGCACTCTCCTTCTTCACCCGCAACAAGAGGCTCTTTAGTTCTTCTTCACTTTCTGCCATTAGAGTGGTATCATCTGCATATCTTAGGTTGTTGATGTTTCTTCCGGCAATCTTAATTCCAACTTTTGATTCATCTAGCCCTGCCTTTCTCATGATGTGCTCTGCATATACGTTAAATAGGCAGGGTGACAGTATACAGCCTTTCCGGACTCCTTTCCCAATTTTGAACCAATCAGTGGTTCCGTGTCCAGTTCTCACTGTTGCTTCTTGGCCCACATATAGATTTCTCAAGAGAGAAATAAGATGGTCTGGTATGCCCATCTCTTTAAGGACTTGCCAGAGTTTGTTATGATCCACACAATCAAAGGCTTTAGCATAGTCAATGAAGCAGAAATAGATGTTTTTCTGGAACTCTCTAGCTTTCTCCATGATCCACCGTATGTTAGCAATTTGATCTCTAGTTCCTCTGCCTCTTCGAAATCCTGCCTGTACTTCTGGTAGTTCTCGATCCACATACTGCTGGAGTCTAGCTTGTAGAATTTTAAGCATAACTTTACTAGCATGAGAAATGAGTGCAATGGTGCGATAGTTTGAACATTCTTTGGCACTGCCTTTCTTTGGAATTGGAATGTAAACTGATCTTTTCCAATCCTGTGGCCACTGTTGAGTTTTCCAAATTTGCTGGCAAATTGAGTGCAGCACTTTTACTGCATTGTCTTTTAAGATTTTGAATAGCTCAGCTGGAATATTGTCACCTCCACTAGCTTTGTTGTTGCTCAGCTTTCCTAAGGCCCACTTCACTTCACATTCTAGGATGTCTGGCTCAAGGTCAGTGACCACCTCATTGTGATTATCAGGGATGTTAAACTCAGTCTTGTATAGTTCTTCTGTGTAATTTTGCCACCTCTTCTTAATCTCTTCTGCCTCTGTTAGGTCCCTGCCATTTTGGTCCTTTATCATGCCCATTTTTGCATGAAACGTTCCTTTCATCTCTCCAATTTTCTTGAAAAGATCTCTGGTCCTCCCTATTCTATTGTTTTCTTCTATTTCTTTGCATTGTTCATTTAAGAAGGCATTCTTATCTCTTCTAGCTATTCTTTGGAATTCTGCATTTAATTGGGCATATCTTTCTTTTTCTCCCTTGCCTTTCGCTTCCCTCCTTTCCTCAGCTATTTGCAAAGCTTCCTCAGACAGCCATTTTGCTTTCTTGCATTTCTTTTTCTTTGGGATGGTTTTGGTTGCTACCTGTTGTACAATGTTGCGAACCTCTGTCCTTAGTTCTTCAGGCACTCTGTCTATCAGATCTAATTCCTTAAATCTATTTGTCACCTCTACTGTATATTCAACAGGGATATGATTTAATTCATACCTGAGTGGCCTAGTGCTTTTCCCTACTTTCTTCAGTTTAAGCCTAAACTTTGCAAGGAGAAGCTCATGGTCTGAGCCACAGTCAGCTCCTGGTCTTGTTTTTACTGACTGTATAGAGCTTCTCCATCTTTGGCTGCAGAGCACATAGTCAATCTGATTTCTGTGTTGACCGTCTGGTGATGTCCATGTGTAGAGCCGTCTCTTGGGTTGTTGGAAAAGAGTGTTTGCTATGACCATCGTATTCTCTTGACAAAATTCTATCAGCCTGTGCCCTGCTTCATTTTGTACTCCAAGGCCAAACTTGCCTGTTATTCCAGTTATCTTTTGGCTTCCTACTTTAGCATTCCAATCCCCCATGACGATAAGGACATCATTTTTTGGTGTTACTTCTATAAGGTGCTGTAGGGCTTCATAGAACCGGTCAATTTCATCCTCTTCAGCACCGGTGGTTGGGGCATAGTCTTGGACTACTGTGATATTGAATGGTTTGCCTTGGATTCGAACTGAGATCATTCTGTCATTTTGAGGATTGTATCCCAGTATTGCTTTTCCTATTTTTTTATTGACTATGAAGGCTACTCCATTTCTTCTGAGGGATTCTTGCCCGCAGTAGTATACCTGATGGTCATCTGAATTAAATTCACCCATTCCTGTCCATTTTAGTTCGCTGATACCTAAGATGTAAATGTTTAGTCTTGTCATCTCTTGTTTGACCACGTCCAGCTTTCCTTGATTCATGGATCTTACATTCCAGGTTCCTATGGAGAAAAAATCTTTACAGCATCGGACTTTCCTTTCACCACCAGGCATATCCACAGCTGAGCGTCCTTTCGGCTTTGGCCCAGTCGCTTCATTCTTTCTGGCGCTACTAGTACTAGCCCTCTGCTCTTCCCCAGTAGCATATTGGACGCCTTCTGACCTGAGGGGCTCATCTTCCAGCATCATATCGTTTTGCCTTTTGGTACTGTCCATAGGGTTTTCATGGCAAAGATACTGGAGTGGGTTGCCATTTCCTTCTCCAGTGGATCACGTTTTGTCAGAACTCTCTGCTATGACTTGTCTGTCTTGGGTGGCCCTGCACGGCATAGCTCATAGCTTCATTGAATTACGCAAGCCCCTTCGCCACAACAAGGCAGTAATCCATGAAGGGGTATACAACAGTACATATACACAATTAATGCTAGTTTTAAAAGAACTTCACAGGCTTCATATATACTTTTTGGATCTACTTAAAGTTTTCATGCCTCTCTTTTCATACCAATCTGTGTGTTCACTAAATTTTTTGACTGAAATTCTTTTTCAAACATTAACTCAACCAGAAAGGAAATTTGTTATAAGGAAGATTATTTTCCCCAGCATAGTATATCCAATTATGATACAAAACTGGATTTCATTCACACTTAACTACTAAATGCTTCTTGTTTTGTATGTACTTTGTAAGTTTTTCTGCTTAACTTTAATTTTCAATTTTTGATCGTTTCCAAATTATTGAACAGTCTATTAGGCACACAACAAACAAAATGATTTAGAATGGTTGAATTCACCTGAGCTTTTATGAAAGTGTTATTCTCAATTAATCTGATCTTTTAGGACTTCAAAAACCATTTATTGATTAATTTGATTTGATTTGAAAATGGGATGCTCCACCACCTAATCATAGGAGCATAGGTCCTTCAGAACTGGAATTATGTGTTTTTATTGTCCTAAGTCCTACTGAGGAATATACATCTTGCACTGTAGTTTCTAGATTCTCTTAAGGAAAGCTCATATTAAGAATATTGTCATCAAACTGCTATGAAATCTATCACCATGCCTTTCTCATTGTTTAAACATGCTTTTTCTTGTGACTTATGACACCAGGGTTCACACTTGGAATTGTAAAACATATGTTATACATAGTAAAAGGAATCAGTTTCTTGTTCTATGGAAGGCCATTAGAGGCATCTTATACTGTATAATGGGACACGGTGGCTCAGTGGGTTAGGATGCTGAGCTTGTCGATCAGATGGTCGGCAGTTTGGCGGGTCGAATCCTGAATGCCGCGTAACAGAGTGAGTGCCTGTTACTCGTCCCCGCTTCTGCCAACCTAGCAGTTAAAAAAACACGCAAAAGTGCAAGTAGAAAAATAGGGACCACTACAGTGGGAAGGTAACAGCGTTCCCTGCACCTTTGGCGTCTACTCATGCCAGCCACATGACCACGGAGACGTCCTCGGACAAGCGCTGGCTCTTCAGCTTTGAAACGGAGATGAGCACCAGCTCCTAGAGTTGGAAACGACTAGCACACATGTGCGGGGGAACCTTTATCTTTACCTTTATACTGTATAATCATGTTATGTAATTATTAATTGCTTCTATCTTTGTTTTCAGATTTTTTAAACTTGGAGTTTAATAAATCTTTTTACTGTTTTTTTTTACTTAAAATGGTAACATAAAGTTTCCTCAATATAAAGACACATCTGCTACTTGTTGATTCTGTGCTTACCAATACAGAACTAGACAAAATAGGCTATTGCACTGACAACAATGGTATATATTGTCAATGTCATGGATTCACACAGTTCATCATGTAGCTCTGAAATCTGGACCATCCAAAGGGTGCAATAAAGTCAGATGCTTTTGATTTGTGGCTCTTGACAAAAGAATAGAGAGTATCTTAGACCACAAAAAGGGTAATTAATTTGGTATTAGATTAAGTAAGACCAAACTGGTTATTGGATACCATAATAATGAAATTAAAGTTTAATTATTGTGATTGTATAATGGAAAGGCAAGTGAGCTGATATTTGGAAAAATAAAAAATTGTGGGGGGAAAAAGCAGCCACCAGAATGCAAGCTGTCTAGATACTATTCCTGATGACACAAATCTGAGGCTACAAGAACTCACATATGTGCCTGGTAAAATTATATCCATGTTGTTGTTGTTAGCTGCGAAGTCGTGTCCGACTCATCGCGACCCTATGGACAACGTTCCTCCAGGCCTTCCTGTCTTCCACCATCTTCTGGAGTCCATTTAAGCTCACGCCTACTGCTTCAGTGACTCCATCCAGCCACCTCATTCTCTGTCGTCCCCTTCTTCTATTGCCCTCGATCTTTCCCAGCATTAGGCTCTTCTCCAGTGAGTCCTTCTTTCTCATTAGGTGGCCAAAGTATTTGAGTTTTAGCTTCAAGATCTGGCCTTCTAAAGAGCAGTCAGGATTGATCTCCTCTAGGACTGACCGGTTTGATCGCCTTGCAGTCCAAGGGACTCGCAGGAGTCTTCTCCAGCACCAGAGTTCAAAGGCCTCAATTCTTTGGCGCTCAGCCTTTCTTATGGTCCAACTTTCACTGCCATACATTGCAACTGGGAAGACCATAGCCTTGACTATACGCACTTTTGTCGACAGGGTGATGTCTCTGCTTTTTAGTGTGCTGTCTAGATTTGCCATGGCTTTCCTTCCCAGGAGCAAGCGTCTTTTAATTTCTTGGCTACAGTCCCCATCTGCAGTGATCTTGGAGCCCAGGAAAACAAAATCTGTCACTACCTCCATTTCTTCCCCATCTATTCGCCAGGAATTGAGAGGGCCAGATGCCATGATCTTGGTTTTCTTAATGTTAAGTTTCAACCCAACTTTTGCACTCTCCTTTTTCACCCGCAACAAGAGGCTCTTTAGTTCTTCTTCACTTTCTGCCATTAGAGTGGTATCATCTGCGTATCTTAGGTTGTTGATATTTCTTCCAGCAATCTTAATTCCAACTATTGATTCATCTAGCCCTGCCTTTCTCATGATGTGCTCTGCATATAAGTTAAATAGGCAGGGCGACAGTATACAGCCTTGCCGGACTCCTTTCCCAATTTTGAACCAATCAGTGGTTCCGTGTCCAGTTCTCACTGTTGCTTCTTGACCCGCATATAGGTTTCTCAAGAGACAAATAAGATGGTCTGGTACTCCCATCTCTTTAAGAACTTGCCACAGTTTGTTATGATCCACACAATCAAAGGCTTTAGCATAGTCAATGAAGCAGAAGTAGATGTTTTTCTGGAACTCCCTAGCTTTCTCCATGATCCAGCGTATGTTGGCAATTTGATCTCTAGTTCCTCTGCCTCTTCGAAATCCTGCCTGTACTTCTGGTAGTTCTCGATCCACATACTGCTGAAGTCTAGCTTGTAGGATTTTAAGCATGACTTTACTAGCATGAGAAATGAGTGCAATGGTGCGATAGTTTGAACATTCTTTGGCACTGCCTTTCTTTGGAATTGGAATGTAAACTGATCTTTTCCAATCCTGTGGCCACTGCTTAGTTTTCCAAATTTGCTGGCAAATTGAGTGTAGCACTTTTACTGCACTGTCTTTTAAGATTTTGAATAGCTCAGCTGGAATACTGTCACCTCCACTAGCTTTGTTGTTGCTCAGCTTTTCTAAGGCCCACTTCACTTCACATTCTAGGATGTCTGGCTCGAGGTCAGTGACCACCTCATTGTGATTATCAGGGACGTTAAGCTCATTCTTGTATAGTTCTTCTGTGTAATTTTGCCACCTCTTCTTAATCTCTTCTGCCTCTGTTAGGTCCCTGCCATTTTGGTCCTTTATCATGCCCATTTTTGCATGGAATGTTCCCTTCATCTCTCCAATTTTCTTGAAAAGATCTCTGGTCCTCCCTATTCTATTGTTTTCTTCTATTTCTTTGCACTGTTCATTTAAGAAGGCATTCTTATCTCTTCTAGCTATTCTCTGGAATTCTGCATTCAATTGGGCATATCTATGTTTTTCTCCCTTGCCTTTCGCTTTCCTCCTTTCCTCAGCTATTTGCAAAGCTTCCTCAGACAGCCATTTTGCTTTCTTGCATTTCTTTTTCTTTGGGATGGTTTTGGTTGCTACCTGTTGTACAATGTCGCGAACCTCTGTCCATAGTTCTTCAGGCACTCTGTCTATCAGATCTAATTCCTTAAATCTATTTGTCACCTCTACTGTATATTCAATAGGGATATGATTTAATTCATACCTGAGTGGCCTAGTGCTTTTCCCTACTTTCTTCAGTTTAAGCCTAAACTTTGCAAGGAGAAGCTCATGGTCTGAGCCACAGTCAGCTCCTGGTCTTGTTTTTACCGACTGTATAGAGCTTCTCCATCTTTGGCTGCAGAGCATATAGTCAATCTGATTTCTGTGTTGACCGTCTGGTGATGTCCATGTGTAGAGCCGTCTCTTGGGTTGTTGGAAAAGAGTGTTTGCTATGACCATCGTATTCTCTTGACAAAATTCTATCAGCCTGTGCCCTGCTTCATTTTGTACTCCAAGGCCAAACTTGCCTGTTATTCCAGTTATCTTTTGGCTTCCTACTTTAGCATTCCAATCCCCCATGATGATAAGGACATCATTTTTTGGTGTTAGTTCTATAAGGTGCTGTAGGGCTTCATAGAACTGGTCAATTTCATCCTCTTCAGCACTGGTGGTTGGGACATAGACTTGGACTACTGTGATATTGAATGGTTTGCCTTGGATTCGAACTGAGATCATTCTGTCATTTTGAGGATTGTATCCCAGTATTGCTTTTCCTACTCTTTTATTGACTATGAAGGCTACTCCATTTCTTCTGAGGGATTCTTGTCCACAGTAGTATACCTGATGGTCATCTGAATTAAATTCACCCATTCCTGTCCATTTTAGTTCGCTGATACCTAAGATGTCGATGTTCAGTCTTGTCATCTCTTGTTTGACCACGTCCAGCTTGCCTTGATTCATGGATCTTACATTCCAGGTTCCTATGGAGAAAAAATCTTTACAGCATCGGACTTTCCTTTCACCACCAGACATATCCACAGCTGAGCGTCCTTTCGGCTTTGGCCCAGTCGCTTCATTCTTTCTGGCGCTACTAGTACTAGCCCTCTGCTCTTCCCCAGTAGCATATTGGACGCCTTCCGACCTGAGGGGCTCATCTTCCAGCATCATATCGTTTTGCCTTTTGGTACTGTCCATAGGGTTTTCATGGCAAAGATACTGGAGTGGGTTGCCATTTCCTTCTCCAGTGGATCACGTTTTGTCAGAACTCTCAGCTATGACCTGTCCGTCTTGGGTGGCCCTGCACGGCATAGCTCATAGCTTCATTGAATTACGCAAGCCCCTTCGCCACGACAAGGCAGTAATCCATGAAGGGGAAAATTATATCCATAAAACATATAATTTATTATTTGGATTTCTTATATGGTTCTCTGTTGACTCCTTAGCAGAATATGACATTTTTTTCCTCTTTATGTGTTTGTGGGTGGGTGTGCATCTGTGTATGTGTTTCTGTGTGTTATTTGCAGAAAATTCATTTGTTGATTCTTTTGCATGAAATATGGATGAGTTTTTTGTCAATAAGTGTTTATTTATGTATGGTTTCCCTTTCCCTAGCTTTGCATTTACTTAGAACCAAACTCATATTTTCCAAAAGAAAAAACTAAATCTAGGCTTTTTGGATTCAATCAAAAGATTTAAAAAGATTAGTCCTTGTCATTCCTCCAACTCCTTATCAATAATATCTCTAAATATTTTCTTTTTTTATTTCTTTATTTTTTTGTTCACAATTTCAGTAACTTAAAAGGTTGCAGTGGTTTAGCATATGACCTCACAGGAAGCTGGGAATTCCAAGTTGTATTTGGGATCTTGAAGAAACTCAGCTCTTATTTCAAGAAGGTTTTAATCATTCTTTGAAATTCAACACAGAGACAGGTACTTATACCTCGTGTTCAATGTAACTTTGAGATCAATGTCCAGTAAATCCTTTTCCACTTCATAATAGAAGTTTCAATATGTAAAAGCTCTAAAACTGGAAGTTTTTAAGTAACAATTCACATTTTAAAATTCCAGGAATTGTAAGGTATATCTTTATGTTTTCAGTTACTTTTTTTTTCTAGTGAAGACTACCACATTCCCCTCTATAAATTCTTCACCTGAAGGACTGAGATATGGAATGAGTTTTAACTCAGCTTGTTCATACCATTCATAGAGTACAACCATGTGCCCAAAGGTTTTGGTTAATCTCAAAAGACCCTTCCAGAGTAAAATCTTTGGAAGATGCATTTCATTTCAATCCTTGTTGAATTATTATTTCTGAAGAAATTGAAATCCAATCCACATTGGGTTAAGATGTAATTTATTCAATGGATTAAAAAAAAGTAAGCTGCCCCTGAGGTATACACTCTACATTTGCTTCAGAATAAATCAAAGGCTTTAGCGTTATTTGCTCGTTCCCCATTTGAAACGATTGCAGACAGCCTAAAAACTAGAGAGCTCTTAAGGGCCATGGGTAAAATCTATTTCATTTCACCCTGTCACTCTGCTCTTTCTCACTAAACAAGCCCCATGTGAAGTTTGCTCTCTTGTTCTTGTTTAAGCATGAAGATGTTTGTTTATTTAATGTAGCTTTGATCCTAGTTACAAATGATATTATCTTCTCCATTGGATACAAATGTCCAATTTGCCATTTAATGGGGGCAGTTATAACGAAGCCTATTTCCCATGCTGAAAAAGAATGTTTTAAAATGTGTTTTATTGATTTACATATTTTCAAAAACCAAGCTGATGGCAAGTAAAGGATGAATCTCTTGCCTTTGTATTTATTTTCTTTTTTCATCTCTCCCTCTCTGTCTGTTTGTCTATATGTTTCTATGTCTCGATAAAATATGGACATACAAAGATATTCTAAATTCTGAAGGGAACTTAAAATACAGGCAAGAGGTGGAAAATCAGGGCATCGATTTAACATGGGGGGGTCACATTTGCAAATGCAAGTGGGATACGGTATTAAACAGGATGGATTTTATAAAGAGCAGACTATGTTTGACCGGACTTTACTAACTTTCAGAGGGACATTTTGGTGGGGCAACCTGGCCATTGTAAAAGCAGAAGCATAAGTCCTCGACTTATGAGCGCAATCGAGCCCAGGATTCCGGTTGCTAAACGAGGATTTTCCCCCGCTTTACAGCTTTCCTTGAGGCAGTTAAGCCAATCACTGCAGTTGTTAAGTTCGTAAGAACGGTGGTTAATTGAATCTGGATTTTCCCCTCCCCCCTTGATTTTGCTCATCGGAAGGCTGCCAAAGGGGATCACGTGACCCCGGGACACTGCGACCATTGTAAATGTGAGTCGGTGGCCAAGTGTCTGAATTTTGATCACGAGACCAAGGGGAACGCTGCAACGGTTCTAAGTGTGAACACTGCTTTGTTCAGTGTTGTAACTTCGGTCACTAAATGAACTGTTTTAAGTTGAGGACTCTGTGCGCAAGAAAGCCATCAGCCTCCCGACAGATGGCTTTCATAGTCTGTCACAAGAGCCATCGATTCAACGAATCCGTCCAACTTTTTGTTGAAGCCGACCAAGCCGGTAGCCGTGTCTCCTGGTAGCCAATCCCAAGGTGGCTGGGGAATTCTGGGAGTTGAAGTCCGCCCATTTGGAAAGTTCCCAACACTATTCTCAAGGTTTTCCTGTCTTAGAGCAGGGATAAAGCAGGATAGAGCAGGGTGCCACCGATCAGAGAATGTCGTTTGGTGGCCCCCAGGGGGAGGTCCTTCTCTGTGGGCGCCCCGGAATTATGGAATCGGTTGCCAGTTGAGCTCCGGATGGCGCACGACCTCCGCTCCTTCCGACGCGATCTGAAAACGCATTTATTTGAACAAGCTGGCTTGGCCTGATGGGGGATGGGTTGGGTTTTTTATCGTTCTTAATATTTGTATTTATTGTTTTTTCCTTGGGCATTATGTTTAATTCCTTTTAACTTTTGTATTTTTGTATTTTATACATTTGCCCTGTTCACCGCCCTGAGTCCTTCGGGAAAAGGGCGGTATATTAATATTATTATTATTATTATTATTATTATTATTATTATTATTATTATTATTATTATTATTATTATTATTATTATTATGTGTGTAACCTTAAATAGATTATTTCACATTGTTAACCATACTTAAGGAAACTTACAGAACATGTAACCTTTTGCTAATATAGTCACATTTGATGAGTACTTAGTATTCTTTGATTTTCTACTTTTCTATTTCTATTTTCTATTGCTATTATTTTTTCTAGCTTCATAATGAAACAATCATCAATTTAATGGAAAAAAGGAATTTCAGAGATGAAAAACAAAGAACCTAAGAAAATATAGCCCAGAGGGTAGAACTGGCACAAAACAAATTGCACAAACTGAGGGTTTATTTCATTGGAGAAAATGGAAATTTGAGCCCTTCATTCTTGCTGAATCTCACTGTCAACCGTCCCATTGGCATATGCAGCAAAAGAAACTCATAGGACATTATTTTACCAAGAGTTTAACTTTACTGATAGATCACATGAATCAAGATCACATGAAGTGTTAATTCCACTTTACAATGCCTTGGTAAGGCCACACTTGGAATACTGCATCCAGTTTTGGTCACCATGATGTAAAAAAGATGTTGAGACTCTAGAAAGAGTACAGAGAAGAGCAACAAAGATGATTAGGGGGCTGGAGGCCAAAACATATAAGGAACGGTTGCTGGAATTGAGTATGTCTAGTTTAATGAAGAGAAGGACGAGGGGTGACATGATAGCAGTGTTCCAATATCTCAGGGTTGCCACAAAGAAGAGGGAATCAAGCTATTCTCCAAAGCATCTGAAGGCAGGATAAGAAGCAACGGATGGAAACTAGTCAAGGAGAGAAGCAACCTAGAACTAAGGAGAAACTTCCTGACAGTTAGAACAATTAATCAGTGGAACAACCTGCCTCCAGAAGCTGTGAATGCTCCAACACTGGAAGTTTTAAAGAACAGATTGTACAGCCATTTGTCTGAAATGGTATAGGGTTTGCTGTCTGAGCAGTGGTTGGACTAGATGACCTCCAAAGCCCCTTCCAATTTTATATTATTATTGTTGTTGTTGTTGTTGTTGTTGTCCATACAGGCACAGAAGAAGCGAAGCTAGTTCTGAGGTTTTTGGGTGAAAAACACCTTAGTTAATTTCCCCTTTTCCCCATTTGGGCCACCCATTGTCTATTGTCCACCAATCCAACATGTTCTTTTTATTTTGGAAAAACAGTTGGCACCTTTGGAAGGTTTCCATCACATGAACTTGAAGTGTCAGGATTTTCTCAGGCTACAAACAGCTCTCATAAATTCTTCACCTCCCTCTCTGCTCCAATACATTCCAAGCCCTCCCCTCCCTCTCCCTTAGTTTCTGTTGTGAAGTTGCAAGTAGAGGTGCGTTATGAGTCAGCCATGACAAGAACCAAATAACTATTTTATACAATTAATTGAAAAAAAAAATAGAAATATGAATATTTTGCCTGCAAGTAAATGTGAAGTAAAATGCAAATCATTCTGGATCCTTCAAGACTAGACTTCTGATAAGAAGGAAACAGATTTGAAATATTGCAATATTTTGTTACTTCATTTATATTTCAGTACTCTTACAAGTTACAGTAACTTTTTATTGTAATACTCTTTCATTTATTCATAAACACACATATATAGGCATACAATAAATCTTTCTGCAAAGACTTAAGGATATATAGAGTAAACAGTAAAAGATAATTTATTTTTTAATAATCCTGTAAGACTGGTAAAACTTTGTAATCTTACCAAGCATTTGATTCTAATTCTAAGTATATTTCAGATTAGATCTTTCTCGCTCTTGCTCTTTATAGTATGTGGCTAATTACCTTCAAGTTCAATATAGTTAGACAATTGGCTTAGTTTAATGGAAGAGGGGAAGCGGAGAACAATGAAAGAGATAGGTAAAGGGCTGGACACAGGTCGAAGAGCTTTTAGGACAAGGGCGGACTTTTTAAAACTTATATGAAATCCTAGTGTATGCATCAGTGAATAGTGAACAATAGAGTTTTATTCCCCTTTTCATTACATCTGTATTCCTTATGATGCTTTTCTGCTCTGTGCAGCATAGTAACCACCCAGCTCTAGGCAGATAAGGTAATATGCGGGGAGGAAGAAAGGGAATTGCTGGAGGTGGAAACAGTGTCGTGCTCAGTGTTTTGAGCAGTGAAGGCAGTGTTTCAGCCTGCAGTGCCACAGTGATGGAGCAGCCATTGCAGCTGGGAAGATTCCCTCCGTTACTGACCATCTTCAGAAGAAAAGGAGGAGGTGTGACAAAAAGAGGAAACATGGCAAACATGGAGGCATAACAATCTAAGCTAAAAGCCAGACCTTACAGAGTGTCTCTTCCATCTATTTTGTTTGCAAATGCTCGCTCCTTAGAACCAAAAATGGATTACTTGAGGCTGAATTTAACAACAAACAGGGAGGTGAGAAATTGCTATGTCATCATTGCAACAGAAACTTAGTTAAAGCCCTCTGTCCCAGATAGTGCTGTTAGCCTGATGGGATTTTCAACATTTCAGCTGGACCGGAATTTTGCTCTATTACACAGATGGTGTAATAATGCCAAGGTGGTTTCAAGCCTGTGCTCCCCAGATGTGGAGCTTCTGACCATCAAATGCAGACTCTTCTATCTGCCTAGCCCTAGAGAATTCTGTTACCATTATTACAGCTGTGTATATCCCCCCTGATGCAAATACAGAAGAGGCCCTGAAGATTCTGTCATACCATCAGTGACTTACAAACTACTCACCCAAAGGGGCATATATTGCAGTGGGAGACTTTATCCAAGTGGATTTGAAAGCTACCCTGCCACATTTCCATCAACATGTGGACTTTGCAGTCAGAGGGGACAATACACTGGATCTTGCCTATTCCAACATCAAGAAGGCTTCCAAAGCTATCCCCTGCCCTCACCTGGGCCCCTCTGACCATCTCTCAGTGCTGCTCATTCCAACATAAACCAGAGTGAAACCTACAGTAAAGCAGGTGAGAGTTTGGACAGAGGGACCTATAGAAGCATTACAAGACTGCTTTGAGTGAACAGATTGGAGCATGTTTAAGGAAGCAGCTACTGATAACCAACATACAAATGTAGAGGAGTATGCCACCATGATGTCTGCATATATCCAAAAGTGCATAGAAGATGTCTGTGTCCTGAAAAGCATTGTTGTGAGGGCAAATGAAAAACTGTGGCTGACTTATGAGGTCCACAAGATGCTGAAAGCACAGAATGTGGCTTTTAAATCTGGTGACATGCTGGCACTTAGAACAGCCAGAGCAAATCTGAAAAGTGCCATAAAAGGTGCAAAGCAAACCCATTACCAGAAAATTCAGAACTTTTTTCAGGATCCAACAAACACCAGGCCTTGGTGGAGCAGTGGGCTAATGCCTCCTTAAGTAACACCAGCTGCCTGCAATTAGTGCAGGTTCGCATCCCACCAGGCTCAAGGTTGACTCAGCCTTCCATCCTTCCGAGGTAGGTAAAATGAGGACCCAGATTGTTGGGGGCAATTAAGCTGACTTTGTAATAATGCTGCTTGGGGGGCGAAAGCCCTAATAAGCAGGCATATACATAGAATGAAGGCTACTGCTAAGTTTGTAAGCCGCCCTGAGTCTTCGGAGAAGGGCGGGATATAAATGGAATTAAAATAAAAATAAAAAATAAAAAATGTGGCAAGGGATCCAGGCTATTACGGATTACAAGGTGACTCCATCGAGATGCAAGGACGACACAGACTTCCTAAACAAACTGAATACATTTTTGGTTGATTTGAGGCATCAGATAGCACTCCTGCAAAGAAAGCTGTGCCTCATCCTGATGAGCAAGTGCTAAGCTTTAATGTCACCTCTGTCTGGAAAACACTGCAGATAGTTAACATTCAAAAAGCAGCAAGCCCAGATAACATCCCTGGACGTGTCCTTAGGGAATGTGCAGGTGAGCTGGCTTGTGTTCTCACAGATATTTTCAATATCTCATTGCAGCAGGCATCATGTTTTAAGATGGCCATCATCTTATCATTGCCAAAAAAGTCCACAATTACAGGCGAGTTGGAACAAATACTTCTAATAGCATTTTCTTGAGCACAGGTTCTCATCAGGGCTGCGTTCTAAGTCTGCTGCTGTTCCCCCTGTTGACCCATGACTGTTGTTGAAGTGGCTGAAGGACCACTCGGGACGACAGGTTACTTAACTAGGATTTATTTCAGAACAAGGCAAAGAACAGTATAACTTGTCCGGCTTTTATAGCCGGCGGCTGCCAGTGTAGTCCAATCAGGTTCGTTTCTTTTGGCGCCACGTCTTGCTGAACCAATCACCGCCGTCGCGTCTTGACAGCTCTTCTTTCCGCGTGGTGAGTCGGCTTCTGTGTTTTGACAGCTGCGAGCTGTCAAATGGCTGCGCCTGCGCCCTGGCAGGGAACTTTGACAGATGTCAAAGTTCCCGCGTGTTTCCCTGTCAGTGGTGTTTACCTCATAGAATAAACGGTTATAACTTGCTAATAACGTTTGTACATGTGTGTTTGTATACATTACACCCCTTACCCCTCCCCTGGATTGTTTCTCCCCCCTTGTTGGTTGTTGGAGCCGGCCCATTCATAGTCCTTTAAATATGCTGGTGCTCTTCTGTTTCTGATAGAACGTCTTGGGGGTGGTGTGTTTTCGTGTTCCGGTGGTGGTATGTTTTCTTGCTCCCCTTCCTCTTGCTCTGGTGCAGGTATGATGTCCAGGGGGGGTGGGGTTTGGCTGTCTGGTGGGGGAAGGTCTGGGTGGTGTTGTGGTTGTCTTGGCCTGAGCTAATCTATGTGCTGTCGCAAGTTGCCTTCAGTAGGCGTATGTACTAAATAGGAAATGGGTCCTGTTTGTTGTAACACAGTCCCTTGGACCCATTTGTTTTTGGTTGTGTATGATCGTCCCCAGATAATTTGCCCAGGTTTAAATGTACGGGGTGGGGGTGTGATCCGGTTCCGTTATATAAGTGTCGGGATGCAGTCTGTCGAGCCGCGTTATCAGTCTCCTTCCTCATCTTAGCTCCGCTGGTGTCTTGCCGGTTGCCGTACAGGGAGTTGTGTGTTGTGCCATCAGGAACTGGCTGAGTCGTCGCTGCCAGTTCCCCTTTACGAACTTTTTTAATGCTTCTTTAGTTGAGCGCACCATAATTTCAGCCATCCCATTCGTCGATGGGTGGAACGGTGCAGAAGTGACCAGCCTAATACAGTTCTTCATAGCGAACATCTGAAATTCACGAGAGGTGAATTGTGGTCCATTGTCTGAAACCATGGTGTCTGGGAGGCCGTGGGTGGCGAAGACTTTTCTAAGGGCTTGTATGGTGTCTCCTGAAGTGGTTTTCCTAAGAGGGATTACTTAAAGCCATTTTGAGTACCTGTCAACTATTATTAGGAAACTCTGCCCTTGGATTGGTCCTGCAAAATCTAGATGTATGCGTGACCATGGGTTTTTTGTTGTTTCCCATCTATGTACTGGGGCTTGGGGAGGTTCGCTTCTCGTTGCTTGGCAGGGGTAGCACCCTCCCACATGTTTTTCTATATCCTTATCTATGCCTGGCCACCACACATAACTCCTTGCTAGAGCTTTCATTTTAACTATGCCTGGATGTCCTTCGTGTAGGGTGTCTAGGGTTTGTGCTATGTTTTTGTCTGGTATTACTACTCTGTTCCCCCACAGAAGGCATACCAAGTGTGATGACATTTCATTTTGTCTGTTATAGTATGGCTGGAATTGTGGGTGTGGATTTTTGGCTGGCCATCCTGTGGTTGTCCACCTAAGAATCCTGCTCAGGACTTTGTCCTTGGCTGAATTTTTTGCTATGATTTTGGCGGAAAGGGGGCAGTCTGGAAGTTGTGATATTGCCAGTATGAGCCCTGCAGGAGCTGGGTCAGTGTCGTTGCTTTGAATGGGCAGTCTGCTGAGGCAGTCTGCGTGTCCCAATTCTTTCCCTGGCTTGTGTATTAATTTGTACGAATATGCTGACAAGAAGGTGGACCAGCGCAGTATTCTTGGTGATAGAATCTGTGGGGTTGTTTTGTCCCAGGTGAATATTCCTAGCAGGGGTTTGTGATCCATGAATATAGTAAAGGGTCTCCCATAGAGATAGTCGTGGAACTTTTTTACCCCAGCGACTATTGCTAGCGCTTCTCTGTCGATCTGCGCGTAGTTTCTTTCAGCTTTTGAAAGTGTGCGGGAATAAAAGGCTATGGGTCTTTGGGTGCCATCCTTGTATAGGTGGCTTAGCACCGCCCCAATTCCATAGGGAGATGCATCGCAAGCGATGCATACTGGTGTGTCTTCTCTAAAGAGTGTGACAGTTGAACTGTTACAAATAATATTTTTCAATGACTGGAAGCTATTTTCATGCGTTTTGGTCCAGGACCAGGCAGTGCCCTTGTCCAGGAGCCTGTGGAGAGGTTCAGCTATAGTGGCTTTGTGGGGAAGGAAGGCATGATAGAAGTTTAACAATCCCAAAAAGGCTTGGAGTTCTTGTTTATTTTTCGGACTGGGAGCTGTTTGAATAGCTTTTAATTTTTCTGTTGTGGGGTGGATGCCCTGGGCATCTATTTTGTACCCTAGGAACTCTGTGGTAGTGACTCCGATGGAGCACTTTTCTCGTTTTAGTTTGAGACCGGCTTCTCTGAGCTGGCTCAGCACAGCTGACAGTCTGTCAGCTAAGTTTGCTTCGTTTTCTCTGGCGATGAGGACATCGTCGAAATAGGGGCAGACCCCGGGTATTCCTTTTTAGGTTTTCTCCATGATACCTTGGAAGATACCCGGGGCTGCCAAAATGCCGAATTGAAGTCTTTTCACTTTAAAAGCTCCGCGGTGCGTGACAATTGTTTGAGCTTCCGCGGTGTCATTTGTGACAGGCAGTTGCAAGTACGCCTGCATCAGATCAAGTTTTGCGAAAATGGCGCCGGAGCGGATGGAAGCGAGGACGTCCCTCACCGCTGGCACCGGGTAAGCATGGGGGCTTAGAGCTAGGTTAAGGGTCGCTTTATAGTCTGCACATAATCTAATTTCCCCGTTAGGTTTCACTGGGGTGACTATTGGTGTCTCCCAGCTTCCCCCTTCAGTAGGTTCCAGTACCCCTAGTCTTACGAGGCGTTCTAGTTCGTTCTCTAGTTTTTCTTTGAGGGCAAATGGAACCCTCCTAGCCCTTATTTTTATGGGTTGGATGGTTGGATTTAATTTTAAGGAGATGGGAGGGCCGGTGTATTTCCCTAGTGTGCCATCAAAGACGTCTGCATACTTGTTGCAGACGGCTTCGAGGCTTGAGGCTTGCACTGTGTTTACCCCAGTAATGGCGATGCCCAGGGGGCTGAACCAGTTCAGCCCAATTAGATTGGTGTGGTTCCCTGGAGTCACTAAGACTTCTAGGGGTCCCTTGAATTTTTTGTATTCAACTGCGACCTTAGCCTTCCCTTCTAGTGGAATGGGTTTTTTTTGGAAGTCTGCTAGGTGGACCTGGGTTTTTTTAAGAGGAATTTCCCTGTTACTCCGTTGGCAGATCTCGTGATACGTTTTAAACGATATTAAGGAGACTGCTGACCCGGAGTCCACCTCCATGTTGCAGGTGACTCCTTGGATTTTTACCCTGATCTTTACTTTCGGGCTTAGACTGTGCACCTTGTCTATCGTTTCCACTAGGTCCCCCGGTGTTCCTCCCCTGTTGTCATGGGTGGTTGGCCTCCCTGGGGGGTTGGCCTCCAGATCATGCACGTTGTCGCGGGGCCGGCTTCGGCACACTGGCTTGATGTGGCCGGTTTTACCGCAATTGTGGTATTTTGCGTTTCGGAACCGGCAGCTTCCCCTGGCATGGTTGCCCCCGCAGCTGGCGCAGGTAGCCCGTTGATCGTGTCGTGGTGGCAGGGGGTTTCTGGTTCTTTGACGGTCTGATGTGTCGTTTCTTCGCTGTTGTCGTCACTCCATCCTGCGTTGTAGGGCCTCTCCGTCGGTGAAGTCTACTGACTCGTCGTTATCGCTGAAGGTTGCATTTTCATGGTATATGGTTGCTGGACTTTCCGGTGTTGATGTGGTCGGTTTTTTCTTGTGGTTGTATTCATAGGCCATTATTTCTCGGGTGAGTTCGGCTAGGCTCATGTCGGGCTTTGATGTAAGTTTTTTCTGGAGACGTTCGTCCCTTAAGCCTATTACCACTTGGTCCCGGATGCAGTCTTCCAGGTCAGGAAAGCTGCAGTTACGAGCGGCATGCCTGACCCCGGCGATGAAGTCATTTGCGGGCTCGTCCGGTCGCTGCTTCTTCTGGGCGAATTGCACTCGCCAGTACAGCTCTGAGTAAGCTGGCATGTAATGTTTGTTGAGCTGGTCGACCAGGTCCGCGTAGGAGACTTCAGTGATGGGCACCGGGCTGAACAGCCCGACGGCGTCGTCGTATACCGGGGGCCCGCTGATGTACAGGAGGGCGGCGGCCTTTGCTCTGTCGTCGGTGATTTTACTGACGAGGAGGAAACCCTCGACCTACCCCAGGTGTGACTGTCATCTCTCTGGATGGCGGGTATCAAATTCCCTCACACGCCCGAAGTTGGCCATGTCGTCCGGTCCTGGTCTTGCTCCGTTCGGAAGTTAAAACTTCCAGTGACTGCTCTTGGCCGGGAATTCCCTTCCTCGGCCGTGACTTCAGCTCCGGAGCGATCCCACCTTCGTCGCCAGTGAAGTGGCTGAAGGACCACTCGGGACGACAGGTTACTTAACTAGGATTTATTTCAGAACAAGGCAAAGAACAGTATAACTTGTCCGGCTTTTATAGCCGGCGGCTGTCAGTGTAGTCCAATCAAGTTTGTTTCTTTTGGCACCGCGTCTTGCTGAACCAATCACCACCGTCGCGTCTTGACAGCTCTTCTTTCCGCGTGGTGAGTCGGCTTCTGTGTTTTGACAGCCGCAAGCTGTCAAATGGCTGCGCCTGCGCCCTGGCGGGGAACTTTGACAGCTGTCAAAGTTCCCACGTGTTTCCCTGTCAGTGGTGTTTACCTCATAGAATAAACAGTTATAACTTGCTAATAACGTTTGTACATGTGTGTTTGTATACATTACAGTTGTGCTAGGTTTGCCATCAACCATATTGTGACATTTGCAGATGATACATCAGTAGTGGGCCTTATTCATGATGTCAATGTGGATGCTTACTGCAAGGAGGTTGAGGGGATGGTGAACTGGTAAAAGAAAAACAGCCTACTTTTAAATACCGGAAAAAACAAAGAGATCATTGTCGATTTCAGAAAAGGCAGGCACAGCCACACTTCTCTGTGCATTAATGATTCACCTGTGGAGATGGTTACCAGTATCAAATTCCTGGATATGCAGCTAACAAGTAGGCTGGCTTGGTCACTCAACAGCGAGACACTAGTGAACCAGGCACAGCAGCACTTGCACTTTCTGTGTCGCATGAGAAAAGCACATCTTTCTTCTCCTATCCTTACCACTTTCTACAAGGGGATGATTGAGAGCATCCTGTCATACAGCATCACAGTCTGATTTGGAAGCATCACTGCTTCAGACAGGAAGGCAGTGCACAGAGTGGTGAGGATGGATCAAAAGTTCATTGGCAGTTCCCTCCCTCCCATCCAGGACATAGCACAAAAGCGTTGCTTGAGCAGGGTCTGTAAGATTATCTGGGACACTACACATCCTCTTCACGACCTGTTTTCCCTATTACCTTCTGGGAGGAGGCTTCATGGTATCCAAAGCAGAACATCCAGACTCAGCCATAGTTTCATTAACCTTGTGAACATTAACCTTGTGAACTCTCAAGCTTTCTCCTTCTGTTATATATTCAAGATGGACAGTATTTAATATTTATTTGTTATGTATATGTAGGGGTGGATGTCTGTACATATATTGTATATAGTATGTTTAGGTGTGTGTCATGTGTTTTATTTTGAGAGTGGGCAACTATACTGCTCAAAAAAATAAAGGGAACACTTAAACAACACAATGTACTGTATTTAATAGTAGGATGTCTTATCTTGTGTTCCCTTTATTTTTTTGAGCAGTATATATTTCATTTTTGATGTGTGCCGTTGTGCCCACAGTAAAAAAAATGACAATAAAGGTTATCTTATCTTATCTTAACAGCACATTGTGACCAAATTTTATTTTTTTTTGCCATCAAAACTGATTGCTTTTCCCTTAACTTACAAAAGTCATATGGAAATAACTTGGGCATTCTTTATATATAAGTCATTTTAGTCTGTAGCTTTTATGAAAGGTTCCAGCCAGGTTGCATCATTAGTGATGGGCCAATTACCATCCCCAAATCTCGGTGCTATAGTGGATTGATTCCCAAGAAAGAACTAAATCCCCAGTGCAGCAGAAAGACAATGAGCATGTTGAGTCTTAGCTATGCTTTGCAAGACAAATATGAATTTTCTCTCCCATATACTTCACATGAGTACCACAAACAGGAGCTCTTTATATGTTGAACTTGTGGAGTCAGCATATATTTTTAAATACACTGCATATTTTTTACACTGTATCCTTAGAAACAATTTAAAAACTACTTCAAACTATAAATGTACTCTTAGTTACTGAAACATGATATGTAGGGAATATCAGCACTGGAAATAGAGGGGGCAGGGAACTGTGCTTCAGTTTTCATTTATGGGCCAGTATGTCTTGGCACGAGATTTTAAGAGACAACCTGATCTAGCATGGCTTCCTATATGAAGGCTGAAATAAATGTAGAAACTCCTGAGCATGGGATTATTTATTTGAATTATATATAAAGCTTCTAAATCTTCATTGACTTGCCCTTTTTTGTTGTTGTTTAAATTACAACCATTTGAGGAAACTCTGTAAGGTGGCATAAGTAGAGGTTCCTTTCATTTCAGCAGTCTGCATTTCCCTTGTTACATGATCTTTTGACAACATTCTGAAAACAATTTTATAGCTTACTTGGGTCTGGTAAACAGCTGGAGACTACATCAATGGCACTGGAGAAATCTAATGTACAGGACTGAGGGCTGCTCTACATTGATTTAATCCTTTTTGTTCTATGTATGTGTAGGAAATTGTGTGAGAATACTAGAAACATGACTTATATATTTATAAGAAGGGTAGGTCTTGTCAGAAGACAGAAGAGGAAATCTCAAATATCTCTTAGAGGCAAATGATATAATCCAGATCTTTTATAGTGTGAATTTTATGGGTTTACATAAAAATAGCAAATTTCTTCCTGCTTCTTATAATGAAATAGTACATGTGCTTCAAATCTTTGGTCCAATCCAAATAAAGAGGTTCCACATGAAATAGTTGTACATATAGATATGCATCCATGTCACAATGGATGCATATCTGCATGAACAGGATCTTTTGAAATCCACAGGTTTTTTTTAATTCTAGTGGATGCACACATTCTCATATAGGGGAATTGCCAGAAATGTTATGTCCATATGTATAGCTGTAAGTGAAAGTGATGCCAGGTGAAACTAAAGCTTGAAGTTGGTAGAGCTGTTTTAATCAGTTTTGTAAGTTGCAGATTGTTCCTACCCGCTTTTATCCCCTTGGCAGGGGACTGATTATTTCTCTCCATCTTTGAGAAATTGTTGTAGCATTCCCCAAAGGCACAGTTAAGTCAGTTTTTCCTTTGTTCTTTTTAAAAAATTAGCCACAGTGGGAACTGATTTCATTATAACTCAAGTGGAACATCAAAGAGTATAGAATAAGAAAAACATACTGTATCTGTGATGGCACAGCAGCCATTAAAAAGAAGAAAAAAAGAGACAGACTGGGTTGCCATTCATAGCAATTAAATTCATGTTAATTCATGTACACAACATATTTTGACTTGATTTGGCAGCAATGCTAATACAAAAATGACTACATATACAGATATGGAAATGAATAGTAGTATCCATTTGCTGGTTCAAGCCTACACTGCTAAATCTCAAAATCATGTATTATATTGGCACATAGCTTCAAATGGATGTTTGACTTCGATAGTGCTCCCTGCATTCCCATTATCTGAAAGAGACAGCCAAAGCAATTCAAAGCAAATATGTCATCATTATATCTATTAGTTATTTATTTAATTTATATATCCACTCATCTCATAAGCAAGGTGGCATGGAACAAAACTAAAACAAAATCCAAAATCATTATCATTAACAAATATTAAAACATTTAAAAAATATGAAAAAATCTGAAACAGGAATAATACACAAAAGGATGTTAATAGTAAGGGAGTTATCTCACTAGTACTCCCATATCCTGGGATATCCACACTGGCTAGCATAACCAGGTCTTGAGAAATCATTGGAAATTTAGAAGTGATAGAGCATCTTCACCTCAGGCATGCAGGAGAGTCTACAGTGCAAAAGCCACAGCAGAAAAGGCCCACCACCTTGGACCCACCAAATGTAGCTCCCTATGTGATGGAAACCTGTCTGTTGGTTCTAGTGGGATGGGAGATGAAATCTAGGAGAGGCGGTCTCTCAAATAATCTTGCCCCAAGCCATGTGGGACTTTAAAGATCAACACAATTTGAAGTAGACTCAGAAACAAGCTTGTAACCAATACATCTCACATAACATTTCTTTACCAGAGAGGCATATAACTGCTTGCACAGCTACATTTTGCACCAGCTGAAATTTTCAGATAATCTTCAAGGGAGGCCTATGTAGAGTGCATTGCAATAATCCAACCAGGAGATGACCAGACCATGAATAATGACCATGAGCATGACCCCTTGATCCAGGAAATGTATGATTTTGTATGAATATTATCATAGCTTTCTAAATAATAGACAGTGGCATTTATCATCTCCTTTTACTTTCCTTCTCTCTTTCTCTTCATCTGTTTAACCAGATGGAAAGAAAGAGACTGTGAAGCATCTTTTTGAAGAAACTCCATTCTTTCTTAAGTTTTAGAACTATGTTTCATGTTCCTAAAGTTGTCTTCCTTGATAGTATTTCTTCAGAATGGTTTTGCTGGATTCACTTGCTAACGTCTTCAACCACTTCTAACATAAGTGATTTTTCTAGGGAGTTTGAATGCATATTCAAAGTAAGCATTATACATTTTCTGTTTCATTAAAATATGGTAATCCAGATGATTATATTTTATAGCAGAAGTCCATTAAGGTAAAGGTAAAGGTTCCCCCGCACATGCGTGCTAGTCGTTTCCGACTCTAGGGGCCGGTGCTCATCTCCGTTTCAAAGCCGAAGAGCCAGCGCTTGTCCGAGGACGTCTCCGTGGTCATGTGGCCGGCATGACTAGACGCCAAAGGCGCACGGAACGCTGTTACCTTCCCACCGGAGTGGTCCCTATTTTTCTACTTGCATTTTTACGTGCTTTCGAACTGCTAGGTTGGCAGAAGCTGGGACGAGTAACAGGCGCTCACTCTGTTACGCGGCACTCGGGATTCGACCCGCCAAACTGCCGACCTTCTGATCGACAAGCTCAGCGTCCTAACCCACTGAGCCACCGCGTCCCTAGAAGTCCATTACAGCCACCTAATTAACATAGATCAAGATGGTCTTAAATCAGAGAATTATTTTTTGTATGATATATCTCACAGCCTTATCTAAGAAGTCACCCAGAATGAAAATGAAAATATATCTCTTGGCATCTCCATATTTTGGAATACAAATCCCATAAACATTTATCATTAGTGATAAAATACAATCTATCTAGTTTTATTTTTTTTAAAGTAATGGAATCTATGGTGTTATTTCACTTTGCTCCAGTACATTAGGTAATTCTGAAAATTATTGGTTATTTAATCTTAACAGTAAAATTTAGAATTAAATACCTCAGAGATTTAGTATAAATATATTTAATATTCAGAAATATTCCAGTAAGTGAACAATTGTAATGAGTGTTTTATCACTGCATCCTTAAAATATGGCACATTTGAATGCTATGCTTGGCATTGCCATGCAGAAATAAATCCTAGCTCAATCAAGTGCAATAAGTTTTAATATTGTAGAGTGATCAGAATTGTTCTTAACAATTATTTGTTTTTATTGAACAATATATCTCTGTTTTTCCTCCATTTTGTATTATCTGTACCCTCTTGGCTCAGTTACTTAGCCCACCATAGAGTAGAAACATGTCTTGAAATACAAAATAAATTAGTCATAACTTAAAACATATTTGCTGAACCTAGCTGGAACCCGTTCAAGGTCTAACCAGACTTTTTGTCACATCAACACATTTAAGCCATGGTTACTAATTCATGCAGGTACATGAATGTATATGACAAGTTATTATGGACTTTACTGAGTCATGTCTCAGAAAAATAAACTGTTAGAACCTTGCTTTCATTTTGATATGTTTCTCCTTTTTTCCCACTTTAGCTACTTTGAAAGAGAGCATGATTTATAGCAGAGTTCCCAACTGTGTCTGCCAGCAATAGTTAGCTGGAAGAGGAAAATGACCAAATGAAAACATAACATTATCCCTGTTCATTTTACATATGAGCTGCTGAACAGCAGAATACAAAGCAGCTTACTCTGGCTCAAAGATGCCAGCCATAGTTGCAAGAAAATTGTAAGGCAACCAAAAAACTAGACCACATTCAGTCAGTCATTAGCATCATTGTTAAACATCATCCATGTATATCCTGATAACTCTAATTTCTTTGTCTCTACAAAACTGAAGTAGCAAAAGCAACTTAAAGAAAAACATGTTTGTGTATATACAGTATGTATATGAGTATGTTTGTGTGCATGTGTGTTGTTCTGTGTTATCATTACTAGTCCTTTGTTTAGGTATAGGATCTCCTGCTTGAGCAAGGGCCTGGACGACCTTCAAAGTTCCTTCCAACCTTATTATTCTATGTTCTGTGTAAATACTTATCAGTGATTTCAGCTTTAGCAAGTAGAATTCTCCTTACAAATGAATTGTTATATTTATTATATTAGTAACGTGTTTCCCCAAAAGTAAGGCCTACCTCTAAAATAAGCCCTAGCTTGATTTTTTGGGGTGGGCCTAATATATGCATTACCCCCAAAATAAGCCCTAGTTTTGCATCAAGCCAAGGTGGGGAGTGGTTCTGCCCCACACAACCTGCCCTTACATCTTGCAGCCAGGCCTTTCCTTGCTGGCCCATTTCTTCTGAGGCATCTTCTGCAGCCAGGCCTGCATTTCTCAGTCACAGGTCTTTCTGGAAGGGCTGTGTAGCCAAGAACTGAGCTATGGATTGAATCTGTAGCTTGGTACTTCACTGCATAGGCCTTCCGGAAAGGCCTGACTGCAAAATGCAGGCCAGAATACAGCTGCAGAATGAAGCTGCTCCTTCAGCCCCAGAAGAAGTGGACCTACTGGCTGGGACTGTCAGTGCCGGAGGTGAGTAAGACATCCCCAGAATATAAGACCTGGTGCCATTTTGGAGGCAAAAAATAAATAAATAAGACCCAGTCTTATTTTTGGGGAAACATGGGTAGATCACTGGAAATACATAATACAACAAGTGTATTCAAAACTAAAATCCAAAGATATGTTCTTCCAGGTCAGCAAGTTTAGAGTCTCAATTTGCAAGTTTATATCAATGTGCTTCTAACCATTAAAAGTACTTGCAATTGCCTTTAGAATATTTACAAATAACCTATTGCTTCTGAGAGCCCTCTCAATAATAACCTGGGCCAGAAAGCCACTCCTATATTTCTGTGCTCTACTCTAACTAAATTAAAATACATCAAATATAAACACACCATCTACAAAGGTTTCCACTGCTTCTTCATCATCCATACAATTGCTTTGTCATACTTTCTTCCTGAACCAAATTTTTTGGGATTCTGTTGCTGACAAGAAATTGTTCTTAAATTGGAATCTACAGCTCTGCCTACTTAAGTTACATCAAACAGGATTTTATGTTTGCAAAACATTTCTTAGATTCTGCCTTGTATAGCCAAAAATATTAACATTATAGTTATATTATGTTCTTTGTAACACATAGTATTTGGACTATTATTTTGGTTTTTCATCAAGAGAAACAATAGTGTGGGGTCCTTGGTGCTTTCTGAGCTTGGTGGTTTTCTTGCAAAGGTTTTATTACCAAAACAGGAAACATCACTTGTGCATATTGTCTTCTATCAGAAACAATAGTAATAACATTTTCTTGTGGCATAAATGGATGTGGCCAATTTCTGTAATTTGGATGCATTAAAGGGAGACCAACCAGAAACTAACACGCAAACTAGAGAGAGAGATTGCAAATACAAGAGCAATAAATAATATAATCTTCTAAATATTTTTGCACAACCTGGTCCTTTCACATTCTCATTGCTGATTAATGATTACCTCTGCTTATAGAGGTGACAAGATTAATGTACTTAGGAGAATGTACCCATCCCTTGTCCATTCACTATTTATAGTACTACAAAATTTATTCTTGATATGTGTTTTTATTCTTCTCTGAGTCTGATAAACTGAAGTGACTGGGCATCTGCAACTGGTACTTGTTCTATTGACAAATTATTTCAACAAAATTACTACATTTTAATTGTTAAAGGTGGCAAAATTCCAAGTCTCTGGTTAATTGAAGAAATCATCAACAACACCACCTTTGGTACACTACAGAAATATTGGAAAATAATAATCAGTGTTTATGCTTCCAATATTTTTGTAACCCATCAACAGAATTAGCACTAACTAAAAGGCTAAAGACTAGAGAGTATCATAAGAGCCTAACAAACTATCCTGGGGTCAAAAGAAAATCATATATTATTAAACCATAATAACAAGTATACAGTGATATTTCCCTCTGGACTTCTCTGCACCAAGCACTACATTTGTTAACACAGTCTGTTTATGCTGGCTGCTTGACATAGCCTATAAGGAATAATAGAATACTTGTAGGAGTTAAAAATTACATCTTAACCCTTTAGATGCAATCACGTAAAATATAATTTATAACGTAAAATGTAATTTAACGCTGCTTCTATATATCAGGAAAATCTTTTTCATAAAACTTTTATATGTGAAAATATGTTGATTAGATTAGATAGGATCGAAATTGCTTTAGGCTGGAATGCAATTTGCTTGTATTTCTAACACATACAAAGTCCTGATATTTCCAGTTGTAACAAAAACTAATTAGCTATAAATAAGTAAGATAAAAATATTAGAAGTATGATTTTTAATACCTTGAACTATGTATATGGATATATACATTTATATCCTTGTCATTTATTGAAAACTTGCAATGGGAAAAACAAATGTAATTAAATAATATTTTTATTAAAATGGGAGTTAAAATATTGCTCATTTGAGCATATTTCGAATCAGAATCTCCAGAACAAACCTGTGATTTCTACAAAAGAAAAATGCATCAACAGTTCTAAAAACTGTAGTTTAAATAATGACTACTGTATTTGCATATATATACACCTTTAGTTCTACGCGGGGAAAAACCCGAAAAACCAAGGATCCATATATATATATATATATATATATATATATATATATATATATATATATATATATATATATATATATATATATATATATATATATATATATATATATGTTGTATATGTGTCACAAGGAGGAAATGATCTTGTGATCAACACTTGAAGTTAATTACCAAGTAAAATTTCTTAGAATCATCAGTATGATTTTGTGCTAAATAATGTGAGATATTTCTCATATTATTATGGTTTTCTGAGAACTTGAAACATCTCTGTGATTATGGGATAGAATGCTTATACAAAACCATGCAGTTAGTGCTCAGTATATTGTGAATGAAAAATTAACTATAAAATACATTAAATAATTTTGAAAAGATGAGAAAGAATTTTAACATCAAGCTGACTACCAGGATCTCCACTATTTTATTTAGAATATAAAAGAAATTATGAGGGACCAAGATGAGGGGGAGGGGCAGTGAGGTGGATGAAGAGGGGGAGGAAAAATATTAAAGATAAATATTAGTTTCTAACTTTCTCCTTGTACTTCAACTGATACACAATATTTATAGACATTTAACTTGTTTTAAATCTTTAGTCAGTTTTTTCTACTTAAAAACTATGCTCTACATCAGGGGTGTCAAACTGCCAGCCTGTGGGCCAGATGCATCACGTGGAAGCCGCACCCACCCCAGTGCTGTTTTTCTTTCCAATATTTGTCTTTCACAATTTTTTTATATGTCAACCACATACGGTAAAATGTTCCTTCTGTTTCATGATATTTCCAATACTTATTACTATTTGATTTGTCTATCTTGGCAAGTATTGCACAATTGTACACAATTTATAAAACATTTTATACCAGTTTTCTCTGAAATTATACCTTGGGTAAAATGTATAGATTCTTCCCATTGTTGTATTGTGTCTTAAAGTTTTGCATCTATTTTATCATGATTTTTTTTATTTCTTGTATCTCCATGTCATTTCTGATTAACAGTTTGTCTTTGTATGAATGTGTGTGAGTGTGTTTATGTATACATGCCCTAATAGGTGGTCTTAATTCTGTATGAGCATTTCAAATTACATCTTTTTTCTTAGAATCATAAGAAAATGCCTAATTTTAAGGTTAGTTTTTATTTTTCCATCAATCATAGTATGTTCTGGCCTTTGCCAAGTAGTTCTTGATGTATCTAGTTTATTCACAGAGTTATTGCATTTTCCTTAAAGATTCATCACAGTGTCAGGTCTAGTGTTAATCTCCCATTAGAATTATTCTTTTTTAAAATAATTTCATGAATAATGCACAGTAGTGAGGATTGTAATGCCATGGAAAAAGTTAAAGTATCTGAATATATACAAATTCATATGGAAGGTTGTGGGAAATTTTATATCAATAAAATATATTTTATTCCTTATACTGTCTCCATCTTTTTTATTATTATTATTTTAATTCCATTTATATCCCACCCTTCTCCGAAGACTCAGGGCGGCTTACAAGCTTAGCTTTAAACATTAACAAAAACTACAATGGACTGAAATTCAGGGTCTCCACTGGATAATTGACAGTCAAGCTGAAAATCAGTTAATCAAGTAAAAATAGCAAATGAGGAAAATCTTTTTACTCAAACTTCCTTAAAACCCCAAATAAGTTGCCCAGACCTAATAAAACCCTGTAAAACAATCCTTCTGTACCCCATTTTCTCTGCAGCTGCTCCCATAGGCAAACATTTTTGCTTTCGGGAATAAGTAATTCACTTTTCCTCCCACTGTCTGGACTTCATTTTTATTTATTTTTGTGCAACCCTGGCATGAAATGGAACCCCAAATTGTTTTTCTGACAATGTCTTTAAAGAAAATAATGGACTGCAATCACTTGGTGAACAATATTTATTTGTGGGGCCCATAGTACATTTGTGCATGAATACAACTTCCATATTAGAAGAATAAAATACTGTACAATGGGTCAGCATCCTTACCTGGATTGTAGATATTCAGACAATCATTAGATGGAAGTAAAGAGTCATATACAGTATATCTCTTTGCCTAATATGAGTTCTGTTATTTTATAAAGAAAATAAATATACCCAAAGGTTGTCTGTCTTTTGGCAGTGCAGAAAAAACTTAAGTGGTTTATGTGGTTTGCAGCCCCACTAAAAATTATGAAGACAAGCAATATATGTTATCTGAAGCTTAAACGTAAGAAAGCAAATAATGAGAATGGTTTTTATCATACCAATAAGACCACCAAAAGAGATTTTATACCGAAGACAAGAAATATATATCATAAAAATATTTTTGCCTGTAAGCAATATATTTATCTTCTACAGTACATTATAAGAGGAATAAACTTATGTCTCAGCACTTTAAAAAGTTTTGAATGTTTCCTGAAGTTACTTAGAAGTGCTGTTGTTACATATGGCCTAGTGGAGTTAAGCAACATTTCCTTTTTTTCTGAATTGTGAAATTCTAAAGAATTGCATTCTGTCACTCTTTGTAGAATAGGGAGAAAACAAAACAATACAAAAACTGTATTGAATGAAGCTATTAAAACTAATTGCCAATTTTAGAAGATGTGCATATTGTAACAAATGGGGATTGCCTGTCTATTTGAATTTGGAACTCCCACAGAATCCTAGCCCTGTTATTCTCTATGATCCTCTATGGAATCTATCATCTGAATTTGGGAGAGTCAAGCCCATACACTGTGCATATGTTCCGGTACACAACACCAGTTACTTGAGTGTGCCATCCAGTGTATGTTGTTCCTGCCTTCATCTTTCATTCTGCTAGTATGTATTCAACTGTCTCTGAGTCTGACTGTGGGATACCCATATAGCTGAGCTATATGTCTGCTACATGGCCCACTGGTTGTTCCACTTGATCAATCTAAGCTACCTTCCCTCTCTTAATTACCAACAGCCCCACTTCTTCAGTCTGAATGATATTCCAACATCCTCACTGTAGTTATGTTGCTTAGATCAGCAAGTCGATATATTGTTCACTCTTAGCATAAAATACCATGCATACATCAAAAATGAAATTTAGTTGCCTGCTCTCAAAATGAAACACATACATGACACACACCTAAAACATACTACATACAACATATGTATAGACCCACACCCTACATATACTTCACAATAAAATATTAAATACTGTCCATCTTGAATATATAATGGAATGAGGAAGCCTGAGAGGTCACAAGATTAATGAAACTGTGGTTGAATCTGGATGTTCTGCTATGGATACCATGAAGCCTCCTCCCAGAAGGTAACAAGGAAAAGAGGTTGTGAAGAGGATGAGTAGTGTCCCAGATAATTGTACGGACCCTGTTCAAACAATGCTTCTGTGCTATGTTCTGGATGGGAGGGAGGGAACTGCCAATGATCTTTTCGTCCATCCTCACCACTCTCTGCACCATCTTCCTGTCTGATGCAGTAATGCTTCCAAACCAGATTGTGATGCTGTATGACAGGATGCTCTCAATTGTCCCTTTGTAGAAAGTGGTCAGAACAGGGGAAGGTAGATGAGCTTTTCTCATGCGACACAGAAAGTGCAGGCACTGCTGTGGCCACTTCACCAGTTTCTCACTGTTGAGTGACCAAGCCAGCCTGCTCATTAGCTGCACACCCAGGAATTTGATGCTGGTAACCATTTCCACAGGTGAATAATTATTGCACAGAGAAGTGTGGCTGTGCCTGCCTTTTCTGAAATCAACAATGATCTCTTTGGTTTTTCCGGTATTTAAAACTAGGCTGTTTTCCTTACACCAGTTCACCAACCCCTCAACCTCCTTGCAGTAAGCTTCCACATTGTCATCATGAATAAGGCCCACTACTGTTGTATCATCTGTGAATTTTACAATATGGTTGGTGGCAAACCTAGCACAATAGTCATGAGTCAACAGGGTGAACAGCAGCAGACTTAGGACACAGCCCTGAGGAGAATCTGTACTCAAGAAAATGGTATTAGAGGTATTTGTTCCAGTTCGCCATATTGGGGCCTGTTGGTAAGAAAATCAAGAAACCAGTTGCACAAAGGGGTGTTTAAGCCTAAAAGGCCCAGTTTGTCTACTAGATGCTGGGGAATGATTGTGTTAAATGCCAAACTGAAGTCAACAAACAACAAAAGCACATGTGTATTTCTTTCCTCTAAGTGCTTCAAGTTCAGATGGAGAATAGAAAATATAGCATCCTCCGTAAAGTGATTTGGTCGGTAGGCAAACTGAAGCGGGTCAAATGCTGGCAGGAGGCTAGATACAATAAAGTCCCTTATCAGCTTCTCAAAGCATTTCATAATGGTGGATGTCAGTGCAACCAGACGGTAATCATTGAGGAAAGTATTCCATCATTCTTTTTTCTACCAATGACCAACTAGTCATCTAAATCTGTAAAATCCTTTAAAGGGACATGGGATTGACAGTCTGATGTTGCATTCTATTCTATTTAGAGAATACCAAGAACAGTGGAATCTGTAATTGAATAAATGTGGATAGTTTCAAATTGTAAAAGACTGCACCTCCTTCTGAAGCATTGTTTTGGCATGGAAAGTCTATGATATGTTTTATTGATAACAACAAAATAAACACTTATTACTATTTATTTATGTAGGTATCAGTCACTTTGGTTAACACCTTGACTAAATCATACCTACTATAAATATGTGAAAGCAAGCCATGTATATTTTTATATTGTATAGTTGACTTGGAAATAAGAAAAATCAATCATTCAAAAGCAGGCATTTATGATGCCAAATTATACTAAATTTTGAAGATTATCTTGACATCAGCAGGAGAAGTAAATGGTGGGGAAAATATCTGCTTCATTAGGAACAGTTATGAAGAGATGACGAGAAAAAAGTATTATTCAGGAAATGATATTCTATTAAAATTTCTGAGCACTTGATTTTTATATGTCTTTATAGAGCAAATAACACCATAAAGAACTTTGTCTTTCCATTACAATGTTATTTCTGTATTGCAAATATGAAGTCTACATTTAATCCTATCAGAAAATGCTATTGTCTATCAGCTATAAATATAAGAATAGTTCCGTATTTAGATTCACCCAATTTGTATCAATTATAATCAGAATTACAGATTTGTCCACATTAAGGTCTTTGGGGTTGTGGTTGATTGATTGTTTCTAGTTTTAAATTTATATTGGGTTGTCTTACTTTTCTTTTTAACAAACATTTTTACAGTATATGTTACTTTTAGCACGGAAATTTGGCTCCTAGACCCTAGGACAAAATCCACTCTATGGATCTGGACAAAATACAGTCTATGCTTTCTCTATATTATTCTTAATATGTGTCAGAAATTAATATCGGGACTCTGTTGCGATCATCACAGGATACAACCCAACTGAGCAGAAGGAAGAAGGTAGAAATGAGATGAAAAGAATAAATAAAAGGGATTTGGTGATACTGAAACCCAGTACTTAGGCAGAATGTTGATTATTTGGTGAATACCTTTGTAGAAATAGGTATGTTTCATTAAAATAATTGGTTTAAGCATAACTTAGTTCACTCACATATGGCAAAGGAATTCAAAAGAAGAAAACTGGGATGAAAATAATTTTTTTTCTTTCTATGAATCAGTCAGAGATAACACTGTCTAAAAAAGAGAGCCCAGAATGCCATTTTCTGACAATGAGAGAAGCACATCCACATTCTGACTAGATAACTGGCATACCAAGATTAAAGAGGGCACACAAAGCCTTTGGACAAATGACTATAATGACTGGAAAAATAAACAAAAGTGGTAGCTTGTAAATCAGTGTTGTACAAGGCAATTTGATCAAGCAATTGGCTGATTATAAAGGATCCAAACAAAAGATCCCAGCAGAGTCTTTCTATCCAACCAACCCACCTCCAACAATTAGAGTGGATATAAAGCCAGTTTTGGATTGCTTAGGTAAATGAATGGGTGATGGTGCAAGAGTTGAAATGTGAGCAATAAAGCAATAAAAAAAATAAAACCTAGCTGTTCTTGTAACTATGCATGTTCATAGTTTGCTAATAGTTCTTAGCTGCTTTTTAAATATTGTCTGCAAAGTATAAAAGAAAAATTAGGAAAAGAAGTCTGAGTGTTGTATGCATCTTCTTTTTTTAAGAACAACCAGGCCTTCCCTTTACCAGTTGTGCAAGATTAGTGAAACAATGGTGAAGCGGGAACAGCAGCAACTGCATTTTCTGCATCATATGAGAAGAGCACATCTTCCTTCCCCTGTCCTTAACACATTCTGTTGAGGGACAATTGAAAGCATCCTGTCACTACTTTATTTGGAAGTATTACTACTTTGAACAGGAAGGCTGTGCAGAGATGGCATATAAGCGCTGCTTGACTAGAGTCCATAATATTGTCAGGGACTTTACATATTCTCCCCATGAGAGGTTTTCATAGTTATCTTCTGGAAGAAGCTCTGTGGTATCTAAAGCAGAACAACTAGGTTCTGTAACAGATTTGTTCCATATAGTGTCCACTTAGTTAACTCTCAAGACTCTTTTTTCAAAGCGGACTGTGATTAATATGTGTTTTGGCGTCATTTTTACAGAGAGGGAGAGAAAAAGAAAGAGAGAGGAAGGGAGGGAGGAACCCTTGTTTCCAAGTCTTCAGCATCCTAGCACATACTTTGACAATTTTATGATTTGAAAAATGATTTCAAATTTTATCAGAAATACTATCAAAGTGTTATTCATAAATGTTCCTAATTATATGGACAACTGCACAGGAAAATTATATTCTCACACTAGTCAAGTATTGACCTAAAAACGAACTCCTCAGTCTAATGTGTTTAGTTCTAAAACTGAAAAAATAAGTTCAACTTCACACTTGTAAGTTAAAATGTATTCTAATAATGCTACACTTTGGACTTGACTAGTTAACTCTGAATATTTTTATCATATACAAACAATAAAATTGCATGGCATTATAATTTTCCTTATTAAAAATCAATTAGAGATTTTTAAGAGCACTTTAAAAAAATATAATTGGGCAAAATAATGATGTCCAAATATCTTAAAACTACATCAGAATTTAGCTTAGAACATTAGTCTGAGTTAAAGGTTTTCTTATGTACCTCCTTATTAATGACCTTTTACATCTTCTACTCTACAAATATGTCTGTGTTCAAAACAGTACAGTCTCAAGCAATGATTTTGATGGGAAAATGCTATTAAATACCATTTACTTCAAATTATAATGTCTTAGCTAAAAGAGCTGTCATCACTTTGTATATTTGTTAGGTTATCAAGAGACCACAGTCCTAATTTGTAGGTCACTAATTACAAGGCAAACTTTGATCTATTTGTTGAATGGTTTACTGTCTGCTTTGAAAGCACAGCCAAGTGAGTATTTGAAAGCTCTATAGTGTTTTGCAGGATAAATTCAAGGAAGAGAAATGTATGAACTATAACTGAAGTACATAAAAATCCTTTCATGGTCATATTCCTGAATGCAGTCACTCAGATTTTAAGATACCATTTTAAACTGACAGCAAATGGCATATTAAGAGAGAAATCTTTTGTGCTTGTGGTTAGCTGGGAGAAGTTACTTTTACTTTATTTATTATGAATGTTTTATGCTGCTCCTTACAAGCCAAAAAGTAAGAAAATACAAGCAAAAATAATATAATAATCAAAGCAATTGTCAAATATTGAGCTGTTAACTATAACCAGCAAATATGTACGATCATAAAACCCTGAGATGGCTTATCATCAAAATGCAACCAATGAATAACTTCTCTTCCTACTCTTACCTCAGTCTCTAAAGGCATGTTAAAAGACCATATTTTAAAAACATTTCTGGAATATTAAAAGTGAGGGTACAGTTCCTACACTTGATGGAAAAACATTCCAGAGGAAGGAAGCAACTGTGGAGAATTCTTCTATATGAGCCTCCTCTTGTCTCACCGCAAGAAAAGTGGAGACTTTTGGCAAACACTGTATATAATCATAATCATAATAGTAAAGTTGGAAGGGACCTTGGAGGTCATCTAGTCCAATCCCCTGCTCAGGAAGGAAACTCTATACCATTTCAGACAAATGGTTGTCCAGTCTCTTCTTAAAAACTTCCAGTGTTGGAGCATTCACAGCTTCTGGAGGCAGGTTGTTCCACTGGTTAGTTGTTCTAACTGTCAGGAAGTTTCTCCTTAGTTCTAGGTTGCTTTGCTCCTTGATTAGTTTCCATCCATTGCTTCTTGTCCTGCCTTCAGATGCTTTGGAGAATAGCTTGACTCCCTCTTCTTTGTGGTTTGCCTTGGATTTGAACTGAGATCATTCTGTCATTTTGAGGGTTGTATCCCAGTATTGCTTTTCCTACTTTTTTATTGACTATGAAGGATACTCCATTTCTTCTGAGGGATTCTTGCCCGCAGTAGTATACCTGATGGTCATCTGAATTAAATTCACCCATTCCTGTCCATTTTAGTTCGCTGATACCTAAGATGTCAATGTTTAGTCTTGTCATCTCTTGTTTGACCACGTCCAGCTTTCCTTGATTCATGGATCTTACATTCCAGGTTCCTATGGAGAAAGAATCTTTACAGCATCGGACTTTCCTTTCACCACCAGACATATCCACAGCTGAGCGTTCTTTCGGCTTTGGCCCAGTCGCTTCATTCTTTCTGGCGCTACTAGTACTAGCCCTCTGCTCTTCCCCAGTAGCATATTGGACGCCTTCCGACCTGACGCCTTCCAGCGTCATATCATTTTGCCTTTTAGTACTGTCCATAGGGTTTTCATGGCAAAGATACTGGAGTGGTTTGCCATTTCCTTCTCCAGTGGATCACGTTTTGTCAGAGCTCTCTGCTATGACCTTTCCGTCTTGGGTGGCCCTGCACGGCATAGCTCATAGCTTCATTGAATTACGCAAGCCCCTTCGCCACGACAAGGCAGTAATCCATGAAGGGGTGGCACTCGCTATTAGAAGCTTAATTTTGCTTGACAGCAAAGTTGATATTCTTGTTCACACACACATCTATGTTACATGCACTGATAGCCCTATAGTTTTTAGATTGCCGGGGACAAGGATGTTCTGTATCAATTACCTCACTGTCCCCGCTGTTTAGTTTAAAAATTCCTCCAGAAAGTCTGTGAATTTATAGCCGAGCAACTCCGTCCCTTTCTTTGATGGATGCAAACCATCTTTTTTGTACATTGTTTCATTGGACCAGCTACAGAAATTGTAACATATCTAAAGCCTTCCCCTTTACACCACTCCTTTAGCCACATATTAAATTGTGCTATACCTGGTCTTTTCCATTTTGCTCCTTATACACTGGTAAAACCTCTGAAAAATTAAGCCTACAGCCTATTCTGCTAAGTTCCTGCCCCAAGCTCTGGAAATCATTCTTCACAGAGAGTACATCTTTTTGGGACAGATCGTTAGTGCCAAGATGTACAATAGCCTTCGCATCACAGTCCTTGCTGGCATTCTTGATTATTTTAGACATAGGCATACCTCAAGTAGGCAGAATATATTTAGATTAAGTGAATGTGGAGATAGCCAGCCAGGCCATGAAAGAATAACCAGTAACATCTTGAACTGCACTCAGAAAGCTGAGGTTCCTCTGCAAATCTATGTTAAATAACACAGTAGGTGCTGAATATATCCAAGGAAATAGATGCATTTGGGGATAGTTTACACTAGTCCCAGCTTAAGGATTATCATAAGAGACAGCCAGATATGAAGCATATTATAATAGCATACTATGAATGATTATAGACAGTGCCTTCTGTTCCAGAAGCAATTGCAGCTGGAGTATCAACCAGCTGGGCAAATAATGACTAGGTACAAGTAAGCTACTAGCCACATAATATGCTGCAGTTTGGGTGGAGGGGTATTCAAATTAAAATATATTCTGATCTGGGATAAGCCACTTTATTTAAGAATATTATTACATGGACAAAATAGAATAACTGGTATACAGTATAATATGGCTGAATACTAAGTTGAATACATAGACCCTCCAATTGCTTATAACAGTCTGATTTAGTGAGCTTTCTCAGCAATTCTGTTCATACATTTTGATAAATAATTAAAATAACTAATTTACCAACATTCTACTTTATAGCTTCAAATGACTCTTACTGATTTAAGAGGATAAATTGATTAAGCTGCAGCTTAGACATATGCTTACTACTGCAGTGTAATTAAGCCACATGTCATAATGAGATATTGGACTACTAGTCTACATTATTAACCTTCATGTTTAAATAAAATCATAATGTAGAAATAATTGTAATAATGTGTATGATGCGGTATAGTTTAGTGATTAATAATTTTAAATGCACTTTTAATAATTCCATCACTTATTTTATTTAAATAATTCCCATTAATTTATCATCAATGACTTGGGTCATAACATTACTTGAAAAAAATCATGAAAAAAATCCTGTTTTTCTTTTTCAGTACAAAAAGCATAGGGGAGTACTCAAATTTTGTAGCAGGAGTTGGAGATCAGGTAGAAGAAGAAGGCTTCCAAATTAAGTTTTGAGCCCCCTCCCACAAATTAAAGAAATACACTTCAGGTTTTCACAAGATTCTTATATTTCCAATTATGTATAGCATAAAAAAGAACTCCTTTTTCTAGAAAGGTTTTGGGAAGAACAGATAGCTGTGTTGGGTCAGAAAAATATGGAAATTAGATACAATTTTTCATCAACACTATGGTTTTATATCAATTATAGAAAGATTAATATGAAATAGCCTGTACCCAAAAAAATCAGAGGTCATTCTGTCATGATAAAAATGCAAGGTATAAGTGTTTACTATGTTAAGAATCATAGTAGGAACATCTCTTTTCCACAAATTAAAATTATATTTAACTTGAAAGATTATGTCATCTATTTTTAATCAAATCAATAAGCTTGGCTCCATAATAAGCTCCATTAACTTTCTTTTCTAAAGAAAACTCTTGACAGAAATTCAGAATTTAGTTTTTTCTCTTGACACCTACAGTTGATTAAAATCTTGCAATGCTTTTTCTCTTTTCTCTTCTTTTATTTTTCTTTTTTTTTTAAAAAAAAAATGAAAACAGAAATGTAATCAGATGCTGCCTCTACTGCTGCAAGGGCAATCATCCATACGTCTTCCTGCAATTTTGCTGACAGATGTGAATGTTGGCAGTGTTCATAACATTTTATTGTATATTTTAAAAGCCAGATCTGTTTTGTTAAGATTTTGTGTTTAAATGGTTCATGGATTATTCATAAATTCAGTGATATCACCCACTGCTCTATTTAGGATCAAAGTAAAACAATTTGAACAATTAAAACACTAACAATTGGCCATAAAATTAGTACAAGGAAAGCAAATATTTAAACTTTTGGGGCTGTGGGAACAAAGTTTGCCTCCTTTGAACCCTTGGACGACTGCATATAAGTAATAATACAGTTTATTGATGGAGGAATGAAGCACAGACACTTATCTATTTATCAATACAGCCACACACACCACAAGACTGTTTAGAAAAAAAGTCCATTTCTGTTCTTGTCTAAACAATGTCATCCTTTAACCTATCAAGAAGTTAGACAAAGGGACTAGATTTACATCTATTCTGACTATAGAAAGAAAAGCAGAAAACACATGCAGTCACCTTCCAGACCTAATTATTCCAAGCTTAATTTTTAAGCTATTAGATATTTTATTTTAGCTGCTTCTGTTCTTTCTGTCTGAACCAATTGCTACCCTCTATGTAGATTAGTTTCTTTCATATATTTACAGGGTGTTTAGTCATATTTACTTCTACCAAATCCAACTAAACTGTTTTTGCCAACTCCATGGCCAATGAAAAGAAGCATATTCTTCACATACATTTCTGTTTCCATTGTGTGTGTTAGAAATCTCTCTTAATTTTCAGTTCTCTGGAATGAATTTGAAAAATAGCCTTAAACTAAAACCAAATGTAGTATAATCATGAAGGCAGAACAATATGTCAGAACATTTACATTCCTCCACAAGTTCTTAAAATTTACAAAGTAAATATAGGAGTATACGAAACTGTAGTATAGAGTAACTGAAGCCTACTTTTCACTGAGGTGAACATCTGCCTGGGTTATTAATGTGAACATGTTAAAAGATGGCAAAGTTGCAGAAGTAAACAGTATCTGATAAAAGCAAAGCTGAACTGATAATAAAATGCTTAGCAAATGGTTCAACACTGAACAGGACAAGATTATGTAAAATCTATTTGGATTTTAAATATATTTATGGATAAGATAACATAACCTTTATTGTCATTTCTTTTTTACCGTGGGTTAGGGTTAGGGACACATTAAATGCATCAGAAATGCTTGCACCCTTAAAGGTTTTTTGAGGATGTAAATGATATTCCTTTTGTAGGCAATTATGTTATTACATAACATAATTAAATCATACAGAGAAGGATTTTCAGCAAATATTAGCTATATTATATGATGCAACAAGAAATATGGATGTAAAAATTAGTGTATCAAGGGCCAAAATAATTGTGTTTTACATGGAAAATGGAACTATAAAAAGAAAAACTAGAACAAATGGATTAATATGTGCATTTTTGCTAAAATTGAGAAATTAATGGAATAATTTGAACACATCCATACGTTGGTAGAAGGGTAGGTGACAATACTGCATACAGTTCATTGCATGGAATAAATATTTGTTGAAAGAAATGAAAATATCTATATATGAAAGCATATTTCTGCCAGTTCACTAGAGGACATAAGTGTTGGATACATCAAGAGAAATACAACAGTATGTTATATTAGGGTAAAACATGCTGAGATAGGTTGAACAATGAATGGATGATAAGTGAATGTAGTCTAAATATGCAATTAATGCAGAATATGAAAAATACATTAAGCTGGTTTAAATCATATGGAAAGAATGTTCAAGAAAGATTGAATGAGTCAAAAGAAAACGGAAAACAGAAAAACTAGTTGAATGGAGTCTTGAAAAAGAAGTAAAACCAAGGAAAAGAAAATGTTTTAGATTTATGAAGTGATGGAAGCAAAGAGGGTTTGCTAGGATGGAAAAGTTTTCTCTTTTCTTTTCTGTTTCCCTCATCTCATGCCTTTAGTTTCATTTTTGTGCTTTTTGTCACTTCTTTTCTTCAGTCTGTTATAATGCTGCTTATCCTGAAGGAGAATAGCATGATGACAAGCATATACATTTATACATATACAAGAGTTTCATATAAATATTCTTCAAGCAATAATGCCTGTGTGTGTGCAGGGCAAGGAAAAAGGAAAGCATGTGTTCTGGCTTTGTCTATCTGTATATATAAACTTCCACTCATCAGTTCAGTTTAGTGCAGCTTACACAATCATGACGTGTATTTAACGATTTGTGAAGTTTTCCCTTTTATAGATGCTAACATTAGTCGGGACAAAAGGTATGGCTTGATGTTTTCTTTTGTGTTATATTTAACCACCTTGTAAAGCAAATTCTGGAGAAAACTATGCCTCCTATTTACTTCAAACCAGAATTTTACAGGGAATCATCCATTTTTGTCTATTTTGGTACTAGAGCAACACGGTTGACTGAGGCAAGGATGGGAAACAAATATGGTGCAAACTAGGAGTTTGCCAGAAAAAAAGAAAAGAAAATCAATTTGAATACTAAGTATATAGTAAACAGGACTGAGATTAGAAAAGGGCAGAAGCAGAAGGAGAATTATCATATATCCTAAGGTAATATTGGTAGTTTATATAGGAAAAAGTGGCTGCTGGTAGACAATTGGAGTCAGTAAATTAAAAAAAATAAAATGAACAATTGGGGATATTTATTTATTTATTTATTTATTTAGTTAGTTAGTTAGTTACATTTATATACCACCCTTTCCCTGAGGACTCAGGGCGGTTTACAGGGAATTAAAAAATCCACCATACAAAAGTTAAAAACCAAATTAAAAAATATTAAATTGACCCTGTACACTTAAAACCCCAATTAAAAATTTCTCCTCAGCCTGGGCCCGAGAGCTCAAAGAGCCAGGTCTTAAGGCCCCGGCGGAATGATCGGAGGTCAGGGGCAGTCCTCAGCTCCACCGGAAGCTGGTTCCAGAGGGCAGGTGCTCCCACTGAGAAGGCCCTATCCCTGGGTGTCACCGGCGGAACCCTGAGCAGATCCTCCCTGTGGGAGCGCACTGGGCGAAGGGCGTTTGATGCCAGCAGCAGGTGTTCCCTCAAATAGCCCAGACCCAGGCCATGTAGGGCTTTATAGGTGATAACCAGCACCTTGAATTTCACCCGGAGGGCAACCGGAAGCCAATGCAGCTCGCGGAGTAGAGGTGTTACATGGGAGTATCGGGAGACCCCCATTACAACTCGCGCGGCCGCATTCTGCACCAGTTGAAGCCTCCGAGTGGTCTTCAAGGGCAGCCCCATGTAGAGAGCGTTACAGTAGTCCAAACGGGAGGTCACAAGCGCATGAGTAACTGTGCGTAGGGCATCTCGGTCCAGATAGGGACGCAACTGGCGCACCAGGCGAACCTGTGCAAAAGCCCCCCTGGTCACGGCTCCTATGTGGTCTTCAAAATTGAGCCGTGAGTCCAGGAGGACGCCCAGGTTGCGAGCCCTATCAACGGGGGGTAACACCTCACCCCCCATCATTAGAGGTGGAATAACTTGGTTAACCCGAGATGCCGATATGCACAGCCACTCAGTCTTGGCGGGATTGAGACGAAGCCTGTTTCTCCCCATCCAGACCTGAACCGCCTCCAGGCACCGGGACATCACGGAGAGGGCATCACTGGGTTGGTTCGGGGTGGAAAGAAAAAGTTGGGTATCATCAGCGTACTGGTGATACCCCACCCCAAAACCACGAATGACCTCGCCCAGCGGCTTCATATAGATGTTGAACAGGAGAGGCGAGAGGACCGACCCCTGAGGAACTCCACAAATGAGAGACCTCGGGGCGGATCTCTGCCCTCCTGTCAACACCGACTGCGAGCGGCCCTGGAGGTAGGAGGAGAACCACCGTAGAATGGTGCCTCCCACTCCCAACCCCCTGAGATGCCGCAGCAGGATACCATGGTCAATGGTATCGAAAGCCGCTGAGAGATCTAATAGGACCAGGACAGAGGACCAACCCCTGTCCCTAGCCCTCCAGAGATCATTCACCAGCGCGACCAATGCCGTCTCCGTGCTGTGTCCGGGCCTGAAGCCCGATTGGTACGGGTCCAGATAATCAGTTTCCTCCAGGAACAGAGGGAGCTGATGCGCCACCACACTCTCAACAACCTTCGCCAGAAAGCGAAGGTTGGAGACTGGACGATAGTTGTTTAAAGCAGCCGGGTCCAAAGCAGGCTTCTTGAGAAGGGGTCTCACCACCGCCTCCTTCAAGGCGGCAGGGAAGACACCCTCCTTCAAAGAAGCAGTTATTACTGCATGGAACCAGCCTTGTGTTCCCTCCCGAGCCGCATAAGCTAGCCAGGAGGGGCACGGATCCAACAAACAGGTGGTGGTGCTCAGTCTCCCCATGATCCTGTCCACATCATCAGGGGAAACAGGGTTGAACTCAGTCCAGATAATGTGCTCAAGACCGCCTGATTCCTCCACATCAGACTCTGCCCAGTCAGAGTCCAGGCCGGTCCGGATCCGAGCGATTTTGTCCGCCAGATGATGACTAAACTCCTCAGCTCGTCCCTGCAAGGGATCCTCTCTCACCTCCTGGTTAAGGAGGGAGCGAGTCACCCTAAACAGGGTGGCCGGGCGATTATCTGCGGACGCGATAAGGGTGGCAAAGTAGTTAGACTTCGCCGTCCTTATTGCCGCAAGATAAGACCTTATAAAGGTTCTTAACTGCAATCGGTCAGATTCGGATCGGCTGGATCTCCAACCGCTCTCTAGACCTCGTCTCCGACGCTTCATCTCCCGGAGCTCCACAGAGAACCATGGGGCCCAACGGGATCTGCGCCGGGTCAGAGGTCGCATGGGTACAACGCAGTCGAGTGCCCTGGTGGCAGCCGTTTCCCAGGCCTCCACCAGAGCATCGACTGGGCTGTGGATAAGGGTGATAGGTATAGGCCCAAGCGCCCTCTGGAACCGATCCGGGTCCATTAGGCGCCTGGGGCGGAACCACCTGGTCGGTTCCGCCGCCCAGCGGTGGGGGTGGCATGACAGAAAACCAGCCTCAGGAGGTGATGATCTGACCATGACAGAGGGGTGATGGACGGGGAACCCCCTCCCAGATCGTCCAACCACTGTCCAGACAGGAACACCAGGTCGAGAGTATGATCCCCCTCATGAGTTGGGCCCTCAATAACCTGAGTCAGGCCCATGGCTGTCATGGAAGCCATGAACTCCCAAGCTAACTCCAACGACCCTCCCAGTGATGGCAGGTTGAAGTCACCCAGGACTATAAGCCTGGGGAACTCCACCGCCAACCCTGAGAGGGCGTCGAGCAGCTCAGGCAGGGCTGTTGCCACACAGCTGGGCGCCAGGTATGTAAGCAACAAGCCCAACTGAACCCGAGGACCACATCTCACGAGGAGGGATTCACTCCCGGCCATCTGGACAATGGTGGCCTCCCGAGGACACAAAGTCTCCCGAATAACCACTGCCACCCCACCACCCCTGCCCTGAGCCCGTGGCTGGCGCAGCACCCGGAAACCTGGCGGGCATAACTCGGTGAGAGGCATCCCTCCCTCCGAGACCAGCCAAGTTTCCGTGATGCACGCTAGATCCGCACATTCCTCCTCGATCAGGTCACGGATGAGGGGAGCTTTGTTAACTACGGATCTAGTGTTAAAATAGACCAACCTGAGCTCAGGGGCCTGATCACCCTCATCCCCGGGTAAGAGGGTGCTAACCGGAGGGTCGGAGCGCGCCACCGCTCGGAGATAGCGGGGGCGCGATCCCAGATGTTGATATGGCCCTCCGCACAAACACCTGCTGCCATACCCTATCGCCGTGGGGATTCGATGCCCCACCCCCACATTCCCAGCACCAGCAGCCACCTCCCCCGACCCCGTCCCGTCAGGACCTCTAACAGGTCCAGACTGAGTGCCGGTTACAGGTTCCCTCCCTACCCCCCCTCCCCCTCCCTAACCTCTTAAAATAACCGGCTAAGAATCTTATCAGGGGCCTCTTGGCACGTCTTGACTCGAGGCCACTATCTAAGCCCAACCACCTCTCGGGGTCCCAAAGCTTGGGCCCGTCATTAAGGGGAGTATGGAAACAGGTGACAGGGCGCGCCCATGAGGCAGGAACCGCCCTAAGGGCATACAAGTCCGCTTCAGAATAACGATAGACCATATTGCGCTTGAATAATCTTTTAGGGCCGATGTTGTAAATATGTCCAGAGGAACGCTCGTTGATGGTACATAGATGGAGAAAGAGAGAGTCCAGTGGGCATGTCTCTCAGTCTGCAAGGCCATCTCAGCTCTCACCTGAGATGGAAATCCAAGGGACAACCTCAGCCGTCCTCTCACTCCGGCTGAGGAGTCTAACTGGAGCAGAGAGAGAAAAGAGGGGTCCTGAGCCAGGCCCGCCCCAACTGGTCTCTCACACCAGTGAGGTGGTCGCTGACCAGTCCAAAACCGTCCTCCCACCACGGTTCGGTCCCGTCCACACTGGACTATCACTAGGGATAGTGATACCATCCCATCTGTCTTTTGAGATTCCTTTCCCTATAACTATCAAGAAGATAGAGGTAATTTGGGAACTGCAGAGTATTCAGTAATCCTGGCAATTTGACCAACATGAATAGAGAAGAAGTTGGCATTAAAGAAGAAAACTCAATAGAAAGGCCGGAGGAGAATAGACAGTTAAAAGAGAGCAGATAAGGATTGCATTGTGACAGCCATTTGGGAGGAGGGCCAATCAAGAAGGTACAATTAAGTAGCCCTGAAGAAAAAAAATAATGAGAAAACTGATACCTAAGATCACTGCTGCTGTAGGCAGCTTTTCAAGGGACAGAGCCAGAGCTGGATTGTTGAAAGGCATATTGTTTCTTATATATGTGTTGTACATTTAAGGGACTGGGCAATCTGTTGGATGTGAACTGCAAGTTCCAAGCCTTTCTGCAGAATATAGAAATACTTTACAGTTAGCTTGTTTGGCGGTTCCTTGACTGGAGTATTGTTTACTTTTTGATTATTGTTGATGTGGAAAGAGGGACACATAACTAAGTCAGAATATCAGCAAATAGCCGAAGCATGCAAAGACTAAGTAAGGAAAGCTAAGGCTCAAAATGAACTAATGCTTGCGACCAAAGTCAAAAATAACAAAAAAAGCTTCTTTCAACATGTAAAAAACAAGAAAAAAGTGAAGGAAATAATTGGTCCATTAGTGGGTGAAAGTGGCAAGAAGGTGACAAGCAACAGGGAGAAAGCAGAACTATTTAACTCATTTTTTTGCATCTGTCTTTACACAAAGGGAAAAAACAGACCAACCTATCAAAAATAGTGCCTGTTGTGTCCGGACTGGCGGCAAATAACAGGGAGACGGATCCGGGGTTGAACTGTTTATTAGACTACACGTGGATGAACTGGGGCTATATACGTCGGGCAGCCCCTGGACACTGGCCAACCCCCTGGCTGGAATCTCCCACCTTGCCTCAGGCACCCAACCTGGTGTCCAGGGTTTCCCGCCAGTGGGATTAGCCAATCCGAGACTGCTCAGCTATGTACAGAACACCCCTTCCCCCCAATTGTGGAACTGTTATTCCCTTACATAGTCCCTTAGGTATGCTGGAGGCATATGTTCCCTGACAGGGTACCTTCCAGGTGGACTGTCTGACCTCGTACCACTCTCCAGGGTCGGCCTATTGGTCTGTTGCAGGTCCCCCCTTGTAGGGGGTCCTCTGGTTGAGTTGTTCCTGTGGAATCCCTTGGCACTGTCTCTGTGGCTGGCTCCATAGGTTCTGCCCCACTCGAGGTTGACCTTGGGGACCCGGCCGCTGGTAGGTTGACCCAGCCCGATGGGTTAGGTTGGTTTGTCAGCATGTGGGATGGAAGTGGTTTGTATTGTGTGTTGTTTTGCAGTGATTGAGTCTCTTTGGGCGCCGGTGGGGTGTTCTCAGGGGCCCTTTTCCTGAGTTGGTCAATGTGCCTCCTGATCTGACGTTCCCCTTCCCCCTCTATGATGTACGATAGTGGCCCAAGCTTGTCTACTACCACTCCCTGTGTCCACTTGTCCCCTTGGCTGTAGTTCCTGGTCCACACTAAGTCCCCAATGGTCAGCGATCTGGCTGAGCTGTCCTGTTCAGTTTCAGCTGTCTACTTATCTGGGTGAAGTCTGTCTAATTTGGTTGTCAGCCTTCTGCCCCACCTCATTTCCGCTGGGCTTTTCCCAGTTGCCGTGCACGGTGTTGTGTGCTGTGCCAGCAAAAACTGGGCCAGTCTTTGGTGCCAGTCCCCAACAATAATTCTTCACAGAGCGTCCTTGGTTGTCCTCACGTTCCTTTCAGCCAATCCGTTGCTGGAGGGATGGAAGGGTGCCGATGTTGCGTGCCTAATCCAGTTGGCCTTGAGGAAATCCTGAAATTCATTAGATGTGATTGAGGTCCATTGTCAGACACAACTACGTCAGGTAACCCATGAGTGGCAAAGAGTCCCCTCAGGACCTGTATCGTCTTTGCAGATGTCATGCACTTAACAGGCACTACTTCTAACCACCGGGAGTAGCTGTCTACAACTATTAGGAAGGTCTGGCCCCGCGTAATCTATATGTATCTGGGACCAGGGGTTGTGTGTCGCCTCCCACCTGTGTACTGGTGTACTGGTGTGTGTGCTTGTTCTGGCCGAGACTTCTGGCACTGGTAACACCCTGCTACCCTATCTTCGATGGCCTTGTCCAGCCCCGGCCACCATAGGTGACTCCTGGCCAGAGCTTTCATGCATACAACCCCTGGGTGCCCTTCGTGTAGTTCGTGGACGACCTTGTCGCTATACTTCTCTGGCACTACTACCCTGTTTCCCCATAGTAGACACCCTAAGTGTGATGACATTTCCTCCCTTCTCCTGAAGTATGGCATGAATTGTGGGTCTGGGCTTTCCCTTGACCACCCCCCTTGGACCCATGCTGCTACTCTGCTTAGTATTGGGTCCTTCCTGGTGGCAGTGGCAATGTCCTTGGCCATCAGGGGGCATTCTGGGAGTTCCTGTAGTGTGAAGATCTGGCCCACTGGTGCTGGGGCCGTGTCTGTGGCTGGTAGGGGTAGCCTGCTTAAAGCGTCTGCATGGCCCATTTCCTTCCCCGGTCTGAGTTTGATGGAAAATGTATATGCTGATAAGAAGATAGACCATCTCAGCATCCTAGGTGACATTATGTGGGGGGTCTGTTTGTCGGTTGTGAACAGACCTAAGAGGGGTTTGTGGTCTGTAAATAAAGTGAAATTCCTGCCATAAAGGTAATCGTGGAACTTCTTTACACCTGCCACGATTGCTAGTGCTTCTTTGTCAATATGTGCATAATTCCTCTCTGCCTTGGTCAGAGTTCTGGAATAGTATGCTATTGGCCTTTGCTCCCCTTTGCTATCCATATGACTGATCACTACCCCCACCCCATATGGTGATGCATCGCAAGCTAGGTATATTGGCTCCCCCTCGATGAAGTGGGTGACAGTGGACCTGCTGGACAGTATCTCCTTCAGTGTTTGGAAACTCCGTTTGTGTTGTTCCTGCCACTGCCAGGTGGTTTTTTTGTCAAGTAGCCTGTGTAGTGGTTCAGTTATGGCCGCTTTGTGTGGTAGGAATGTATGGTAAAAGTTTATGAGGCCTAAGAATTCTTGGAGTTCTGCTTTATTTTTTGGTTCTGGGGCTAGTTTGATTGCTTTTATTTTTCCATCAGTGGGGTGTATGCCTTGAGCATCAATCCTGTATCCTAAAAATTCAGTGGATTTTACCCCTATGGAGCATTTTACCTTTTTTAATTTCAGCCCTGCAGCTCTAAATCTCCCCAGTACCTTTTCCAGTCTCTCTGCTAGGATTCCCTCGGTTTTCCCTGCAATCAATACATCATCAAAGTAAGGGCATACCCCAGGTATGCCCTTTAAGGTCCTCTCCATCACTTCTTGGAAGATGCCTGGAGCTACAGCAATGCCGAATTGCAAGCGGTGGACTTGGAACACCCCCTTGTGGGTAACTATCATCTGTGCATCTGCGGCTTCCTGGGAAACTGTGAGTTGCAAATACGCCTGCGCCAAGTCGAGCTTGGCAAAGATGGCGCTGTCCTGGATCGTCGCGAGGACCTGCTTCACTGTGGGGACCGGGTAAGCATGCTGTTTCATCGCTCGGTTTAGTGTCGCTTTATAGTCGGCACAAATCCTCACGTCCCCGTTCGGTTTAAGGGGGGTGACGATGGGTGTCTCCCAGGGGCCCCCTTCTACCGGTTCCAGTACTCCCTGGCCTACTAGTTTGTCTAAAGCGCCTGAAGGCAGGACAAGAAGCAATGGATGGAAACTAATCAAGGAGAGAAGCAACCTAGAATTAAGGAGAAACTTCCTGACAGTTAGAACAATTAACCAGTGGAACAACCTGCCTCCAGAAGCTGTGAATGCTGCAACACTGGAAGTTTTTAAGAAGAGACTGGACAGCCATTTGTCTGAAATGGTATAGGGTTTCCTGCCTGAGGAGGGGGGTTGGACTAAATGACCTCCAAGGTCCCTTCCAACTTTACTATTATAACTTATCACTTATGTTAATCTTGGTGTTAATCTATGCTCATTTGGGTGTTGATTGCTGGTGGTGAAATGTTTTGGTCTTTTTGTTTCCTTTTTGGCTTGTTGATTGTCTCTTTTGTAGAAGTATGTAGATGTTGTTTTTTATCTAGGTGACAACCCATGGCCTATTGTGCCAGTGCCAGGCTTCCAGAATTCTCTAGTGATTTTGGACTTGGCTTGATCTAGGATGGTCACTGTGACCAAGACTAAGTAAGCTCAAAATTGCTAGAAAATTCATGGAAACCTGGCATTCTGACAAATCAGCCATCAATAGACACATAGACATAAACAGCATATCCCTATATATATTCAATGCCTACTTATTTCAAGTAAAGCAGGATGGATCACAGGAATATTATCTAAATATTATTTATTAAATAAATAATAATAACTTCAGTTAAGCATTCCCCAAAATGGTTCCAGCTATGTGCTGCTTGTTAATAGCTTAAAATCTGAACTAAATTATCCAGGACATTTTCATATATATTCACACAGTGTACCTTAAAGCAAGACCTGGCATTTTTCAATCATGACTACTATCTATTCTGCATAAAATTCATAGTGCTGATTGTAGCAATAATTTCGGCTCACCAGTGGAATTTAGGTATATATTGAAGCCAACCTTCTTTTGCATATAAAACTTACACATTTTATCATAGAAAGCCTGAATGTAGACCATATGGACTGTAGCAAGATATAATAGAGGAGATGGCTGAATCAAATATTTACTTATGCACTTATAAAAAGATCTTTGCAAAGCCACATAAGCACAATGCATGGCACAACTCCAAGTTACATGTACTTGGATGTAATACTTTTTTAAAGTTCTCTGTGCCAATTTTTTTCAAGAGCTCCCTGAAATATTCTATCAGTACTGTCTCCCAATAACAGTTGACGGATCTAGGGAAAGATTATGTATTCACAGATTTTTAAATCTACTAAAGACAATTCAAGAATACCATTTTTTCTTCTTCTGAGATTTCAGTCAATAAAGAGTAGATTGTTTTTTTCTTGGTAGTATAACATTTTGCTTATTCACAACCATTGCAACTGCAATGATTTGGGATTTTTTTAGTGCGTTTATGAGGAAAATGCAGTCTATATCTGTTAAATGGAATAATAATTAAATAAAACTCCAATAGATCTTTTGCATTTTATTTTTTCAGCACTATTTACATTTTTAAAGAAAATCTTTCTAAATAAATCTTTTAAAATTTATTGTCATTCATATTTTGTGTAGCATAAGTAAACAGTACTTTGGACAAATAATGATATGGAAATTGGTTTAATCTATTCCATTTTGCATCTGGTAAATCTTATGTCTCATCTCTAGCAATGAGATAGAATTGGAGATGCTTCTATGGGCAGGGATTTTATTATACATGCTTTATTATTTATTTATTTATTTTATTGAATTTGTATACCACCTTATTCCCGTAGGACTCAGGGTGGTTTACAGGGCAGTTAAAACAGTGACCTTCAGATTGAATAATCAAATTATAGTTAGCCAATGTTACTTATACTGTTTCCAGGAACATGTAATTTATGTAACTGATTGGCTACAGCAATTTTTGCAATTGTTTCTTTTGAACCTATTGCCAGTCCCCATTCTCATCAGCTCCATAGCTTGTAAGCTTTCACTCCATATGACTGAGAATGGTGCTTCTGATTAGCACTGGTATACAGGGACATCTAAAGAAGCAATACATGTCTTTATTAGTGTTTCTCTATAAATGCCAATTGATTATATAAGCTCTAGGAATGTTAGTTTATAGCAGTGCTTCAGATAAGTAACAAAGGCAATTTTCTTTTGGCACCCTTGATTAAATAATGGTGCTCATGTGTGTATGGGATGGTAATGGAGACAGCTTTAGCCCTAGATGAGTTTACAATAATTTGAAATCTAATTGAGCTTTATTTATATACTATCTTGAACACTTCTTGTACAGATATTGGGAGAAAACGTGAGACATAGTTTTTTTTAAAAAATATCCAATTTGCAATGCTGTTAGACATCTTCATCTGTTAACGGATATATAATTTTTTGTCTGGGCTGTGGAAAGTCTCTGTGATAGATTAAACAACATACACATTTATGGCAACACATACATGTGCACGTTACAGTTAAAAAATGTATGTATTACTTGTTCTCAGGGAAAGATTCCAATTAACCAGCATGTTTGGACGACACTGAGCAAATGTAGTCCTGTTTTATCACAGAAAAATAGTATAATTTACCATGGTTTATATTATTTTGCACTATGACAACCACCTGTGGTTTATGCCTAGCGCTCTTTTTTCTCCCTGAAGCCTAAACTAACAAAGCCTGATGGAACCTGCTGTTGCAATGAATGTACACATCTGTTGAGGACTTCACTGTGTCTTGGACAGGCTTAATAATGTTTACTTTGTCTTTATCATTATTATGCTTTAACTGTTGATTTTCTGAGAAAAGAGTATTATTTTTAGAATATGGCAATCTATTTGCCCCAACCAATACAGTCTGGAAGCCTATTTATATCAATAATTTATCTTAGACATGGTAAATTCCCTGAAATGAGGGTGGAAAGAAATAACAACAATAGTATTTTTATTCCATATAGAGTTCACGAAACCATTTATACAAATTCAGACTAAAATACTGTAAAGGAGGTGGTTTCTCTGATATAAAGGTTCTATAGCGTTAATATAAATTAGCTAATATTCAAACAATAACATTATTTGAGTCATAATTTGAAGGGCTCACTGATAGATAGAATTTGTTTCAATTTTATTTAATAAGAACTACAGGTAGTTCTTGGCTTATGATTGGTTGTTTAGTGACCATTTGATATTATAACTGATTCCCAAAAAGCTACTTATAACCTGATTTCAAACTTATGGCCACTGCTGGAAACCTGCAGTTATGTGAACAAAACTTGGGTACTTTTCAATCTGGCCATTGTTGTGACTGACTGCAGGGATGCTGCAGCTGGTAAAGGTTGCCCCGCACATGTGTGCTAGTCGTTTCCAACTCTAGGGGCTGGTGCTCATCTCCGTTTCAAAGCCAAAGAGCCAGCGCTTGTCCGAGGACATCTCCGTGGTCATGTGGCCGGCATGACTAGACGTCAAAGGCACACAGAACGCTGTTACCTTCCCACCGTAGTGGTCCCTATTTTTCTACTTGCATTTTTTACGAGCTTTCTAACTGCTAGGTTGGCAGAAGCTGGGACATGTAACAGGCGCTCACTCTGTTATGCGGAACTTGGGATTCGACCTGCCGAACTGCTGACCTTCTGATCGACAAGCTCAGCATCCTAACCCACTGAGCCACTGTGTCTATATATATATATATATATATATATATATATATATATATATATATATATATATATATATATATATATATATATATATATATATATATGTTTTCTGAGGTTTTCGCGGGTGTTCGTATGTGGATCTTTGGTTATTCGGGTTTTTCCCCGCGTAGAACTAAAGGTGTAGGGGCGACGTTTCGACGGAATCCCATCCGTCATCATCAGGCTGGAGGCTTCTGCTTCCTTCTTCTGGGAGAAGCATGTGGCTGTTTGTTCCTCTTTTTTTTAAACTGCCAGAGGGGGTGTGTTCTGTGGGTGGAGGTTGCTCTGATTGGGTGGGGGACTAAGTGTGTTCTGATTGGGTGGGAGTGTGTTTTGAATGGTGGGTGTGTTCTGATTGGGTGGGTGTGTGTTTTGAGTGGAGGGGCTGGTCTTCAGCTGCCAGCCTTAGACCTGAGCTGGTGAGTTGTGCTGCTTTTGTTCGGCTTCGTGTTTGTGGTGGTGCCATGTTTTTATAGTGGGTGTCAGTTTGCTTATTGTGTGGTTTGGAGGGGTTTAAAGTGGCTGATGTTGCAGCTGTGGTTAGGTTTCTGTTTTGTGGTTGTGCCTCGTTATCATTGTGGGTTCGGATTTGCTTTTTGAATGGTTGTGTGGTGGTGATGTCATGTGTTATCATGAGTTTGGGTCTATCATTCTTGGTGGTTGGGACTCGTCTGTCAATCAAGGCGGGTTTCCAAATGGTTGGTAGGCGAGAGGTATCATCTCGTTTGTTTATGCTGTGGGGGCGTTTTTCTATCTCAATGGCTTCTCTGATTATTCTGTTGTTAAAATGTTCAATTTTGGCGATAGTTTTGGTTTTTTTAAAATCAATTTCATGTCCCGTGGCTTCAAAGTGTTGGACCAGGGATGAAGTTTGTTCTCCTTTTCTGAGTGAGTTTTTGTGCTCTTCAATGCGTGCACTTATTCTTCTGTTGGTCTGTCCGATGTATGTGGTGGGACAGGTGGAGCATGGGATTTCGTATACTCCTTGGTTTTCTAAGCCAATTATGTCCTTGGGGTTTCTTAGGATGGTGGATATTTTTCTGTCTGTGTAGAATGCTGTTTTGATGTTGTGTTTTTGGAGGACCTTGCTGATTCTGTCTGTGGTCCCTTTTAAGTATGGGAGGAGGGCTTTGCCATTTTCTTGTTCTCTGTCTTAGGTTTTTGTGGGTGTCTCTCTTCAGATTAAGTTGGTAATCGTGTTTCTTTGGAATCCATTGGCTGTTAGTACATTAGTGAGAGTGTGTAGTTCGGTTTTTTGGTGTTGTTCATCAGCTAGGTGTTTTGTTCTGGAGATGAGTGTCTTGGCTACGGAGTTGATCTGTGCTGGGTGGTGGTGTGAGAGTGCATTCAGATAGCGGTTTGTGTGTGTTTTTTTTATGGTAGATAGTGTGTCCTAGGGAGCCGTTGGATTACTTGTAGACTAAGACATCAAGGAAGGGAAGTTGATTGTTAGCTTCTGTTTCCATGGTGAATTGTATTTTGGGGTGTAGGCTATTTCAAAGTGTTCCATGTAGAGGTTTGCGATGACATGATAGACCCAAACTCATGATAACACATGATATCACCACCACACAACCATTCAAAAAGCAAATCCGAACCCACAATGATAACGAGGCACAACCACAAAACAGAAACCTAACCACAGCTGCAACATCAGCCACTTTAAACCCCTCCAAACCACACAATAAGCAAACTGACACCCACTATAAAAACATGGCACCACCACAAACACGAAGCCGAACAAAAGCAGCACAACTCACCAGCTCAGGTCTAAGGCTGGCAGCTGAAGACCAGCCCCTCCACTCAAAACACACCCCCACCCAATCAGAACACACCCACCATTCAAAACACACTCCCACCCAATCAGAACACACTTACTCCCCCACCCAATCAGAGCAACCTCCACCCACAGAACACACCCCCTCTGGCAGTTTAAAAAAAAGAGGAACAAACAGCCACATGCTTCTCCCAGAAGAAGGAAGCAGAAGCCTCCAGCCTGATGATGACGGATGGGATTCCGTCGAAACGTCGCCCCTACACCTTTAGTTCTACGCGGGGAAAAACCCGAATAACCAAAGATCCATATATATATATATATATATATATATATATATATATATATATATATATATATATATATATATATATACACACACACACACACAACATCTCAGATAGGATTCTCACCAAAGCCGAAACCAACGTCCTGTCTAAAGGATTTAATTTTGCAGTCGCTCCCAAACACATCCGCACGGAAACCATTATATGCAGAGTCAAAGCCAGCCTGACCAAAATTAACCCTGACGATGCCAACAAAATCAGACTTGAAGTTACCAACATCCTCTGCAGCAGCAAACCACCCAAAAGCAACTTACCCAAAGAGGAACAGACAGCACTACTTAATCCAAAAAAAGACACCAGCATAATCATTCTGCCAGCAGACAAAGGCAACGCCACGGTGGTAATGAACTCATCTGACTACCATACCAAATTATCCAACCTACTCCGAGACTCCACATACAAACTCCTCCACCTACCTGGAAAAAAAATGACAAAATCCAAAATAAAAGCCACCTCCATCAGTGAAGAGATCCAGCAAACAATCATTCCCAGAGAAAAATCATCCAGATGTCCCAAGCTCTGTGGTCTCCCCAAGATACACAAAGAAGGAACCCCACTCAGACCCATAGTCAGCTCCATAGGCTCACTTCTACAAAATCTAGCCAAATTTCTTGCCAAACAACTGCAGCCTTGCGCAAATTCCATCACCTCACATGTACAAAACTCATTCCGAGACTTCTGGGTGGCAAGGCGTCGCCGGAGGCAGCCATTTCCAGGGTGTCAGCCCCACGGCTCCGTAGAACCGCCGAAAACAGCGCCGATCAGCTGTTTCAGCGGTTCGGAAGCCCCCTCCTCGGGAGAAGAGGAGGGGGCGAGTACCCAGGTAGGGGTAGAGCTCTCTGGGGCCGCCAGAACTTAACGTTTTGGCGGCTGAAGGATTGAGCCCCCCCGAAGCCTGGGTTTGCTCCGGGCTGCGCAGCGTTTCTGCTCTGGGCTTTTAGGAGCAGAACAGGGCATTCGCAACCATCCCTGCCAGCAAGAAAGAACTTTGGAGAACGAGGATGCAGGCAGAGCGATACAGGAGATTCAGGTGAAAGTGGATCTTTGATCTTTAACTCAATGGACTTTGCGGAGTTTGAAAGAGAAAGTGCGTAGTAGGCAATAGTGGGTGAAAATGGCAGCTAAATCTTCTAAAGTTCTTAGAAGCGCGGGGGCCTCTCCAGTGCAGCAGTCTTCATTGCAAGCCTTATTGCCCCCTGCACCTGCACCTACGCCAGCCCTTACAGTTAAAGATTTGCAGAATGTGATGCAAGAAGCTTTGGAAAAGCAATCGCAACAATTAGCTGAGATTATAGATGAAAAGCTGGATGAGAAGTTAACAGAAAAACTAGCTGAGGTTATGGATGAAAAGCTGGATGAGAAGCTAACAGAAATAAGGGCAGACATTTTACTTGCATTTCAAGGCATGGCTATATGTATCGAGCGTTTGGATGAAAGAGTGGAAGATCTCAGCCAAAATAATACCAGATTAGATGCAAAAATGTCAGAGACTGAGAATGTGGTGGATAAAATTGATAGTGATTTGACCTTGGTACAGTATCAGGAGATGGAGTTATGGACTTAAAGTATGTGTTGAACTAAGAGTGGGTATGTAAACTCCTAATTAACAACAAGTTGTCTTAGAGATTGCCTAATTTTTTTTATTATATATACTCTTTTTATTTGAACTTTTATTTGAACTTAAGGATGATTTGGAACTGTGAGACATTTGGCGTGATATATGCAAGAACTATTTTTGACTATAGTTTAGTTTGGTTGGAGATTATTAAGATTAATAGAGATAAGCGCTTTTGGTGCGTAACTGAGAATTTGTTTGGAAATTAGAAAAAGGTGGGAGAATGCAAATAGCAGGTGAAAGTTTTTTTTCTTTTCTCAATTTATTTTGAGTAAAGATCTTTTTCTGTTTTCCTCTTTTTCTTTTCTACTTTATTTGTAATATTAATATTGTTTGTACTCATTTTATATGAGCTAGAGAGAGATAGAATTTATAGTTTATTGTTGATAATGTTGTTGTTAGCTGCAAAGTCGTGTCCGACCCATCGCGACCCTATGGACAATGTTCCTCCAGGCCTTCCTGTCCTCTACCATCTTCTGGAGTCCATTTAAGCTCACGCCTACTGCTTCAGTGACTCCATCCAGCCACCTCATTCTCTGTCGTCCCCTTCTTCTATTGCCCTCGATCTTTCCCAGCATTAGGCTTTTCTCCAGTGAGTCTTTCCTTCTCATTAGGTGGCCAAAGTATTTGAGTTTTAGCTTCAGGATCTGGCCTTCTAAAGAGCAGTCAGGATTGATCTCCTCTAGGACTGACCGGTTTGATCGCTTTGCAGTCCAAGGGACTCGCAGGAGTCTTCTCCAGCACCATAGTTCAAAGGCCTCAATTCTTTGGCGCTCAGCCTTTCTTATGGTCCAACTTTCACTGCCATACATTGCAACTGGGAAGACCATAGCCTTGACTATACGCACTTTTGTTGACAGGGTGATGTCTCTGCTTTTTAGTGTGCTGTCTAGATTTGCCATGGCTTTCCTCCCCAGGAGCAAGCGTCTTTTAATTTCTTGGCTACAGTCCCCATCTGCAGTGATCTTGGAGCCCAGGAAAATAAAATCTGTCACTACCTCCATTTCTTCCCCATCTATTTGCCAGGAATTGAGAGGGCCAGATGCCATGATCTTGGTTTTCTTAATGTTAAGTTTCAACCCAAGTTTTGCACTCTCCTTCTTCACCAGCAACAAGAGGCTCTTTAGTTCTTCTTCACTTTCTGCCATTAGAGTGGTATCATCTGCGTATCTTAGGTTGTTGATATTTCTTCCGGCAATCTTAATTCCAACTTTTGATTCATCTAGCCCTGCCTTTCTCATGATGTGCTCTGCATATAAGTTAAATAGGCAGGGCGACAGTATACAGCCTTGCCGGACTCCTTTCCCAATTTTGAACCAATCAGTGGTTCCATGTCCAGTTCTCACTGTTGCTTCTTGACCCGCATATAGGTTTCTCAAGAGACAAATAAGATGGTCTGGTACTCCCATCTCTTTAAGAACTTGCCACAGTTTGTTATGATCCACACAATCAAAGGCTTTAGCATAGTCAATGAAGCAGAAGTAGATGTTTTTCTGGAATTCCCTAGCTTTCTCCATGATCCAGCGTATGTTGGCAATTTGATCTCTAGTTCCTCTGCCTCTTCGAAATCCTGCCTGTACTTCTGGTAGTTCTCGATCCACATACTGCTGAAGTCTAGCTTGTAGGATTTTAAGCATGACTTTACTAGCATGAGAAATGAGTGCAATGGTGCGATAGTTTGAACATTCTTTGGCACTGCCTTTCTTTGGAATTGGAATGTAAACTGATCTTTTCCAATCCTGTGGCCACTGTTGAGTTTTCCAAATTTGCTGGCAAATTGAGTGTAGCACTTTTACTGCATTGTCTTTTAAGATTTTGAATAGCTCAGCTGGAATACTGTCACCTCCACTAGCTTTGTTGTTGCTCAGCTTTTCTAAGGCCCACTTCACTTCACATTCTAGGATGTCTGGCTCGAGGTCAGTGACCACCTCATTGTGATTATCTGGGACGTTAAGCTCATTCTTGTATAGTTCTTCTGTGTAATTTTGCCACCTCTTCTTAATCTCTTCTGCCTCTGTTAGGTCCCTGCCATTTTGGTCCCTTATCATGCCCATTTTTGCATTAAACGTTCCCTTCATCTCTCCAATTTTCTTGAAAAGATCTCTGGTCCTCCCTATTCTATTGTTTTCTTCTATTTCTTTGCACTGTTCATTTAAGAAGGCATTCTTATCTCTTCTAGCTATTCTCTGGAATTCTGCATTCAATTGGGCATATCTATGTTTTTCTCCCTTGCCTTTCGCTTCCCTCCTTTCCTCAGCTATTTGCAAAGCTTCCTCAGACAGCCATTTTGCTTTCTTGCATTTCTTTTTCTTTGGGATGGTTTTGGTTGCTACCTGTTGTACAATGTCGCGAACCTCTGTCCATAGTTCTTCAGGCACTCTGTCTATCAGATCTAATTCCTTAAATCTATTTGTCACCTCTACTGTATATTCAACAGGGATATGATTCAATTCATACCTGAGTGGCCTAGTGCTTTTCCCTACTTTCTTCAGTTTAAGCCTAAACTTTGCAAGGAGAAGCTCATGGTCTGAGCCACAGTCAGCTCCTGGTCTTGTTTTTACTGACTGTATAGAGCTTCTCCATCTTTGGCTGCAGAGCATATAGTCAATCTGATTTCTGTGTTGACCGTCTGGTGATGTCCATGTGTAGAGCCGTCTCTTGGGTTGTTGGAAAAGAGTGTTTGCTATGACCATCGTATTCTCTTGACAAAATTCTATCAGCCTGTGCCCTGCTTCATTTTGTACTCCAAGGCCAAACTTGCCTGTTATTCCAGTTATCTTTTGGCTTCCTACTTTAGCATTCCAATCCCCCATGATGATAAGGACATCATTTTTGGGTGTTAGTTCTATAAGGTGCTGTAGGGCTTCATAGAACCGGTCAATTTCTTCCTCTTCAGCACTGGTGGTTGGGGCATAGACTTGGACTACTGTGATATTGAATGGTTTGCCTTGGATTCGAACTGAGATCATTCTGTCATTTTGAGGATTGTATCCCAGTATTGCTTTTCCTACTCTTTTATTGACTATGAAGGCTACTCCATTTCTTCTGAGGGATTCTTGCCCGCAGTAGTATACCTGATGGTCATCTGAATTAAATTCACCCATTCCTGTCCATTTTAGTTCGCTGATACCTAAGATGTCGATGTTCAGTCTTGTCATCTCTTGTTTGACCACGTCCAACTTTCCTTGATTCATGGATCTTACATTCCAGGTTCCTATGGAGAAAAAATCTTTACAGCATCGGACTTTCCTTTCACCACCAGACACATCCACAGCTGAGCGTCCTTTCGGCTTTGGCCCAGTCGCTTCATTCTTTCTGGCGCTACTAGTACTAGCCCTCTGCTCTTCCCCAGTAGCATATTGGACGCCTTCCGACCTGAGGGGCTCATCTTCCAGCATCATATCGTTTTGCCTTTTGGTACTGTCCATAGGGTTTTCATGGCAAAGATACTGGAGTGGTTTGCCATTTCCTTCTCCAGTGGATCACGTTTTGTCAGAACTCTCTGCTATGACCTGTCCATCTTGGGTGGCCCTGCACGGCATAGCTCATAGCTTCATTGAATTACGCAAGCCCCTTCGCCACGACAAGGCAGTAATCCATGAAGGGGATTGTTGATAATATAGGGGTGTTAATGTTTGTTTTTTGATTTTATGCCCTGTATTTAGCTCTGGGAAGTCGGGGGGGGGAGTGGGGGAGAGGGATAGGGGTGGGGGAGGGGGGATTAAAGTCAAAATGTATTGTAAAACTCTTTAAATAAAAAAAAGAGATGGAGTTTGCTGTGAGGATCAGAGGCTTAAAAGAGAATCCTAAAGAAAATTTGAAGGAAATAGTCTCTGAGGCTCTGGAAGGGGTGCTGGGGCGGCCAGCAGATGTAATTATGGAAGACATAGATAAAATTTTCCGTGTCAATTTGTGGATTGCAAGACAAAGGAAACTACACAGAGATGTGGTGGTTTATTTTACAAAGACAGCAATTAGAAATGAGGTCATTCAAGCCTCTTACAATACTAAATTTGTAATTGCTGAGCAAGAAGTCTTGGTTTTAAAAGAGATCCCTCCAAGAATCTTAAGGAGAAGAAAGGAGTTTGCTTTTTTAGCACAAGAACTAAGGCGACGTGATATTAAGTTCAGATGGGAGATACCAGTGGGTATGGTGGTGATGCATGAAGGTAGGAGACATCGTCTTATTACAGTGATGCAGGCACATGATTTTTACAGTAATGTTTTAAAAGCAACCCCCATACCACTTTTGGAATCTACAAAGAAGAATGGCGAGGGAGAGCCTCAACTACATAGTGAGAATCTACAAGGTGCTGAAGGAACAACGTAGACAGATGAGAAAGCTACAGGAGTGGATCAAATTTCAGTATCATTGGAAGAAGCTAGAGACCAGAGGATGACGCGTGCTGCTTTGAGACGAATGAGACGAGAGCAAGAACAAGACCAGCAGAAAGTCATGGAACCTCCAAAGTGTACCTATAGTGAAGCTGTGGGAGGGGCGCAACCTAAGAATGTAAAGGGAATCCTGGAAGAAGCGCTCCAAAAGCTTCGGGTCGCGAAGGATGGCGACTAAGCTTCTAACTTGGAATGTTAATGGCTTAAATTCACCACAGAAGAGAAAGAAAATATTTCAATATTTAAAACAATTTAACATTGATGTTATTTGCTTACAAGAAACACATATTAGAGTCACGGACCAAAAGTACTTATTAAACTCAAGACTGGGTACACAATTTATTGCCTCTGCAATGAATAAGAAGAATGGAGTGGTTGTTTATGTTAAGAATACCTTGACAGCGGAGTTAATTGAAGCAGATAAACAAGGAAGATACGTTATAATAGATTTGTTAATAGAAGGCAAAAAAACGCTTTTGGTTGGATTATATGCTCCTAATCAACAACAAGCAGACTTTTATAGTTTATTACACAGCAAGATTACTCAGTTGGATTATAAATCTTTTATTTTCATGGGAGAGTGGAATGGTGTTTTGGATGTACAAATGGACAAGAGTGGTTCTTTTAGAAGTGCTCCAAGTCATGCTAAACTGCCTAAATCCTTTTTTGAGATGAAGGATGATTTGGAGCTGCGAGATAACTGGAGAGAAAGGAATTTGCAAGAAAAGGATTATACTTTTTTTTCTGATAGACATCAATCTTTTTCTAGGATTGACTTTATATTAATTACCAATGATTTCTTTTCTAGGATTAAGAAGATAAAGATCTGTCCAAGAACTATGTCTGATCATAGTCCAGTCTGGCTAGAGATTGATAAGGATAATAGAGATAGGCGCTCCTGGCGTCTAAATGGGTAAAGCGCCAGGGACGGATGGGTTGACTGCTGTGTATTATAAAAATTTACAGTTAGAGATGATAAAGCCATTAAGGGAATTGTTCCAGACAATTCAAATGGGAGGAGGGGTGCCTCCGTCTTGGAAAATTGTTTTTATTTCTTTGATTCCGAAGGAAGATCAGGATGTCACTCAAGCAAAAAATTATAGACCAATATCACTTTTGAATACGGACTACAAGATATTTCCTAAGGTTTTAGCTAACAGATTAATGAGGGTACTGCAACAGGTAATTCATGGTGACCAAACTGGGTTTATAAGTGATAGACAAATGAAAAATAACGTGAGGCATATAGTTGATTTGTTGGAATTTCTGGAAAGAAACAATCAGATCCCTGCAGCACTGATTTTTTTGGATGCTGAAAAAGCCTTTGATCAATTGGACTGGCAATTTTTGTTGAAAGTATTAGATAAAATGAATTTTGGGGATAAATTTTTACAACCAATTAGGGCATTATATCAAAAGCAAACAGCCCGTATAATAGTAAATAATAGTTTGACCGAAGTATGTAATATTGAAAAGGGCACAAGGCAGGGGTGTCCGTTGTCACCTCTATTATTTGTTTTAACATTGGAGATATTATTGATTAAAATACGGGATTCGGAAAAAATTAAGGGAATTCAAATAAGAGATCAGGATTATAGACTGAGGGTGTTTGCAGACGATCTGGTTGTTATGGTGACCCAGCCAGAAAATTCTGTTGTAGAATTGATGGAAATAATAATGCAATATGGGAAAGTTTCTGGATTCAAGGTTAATATACAAAAAACTAAAATGTTGTCTAAGAATATGACAGTATCACAAAAGGCTGTTTTAGAAGGGTTAACTGGATTTGAAATTGTCAAAAGGGTTAAATATTTGGGGGTATATTTGTCACTCTCAAATGCAAAGTTATATAAAAATAATTATGAAAAGCTATGGGGAAAAGTTCAAAAAGAATTGGATAGTTGGAAAAAACTACAATTGTTTTTATTGGGAAGAATTGCAGCAGTGAAAATGAATGTCTTGCCGAAATTTCTATTTTTATTTCAAATGATACCTATTCTTAAAAAGGATTCAAACTTGGAGGAATGGCAAAAGGATATTAATAAATTTGTCTGGGCAGGGAAAAGGCCACGAGTTAAATTTAAGATTACACGTGAGAGAGGTGGTCTCAAAATGCCTAACTTTAAATTATACTATGAAGCTGCTGCTTTGTCGGCGATAAGTGATTGGATTAATTTAACACAAGTGAGATTATTAAATTTTGAAGGTCATGATTTGCTATTCGGTTGGCATGCATACCTATTGTATGATAAGAAGGTGGATAATGTGTTCAAAGTGCATAATTTAAGACATGTTCTGTTGCGAGTTTGGAAAAAGTATAGACACAAGCTAAATTATAAGATACCCTTATGGGCAATACCGAAACACGCAATAGAAAATATAAATGTTGGGTTTAAACATGATGTGACTACATATAAGGAAATTTTAAGTTTGGAAAGGAATGTATGGCATTTGAAGTCGTATAATTTTTTATGAGAAGAAAAGATTGTTCAAACTTGGTTTCAGTATGGGCAGTTACAGGCCAGAAGATCAGAAAATTGGTTTTTCAATGACTGATGAAAATTTGGTAAAGCAAATTAGAAATCAGGGTCAAGCACATATCAAACGGATATATCTTGCACTGATAGAAATTGATTCAGAGACAGAACTTGTTAAAGATTGTATGATAAAGTGGGCTCAGAATTTTCAAGAAGTCATTACAATGGATACTTGGGAAAAGATTTGGGTGAGAAATGTAAAATTTATGCAAGCTCAAAATTTAAGAGAGAACTTTTATAAAATGTTTTATAGGTGGCATTTAGATCCTAAAAAATTAGCAAGTATGTATCCAAACTACCAGCCTAAATGTTGGAGGTGTGGTGGTGAAGATGCAACGTACTTTCATATATGGTGGACCTGTAAAAAGGTTAAAGCATTTTGGATTAAAATTTGGTGGAATATGCAGAAGATATTTAAGAAAAGGATAAAGTTTTGTCCGCAATTGTTTTTACTGGGCATTACTACTGATACTACTGTTGTGGACACTAAGTTGATGTTGAATTTAATTACGGCAGCAAGACTTTTAGTAGGGCAATACTGGAAGAAGGAAGAACTGCCGACTATAGAAGAATGGACTTTAAAAGTTTCTAACCTGGCGGAAATGGCAAAGATTTCAGCGTATTTGAAAGACCATTCGCAACAGAGATATATTGTGGAGTAGAAAAAATGGATTGATTACATCCGGAATAAATATGGGACTAAAAAGTTTCATTTAGCATTTGAATAAGTATTGATGTGATATTTATATTGCTTGTAGTCATTTTATAAGAGTTAAAGATTTAATAGCTTATTGTTGTTTGCATATGGTGGATTATGATTGTTTTTACTTTTATACCTTGTATTTAGCTCTGGGAAGTCAGGGAGGGGGGGGAGGGGAGGGAGGGAGGTGTTGGGGTGGGGTGGGAAGAGGGGAGGGGGTTGGGAGGGGTTTTGTTTTGTTAAAGATAAAATGTACTGAAAAACTTTTCAATAAAAAAAACAAAACTCATTCCAATTCATAGAGATCATAAGTAAACTAAACTTACAGCCCTGTGACCTACCCGTGAGCTTCAAGGTCATATCTCTCTCACCCAAGTGCCAATCAAAGAAGACTTGACAGCTATCCTAAATAAATACAAGCCCCCTAAACACAACCTAGATCTGACCAACCACTGTCTATCAAACACATACTTCATCTACAATGGACAAAGATACAAACAAATGGAAGGAACACCCATGGGATCACCCCCTTCACCTGTCATTGCAACCCTCTACATGGAACACTTTGAAACCCTCACTCTAGAAAAATCCAACCACAAACCCAAACTCTGGCTCAGATACGTAGATGACACCTTCGTAATCTGGCCGCAAAGAAAAAATGGATGACTTCCTCACACACCTCAACAGCCTACACCCCAAAATACAGTTCACCATGGAAACAGAAGCTAACAATCAACTTCCCTTCCTTGATGTCTTAGTCTACAAGAAATCCAACGGCTCCCTAGGACACACTATATTCCATAAGAAAACACACACAAACCGCTACCTGAACGCACTCTCACACCACCACCCAGCACAGATCAACTCTGTAGCCAAGACACTCATCTCCAGAACAAAACACCTAGCTGACGAACAACACCTAAAAACCAAACTACACACTCTCACTAACGTACTAACAGCCAACAGATTCCAAAGAAACATGATTACCAACTTAATCCGAAGAGAGACACCCACAAAAATCCAAGACAGAGAACAAGAAAATGGCAAAGCCCTCCTCCCATACTTAGAAGGGATCACAGACAGAATCAGCAAGATTCTCCACAAACACAATATCAAAATAGCATTCTGCACAGACAGAAAAATATCCACCATCCTAAGAAACCCCAAAAACATAATTGAGTTAGAAAACCAAGGAGTATATGAAATCCCATCCTCCACCTGCCCCACCACATACATCGGACAGACCAACAGAAGAATAAGTGCACGCATTGAAGAGCACAGGAACTCAGTCAGAAAGGGAGAACAAACTTCATCCCTGTTCCAACACTTTAAAGCCACTGGACATGAAACTGATTTTAAAAAAACCAGAACTATCGCCAAAATTGAACATTTTAACAACAGAATAATCAGAGAAGCCATTGAGATAGAAAAACGCCCCCACAGCATGAACAAACGAGATGATACCTCTCACCTACCAGCCATTTGGAAACCCGCCTTGATTGACAGACGAGTCCCAACCACCAAGAATGATACCAGACCCAAACTCATGATAACATCACATGACATCACCACCACACAACCATTCAAAAAGCAAATCCGAACCCACAACGATAACAGCACACAACCACAAAACAGAAACCTAACTACAGCTGCAACATTAGCCACTTTAAACCCCTCCAAACCACGCAATAAGCAAACTGACACCCACTATAAAAACATGGCACTACCACAAACATGGAGCCTAACAAAAGCAGCACAACTCACCAGTTCAGATCTAAAACTGGTAGCTGAGACCAGCCCATCCACTCAAAACACATCCCCACCCAATCAGAACACAGCTAAGCCTCCACCCAATCAGAGCACACCTCCACCCCATCAGAACACAGCCAAGCCTCCACCCACAGAACACACCCCCTCTGGCAGTTTAAAAAAGAAAAAAACAGCCACTTTCACACACTTCTCCAAGAAGAACGAAGCTGAAGTCACCAACATGAGGATGACGGATGAGATTTTGTTGAAACTTTGCCCTGATACCTCCAATTCTATGTGGGGAAAAACCCGAATGACCAAAGCTCTACATACATACAAACACCCGCAAAAACCTCAGAAAACATATATGTTATCATGAGTGTTATCATGAGTTTGGGTCTATCACCACATGACATCACCACCACACAACCATTCAAAAAGCAAATCCGAACCCACAATGATAACGAGGCACAACCACAAAACAGAAACCTAACTACAGCTGCAACATCAGCCACTTTAAACCCCTCCAAACCACACAATAAGCAAACTGACACCCACTATAAAAACATGGCACCACCACAAACACGAAGCCGAAAAAAAGCAGCACAACTCACCAGCTCAGGTCTAAGGCTGGCAGCTGAGACCAGCCCATCCACTCAAAACACACCCCCACCCAATCAGAACACACCCACCATTCAAAACACACTCCCACCCAGTCAGAACACACTTACTCCCCCACCCAATCAGAGCACACCACCCACAGAACACACCTCCTCTGGCAGTTTAAAAAAGAGGAACAAACAGCCACATGCTTCTCCCAGAAGAAGGAAGCAGAAGCCACCAGCCTGATGATGACGGATGGGATTCCGTTGAAACGTCGCCCCTACACCTTTAGTTCTACGCGGGGAAAAACCCGAATAACCAAAGATGCACATACGAACACCCGCGAAAACCTCAGAAAACAAATATATATATATATATATATATATATATATATATATATATATATATATATATATATATATATATATATATATATATATATATATCCCTCTCCCTCCCTCTCTCTCTCTCTCTCTCTCTCTCTCTGTCTATATATATATATATATATATATATATATATATATATATATATATATATATATTTATTGAAAAGTTTTACAATACATTTTTAACAGAACAAAACCCCTCCCAACCCCCTCCCTTCTCCCCAACCCTCCCCAACACCTCCCTCCCTTCCCCCTCCCCCCTCCCCGACTTCCCAGAGCTAAATACAGGGTATAAAAATACAAACAATCATAATCTACCTTATGCAAACAACAATAAACTATTAAATCTATCGCACTTTAACTCTTATAAAATAACTACAAGCAATATAAATATCACATCAATACTTATTCAAATGCTAGATGAAACTTTTTAGTCCCATATTTATTCTGGATATAATCAATCCATTTTTTCCACTCGTATCTATCTATCTATCTATCTATCTATCTATCTATCTATCTATCTATCTATCTATCTATCTATCTATCCTTTAATTGTTTAACTGTTTATAGGGCCCCAAGATAGAAATTTATCTTAGAAAATAAGTCAATCATAAGCATATCTAGCATAATAGCTTAAAAAGCTACATTTTAAAAAGCAATGTGTGGTGATCCAGCTACTATCCAATTAAAATTCTCAACATCTCTCACTATTAGTAATGCTTGCTGGGTTTGCTTTGAAGTGAACTTCAGTAATATTGGGAGACTATATATATTGTACTGTGTTGGTTCATGCCCATGTATACTTCCATTTCTATATTACAGAGATTCTTCTTTATCTACTCTATCTATTCCTTATACCGGTTCATCTGTATCACCTATACATGCTTGTGTATCTATCAACAAACAGCTAAAGATTATATATGAAACATTAATAGTAATTCTAACAAAAGCTTTCTTTAAATAATTCTGAGCTGACAATGCCATTGCTTTAAAACTGCCTTCGCATATTGCACATATTCTACTAAACTTTGCACAGCCTTGGAATGACTAATTTAGACACTTGGGAGCTCTCACATTCCTCTTTGTTCTCAAAAGTTCATGAAAATTTCAAAACACCTTCAGGAAATAAAATTTGCAGTGTCTGACTCATTTGTCACAGCAACGTTTTTATACTACACAGTGTTAAAGAATGAAAGTTGTAGATATGCTATCAAGGCCACATTTTCAGCTGAGATTCTGTAAGCGTTGGATTACATAATGTTCCTTGTTTAAACAATGAAGTACAGGTTACACATGTGTTTATAGATCATGTATGTAATTACACATTTATATTAATCCAGGGGTCTTCAAACTTGGTCCTTTTATGACTTGTGGACTTCAACCCCCAGAATTCCTCAGCTAGCCATGCTGTCTGAGGAATTCTGGCAGTTGAAGTCCACAAGTCATAAAAGGGCCAAGTTTGAAGACCCCTGAGGTAATCAAACAGTGAATTTGTGAGCACCTAGAAATGAGCAAGGCAATTAATAGAACCCAGCACAGATTCCCCTTCATGGATTACTGCCTTGTCATGGAAAAGGGGCTTGCGTAATTCAATGAAGCTATGAGCTATGCTGTGCAGGGCCACCCAAGACGGAAAGGTCATAGCAGAGAGTGCTGACAAAATGTGATCCACTGGAGAAGGAAATGGCAACCCACTCCAGTATCTTTGCCATGAAAACCCTATGGACAGTACCAAAAGGCAAAACGATATGACGCTGGAAGATGAGCCCCTCAGGTCGAAAGGCATCCAATATGCTACTGGGGAAGAGCAGAGGGCTAGTACTAGTAGCGCCAAAAAGAATGAAGTGACTGGGCCAAAGCTGAAAGGACGCTCAGCTGTGGATGTGTCTGGTGGTGAAAGAAAAGTCCGATGCTGTAAAAAGTTTTTCTCCATAGGAACCTGGAATCCATGAATCAAGGAAAGCTGGACGTGGTCAAACAATTTAAACAGTAGGCGTGAGCTTAAATGGACTCCAGAAGATGGTAGAGGACAGGAAGGCCTGGAGGAAAGTTGTCCATAGGGTTGCGATGGGTTGGACACGACTTCGCAGCTAACAACAACAAGAAGAAGAAGAAGCACAGATTTGTTAAAAACAGGTCATGTTTAACAAAGAGAAGTCTGAGGGGAGACATGATAGCAGTCTTCCAATGTTTGAAGCTACCATAGAGAAGAGGGCATTGATTTGTTCTCCTTAGTACCTGATAAGAGGACAAGAAACAATGGGTATAAGTCATCACAAGGAGATCCAGCCTGGAAATAAAAATGAATTTTCTGTGAATAAAAATTACAGGCAGTCCTCAACTAATGACAGTTCATTTAGTGTCTGTTCAAAGTCACAATGGCACTAAAAACTGACTGACCATTTTTCACACTTATGACCATTGCAATATCCCCATGTTTACATGATAAATTCAGACACTTGGCAACTGGTTCATATTTATGATGGTTGCAGGTATACTGGGGTCATATGGTCACCTTTTGTAACTTTTTGACAAGCAAAGTCAATGGGGAAGCCAGATTTCCTTAATAACCATGTTGCTAAGTTAACAACTACAGTGATTCACTTAACAACTGTGACAAAAAAGTCATAAAATGGGGCAAAACTCACTTAACAATTGTCTTGTGTAGCAACAGAAGTTTTGGGCTCAATTTTGGTTTTGAATAGAGGACTACCTATATTAAGCAATGGATCAGCATGTCCCATAGAGTTGTGGATGCTCTATTATTGGAGAGTTTCAAGAAAAAATTGGACAGCCCCTTGTCGGAGATGGTATGAAGACTTCTACTTTGACCTAGGGCTGGATTAAAAGATTTTTTGCAGCCCTATGATTCTATATTTTTTTTTCTTAATAAGAATGCTTAATGTAATGAAATAGCTCAGAATCATTGATAGCATGGCTAAAAATGGCAAGAAAAGACAGGAAAATAAAATAAAAAAGAGGAAAGGAGAGGAGAAGAGAAGAGAAAAGAAAAAATTAACTATAGGAAAACTTTATACAGAGCCTTTAAAAATAATAATAATCCCTAAAGTTCTGTTTAGTTTCAATCTTACTTGCAACGTATTTTCCCAACTGAAAATTCCTTTCCACTGTTTTCTCAGTCTTCTGACAGTTTTGATTTATGAGGAGTGTCTGAAATAGATCTGATATTAACATCACCTTGAGGAATGTGAACAAAACATTGGTCCTCAGCCAGTGCAGCTATTCTACTGTCTTGGAACAGTTTCTTGTGCTAAGAAGTTATGCTGGTATTGATGTTATTACATTTTGATCCTAGTAATATGTCACCCTCTTTTACAGTAATCATGGAGTTGATCTACACAGTTCATCAGGATAAAGATGTGGGCAGAAGATGATGATTTCTTAGACCTCCTTCAAGATCTAGTGCATGTCCAATAATTCTCTTCCCACTCCAGGTGTGTAATGTTAAGTCTTCAAGTTTTGCTATACAGGATGCTTTATGGTCCCAGGTATCAGGAAACTGTTTATTGCTTTAAAATTCTATTGTAATGATTCTTCTTTAAGGAAGAACTATTGTAATACCTCATTGCTGATGTAACAGATGTCAAATGTAGCTGAATCCAAGTTTGTTTCTCATGCAGATAATCACTTGAGGGATGTTTTAATTTACTATAAGATCTACAATGCAGGGGCACAATTCAGAATAAAAGCACTGACTTTAGAAACTCTTAAGAATGCTTGTTGAGTCAACATTGGCCCAGATAGTATTCAAGGCATTCTTTCCATTTGTATGCTGTCTCCTGATTTAAACAATAACCATAACAATATTTTAAAAGGAACATTAATAGATTGCTTGTAGTACTATGCTGCCCTTGGGAACATGCCTCTCTAGCAAACTCAGCTTTAAATGAAACTGCAGAACTATTCCAAGCAATCTAAATATTTTAATGACACCAGTGATAAAATCGCAAAAGAAATTTTTGCCAATGAGCTTGGAATTAAAAATTCATGAAGAAAGGTATCCGTAGAAAATACTAACAATGTCACTTTTTTTTTAGAGCAAGCCTCATATACATATTTGTGACTGTAATCATTTGGTGCTGCTATTTTTCACATACTATTTTCACTGTCTATTTCAAAACAATATATTTGGAACTAAGAACCAATAAAGAGAAATGTTTAAAAAATATCCTAAACTGTTTATATTATAGAATTCTTCATCATGAAGCAAGACACTATTGAGTACAAGAGTTTTTAATTGCATAGTAATTAAGTGTGTGTTTATATACATACCCTTATACATGCTTAAATTCATACCACACACACTACACAAAGACATACTATTTAATGTGCTTAAGAAAACTGGAATTTATACAAGAAATATTTTGTATATTTTTATATATAGTATATATAAAATGACTGATGACATAAGAATTCTCTTGTCTTGAAAAATTCTAGTGTAAGAAACATTAAACATTTTCTTTTATCTTTTCCATATTCTTTCCTTAAGTGTCTAATTTTTATATTGCCAAGAATTATAGATATAAGACTTTGAATAGGACAACTTTGTTTCTATTTTCCTTTATGCTTACTGTTACCATATTTAATGTAATAGCAATTTTACTGTTACAGTATTTAATGTATAGGTTAGAATAAATATTTAGATGTTTGCATTGCCTATTGACAGTTGATCAACAGCCAAAATAAATACTTTGAACAAATCATGTGAGTGCCAAGTAAATGCAAACTATTTAAATTTATAGACATTGCTGAGTTGCTTAAGTTGACATGCTTTGAATCTGGTATTTGCATTATATTGGATAGTTAAATTTATTTATCAAGAACTCTCTGATAAAACCCACTACATGGGCTGTATCTACTCTGTTAGTGGTCAGAAACATTAAATAAGAATCAAGTGTAGAAAATTTTAAACTGAAAGAGCCTTTTATTTGTTTTTAAAAATTTTCATCTCTTTCACAATTCAAATTGTACTATATAGCTGTGAATAAATTTAAAAATAACTTCAGACATCTTTTCCTGTACATAGCAGCATGTCATATAATTTGCTTAGAATCAAGACATACTTTATCTGTTTGTATTTCATCATTGTTAAAAGACATATTTTGCTGAAGGTAAAGTATATGTTACTCTATTAAACACTATATATTGTAGCTTCAGTTGAAGCAAAGTGTTTTCAGCTGTATATCTCTTTTTTCAAATTATTAAGACATACAAATGGAGAGAATAAATGTTAATACAAACTGAAAAATATAAACAGAAAAATACCAAAAAAAAGAAAAAGGCGGGTATTAAAAAATAAAAATAAAAAGTAGATTCCATTGTCATCCCAGCAAGTAAAAACAATTTTAACTTTAATGACTTTATTAATTTTATTAATAAGTAAAATCCTTTTCTTTGATGCTTCTAAAAAAATTCCTTCTAAATCTAATCAGAGATTTTTTGTCTAACCAGTAGAAAAAAATTATCTTGATCAGTTTCCTGGTTTAATATCAATTCATCTTCTTGTTTCTTTTACCAATAAAACCACATTAAAGCTTTTGGGAAATCATTTTTTCTGGAGTATTGTGATGTATTTTACATGGGCCTGTTCATGTCACTTGGAAGTGACAGCTGGTCCAGAATGCAACAGCATATAACACCTCTGTTAAGTAAGCTATACTGGTTACTAATGAGTTTCTGGGTACAGTTCAAAGTGCTGTTTGTCACCTATAAAACCCTTCATATGTATGGACCTATTTACCTATGTGACTATCTTTCACATCATTTCTGCCCATCCTGTAAGAATAAACAGAATGAGCTTGCTTTATATGCTATCTGTCAAGCACTGACATCTGATGAATATGGAAACATGCTTTCTTTATTATGGCACCTGCACTATGGAATATTTTGGATTTTCATACAATATGAATCCTGCTAGCCTTTGATTAGTCTTTGAAAATCTGGCTTTTTCTCTAAGCATGGGATAGATTGTGAGACGGGCATGGGGGTTGTTTCTAAGTGCTGAAGTTGACTTTGTTTATGGTAATGTCTGTTTTCCCTGTTGCATCTTTTACTTTTTTCAATATACTGTGGTTTTGATTGTACAGTGTCAGAGTTGCTGTTGGTTTTTAGCCATCTCAGGCATCTAGAAACTAAATGTAAACACACACACACACACACACACACACACACACATTTATATGTATTTTTAATCTTATCAAGGAATATACATATATATATTCTGTCCAGCAAGGTCCTCCAAAAACACAACATCAAAACAGCATTCTACACAGACAGAAAAATATCCACCATCCTAAGAAACCCCAAGGACATAATTGGCTTAGAAAAACCAAGGAGTATACGAAATCCCATGCACCACCTGCCCCACCAAATACATCGGACAGACCAACAGAAGAATAAATGCACGTATTGAAGAGCACAAAATTCACTCAGAAAGGGAGAACAAACTTCATCCCTGGTCCAACACTTTGAAGCCACGGGACATGAAATTGATTTAAAAAAAAACCAAAACTATCACCAAAATTGAACATTTTAACAACAGAATAATCAGAGAAGCCATTGAGATAGAAAAACGCCCCCACAGCATGAACAAATGAGATGATACCTCTCGCCTACCAGCCATTTGGAAACCCGCCTTGATTGACAGACGAGGCCCAACCACCAAGAATGATACCAGTCCCAAACTCATGATAACATCACATGACATCACCACCACACAACCATTCAAAAAGCAAATCCAAACCCACAATGATAACGAGGCACAACCACAAAACAGAAACCTAACTACAGCTGCAACATCAGCCACTTTAAACCCCTCCAAACCACACAATAAGCAAACTGACACCCACTATAAAAACATGGCACCACTACAAACACGAAGCCGAACAAAAGCAGCTGAGACCAGCCCATCCACTCAGAACACACCCCCACCCAATCAGAACACACCCACCATTCAAAACACACTCCCACCCAATCAGAACACACTTACTCCCCCACCCAATCAGAGCACACCACCCACAGAACACACCTCCTCTGGCAGTTTAAAAAAGAGGAACAAACAGCCACATGCTTCTCCCAGAAGAAGGAAGCAGAAGCCACCAGCCTGATGATGACGGATGGGATTCCGTCGAAACGTCGCCCCTACACCTTTAGTTCTACGCGGGGAAAAACCCGAATAACCAAAGATGCACATACGAACACCCGTGAAAACCTCAGAAAACAAATATATATATATATATATATATATATATATATATATATATACACACACACACACACACACACACACACACACACACACACAGAGAGAGTAGGTATGAGGTGGCTCAGTGGGTTAGCATGCTGAGCTTGTCGATCAGAAGGTCGGCAGTTTGGCAGGTCAAATCCCAAGTGCCGTGTAACAGAGTGAGTGCCTATTACTCTTCCCAGCTTCTGTCAACCTAGCAGTTCGAAAGCACATAAAAATGCAAGTAGAAAAATATGGACCACTATGGTGGGAAGGTAACAGCGTTCCTAAATTCTGGTAGTATGGAGATTTAAGCCTTTTGGTTCTCCAGTTCAATCTCATACTATTCCCTGCAGCTACTTATTGAAATGACACAACATAATCAATTTATTGAACTCAAATAATTCTGTGAGTAGGTTTGATTAAGTATAGCTCAGTTCCTGATGTAACTGAACTTACATTTATGCAGCTATTTGTCTACATTCTATACACTTTGCAAGCCTCCTTCCCTAGGATTGTTACCAAAAGTTTTTGTAGACTTTTTATTAAATGTACATAATGTTCATTGGATAGGAATATTATTCTATCCACAACTGGAGACAATTTTAAAGGGTTTGCAAAGGGTACTTTTTAAGTACATAGGTTTTTTATATTTTGGTGGTCTGCTTTTTATATTTTCTTTTCTTTTTAATCAGAGTTATTTTTATTAGTTTTATAACTCTTGGGGATTTTTTTTAAGAAAATGCTTTTCCAAGTATGAAGAGGCTACAGTAATGATTGGGGTTATTTCAAGTACTAGTTCTATATATGTAGATAAGAGTTGCTATTAGAAAAATAGGAGATTTTATGCTGATATTTCTAAAAATATTTTTAAAGTTAAAACAAGCATATTTGAGATAGTTGGCTTGGAAATATTTACAGATAGTTATAGTAAGAAAAATGTGATTACATATGCAAATACATCCACCCAGTCTCTATGAAAAGGTTAGACACAGCAAGAATTCTTTAGAAAATGGCAGAATATACCATGGTTGATGTACCTACTGATTGGGTGAGAAATAAAATCTGACATTGAAAACTATGGGAGGGTTATTAAGAAAGATGACAGAATTAGAAAAATTCATATAGAACCAAAGTGGCAGAATCAACAGCACCAATTCAGATGTACTTTTTTGTTGTGCATTTGATGCTTACACACATACAGATATATACAAAATCACACTGTACCAAAGATTACCATCTTAATTAAAGCTAGCCACATACACATGCATGTATGCGGACCCCACTTCATTTTCATCAATATAGACAAATAAAGCCTGGTATCCTACAAAAACTATACTGATTATTGATTTTCTAATTTTCCAGATAATATATAAGCACAAGTCTGGAAAGTGTAGCAACAAACCTGACTAAAGCCATTAAGGTGTACAATAAATTGTGTTAGAAGCATATGTAATTACCTGCTTTTATTAGCCATGTCTGAAGAAATTAAACTCAATGCATCAATATGTTATTTTATTATTTTCCTTCCTTTTCTGTTTTATATCGCTGTAGCTTATTTCAAAGAACTGTTTCAGTGTACTTTTTGAAAGAAGAAATGGGGTCTTGAAGAAGTTAATAGTTTCCAAGAGTGAAATACCAGTGTTTCATTTCTGAATCTAAAGTGGAGGAAATGCAAAACTCCAAATGTGCAGTTTTTATTGCCAGAAATTGTACAGCTCAATCATGCAAAATAAAGCAACATAGATTTTAACATCAAAATACTGTATGTCCACTTAAAACTTCTTTTTAAATAATTTTTATTAAGGATTACAATTCTCCCTGATGAGAGAGGGAAGGGAAGTTTTTGCCCTGCTCCCTCAGGAAAAGAAGAGTGGTGAATTAATTGCTTTGGGGGAAAATAGAGAAAACTACAAGATCAATTTGTAATTAACACAGATATGTAGCTTTGAAATTTGGGGACTAAAAGTACCTTTGATATTTTTTTTAGAAAAGATATTTGAAAGTCTGTAAAACAGGTTTGAATTTGGAAAGCTGGAAGATGGTGTCAATGACATCTAGTGGCGAATCACGCCATTGTAATTTATTATGCTTAAAGGAAACTTGGCTTGAAGCCCAGACTTAGATAAGACTCTTTGTCTGTTCCTGGAAACTTTCACTTCTACAGACTGCAGCTGGGAAAAGGGAAAAAAAGTCTCTTGGGCTGCTTGTCTGTTTTGGGGACCCTACTGGACTATAAAGACTATATACAAAACTAAAATGGATCCTTCATACTTAGCCTCAAATGGTAAAAAAATAAATAAATCTTTAACACTTGTCTCCAAAGCCGCCAGCTTGATGTACCAACAAGAAAATGTTAATAAATCTCAGAAAGAAATTCTTTCTATGTTGAAATCAATCCAAGAGACAATTGTTTTATTTCATGATGAGGCTAAAAATAATGCAAATGAGATTAAAGAACAATTTTCTAACCTAAACTTACAAATCCAGACAATGACTACAAAGAAGGAACTAGTAACCCAGAAAACAGAAGGAAAATTAGAAGAAACAGATCCAAAGATGGAAGAGCTAAAGGAAGGAATTAACAGACATACACAGACAAATGAAAAATTAGAAGATGCAGTGATAACACTGGAAATGGAAAAAATATCTCATTTGTCAAGATCTCAGAACACATTTGAAGATAAGGAAGAAGAGCTGATTGAATGGATGATAAAGCTGTTAGGAGAAATCCTGAATATTGACAAACAAGAAATGAAAAGAAAAACTGAAGAAGGATAGAGGCTGTTAAATGAATATAAATGGGTTGAACGATCTTCCAAAAATACTTCAATCAAATTCTCTTCCTCATTCCAAATAATATATACAAAAACAGAGGAAGAATTACTTGATTATTCAAATGCACTGATTTGGAAAGTTATTTGGCAAAGGAAAAAAGCTAAAATAAGACTGAAGAAAATAGAGGTTTTGACTTATTAGATGGGATATTATGCTATTAAACAGATGTTTTAATATGGCTAAGAAAATAGATCTGTTAAAAATAAAAGTATTATTATAATTATAAGGATAGGATTTGTAACTAGAATACCATACTTTGTTATGAGATGGGAAATATGAAAATTTTAAAAGGGTTTAAATAAGGGAAGCTTTTGGTTACCCAAATATAATTTATTTTGAGAAAATAGTAAGCAATAGAGATATTTTGAACACTGATGGGAAATTAATTTTTTTAAAAAGTGGGAAAACCAGGATATTGATTGAACAAATGGATTTTAATTGTAAATGCAATTGAGATATGTTCTGGCTAGAAAAGATATTATAAACTGACACTATCGATATTATGTATAGTACCAGAAAAATGTGATGAAGATGTCTATATTTAATTGTATATGTATTAACAGTAATAAGAATTCTATTTGCCCAATGTGGAAAAATGCATACCACTGGAAGAAGAGAGGATCAAGGAAGCACTGAATGGTGTAGTATTGGAACTACCACTGAGTTACCAATGTACCCAGACAATACGTTTTTTATTAAGTACTCATGATTGTAAAATTAGAAAATTAATAAAATATGTATAAAAAATAAATCACTTTATCTATATTTTAAGTTTTATCAAATAAATCAGGTCTACAGTCCTTCCCTGTACTTTTAACTATCTTGCTTTCCTGTCTTAGAACTTTTCATTTTTTTACCGTTCTAGAGAATTCTTTAAGACTTTAACAAATCTCTTTTTCATCCAGTAAGAAAAGGTTATCCAAATTATTCTTCTGATTTGATATTTGTATGTCCCGTTTCAATATTTTCATGTTCATACAACCCATTTCATTTTTATGCCCAGTATATAATCTTTTTCCATAATATTCTTGAAAGTTGTCATAGTTAAATTCACATTCAAATTAATGTCAGTCTTGTTTGATATAGTTTGTTCTTTGGTAACATCCTTACAATTAATACGCCATCTATCTATGGCATCAGACATTGTTAAAAATGAATTTCTAATTCCATTGTTCAAAAATATCATTCAAAACATCTACTGTTGAAATATTTTGCTCCATTCTTTGTTAGCAAGTTGAATTTAAATGTTCTTCTTTAATTGCAATTTAATTTTCTTCTGGTACCCTCTAGTATTCAGTGTTCAAAGTCCCATTCTATCATGCTTTTTCCCCAAAGAATCCAAACTATCACAGTTTTCCACAGTAAGAATTTTTATAATTCATTTCAAATATCTATTTTAAGTCCACTTGGACTCTTAGCCCATTTTAAATTTTCCAAAAGCACCATTCTAAACCCCCTTTACTGTTTATTATTTTCCAAAGTCGTTAAAATTGTAATTAAAACTTCCTCTAAGGAGAAGAATGAAATGCTTTAATGAGAACACAATAAAAAATTTATTCCAGGGGGTCTTAATATTTCCAAAGTAGTAAAAAAATAATTCCAAAACTGATTAGGAAATGAGGCTTGGTCAAGCTTTTTGTCCATAAAAGGCTACATTAAGCCTATGAGCTTAGATGGTAAACCTCAGCTCCCAGCCACTAGACTCATTAGGTGACCACAAAATCTTGGTTCCTGTGGTCTACCCATATGTCCTACTGTGCTTATGGGATATCTCACAATCTTTCCTTTTTCAGGAGATATTTTCCTAGCCGAGATCAGAATCTAACTGCTGATCTTTGCTGTAAACACTGTCCCACTTCAACAGGATATCTAGCTCGATCCAAAAGTGCACTTAAAACTTCTGGAAAAAAGCAACTTGTCAAATTAGTCTCTGCTGACATGCAGGACATATGAATGGTTTACTTCCAATACAAATACCTGACTTGATCCTGAACATTTGAAAGTTTGATTCAAAACAATTCAGTCTCTCTCTGTCTCTCTCTTTCTCTTTCTCTTTCTCTTTTTGTGTTGCATGCTTGTATGACCAATTCATTTTTTAAGTTTTCAGCAGGCTGCTTTCAAACATTTCAAGAGTAAACAAAAGTGACTCGGCATTGTGAAATAAAACACTGGAGCAGACACCTCAATTATTCTCAAAATGTTCCAGGTACTAGTAGACATCTAAAACTGCATCATGGCCAAACACTTTTTTTCCTGTAAAAAATTTGGCTAATTGTTTTTCTCACATCTTTTAAAGCCTTTTTGAAGACTTTCTGGGGCGGAAATAGACAATCTGATTCATAAAAGAATACTCCATACTGTAAAATGTATTTAGTATCTTTCTTTTTTCTTCCTTTCTTTCATTCATTTTTTCTCATCGTTTTCTTTTAGAAATAAGTCAGACCAACATTATGGTAATGAGCTGCTGTACAATCCATACTATGGTACACCCCGAACTACAAAAAGTTGCAAAAAGTAATCTAATGAGAGATATTGAAACCTTACTCAAAGCATTTCAACATATATTGGTTTGATTTGAGTCAAGTAACTGCTGCACAGTATTAAGACTGTCAGATTCTTCCTATTAGACAGTTGTCAGATTCATCAAGGAATACTTAAATTTGTAGTGTTTAATTCTAGTTTAAACACTGTTGGTGCCAGGATTCCTTCCTGCTGTGATATCTGTACTGTACCATTTGATCAATACAAAGCATATTAAATATAATTAAACAAAATTCTACATTTGGAAATTCTATGCTCAGAAAATCTTTATACTGACAACCCTCATTACCAGTATGATTCTGCTTTTTAAAAAATTTGCAAAAGCCTCAGTAACTAGCTTCAAGTATAAATTAGTTTGATGTATTGAGTTTACATGGTTAACAATAAAAACAATTATAAAATGTTTTAGATGAAGACAGAATAAACTGAATAAAAATTAATTATAGCATTCTAACTAGGTCACGGGTGTCAAACTCGATCGTGTCTTGTGACGAATCATGATGTATTGTGAGGTTTTTTGCTTTTATGGAGCCAGGGTAGGCATGGCCTGCACATGACGCATCCAGCCCATCGACCACCAGTTTGACACCCCTGAACTAGGTTCTTCCCTAGACAGTGATAAATTGTAGCCAATGATTACTTATGCTCTAAAAAATTGACTAGTTTTGAAAATATATAGGTGATGTCCTATGCTTTCTGACCTTCTATAATAGTAGACAATCCATTTGTGGCTCAGTTAGTCCTATAAAACCCTGAACATGTTATATCCAGGATAGTTGAAGGAACTTCTTTACCATATTACCCTAAACTACGGGTCAGCAACCCGCGGCTCCGGAGCTGCATGCTGCTCTTTCAGCTGTCTCCTGCGGCTCCCAGTCCTCCGCCAGGTGCAGTCCAAAAAAAAAAATGTGGGACTAAAAAAGTTCAACCAATCAATTCAAACTTCTCATGGAAAAGAAAAAACTTGTGAAGTTTGAATTGATTGGTTGAAGTTCTGAGCAGCATATGGAGTCTCGGGTGCTGCCAGATCCCCTCCTTCTTTCCCCCCTTCTCTCTCTCTCTCTCTCTCTCTCTCTGTGTGTGTGTGTGTGTGTGTGTGTGTGTTTCTGTGTGTGTCGGACCCACGGGGAACAGCTGGTAGGGAGGTGGCAGTCCAGCATTTTCTCCCCTCTCATTTGTGTATGTGTGTGTGTGTCGGACCCACAGGGAACGGCTGGTAGAGGTGGCAGCAGTCGTGTGTTTGTATCTCTCTGTGTGTCGAGCCCGTGGGCCCAACATACACACAGGAGGGGGAAAACACCAGACGGCCACCTCTACCAGCCGTTTCCTGCAGGTCCGAAACACACACACAGGAGGGAGGTAAACAACACCGGACCACTGCCTCTCTAACAGACCTCTCCTGCGCGCAGAGAAATGCCCATTCCCTCTGCTGAGCCGTCCCAGTTGCTTGCGTTGCAGAAGGCAAGCATTTGGAACGAAGACACGAGATTCGGCATTTCTCCGTGCCCGCTTATTAGCGCGCACAGAGAAATGCCCATTCCCTCTGCTGAGCCATCCCAGTTACTTCCCTGGAGCACCTCCATATCTTGCAAGGGCGCACAGGGAATCCACATTTCTCCATGCACGCTGATAAGTGCATGTGGAGAAATGCCCGCTGATCACCGGGCACGGAGAAACGCGGATTCCTTGTGCGCCTTTGCGAGATATGGAGGTGCTCCAGGGAAATAACTGGGATGGCTCAGCAGAGGGAATGGGCATTTCTCCGCATGCGCTGATCAGCAGGCGTGGAGAAATGCGGATTCCCTGTGCACCCTTGCGAGATATGGAGGTGCTCCAGGGAAGTAACTGGGACAGCTCAGCAGAGGGAATGGGCATTTCTCTGCATGCGCTGGTCAGCGGGCATGGAGAAATGCCGAATCTCATGTCTTCATTCCAAATGCTTGCCTTCTGCAACGCAAGCAACTGGGACAGCTCAGCAGAGGGAATGGGCATTTCTCTGCACGCGCTGATCAGCGTGCGGGGAGAAACGCTGAATCTCGAGTTGTTTTGCAGATGCGCGCGCATGCACATCCTTCTTTGCAGCTCCCAGTTTTTTCTTTTGTGAGGGAACCAGTTCCGAGTGGCTCTTTCACTATTTCAGGTTGCCGACCCCTGCCCTAAACAGACTACTATTAGACTTTTGAAACCATCACTTGGACATTGATAACTGGGCAATGGAAAGGTAATTCTCAGTGCCATTCTGATAACTAAGTGATTTGTTCTTCAACATTAGGAAGATAAATGTCTGGCTCCAGTTACTCAGGAGATTCAAATCTTGAGTCTCATGAATTGAGGCATAAGTGGTAGATTGTCATAAATACAGTATGCCTGTTCTTTATTTAAACTGTTGTGCAAAACTGTATAAACATACATGAAAGTATGAAATCCCTAAATGTCCTCTGAAAACTGAGGAGTTCCATTAATTGCCTGTGGCAGATCAGTAAATAATCCATCCTCCCTGTGAAAGTTGGTGGCACCAATCAGCTCAATTGTAATCAGAAAGTGATCTGACCATGCCAAGGGAGATATGGTAATATATTGTCAGGCCCTTGAGGCAGGCAAGAACAAGAAACAGGCAAGGCAAAAATTTCAAAGTACTCTTGATTGTATTATGATAGAATATCAGAGTTTTGAAATACTATCCAAGTTTGACTCTATTCCATCCAATACTAAACTCAGTATTTTAAGTTACTTTATTACACTCTTCTATTTTTCATGACTAGATTATCTTTTCACAAAGTTTATCATAACACTTGTTCATTTATGTCCTATTCTCAAGGTTAGTTCTACATTCCTTAACATATCCCTACCTTAAGACCTGCCCTGAAAAAAACAGCTCTAATATGTGGCCTCCTATGTGGATTTAGTCTGACCACTTCATTTTTGACATTGTCCCTAGAATGTCTGCTCCATGTGTCTCAGTTCTCTAGCTATATGGTGAACAAGATGTGAGTTCTATTCTTAGGGCATCATGGTCCAAATAGGATCACAGCTACTACATAAGCCATACCTGCTAAGCTTGTAAGCCGCCCTGAGTCTTCGGAGAAGGGCGGGATATAAATGGAATTAAAATAAAATAAATAAAAAATAAATATCTAAGCCAATAAGTCAGACAGGTAATAATATACAGCATTGGTTTGTTTCCTTTTTCCTATTTTGATAATTGCTATTCTTTTCTGTAATTTTTCCCCTTCTTGTTTTTTCTTTATGTTTACTGCAAAGAAAGAAAAACATAAACAGAAAGGAAGTTCAATTTTAACAACAAAGACATAGCCAGGGATTACGTGGAAAGGGAGAGGTAAGATACTGTTGAAGGACTGACAAATACTCAAACTGGCTTTAGAAGAAACATTATTAATAGTGTACATTATTGACAAAGAATACCAGAAAGAAATCAGTATGTGCTTCATTGACTAAAGAAACATTTTCAATTCTGTTGATCGTGTTAAGTTGTGGAAAAATGGGAATCCTAAAACTTCTCATCATCTTCATACTGCCCATCTTTGATTCTTGACAGAGTGGTGCTTCCCCAGTTAGGATGTATGGATGTATGAATCAATCAATTGATAAATACATGTAAAACAATGTTTTTCAATCTTGGCAATTTTAAACTTCAACTTCCCCAGCAGCATATCTTAAAATTGCCAAGGTTGAGAAACCCTGATGTAAAATGCTGATGTAAAGTTATTGTAGCAATATTCTCAATCACATATAAAAATAAATTCATCACTTCTTCTAAAAAGGAAGAAAAATACTTTTAGGAATAGAAGCAAATGCTTAAACAGATGAGATTAAACAAATTTGACTTTTGGTTGATTATGGCATCTTTCACAACCAAGTGAAAATCATTTCATTCTTCCCAACCTATTTTCCAGTGACCATGCACAGTAAATAACACAGGACAGTATATTGCTGAACAGCATATATTGATGGACTAACAGTCAGTTTTATAGAATAGTTTACATTTACAAGTAGAAATATCACAGAGGTCACAGCCCTGGTTCTTGTCATACAGCAACTGAACAGAACTGAACACACACAGTGAGACTTAGGTGGCCAGCTGGCATGGAGGTAACTGCAAAATATCATTTGCCCACCCAAGTTGAGAGTCCTTTAAAAATAATAAAAGGATACAACAAGAAAACCGGACTCCAAATAATTAACACAGTAGATAAGCCTGTGCATCAAGCAGAGACAGTTGAAATACTATCAGTTTGTTAATTTTTTTAATAAACTTGTGTTCTTGGGAAATAGAACATTCCTCAACAAAACCAACAAACCTCTTTACAAACAGTAATTTTCGTATTAGGCAAAAGAATGAGTGTAAATTGCTGGTTTGAACAGTCAGGCTATTCTTTAATATTCAGCAAGTTTACTCTGTTTCTAAACCTTGTTTTGGTATTCTATGCACTTAATGATGGACTCCATGATAATAATATGATTGAATTTATATGACCACTAGCAAGTAGTGCTACGTAGAGTTATGTTTTGTGTGGTCCATCACTTGAACATGGAAGCTGTGGACTGGTTAAAATGTCTGTCTATTTGGCCACCCCTACTATTTGGCTAAAACACTGGTTCAAGTCCAGGTCAACTCATGTTCACGATCTCTTAATCTTTCATTGCTTCAGTTCAGTCCATTTAACTATTAGCAATTTACTGTGTGGATCACTCCTCTGCTTTGCTATTCTGATCACATAACCTTTTTCCTAAAATCCTACCCTGGTCTGGATCCGGAACAGAGTTTCACATTACTCTGGCATATGAAACGAATGCAAATGTCATCTCTAATTTATACCATATTCCAAAATGGTATATAGTTTATTTTATGCAAGTAGGGAAATTTGATTGAGGATATAAATAAAGCACATATGCATGCTTTTTAAATGTAGGTTCTTTTAACTTACATATTCTGATATAATTTGAGCAGTCTTTTTATATAGCATTCTATATGTCTATGGAGATTCACTCATGGTTGTCCCAAAGTGCTTTTTCAAGATACAACTGGATTTCTTGTTTTTTCTTTGATGAGAAATTTCTTCAGCTCTGACTGGATGGTGGGGAATGGAAAGATTTATATTCCTTGCAAACTGCTGGTCATTTGCATTCCTTTAGAGCAGACATGTGAAACTCACGATGTCACGTGGCGTCGCATGACATATTGGGACTGTTTTGCCATTGCCAGCAATGAGGTGGGCGCGGCTTCTGAGAGACGTGTCCAGCCCGCGGGCCTGCAGTTTGACACCCCTGCTTTAGAGAGTCATGGAGGCCACTTGGAGGTTAATCTGTGTTGCAGGATCACCTGAGTAGTGCAAACCATAATCCAGGGGTGTCAAACTGCCAGCCAAGAGCCAGATGTGTCATGCCAAAACTGTGCCCACTCCTGCTTTGGCAATGGGGGAAAAGTTGCAATATGTCACAACACATCACATGACATGGTGAGTTTGATACCCATGCCCTAATCTATTAGTGCTGTCAGGAAAGATAAAACAGCTGCAAACTCACTAATTCTGTTGCCTGATCAACTTAAAGAAATATCTAACACTGAAGAAATGACTAAAATATCAAGATGAAATAGTGATAAAATCTGAAAAAGTACTTTCATTATTTATGTGGCTGTTGGGATTATGCAATTTTTCCTTTTCTGATAATAATTCTTTGATTTAATTTTGTTCTATTTTTTGTGTCATCCCCACCTGTTTACAGACACAGTTTAAATTTCATATTGTTAACACAAATTATGTGTGATTAATTTTTCTCTACTGCCACCTCCACAACCTATTATATAGATCAAATAAAGAATGGATGCTTCTATTTACTTTGAAAATAATGTCTCTTTCTTCTCTACAGAAGACTACATAATGACAGAGTTGGAAGGAATTTTGGAGGTCTTCTAGTCCAACCCTCTGCCCAAGTAGGACATCTTATACTATTCTGGAAAAATAGACATTCAATCTTTTCTTAAATATCTCCTGTGCTGGAGCACCTGAAAATTCTGGAAGCAAGCTATTTACTGTTGAATTGTTCTCACAGTCAGAAATTTTTTTTCTTATGCTGGATCTTCCTTTCCATCCATTACTTCTTGTTCTCAGGTGTTTTGGAGAATAGGTTGTGTCTCTCTCTTCTTTGGAGCAGCCTCTCAGATATTGGAAGACTGCTATCGTGTCATATCTAATCCTTCTCTTCATTAGATTAGATATACCCACTTCTTGCAACCATTCATCATATGTTTAATTTTCAGAGTCCTAATGATCTTTGTTGATTTTCTCTGCACTCTTTCTGGAGTCTCAACATGTTTTTTGCACCATGGTGATCAGAACTGGACACAATATTCCAAGTATGGTCTTTCAAAGCAATAAATAGTGGTATTGATGCTTTACGTGATGTTGATATGATTCCTCTGTTGATGCAGCCTTTATTGGATTTCTATTTATTGTTGTTGCTCTGTTGCTAAGTCATGTTCAACTCCTCACAGCACCATGGACCATTGCATGCCAGGCTCCACTATCCTCCAATTTCCCAGAGTTTGCCAAAAAATCATGTTCATTGTATCAATAACACTATCTAATCATCTCATCCTCTGCTTTCCCCTCCTCTTTTTGTCTTCAGTCTTGTCCAACATCAGGATCTTTTCCAATAAGTCTTCTCTTCTCATTAGGTGACCAAATTGGCTTTCTACACTTACAGTATATATAATTATATAATAATATATTATACTATTTCATAACATTATTGTTTAATAAATACTGCATATAATATTTCTCTACTGTATATACTTATATGTAAATAAAAGAATTTGTGTAATAAAAAGCACACTATTAGTAAATATGTACCATTACACATTTCCTGTATGAATAGCAAATAACGTTTTTTTAAAAAGTGTAAGGATCAATGTTCATAAGTTTCTAAATTATAAGCTGATATTTATGTCTAACAATGCTATTTTAATAATCAATGCACTTAGGGAAATGAACTGCAAAGTTATGTGTTACCAGTCAATGTAACACAGTTTGCAAATAATAGTTTATCAATATTCTATAGAACATATGAATTATAAAGAACGGTTGCTGGAATTGGGTATGTCTAGTTTAATGAAGGGAAGGGCTAAGGGTGACATGATAGCAGTGTTCCAATATCTCAGGGGTTGCCACAAAGAAAAGGAAGTCAAGCCATTCTCCAAAGCACCTAAAGGCAGGAAAAGAAGCAATGGATGGAAATTAATCAGACAAAAAAGCAACCTAGAACTAAGGAGAAATTTCCTGATAGTTAGAACAATTAATCTGTGGAACAACCTGCCTCCAGAAGTTGTGAATGCTCCAACACTGGAAGTTTTTAAGAAGAGACTGGACAACCATTTGTCTGGAATGGTATAGGGTTTCCTGCCTGAGCATGGGGTCAGACTTCCACACCTCCAAGGTCCCTTCCAATTCTATTATTGTTATTGTTAATTAGATATTAAAAGTTTTCTTTAATATTTAATTATGTTAAAAGTAATCTTTAGATAAAGTTCATATTTACTCACAGAACTGATTATTCAGTTTGTCTATGTAAACATTATAAATAGATTACTTTCAAGCTAGAAGTATATGATTCATTAGTATTTTCTCAGAATGTTTTTAGAAAATACAGTCTAAAAACATTAAAGATTTAAGAGCTATGAAATATTTATATTGGACATGTGTATAATAGAAAATACAGTGTTTCTGAAAATTGAAAACAATGAATCCATAATATCCTGTACAGCATTAAAAATAAAAAGCCTCTACTAATATTTCATAAGCCATTTTCTATCTTTTGAACCTTAACAATAGATGAGATTCAATGTTCATATAAAAGCTGAAGTATCCAACTGATTTAACTTGCAAGTTGAAATTGAACAAGCAAGGTTAAAAAAACAATCTAATGTGATTTGGAGCTTGCAGTCAAAACTTTTCCCCCCACTAACTCTCTCTGTAGAATACTATTATACTTTTAAATAATGGATAAGTCCTTTTTTGTCCACTTCATACTGTGCAGTCCCAGTGGCAATGAAATCTTCCCATTACTTTTGGGATAGTAAGAAGTACTAGTGAATGAAGTGAGGCTGGAAAATGTTGAAATGCAATGAACCACAACATGCTGGAGATTAAGAGTAATAACTTCATAAGGCTTGAAAAACTAAGCAAAACTATGCTGCAATAGGTTGACAGCCTTAAATTTGCACACATGTAGAACACTATATCTAAGTCAAAATTAATGCAATAAAACTGAACATGGACAATGTTTATCATGAATAACAAATCATTTACCGAAGTTTCAACAGCAATATGCTTAAATGGTCACTGAATCATGAATTATTTGTGTCTGTTGGATTGAACAATACAGTATTTCAAAATTTTGTGAGTAGAGCAATTTGATGAAAAACAAGGTAGCTCTGTTCTGATGATAATGCCTCTGAATCCAGTATGCATAATCAGCAACCTGATGAAGATATATCTCCACCAATGAGACTGATCCCCAATCTGATAACAGATGGTACAATAAACAATCAGCTGCTTTTATTTTTTCCAGAAATGTATTGAAAAACAAGTCATATGTTTTCTGTGTCCAACAGAGACACTGAATAGGTGGTAAAACAATAGTTTTATGTGATTGAATTGTGCATATAAATGTATATGTGGATGTCACTACAAACAAAAATAAATGTTCTGTAGTTATCTCATAGTTTCACATCTGTGATACTTCCACTTTGAAGAAGCAAGTGAATGACTGTCATATGCAATTGAAGTTTTTGTTCTTTCTTCCTATTTCTGTTTCAAGATTGCAGCAAATCACAACCAAACTCTGTGCATTTGGGTTGTTATGTATTGGGCTTGTGGTGTTACACCACATGCGTTGCTGGAGGAGCTAACGGCTCTCCAGCAACCCAGACAGGCTGTCTCCAGTCCTACAATTGGTCAGCCCCAGGCGGCAAGCGTGGGTTCAAACCTATTGGCTGCTGCCTATGGGCTAGACTATATATTGTGGCTGGTTGTGGCCCAAGCTTCAGTACAGTTCCAGCAAGAATAAAAGTATGAGTTATTCTGTACTCAGCCTCGTGTCATCATTCCTGCTCTCCAGAGCCCACGACTTAACAGTGGCGACGAGGATGGGAACTTGCTTCGCCAATTCAGGGCTGAAGTCAATGAGGGGTCAGCAGTATACGCTGGAGGGAAGAGGCATTTCCCCCCCCTCTCTCTAGATCGGCTAGTAAGCCACGCTAGCAGGTGCGTGCTCAGAGAACGCATTCTCTGAGCCTAGAAGCAGGATCCGAAGAACGCAGGAATCTAAGGAAGATGCCGAAGGTCGGCAAATTAAGAGAGTTCAATGTGAAGCAACTGGAAGAATGGCTGTCTTACCTTTTGCAAGTAGAGAACTATCTGAGAGCAAATCAAATTGCGGAGGAAGGCCTGAAGGCCGCTGCGTTGCTTTGCGTGTGTGGCCCAGCAACTTGCAACCTAGCAGAGAACCTTTTTGTGCCGACGCCCATCAAAGCAGTATCATATGCAGACCTTAAGAAGAAGCTGACCGGGCACTTCCAGCCCAAGATGTCAGAGATGGCGTGGTGATTTAAAGTCGACCAAAGAGTGCAGCTACCCGGAGAGACAGCCTCGGAGTTTATTGCGGGCCTAAGGCAAGCCACATGCCTTTGCAAGTTCTCAAACTTAGAAGAACAACTAAGACACCGGCTCATCTGTGGCCTTCAGGACAGAACCCTTCAGCAGAGACTATTTACTAGAACCAATCTAACGTTCTCCAAGACACAGGATGAGGTGATGGCCGCCAAAGCCGCCGGGGGTGCAGTGCAGAAAGTTCAACCCACAAAACCTTCAAAAGTTGAAGATTCGGTCCATCTTGAGGTCGCCAAATGCACCGGAGAATCATCATCAGAAGAAGAACCCGAAATCAACAAACTCCAGAGGCAACCAAATGCACAACACCGCAGAGAATGATTACAAGGCAGTTCTCTTACCGAGATGTAAAGGGTGCGGAGGCAACCATATCACACCAACTGCCGATTTTGTTCGGCCATGTGTAGAGCTTGTGGAAGAACCAGCCACATCGCAATGGTTTGCAGAGCCTGCCAGAGAGACAGGCCACCCAAACACCAGTCGGAGGAACCAACTAGGAGAGGTATTGGGGCCCAGGGTCCAGTTACTGTGGGGTTCTTCAGAAGCTGGAGAAACATTTGCCGTACTGGGGCTCGACGTCCCCTCAAGCCGAAACTTAAGCACTTGGTAGAGCTACAAGGAGTTCCATGTAATATGGAGATGGACTCTGCAGTCTCAATTATTTCTCAAGACACATTTGACTTCGTGTGTAGGCGCAGCAACAATTGGGCTAAACTAAGACCCTCAGATATAATCCTAACGGACTTTCAAAATGCTCAGATTAAAGTTAAGGGTGAAGCCACATTATTGGTCAAATTTAAAGGGTTTTGGGGCACTTGGATGTAATGGTAGTAGGGGGTCAAAGAACGAGTCTTATTGGACTTGATTGGTTTGATGCCTTAAGTATTCAGATTACTGGCATAAAGCGGACACAAACTGCAGACCTCATGACTGTTTGCGAAGAATACGCAGATGTTTTTTATTCAACCCTGGGGACATACACTGGCCCGCCTATTGCTTTTAAGTTAGATCCTAACGTTGCTCCAATTAGGGTTAAACCTTGCAGGGTCCCCTTTCCCTTAAAGCACAAAATTGATTCCGAAATCGATAAGCTTGTAGAACAGGGCATGTTACAGCCTGTTGATGGGGGGGAGTGGGAAACTCCTATTGTCACCCCACTGACGTCCAACAGAGAAGTTCGCATTTGCGCTGATTATAAATGCACATTAAATAAGGCCCTCAAACAACATGCTCAACTGGTTCCTGTAGTCAACCATATTTTAGCCTCCTTGCAAGGGGGAACCATTTTTGCTAAACTTGATTTAGCACAGGCCTATCAGCAATTGCCGTTTGATGAGGCCACAGCTGCGGCTCAAACGATTGTAACTCACAGAGGGGCATTCAAAGTCAAACACTTACAGTTTGGAGACAGTGTTTCACCGGGTATTTTCCAAGGGGTTATGGAACGCACACTTAAGGATATTCAGGGCATCTGCCCTTATTTTGATGATGTTCTTATTGCTGGGGAATCCCCAGAAGTGTTGGCCAGAAGGCTCAGGGCTGTTTTGCAGAGGCTTCGCAAAGTGGGCCTCAAATTAAAGAAGAACAAATGTAGTATTGGGGTCTCATCAACAGAATTCTTGGGGTTCCACATTGATGCTAATGGTATTCACCCCACTGATTCAAAAGTGAAGGCCATTAAAATGGCTCCTAGGCCAAAATCAAAAGGAGAGCGGCAAGCATTTTTGGGTCTCCTAAATTTTTATCACACATTTCTACCTCATAAGGCTGTGATAGCAGAGCCCCTCCACAGGCTGCTTGATAAAAAAGCCCCTTCGAAATGGACTAACTTACACAAAAAAAGCTCCCAGGATTTGAAAGCCCTTCTATCAGAAAAGTCCACTGTAACTCATTACATAGAGTCTAAACCTGTATGTCTTGCATGTGATGCATCCCCCTATGGGGTGGGGGCAGTCTTAAGCCACATAGAGAAAAATGGGAAACAGGTTCCTATTGCATTTTACTCTAGGACCTTATCCTCTGCTAAGCACAACTATGCACAGATTGATAAAGAAGCCCTGGCCATAGTTGCTGGAATTAAGAAATTTCATGATTATTTATATGGCAGGGATTTCACTGTCCACACTGACCACAAACCTCTGTTGGGATTGTTCACAACAGACAAATAAACCCCCCACATACTATCTCCAAGAATGTTGAGATGGTCTATTTTTTTTTGTCTGCATACAATTTTAAGTTAATTAATAAACCAGGGAAGGAAATGGGTCATGCTAATGGCCTCAGCAGACTACCACTGCCACTAATGGATCCTGATCCAGCTCCTGCTGCTAGAATACTGTCCATATAGGACTTACCTGAGTTTCCCCTCCATGCAGGGGATATTGCTGCTGAAACTGCCACAGATAAAATTCTGAGTAGAGTGTTGTCATGGGTATACACAGGCTGGTTGGAAAAAAGTCCAGGCTCTGAATTTGAAAGTTATTTTGTCAGGAGACATGAGTTGTCTGCACATAAGGGCTGCATTTTATGGGGGAACAGAGTCATATTTCCCACTTCCCTAAGGGACAGGGTCTTACACTCCTTACATGAAGGCCATCCAGGCATTGTCAGAATGAAAGCTTTAGCTAGAAGCTACCTTTAGTGGCCTGGCCTTGATAAGGCTATAGAGGGTCAAGTTCATGGTTGTTATACATGCCAGCAATCTAGGCCTGAAATGCCTCAGGCCCCAGTTCACAGGTGGGAGGAAACACACACTCCCTGGTCTAGGATTCACATAGACTATGCTGGGCCTTTTCAGGGGCAGCTTTTCCTGATAGTAGTGGATAGCCACTCAAAATGGCTGGAAGTAATTCCAGTTCCTAATATGACTACTGCTAGGACCATCCAGGTGCTGAGAAAACTCTTTGCAACACATGGGTTGCCTGATTTCTTAGTTTCTGATAATGGGGCCCAATTCACTGCTGCTGAATTTCAGGCTTTTCTTAGAGCTAACCTCATCAGACATGCAACATCTGCACCGTTTCATCCTTCTTCTAATGGACAAGCCGAATGCATGGTGAGGACAACAAAGGAGGCACTCAAGCGCATTGTCACAGGTGACTGGCATCACAGATTGGCAGATTTTTTACTCTGCCAGCATTCTACACCCTGCACTTCTTCAAGTAAAAGTCCTGCTGAACTACGTTGGGGGAGGCGTTTGATTACTAAACTGGACAGGTGGCATCCAGACAGAGTGGCAACAGAAGCCTCTTGACCAAAACCCCCAAGGGGGCTGCACATGGGCGATTGGGTTTGGGCCAGGAACTATGGTTCAGGGAATTTATGGGTTCCTGGTCAAATAACCAAGGCATCCGGACCCCTATCTTATGAAGTGGGGTTGGAGGAAGGGCGACTAGGCAGAAGACACATCGACCAACTCAGAAAAAGGTTTCCAGAACAGTCACCAAGTGAGGACTGTGGCATAAGTCCCTCCCAAGGTCCTCAAACCAGTAGCCAAGCCAGCCCACACTGGAACCACCAGGGTTTCCCCTTCTCAGCAGAAGTGGAATCTGAGGAAGAACCGGGAAACACGGAAGTGCGACATGGAACCCCTGACCAAGTGAGCCAGCCGAACCTCAGCAACTGCTGTGCCTACTCTGCAGAACAGACTGACTCTGGGGTGGGCCAACCTGGTGAGGCCAGCCAGAGTGTTTTGATTCCCCTTGACACTGGAGCACTGGGTAAGCTAGTAGACCACAAAGTGAGGGGAACTCCAAGACGTTCCTCTAGGACACACAAGCCTCCTGCATACCTCACAGACTATATTGTAAAATAAAGTGATGTATAGTGTTGTGAAACTTGTACCACTACCTACAGAAACCTGTGCATTGTTAAACTGCCATTACTGCAATGTAAGCCTCTTCATGAGACATTGTTTAATCTCATTGTAGCTCTTACTGCATTGGTAAGCCTGTTCAGATGTTGTTTAATTTCATTGTAGCCACAGCAAAATTTATGATTTATGATTTATTTATTTTTTATTATTTTCATTATGGTTGTTGGGAGTGATTAATAAGTCTTGACAGTTGTTAAGACTATTTTAAGGGTGTCATAGTCTGATCTAAGAGGGGAGGGGTGTTATGTATTGGGCTTGTGGTGTTACACCACGTGCATTGCTGGAGGAGCTAACGGCTCTCCAGCAACCCAGACAGGCTGTCTCCGGTCCTACAATTCGTCAGCCCCAGGCAGCAAGCGTGGGTTCAAACTTATTGGCTGCCGCCCAGGGGCTAGACTATATATTGTGGCTGGTTGCGGCCCAAGCACTGTACTGTTCCAGCAAGAATAAAAGTATGAGTTATTCTGTACTCAGCCTTGTGTCATCATTCCTACTCTCCAGAGCCCAGAACTTAACATGGGTAATAAGCCAGACAATTTTTTTTCTGTTTCTTAATCAGAATCTCTTTCAGTTTTTGAAATTCATAATTAACTGCTGCAGAACAGTGCTAAGCAACTTATTTTTAGTCAGCAGATAAGAGTAGTCTCAAATGTTTACATAATTTAAAATAAATTCTATAGCCATAGATAATTAGAAAAGAAAGCAATAAATTCAGTTTTTAAGTTGTTCAGACTTTCAAAATAGTTTGTATCATCTTGGGGTCATATTTAAGTTCTTCAGTAACAATATCTCAAGACCAAAGTTACATTTGCTTTAAAAAACTAAGATGAGTCTGTCACCGAGACCCTTAATGCTTGCTGTATAGTCAATATCCATATATTAGATAACCAAAAGGATACTGTGGTTCTGCCTTTTGACAACCTTCAAATGTCTCAGCCAAATGGAACATTCAGACTCTGTAAAGATCTTGTAAACCATGGCATATTGTTCTCAAATGGTGAGATTTTGGTGCCATTTCCCTAAAAACAAATTTATCAAAAATCTACATCTTCGACAGCAAAATATTATCTATTACAATTGTATTTCTAATTCTATATTTGATATGTTGTAAGCCTTCCAAAGTCTTTTTTAGAATGAGGGGCTGTAATAAATGTAATATATTATGATGATGGTACAGGATGGCATCCCAGTAGCACAACTACTGCCAACTTCAGAATGACACAAAGACATATTTTATTATCAATAAGAGACTGAAGAAGTCTCTGCCTTAGGAACATGAGGGATAAACTGAATTTTAAAGGAAGAAAACAGTTGCTAATATATTTTGAACTTTTATTCTAGTCTCATAGAAAATCTTGGTTTTAAAAAAATGGGAAAAAATTGCATTGTGTTGTTTTGCAGAGGTTATATACTCTCAAAAATATTCTGTTTAGAAAGCCAGGGTATTTATTCCCTGTTTTCATGGGATGCCTCTTGGGTATATCTGAATATGTAGTGTCTTACTGCTTTTGGAGAGCCAGGCACCTGATGGTCTGCTTGTCAGATTTTTGGAAATTCCTGAAGTACCTTTCAAAAAACTTTATAGATGCAACTACTACTGTAATTTTACAATAAATCAGAGAGCTCTAAAGATGTACCAGATACAATCATGCTCAACTGGAATAGAAAGTGATCTGTCCATTGCAAATAACTAGATGTAACACTCCAAATCCAGGTCAGTTACATGGAACAAAATAAGGTGTATGTCTGGAGTCAGAAATTATCTGGGATAAAATTATCGGGTTACCATGAAAGCCTGAATTCCCAGTCTTCTCTGATCCAGCTCCAAGGCTTAAGTCACCTCAAATGAAAAGACAAAGAGACTCCAACACCAGCTCCTAGACCAGGTTAAGGAACTTGGGATGGAAACTAACTGGGAGGCATGATAATTAGTATTCTCCTGCCTGAACCACCAGAAATTCTGATTTCCAAGGTTTGCCCTGTCAAACCAGGTCTTAGTAATACATGCCAGGCTTGCCTGCTTATCCACAACTAAGTTATGGTTAATTGTAGTTTTATTGCAAACAGACCTAGTATTTTCCAGCAGCAATTTGACAACAAGGTCACCATATTATTTCACCATATATTGTATTTTTGCATGTACTATTACACATTTGGAAAACATTGTCTCATGACTGATTTTAATGTTATTATTTTTTGAAAAGTTTGACACACATGCATTCTAAGCCAGTGACAAATTGCATTGAGTTACTAATTACCCATTAGTAATTTGTAAACACATTATACATATATTGAATGTTTCTCAGGTCTCCAATGGATATATTAGGTTTTTCCAATATATACCGAAGAACTCACATATCTGCATATTTGCTTATTTCTCTAAAGATTTAAAAGCATACCTTTGAGTCTGAAAAGTGAATTCTTAAAATTTTACAGTGTCACATTGATTTACATTTAACTTCACTGGCTAATAAAACACCCAAGCTTAATAGTATTGACTTCACAAAAGTATGTGTTATTGTTTTGTTTTTGCTTGAGAGAAAGCACACATCTATATGCATTTCACATTAGAGCTAAGGTTTCTGATGTGTTTTCTTACTATAGATAACGTGAGGTTACTTGTAAAATGAAAACAGGATCATACAAATGTTCCCACATGGAACACATGACACACTACAGTATTTTCTTTTATGGAACCAGATAACATGTGCTAACCCAGATGGAGGCCTGCTTAGAATAAACTAGAAGTACAAGTTTATCTGTAGTAATACCAGCTTCATGTTATTAAAAATTATTGCATTGCAATTTTAGAGTTGAAGCTATGAACTTTAATTGTTTGTGATGGTTGTTAATCCATGATATAATGCAGCTGATGTTTTAGAATATTATTGATATCTTGGATTTAGCTAGTTCAGAATTTAGCGAACCTGAAACAAGCAGAATAGAAATATATTAGATAAATAAAGAAGCAAATAATAAAATATTTTAACTGTAAAATGTGAGCTGTGCTCACAGAATTTCACATTCATTTTATAATAACCTTGCATGCCACCAATTCCCTTCATGGATTACTGCCTTGTCATGGTGAAGGGGCTTGCATAATTCAATGAAGCTATGAGCTATGCCGTGCAGGGCCACCCAAGACGGACAGGTCATAGCAGAGAGTTCTGACAAAACGTGATCCACTGGAGAAGGAAATGGCAACCCACTCCAGTATCTTTCCCATGAAAACCCTATGGACAGTACCAAAAGGCAAAATGATATGATGCTGGAAAGTGAGCCCCTCAGGTCGGAAGGCATCCAATATGCTACTGGGGAAGAGCAGAGGGATAGTACTAGTAGCACCAGATAGAATGAAGCGACTGGACCAAAGCCGAAAGGATGCTCAGCTGTGGATGTGTCTGGTGGTGAAAGGAAAGTCTGATACTGTAAAGATTTTTTCTCCATAGGAACCTGGAATGTAAGATCCATGAATCAAGGAAAGCTGGACGTGGTCAAACAAGAGATGACAAGACTGAACATCGACATCTTAGGTATCAGCGAACTAAAATGGACAGGAATGGGTGAATTTAATTCAGATGACCATCAGGTATACTACTGCGGGCAAGAATCCCTCAGAAGAAACGGAGTAGCCTTCATAGTCAATAAAAGAGTAGGAAAAGCAATACTGGGATTCAATCCTCAAAATGATAGAATGATCTCAATTTGAATCCAAGGCAAACCATTCAATATCACAGTAGTCCAAGTCTATGCCCCAACCACCAGTGCTGAAGAGGATGAAATTGACCAGTTCTATGAAGCCCTACAGCACCTTATAGAACTAACACCAAAAAATGGTGTTCTTATCATCATGGGGGATTGGAATGCTAAAGTAGGAAGCCAAAAGATAACCGGAATAACAGGCAAGTTTGGCCTTGGAGTACAAAATGAAGCAGGGCACAGGCTGATAGAATTTTGTCAAGAGAATACGATGGTCATAGCAAACACTCTTTTCCAACAACCCAAGAGACGGCTCTACACATGGACATGACCAGACGGTCAACACAGAAATCAGATTGACTATGTGCTCTGCAGCCAAAGATGGAGAAGCTCTATACAGTCAGTAAAAACAAGACCAGGAGCTGACTGTGGCTCAGACCATGAGCTTCTCATTGCAAAGTTTAGGCTTAAACTGAAGAAAGTAGGGAAAAGCACTAGGCCACTCAGGTATGAATTAAATCATATCCCTGTTGAATATACAGTAGTGGTGACAAATAGATTTAAGGAATTAGATCTGATAGACAGAGTGCCTGAAGAACTATGGACAGAGGTTTGCAACATTATACAACAGGTAGCAACCAAAACCATCCCAAAGAAAAAGAAATGCAAGAAAGCAAAATGGCTGTCTGAGGAAGCTTTGCAAATAGCTGAGGAAACGAGGGAAGCAAAAGGCAAGGGAGAAAAAGAAAGATACGCCCAATTGAATACAGAATTCCAGAGAATAGCTAGAAGGCTGTCTCTTATATTGTCAGTGCAAAAAACATGTCAATGTTTGCAGCATTGACGTCAGTTTGATTGTCACATGAGGAAAGTGTATATTTATATAGTTTAGTGAAATTGTTTTAAGTAAATGTCTGTGTCATTAAGTGAATCTTCTAGCCCAGACATATCAAATGTGCAACATCATGTGACATCGCGCAACGTATCGGGACAGTTTTGCCATTCCTGGCAATGGGTGGGCGTAGCTTCCACGGGACAGTTTGACACTCCTATTCAAGCCAATGCCAAGTTTCCAAACCTGGCAGAAAAAAACCTCATGAAAATATTTACATACTTTGTAATGCAAAGTTCTTGCAAACAGTGCATTGTATGCACTCTTCTATTATGCACTCTTGCCCTAAAATACACTTACCGTATTTTTTGGACCATAAGACACACTTTTTCCCTTGCTACAAGAGAAAGCAGGCTGAAATGGAGTGAGGGAGATTGCCAGGAATGCGAATCAGCCGATATTGCGCTGCTGCAATCTCCCTCACTTGGTTTCAGCCTGCTTTCTCTTGTAGCAAGGGAAGCTGAAACCGAGCAAGGGAGATTGCAGGAGCATGAGATCAGCCAATTCGCGTTCCTGGCAATCTCCCTCGCTCCGTTTCAGCTTTTCTGCAAGAAAAAGCCGGGTCGCAAGCCGCCTCCGCGGGTACTACTCTAACACGGAGAGGGAAGGACAAAGAGGGAGGGAAGGAAGAAAGGAAGGAAGGAAAGAAGGAAGGGACAATGGGAGAGGGAGGGAGAGAGAGAAAGAGAGAGAGAGAAAGAGAGAGAGAGAGGGAGAGAAAGAGGGAAAGATTGAAGGAGAAAGAAAGGGAGAGAGAGAAAGAGGGAGAGGGAAAGACAGGGAGACAAAGAAAGAGAGAGAGAAGGAGAAAGAAAGGGAGGGAAATAGAGGGGGAGAGAGAAAGAGGGAGAAATAGAGGGAAAGAGAAAAATAGGGAGAGAAAGAGGGAGAGGAAGAGAAAGGGAGAGAGAGAGAAAGAGGGAGAGAGAGGAGAAAGAAAGAGGGAGGGGGAGAGAGGGAGAGAAAGAGAAGGAGAGAGAGAAATTAAATTAGTAGCATGATTGTTAAGTGAATCTGGTTTCCCCACTAACTTTGCTTGTCAGAAGGTTGCAAAAGGTGATCACATGACCCTGGAACAATGTGACCATCATAAATATGAATCGATTGCCAAGCATCCGAATGTAAATCACATGACCCTGGGGTTGCTGCAACAATCATAAGTGTGAAAAACGGTCATAAGTCACTTTTTTCAGTGGCATCGTAACTTTGAACAGTCACTAAGTGAATCATTGTAAGTCGAGGACTACCTGTACTTTATCATTATTTTTCCTTTTGGGGGGGTCAAGTTTTTGACACCTTGCTGGGCAACTGGTGGTACTCGGACATTGCCTTGTCCTAAAAGTGGTACAATGGATGAAAAGCTTGAAAAGCCCTGTTTTAGTAAACCGGTACTATTTGGTTCAGAATATTTTTTTCTTGTTTTCCTGCTCTAAAAATTGGGTGCGTCTTATGGTCAGGTGCATCTTATGGTCCAAAAAATACAGTAGTTTTAAACTCTTTTTCCACAGGAAATTAGTTTTGAGCAGTTGCATATATTTTTTGGAGTAGCATATATTCTCTCTCTCTCTCTCTCTCTCTCTCCCCCCCCCTCTCTCTCTCTCTCTCTCTCTGTGTGTATGTGTGTATGTGTGTATGTGTGTCTGTGTATCTCTGTGTGTATGCGTGTATGTGTATGTGTATGCATACATACACACACACACAACCACATACACATATACATGTATTTACTCAATGAAACAATTTGAATATATTTTGGAGTTTTGAAGTATATTGTAACATTCTAAAAAGTTCTAATTTCAGGGTATAGGTTTTCCAGTATTTCCTGCCAAGATACTTACTTAAAATATAATGAGTTAGATTTCATCATTTTTTTTGTACTCAAGAGAAAAAAAGACTGAACCTAATAGTGATTGTACTAGGTAGGATTGGGATTAAAAATACTTGGGTTCAAATTTGTCAGCCACAAAATTTATTGAATAAGCTGTTTATTCTTCAATATAATTTGCTCCAAATAAATGAAGGTTGGCCATGGATATTAAGAGAAAATATGTGAAATATACTAGCACTATATATTGCATAAGTGTAATTGATAACCACAGACTATTAGGACTTTTTCATGCATACAGTAGTACAGAAAATTATATGTAGGAATCAATTCACTTAGGCATACATTTATTAAGCAAAAGATAAATTGTTTTCAAAGACAAACCTTTCATTTTACAATCAAAGCAAACAAGTCCTGTGATAACTTTTCTTCAGTCTTATATTTTGTTCAGGTCAATCATATACACATATTCCCAAGTGTATTTATCTCTGTGTTCACAAAAGCTTAATGTCAAGAAAGTATGCATTTTAAATTTTAGTCTTAAGCTTCTAAAGCACTTTGGACTGTTTTGATCACAAGAAAAAATTATTTTCTGTGATTAATTTTAATGAAATTTGCACATATCCATTTCACATATCCAAGGCAACAAGTGTGCAGTATTAATATGTAAAAAAATGCTGTATTCCATTCTTGTTCCCATTAAAAATCAACTCAACAGTTAACTGCTACATATAAAGTACCTGTACTTCTTTTTCAGTCATTAAGGAACAGTTAAAGAGAACCTAAAAATATGTTTCTGTAGACTATGTAAAGTCTATGTGAAAATAAGAAAGGAACAAAAAATAATAATTCCAGCAGTCTGTTCTAAGAAATGGCTTGGTGTATTGTGCTTAAAATATACTTCAATTAATAACTTGATGGAATCTGTGAAAGCATATGAAAATGTTTCTTAACTCTCCTCAAAGAATACACAAACACACACACACTCATTCACACATACAACATAACCAACAGTTTTGAATTATAAATTGCATTTTTCAACAGTTACAAAATCTCTTGGTATCTAATACTACATCCAGTTTTGGTCACCACAATGTAAAAAAGATGTTGAGACTCTAGAAAGAGTACAGAAAAAAGCAACAGAGATGATTAGGGGACTGGAGGCTGAAACATATAAAGAACAGTTGTTGGATTCGGGTATATCTGGTTTAATGAAGAGAAGGATGAGGGGTGACATGTCAGCCATGCTCCAATATCTCAGGGGTTGCCACAGAGAAGAGGGAGTCAAGCTATTCTCCAAAGCACTTGAAGGCAGGACAAGAAGCAACGGATGGAAACTGGTCAAGGAGAGAAGCAACCTAGAACTAAGGTGAAATTTCCTGACAGTTAGAACAATTAATCAGTGGAATAGTTTGTTTCCAGAAGTTGTGAATGCTCCAACACTGGAAGATTTTAAGAAAAGATTGAACAAGCATTTGTCTGAAATGGTATAGGGTTTCTTATTTATGGATTTTATTAGTTTACAGTCAGAATCAATTTGTCAGACATCTTGGAAATCTAATGATCCAAAACTTAATATAAAGTTTTAACCAACATGAACTATATAGGTGGTTTCAAGATTAAGTATTGATTTAAAATTAAAATAAATGTTCGGCTTCTATGGCAAAAAAAGAAAATTCATTATTATTGGACAATGCTTAGGTATTAGTATTTTCTCATACTCCTGAAAATTTTTTTTAAAAAATGTAACTTCAAAAAAATAACCAAAATACACTACCATAATCAGACATAATGAAAAATATCAGGCATATATAAATGAGGAGCCATAATGATGGCTTATTGACAGACATGTCTATGAGTTTTTCCAGAAAGGAAACTGCTGTGTCCTCAGTTTAGGGTTATTACTGTATATATTTTATAGGGAGAATTTATATAAATGAACCTAAACCAAAACCAAACCAATCAATTGTTGATTCAGTAGATGAGATACAGTATTCAAATAATCTTCATATTTCTTTCTTTTTCTTGACCTTTCTCAGCAATAGGAAATATCATGGCTCTGGGGAGACAGTATTTTATATACAGTATAAGAATCATAACAACAATGCTCATTCTACAACGAGGACATACATTAGAACCTGAGTCAATAAAAAAACTGAAAACAATGTCCTTGAAAGTCAAATAATCCTTTGAAGATCATGCTCCTAGAGATAAGTAACTTTAATGTTCAGAGAAAAAAAGTACAATCAAGACAAATTTAACATATCTATCAATGACAACATTCAGAATTTCATAAAGTTTGAAAGTTGCCTAATTTATTTTTAAGAAAAGAAAGTAACACATACTGTAGCAGCATTCTGAAATATATTTTAAATACTCTTCTTATATATGTCATGTTATTATGTCTCCCATCTAATTTTGATATAGCATTTGGCACACAAGTTGGCTCTATGCACATGCCCACTAGCCACAGCTGCCACCAGCTCCTCAAGCATAAGCCACAAATCCAATTCACTGTTTAATGTATTGTTGCCATATAACTTTATTTCATTAACATTTTTCCCTGCTAGCTGCTATATTTGTGTGCCTGTATCACTGAACTGGGTTGTTCAAATCCCCTGAATTTGTTTAAACTCAGTTTGCAAGATCACTTTTCAGTTCTAAATGGGAATTTGTCCAAGAAAACTCCAGAGTGTACCATCCATATTTGAGAACCTTTCCAATAAATATCTTTTGCCCCTTACCCACCTTTGAAAAAAGCACACACATTCCAGATGAAATATTTCCATCTCAAATTAAAAGCAGTCACTCATCTTGAAATAAACCAGTTTCAATGTTCTGGGGTGTGGGGAGAGAAAAAAAAAATCACCAAGGGAAGAAATCATTGTGCAGAATGCTGCCATCAGCTGTTTTTGGAAACTATCAATCACGGTTCTTACTGAAGTGTTGATACATCTGTTGAACTACTTGGCATTGGCACATTGGTGATAAAATCATACACCTTTCACCACTCATTTGTACATCTTGAGACAAATTAGCTACTGAAGAAAGGAACAGTCAAGTCATTCACAACTTAGAAGGAAATATAAAACTGCAAATATTAGTATCCCTCTCTTTCAGAACTGTTAATATCTCTTTACTTACATAAATGCAAGAGCAATTGGCTCATGGATTATTTTTTATTCCTTCTCCATGTTTTATGAATGCCACCCAAGCAGCCTCAAGTTTCCATTTGGGAAAAGGAGAATGAATCCTTCTGCTTTTAATATGGACAGTATGGGGATTCCACCAAATCTAAATGATATTAAAATTCCAGAAAATATAGTTATTGCTCTCATTTGACTTTCTAATGTTACCCACTTTAATATTAATAGTATCACTGTGCTGAAAAGCCATCTATAACACAAAGGGTCTTTTGAATAAGTCAGCAAGATTTTCTTTTATCTATTGGCTTTTACATAGAGATCAACAAGACCTTAGTGGGAAATCAAGACCTTAGTGGGAAATACTACATACGGCACAGACATCAACAAGATTTAAGCTTAATGTGAGAAAAGGAAATATAAATAGGAACAGTACTATTTATTCCTAACTTCATGTAAAAGAGAACAGATTTTGTGTTTGTGTGTGTGTGTGTGTGTGTGTGTGTGCCATAGCTATGTAGCTATAACTGTAGCAATAATACTTAAAGTTATATACCCCTTCACAGTGCTTTACAGCCCTCCCTAAGTGGTCTACAGAATCAGCATATTGCCCCCAGCAACTGTAACTCATTTACCAAACTCAGATTGATGGAAGGCTGAGTCAACCTATATCAGCCTGAACCAATCTATTTCTAATATCTGTGGATGTTCTGTTACCTCCAATTCTGATGCAGTTCCAAATTACTGAATAGGTCTTTTTCTTAACCAGTTCAAACCCATCAGATTTGTTCCAAATTCTAGTCTACCACCAATCACTTGGCAACTTTGGGCAAATTTATAGGTTGGACTGTGCCATAGCATTGTTGTGGGGACCATGTAGCCTATTTAAGGCCTTATACAAAAAGCAAACAAAGTAAACTTGAGGTTTTGCGATGTGTTAGCAAAGAAACACATTAGAACTCTTTTATACAACAAAAATTGTATTTTATAGAAAAATGACACCGGTGGATACAATCTCAAAACATTTAATTGTCCTTTATTTATTTACATTTTCCTAGCTGTTTGTCAAAGGGGAAAACAAATCAAAGCCAAGTAGTTACTTAATAAAGAATAATTATTATTTTAAGTGGTTAATGCTTTGTATGTAACAGGTCATCAAAAAGATACTCCCATAATTCTCTTTATCTGATTCTCCTAGTATTTGGAATTCAAAGTAAACATTTTATAAGAACTGAAGGATAAAAAACTATAGTTCTACAGAACTTTCAGTTCATTCGTACAGCCTCTTTCTTTCCACCTTCTTCTAGCCTTGAATTAAAAAAAAATACCCCCTGGTGACTGAATCCAGGACCTTTTTACCACAGTGCTTAATGATACAAGGAGTAAAATTTTACATGAGTTCTGAATAGTAAAATATGGTTCAAAGTATCAAAATTGTGTAGATTTTTTTATTAGTCATTTGAGTTTCAGTAATTTTCAGCCTTATCCTATGTAGCTTTCTCAGAAGCAAACCTCAGCATATTCAGTGGACCATAACTCAAGGAAATTTTATAGTTTAGCCATTAAGCATGTATTTAAGCTGTCTGGAGCTAAAGGCTGCAATCTAATATAAACACAATTAATTCTATTGGTTTGAATCAGCTGAACTGTTCTTAATAATAAACTAGATTCTGACCAAAGACTTGTGATTATTTTTATAATACAATAATCATACCAAGGACAATATTTAGAACATTAATTAAAGCTCTGATTCACTTAAAAGCTATCCATCTAGTGCTTTCAATATGCTTAAACTTCCTAAAGATCAGTGCAAAAGATGACAACACAGAATTCTCAACAAGTTTGGGTTTTATTTTGTCTTAAGTTTTGAAATATCTTCATATAATATTTAAAATTATTAAATATAGATTATTATTTCTTAATTTGGAAAAATCTATATCAGTACACCATGCTCACAGTCATTCATGTTTTGGTCACTTCTTCAATGGATTGTTGCAATTTGCTGTACATTGGGTTGATGTTGAACACCACCTGAAAGCTACAGTTGGTCTAAAATGAAATAGCTTCAATAGTTAGAAGTGCCTCTCAATTTTCTATAATACTGGTATAGTCAGAACATCACTGATTGCCAGTTTACTTTCAGATGTAATGTAAAGTACTAATAATCACCTTTAATATCATTTCCCAGCAATTTCTATAGAGAGGACACTTTTGAAGGAATTATCATCATCAGATACCATAAGGATATGCTTTTTCTGTGACTGCCCCTTTTCTTAAAAACAGTGTTCATCTGGTATGCAGTCAATACCAAAACTGTTCACTTTCAGGTAATCCATCAATACCCGGCTTGTCTAAAAAGCCTTCGGGATTAATAATACAGTGGCTCTTTTCCCTCAGTAGCCAATTGTTATTGTCATGAATCTTTTTCTTCAGCGCATAAATGAATAGGCAGGTTTACTATTGTTATTGGTTTGAGTGTGTGTTGTTTTCTAAATTTGATTTTTCATTGTTTATACGCTGCTTAAAGTATTTTTAGACTATAAATTGCAATCATAAATAATTATTAGTATTAGTATAAATATTATGAATTCATTTACTCTCTAACTTTTTTCCACTTTTCCATAGCTAAAAAAGAAAATACACTCTACAAGTTCTTCCTTCATGTGCTCAAGAGAATGCATTTATAAAAAGCTGAGACTGACAGTCACTTTTCTCACAGAACATAACTGATGAATTGTCTGGATCTCTTTGTTCTCCTATTTGTTTTGCCGCCAGTCAGAAGAGAATAGGAATGCTTAATTTATACCTTGGAAAAGAACAAGATCAACAACCAGAGAAAAACTAGAGCTAAGATTGCCAAATTGTTGTGGAGACCCTGTAAATAATTACATGATAGATGTAATGCATACAGTTGCAATGAATATATTTGAGATATAAATATGACAAGAGTAGATGTTCCAATATAATTAACTACAATTAACCTAATGTAGACAATTATAATTACATTGCTATGTCAGTTAACCTCTTTCCATTCTTTTATCATAACATGTAATACAAATATGAACATTCAAAAAAGGTGAAGGAACTGGACTCCATAAAAGATTAATACCCTATATCAGTTTCCATTCCTGGAGAAAATGCTGAATGATAAAAAGAAATTTTAAAAAATCATACCCCAAAGTCCTTGGCCATAGATTTTGTTCAGTAACAAAATACACGGCCTTAACTTTCTGTCTCAGATTCAAAAGTGGTTTGTTACTCTACCAAGAAAAAGGTTATAATTCTGAATAGAATTTATCGTACTTCAGAGAATTCGCAACATGAGACAAGAAAGCACTTTTAAGAATTTGAACTGCCAGAAAAAGAAAGGGAAAAAAAGAATTTGAACTGCACTGTGTGTTTTCTGGCTGTGGAACTGTTACTGCTATCCTCACTCAACTACACCATGTTTTCTTTAGTAAATCAATTTTTTTATAAAGCCAGAACTGTGTAATTCTGGTGCATAATGGAAGATAAGATTTTTAACTGAAATGTAAAAAGGATTATAAAACATGTGAACTGAAATCACTTGAAGATGCACTTTAATATATAAATAAGTTTCAATTGTGGGACTTTCCTATTTTTTTTATTTAAAAAGTTTTACAATACATTTTGATTTTAATCCCCCCTCCCCCACCCCTATCTAGCCCTCCCTATCCCTCTCCCCCATTCCCTCCTCCCCCCCGACTTCCCAGAGCTAAATACAGGGTATAAAATTGGAAAACAAACGTAAGCACCCCTATGTTATCAACAATAAACTATTAATTCTATCTCCCTCTACCTCATATAAAATGAATACAAACAATATTAATATTACAAATAAAGTAAAAAAGAAAAAGAGGAAAACAGAAAAAGAGCTTTACTCAGAATAGATTTTCTTAATCCCAGTCCTTATTCATATTAATTTCAAAAAAAAAAGAAAAGAAAAAAAAACTTTCACCTACTATTTGCATTCTCCCACCTTTCTCTAATTTCTAAACAAATTCTCAGTTACACGCCAAAAGCACCTATCTCTGTTAACCTTAATAATCTCCAACCAAACTAAACTATGATCAAAAATAGTTCTTCCATGTATCACGCCAAATGTCTCGCAGTTCCAAATCATCCTTGAGTTCAAATAAAAAAAGTAAAAAAAGGTTTAAGCAGTCTCTAAGACAACTTGTTATTAATTAGGAGCTTGCGTACCCATTCTTAGTTCAACACATACTTTTAGTCCATAACCCTAATATACTTTTCTAGCAAGCAAATAACATCAATCTTAAATTGTGTTAAATATTAAAAAAACTTTTTCTCCTTTATGATAAATTTAATCCATTGACATTCTAATTTAAAAATTTAATCAGCAATCTTGACGCCCCAAAGCTTTTGGAGCACGTCTGTCATGACCCCAAAAACTTCTTTAGACCGTGCCCCTCCCACATCTTCACTGTAAGTACGCTTTGGAGATTCCATAACTTTCTGCTGGTCTTGCTCTTGCTCTCGTCTCGCTCTTCTTAGGGCGGCACGCGTCATCTTCTGGCCTCCTGCAACAACCGATGAGACTGTGACTTGTTCCCCTCCAACACCATTGTCCTCTGTCTGTCTATCTGCAACATCTTGAAGCTTTCCCTCGCCGTATCCCTTTACAGCTTCCAAAAATGATAGGGGGGTTGCTTTTAACACATTGCTATAAAAATCACGTGCCTGAGCCACAGTAACCAGACGATGTCTTTTACCTTCGTGCGTCACCACCAGTCCAACTGGAATCTCCCATCTAAACTTAATATCACATTTCTTAAGTTCCTGTACTAGAAATGCAAAATCTTTCCTTCTCCTTAGGATCTTCGGAGGAATCTCTTTTAAAACCAAGACTTCTTGCTCAGCCACTACCAATTTAGTATCATAAGCAGCTTGAATGACTTCATCTCTAATTACTTTCTTTGTAAAATAGACCACCACATCTCTGGGTAACTTCCTCTGTCTTGCAATCCATGAATTTACACGAAAAATTTTGTCCATATTTCCCTCAATTTCAGATGCTGGCTGGCCCAGTACCCCTTCCAGATCCTCAGAAATCAGCTGCTTTAAATCTTCTTTACAATTCTCCTTTAAACCCCTAATTCTAATAGCATACTGCATCTGATGATACTGAACAAGGCTCAATTCTCCGTCCATTTTATCCCTTATATTTTCATTTTCTAATACCTTTGCTTCTAATATAGAGTTCTTTTGACTGAGATCCTCCACTTTTACATCCAGCTGTTGCACACATTCAGCTACGGATTCAATCATAGACAACATGTCCACCCTCATTGCTCTAAACTTCTCTTCCATCTTCTTCTCCAATTTCTCCATTTTCTCCTCCATTTTCTCCTCCAGCTTTTTCAACTTTTCATCCATCATGTCAGACATCAATTGTGAATGCTTTCCAAGAGCATCTTGTAAATCCTTAAGCGTCAATACCGGAGGAGATACAGGAGGAAGCAAAGTTTGCAATGAGGTCTGTTGCACCAGGGAAGACCCCGCATTCTGAAGAGCTTTAGAAGTTTTAGCCGCCATCTTTCCCCACTTTCACTTATTGCGCACTTTCACTTTAAAGCTATAAAATCCATTGAGCTAGAGAGTAAAGATAAGAGTCCACATCACCTTGACCTCCTGTACCGCTCTGCCTGCATCTTGATAATCAAAAGTATTTCCTTTTGGCAGGGGTGGTTGCTAACGCCTGGCTCTGCTCCAAAAATCCCAGAGCAGGGGCGCTGCGCAGCACGGAGCAACCCAGGCTTCGGGGGGGGCTCATCCTTCAGCCGCCCAAACTCTCAGCTCAGGCAGCCCCGGAGAGCTCAACCCCTACCTGGGGCCTCACCCCCTCCTCTTCTCCCGAGGAGGGGGCTTCAAATCCATCTAAACAGCTGATCGGCACTGTTTTCGATGGAAAAACACAGCTGCGGAGCGGGCAGACCGAAAACGGCTGTCTTCGGCGTCGCGTCGCCACCGGAAGTCCGACTTTCCTATTTTTTTAAATGAAATTAACAGCTACAAACATTTAAATGAAATAAAACTAAACAAATTCTAAATCACTTTTTAGGTTAAGAAGGAAAAAATAATGTAAGCAGGTAATGCAATAAAAGCAAGATTGTACCCATTTATGTTTATGGAAGAATCTCAAAGATTGTACTTTAATTTTAAATGTATTTAAGTAATAGCAATAGCAGCTAAACCTATATACCACTTCACAGTGCTTTACAACACTCTCTAAGCAGTTTACAAAATCACATATTTCCCCAACAATCAGGGTCCTCATTTTACTGACCTTGGAAGGATGGAAGGCTGAGTCTCCCTTGAGCTAGTGAGGATCAAACTCCTGGCTGAATTAGCCTGCAATATTGCATTCTAACCACTGCACCAGCATGGCTCTTTTTAAGTTAAAGACTTAGTTTGATCTAGTAGTCAAGACACCAGCCTAGAAACCAGAAGACTGTGAAAGCCAACTGAGTGACTATTGGCCACTCACGGTCTCTCAGCCCAACTCACTTCACAGGATTCTTGAAAAGTGTATGGTCACTGCCTTGAATTACTTGTAAGGTAATGAAGGCAGGATAAAAATCTAATAAATTCATAAACTTTTTTAGGTGCACCAACACCTCTAGGCCAAGTAGCCAACCTTTGTCAATACATACAGAAACATAAAAAGTTGTCTATGAGTACATCCAAACTATCTTATCAGATGTAATGCTGAGCACACACCTTGTTAATTATTTTATAAACATTTCAAGGATATATTAAAAAATTCTTGAAAAACTGGTGTAATAAGGTCCCTTGAGAGTGAGCTGAGAAATCGGCCAGTGTGTTTTATCACCTTCACAAATCCCATTTATCAATGCACTTGATAATAGTGTGTTCTTAATTTTATGCTAAAATTGATTTAGGCAAGGAGAAAAAGGAGAGAAAAGAACAATATGAATTTATTCTGCTATTATTGTTTCTTTTTTTTATTGAAAGATTTTTATGGCTGACCATTTTAAAACAACTCTGAGCAACATCATCACTAAAACTAAAAGCCTGGCACTCCAATCAACCTCCAGGGGTCCCCAACAATCAACCACAAGTTTTCACCACTCTATCCCAGTGCCTGGGAAGAAGCCAGATTTTAATGGCTAAGAGGGTAGAGACCTGCCAGCATGCCAGCTGGTGGGTGTTCCATAAAGTAGGGGCAGCCACAGAAAAGGCACACTTTGTTGGTCTTATTATTTAAGGGAAGGGATTTGGAGAACACCCCCCCCCTACATGATCTAGTGAAACAGTGAATCAAAACCCCAAAGCCATTTTGACATGTTGAGGTTGAATCAAAGTCAGTTCCTTCCTGTCCAGAAATTCACAAACTCCAGGCATTCAGTCAGCACTACAACAGCATAACTTATTTGGGCAGGGGTAGAAATGTCTAACTGGATATCATCATTATATCGTACCCCATGCTGGTAAATAACTTAATCCAGCAGTTTCATGCAAAAGTTAAAGAGGAAAGATGAGAGAACGAATGCTGAAGGAAAACCACATTGCAGGGCTTTATGGCTTGACCTTCCCCTTCCCAACACCAACTAAACTAGCCATGGATGAGGCAGAAGAATCACCATAAAATAGTATATCCTATTCCAATTTCCGAAGCAAGTTCAAAAGGATGCTATGTTCAATGGTACTAAACGCTGTTGAGAGATCCAGGAGGTTGCACAATCCCCATGCTGAGCCTTCTAGGGCTCATCCACAAGTGCGACCAATGCCATCTTGGTACTGTATCCTGGCCTGAATCCAGACTGCAAAGGATCCCAATAAACTGCTTTATTTTGGGACCTCTGAAGCTGAGCACCAACCACCCTCCAAAAAGGGAAGGCTGGAAACTGGCTGAAAATTGACTAACACATTTGGGTCTGGCACAGTTTTCTATTTCTTATGCAAATTCTACATTTCCTCAAATCTATAACCTTTAATCTTTAGCTTCCCCTAACATTTATTAAAATTTTAATACAATTTAAAGCATTAGTTCAGAGCTCTAATGCAGCTTGCTTTTTCAGTCTGCCACGTCTTTTTTTCCTATCCTCTTCCACATAAAATGTTTATTTTTAATACTAATTCTTCTTCATTGTCTAAGTGGATCTACAATAGCATGTTTCTGGTTAGATTATTGTTATAATATACAGATTTTCTTTATTTTATACCATATTTTCTCTATATTATTCCAAGATAATATTCATAATTGTTAAAGACATTTTTATTCTGTTGCACAAATTACAAGTGACTTATGCAACAAAATAAACTGTGGCAGAGCCTCAAGAAGTTCTGATAGAGGTACATTAAACAATGTTGGTATTGCTATACAGCCAAAATTCTCATGCAAAAAGACTCAGCTTCCACAGTTGGCATTTCCTAGATGGATACACAAAGAATATATGTCTCTCCCCCCTCCCCTCCCCCAAATGTTGTTGGATTTTATTTTTCTGATTTAAATTTTAAGATGGACTTTGAATCTGTTCACCACAAGTCATTGTGCACTGCGGATGCTGCCCTTTGATTTAGGGCAAACTTCAACATTTTCTCAACTCTTTCTTTTTAGAAATTTGGCCATGAGGTTTTCCTTTGCAAATTTATGCTTTATTTTTCCACTGTTGTAAATACAACTCTAAAAGTTCAACTAAACTGTTAACATTTGTATATCGATTCAATGTTGATAGATATAGATATAGATAGATTGATTCAAGCTTTTTTAGGTTGTTTGTTTCAGACAAGTTTAAATCTCAATGGAATTTAAATGTGGAATCCTACATAAATGAACTCAGTTTTTGTGATTAAAGTAGATGTTATACGGTTTATTTTATTGTTTTAAAATTATTTAGATAAATGAAGGCCATATTTGAGTTATCTACTCTGCATGGTGATCAGTTTTTCTTCAGATTAAAAGTAGATATCGTATTATTTGACCTGCACAGTAGTTTCACCTCTTTGTATTCTAGTCATTTCCAGCATTTTTCTCCTCATGATCCACATTCGTTCAGAATATTAGTTCATAATCTCTTGATATGGTTGAAGATTAAAGTCTTAAATGTGAGCAGCTTGACCTCTTTATTAGTGTGTGTGTGTGTGTGTGTGTGTGTGTGTGTGTGTGTGTGAAGAAAGAAAGTAATAGGACTGGAATATGCACAAGGATATGAGGGACAACTAGGATATTTAATTAATATTCCATTAATATGGAATTAAATATTTACAGTTAGTTAGGATGGGCGGCCCTATTACACGATCAATGGGCAGGGCACTTAGTCAACAAGGTTTATAAACAAACTCCCCACCCCCTAGTATTTACCCTAATGATGCTGTCAGTGGACCAGCGAAAGCTAGGTTGTTTTAGGTTTGTAAATAGTTGTTTTTATTGTTTTTACTATTTTAACAATAAACAGCTGTTTTATGTTCTTCCCGGAGTTCGAGAACTTCATACTGCTACACAGATATGCCCGGGATTCACATTTTTATAATTATTAGGGATATATATATATGTGTGTAAATTTTTTGGCTTGCTAACAAAGAATAAAGGGAGAATACTTAACAAACATTTAACATATATACATACACACACACACACACACACACACACACACACACACACACACACACACACATATATATATATATATATATATATATATATATATATATATATATATATATATATATATATATATATATTCTGCAATTAAGAGGCAGCTGTAGAACATGGCATCATTAGGGGAATAATTTGCTGATGGAATGACAAAGATAATATACCCAGAGGGTTCTCTTTTGTAGTAATTGTGCAGGGCAGTTACCCATGCTGTGCTTTAGAGGAATTATGGATAATTACCACAAATTTATAGAATGTGAGGAATACTTTTATGTCATTTTTTTTTAAAAAAATAAATCCTTGTAAGAAATATAAGGAACTCTCTCTGTGCATCTGACTGTGTAATATGCACATACACATATATATTTCTTGAAAACAAGATAACGAATATATATTTAATAAAGTGCATAACATTAATGTACAATTCTAGAAAAGCTTGCTGTGCTCTATAGATTGAAAGAAATTTCAAATATTAATTACAATAATCAACATTGTTCTAAAACCTTGTTAAATTCTAAGCAAAAATGTGTCAGCCCATTAAACTGTCCAATTTTCATTCCTGCAAAAATTTGACATATGATTAAAACAATTTAGTTTTACTTGGTTTAAAAGAGTGTTGACTAGAATAAAATGGGGCTAAACATGGGATCCAATTATGACTTATGTAATAATCAGTTGCACACAAAGTTATATGAGTAGCAGATGATTCACACAAGGGTATATCAACTTGCACAGCTTAGATACTACCAGTTAAAACAAACAAACAAAGAAACAAATTCTCCATGTTATTAAAAGCCCAGCTTAAAAGCACTTTACTAAATCTTGTTTAGTTTTACTTCCTGGACCTTGCCCAACAGTGGAGCTTCAATTGAGATTTTTCAAATGTTTAGCATAAAAGAGCTGTTCACAAATAATTTTCTTTTTGTGTTCTAATTTTAAACTGAATAAACATACTAAAGATACCAGGACTTTTTGCACACTTTCGAATAGCTATGTGGCCAGGAGCAGGGACAAGTAACAGGATCTAACTCTGTTTCTCAGCATGCAGGCTTTGAACCTGGGCAAGCTCAGCATCTTTAACTGCTGAGCCATTGCTCCCCCAGCTTCAATATACAAATTTTGCTAATAGTGTTCCAAGCTATCCAGAGTGCACTAGAGTTGGATGGTCAAAAAATAAATAAACTAATAAACAAACACACTACATTATAGAGGAGAATTACAGGACCAGAACCAGAATCATTTTGCCTCTAAACATACCACTCTTCCTCCAAACCACCCAAAGGCCAGGTATGCCCATTTCAGGATGACCTAGTAGCCATAACGTTTGTGCTGGATAGACCACAAGTTTCCATTTCTGATCCTAGTCTATAAGGCTGGCTTAGAGATAAATGTGTTAGTTGTCTTGTGGCTCTGCCTATAAGTGAATCCACCTAAATTATCATTTGGCCTATGCTGGAAAATTGTTGTTTTATGCAAATGCAAGATTCTGATAAAGAACTAATTATTTTAATTAATCATTTAAATTATTATAAGTTTTATTCTCCTAAAGTTTTCTTAGGAACAGATAAAGCAGCATCTGGCATTTGAATTACATGCTAAGCTTGGTTAACCAAGCCATGTATGGCTCATTAACAATACCTACTTGCATGTAGATTCAGCAGATGTCCATGAACACATACACCACTGAGTCTTATGGCTCAGTGTAATATATAATTGGTCCTGCATGTGTTGTGTATAACAGCAGTAGGTCTACCCCAATACTCATTTGTTCTATATTCTGTCCAAATACTGTTAGTTTTATATACAAAACTAATACAAGCATAGACAATTCCAACAAATGCAATCAATATCTATGTGGACCACTTAAACAGGTGGCTAATTCTTTTTATTCAATAAATAAGATAGAAGACCAAGCTGTACCAATAGATATGGATCCTAAACAATAGGGTAGTGTTATGGGATAAAGGAGATTATTGTCACTTAAAACCAAGCCAGAAAAAGTGAGCATGCAGGTGTTTTTTTTAAATAGACTAGTGTGGGGAAATTATCCTTCTTGTAAAAGGTTTTTTTTTAAAAAAAAGTGGAAATAACTTTATTGTAAACACTTTCTCCCCCCCCAAGAAACTAAATTGTCTATAAATCTGAATTATTCATATAGCTTCTTGAAAAATGTTAAGTACTATTTGAAACTCAACCTTTCTAGCAAGATCCAATTTCTGCCCAGTATTTATTTATTTAGCTTTCCAATTTTATCATGTCAGCATCAGACAAGAGGCTGGATCATGGCTGCTGCTGTTTTAGCCAGACATATCCAGTTGAAGGAACAAACCACTTAGACCTCAAGAAGATAATACATTTACAATGATGTTTTTCCACTGTTAATTTCAGCTAAAGCAGAGACTCAACGTAAGATCACAGGAACTGTTCCATTATTAGAAGTACCCTATATTATTTCTTAATTATTGTAATTTTATGAAATCTTTGCTTACTTACCTATATTGGAAGGTGGGAATGGATGGGAATGAAGCCAGCCAAACCCACACAGCATGAGTAAAGGTAGTGCTGTTTATTACTACACAACTGTAGTGCAAAGTATATTTACAAGACTATTTGTATATAAGCATTTATCTGTATATAGATCTAGCTAGGGCTGATAGTCTAGCAGAAATATGTATTCTCCTTAACAGTTAGAACTTAACAATAACTATATAATAGAGCTGGATAAGACCTTGGAGGTCTTCTAGTCCAACCCCCTGTTCAAGCAGGAGAACCTATTAAACTTATTAAAACTTATTAAACCTATTAAATTAAACTTATAACATTTTGCTTTAAAAACAAATTGCTCACTGCTATTTTTACCCCTTCATTCCAACTAACTTCAGGCTTAGGAATACTTCTAACCTTAATATTCCATACCCAGTTATTTAGAAACCAGACCACATGGGGTTCACTAGCCACTGTCTAGAATCCACAGCTGTATCTTTTTCTGCTATCTCTTTTACATAAGTTCTTTGAGTTCAGCTGCCTCAGGTCCCTTCCTGGATCTTCTCCTTGGTCGAGGTCCTATAACTTCTGGCTCTTTCAGCTGTGGCCTCTCACACCAGCAGAATTTGCTTTAAACAACCCTGTCTTCTGTCTATCTGCCTTGGCTTCATTTACAACTCACTGTTTTGAACCTTATATGCTAGCTTGCAGGAGTTTAAAAGTTAAAAAAAAATTCTCTACAAGTGTCTCTTGCCTAAGATGGCAGTTGACAAATCACTGCAGAAGAACAAGCTGTGACCTGGATTGTTGCATATAACATTTTCTGCTTCAAGGCAGTTTATCCTTCCACAGCCTGCTACATTCCCTGTAAGAATATAATGTATCAAAAATAATTAGTAACTCATATGGTTGTCACAGTTTATGTTACCTTTTAGGCATAGACTCTGGATATCTGGGAGATATTTACAAAAATGATCCAACAGGCCCATATTATTTCTACTAGAACAGAGTTAAAGAGATATCAGACGTACCTCTGATATTGAAGATCCATTTTTCCCTCCTTATTCTAAAAATTAAATATCCTTGTAGTTATTTATTTTTAATCGATAGTTATTTTTCATTTGTTCTACAATGTCGTTGTAACTTATTGGCAATATACTCCCACGTAATTGTGCTCTTTATCTCAGTACAAACATCTGTGCGATTAGTGTGCAGTTTCTTGGGGGTTTCTTTGCATCTAGTGTCATCTAGCCTAGCAATTTTGCATCTTCTCTATAACAACCCAGAATACTATGTTTTGCTTCATAAAGTCTACATGTGCATAGAATGAAATGACCAAATGCATGTATTTTTCTTTCCTAAAACTCTGGTTTGGATCGATGCCATTCCAAGATTAATTAATAAAGTGTTCAAATAAACACAGGGTTTTTCAATAGAAAATCTTTTAGTAGCTTTTTTTTAGATAAGTTGTTCTTAATTTTTTTCTACCCATCTTTCATAGTGATGAACAATATCTTCTTGTGCTTTAAGTTCCTCCTGCTCTGCCTGGCTTCCACAATGATTCAGTGACTCTAAGGATTGTTTATTAAGTTTCCACTTGGCCCAACATTGCTTGAATTATATGTTGTTAGGCTCTATTGCTTACCAGACATTTCACTGCAATATCCTAGGAGTCTGATCTTCTCAACTGTTAGCTCTGTCAGTTCTGCCAGACATGTCATCTCAGCTTATTAAGTTTTCACTTATTCATCTGTTAGTTTTACTCACTCTTGCCACTATCTTCAAAAGATTTTATTTTTAACACTTTCTATTCCATAGCAACATGTTCATGACTAAATATAAAAACAGCATATAAATTGAGGGGTTGTGTATTGGCAGCTTCTGGATATTTCACTTAATATCAAATTGCTAAAGGTGAATCCAACAAATTGTGTGGCAAAAGAAACCATGTACGCTTTCTCCCTTACATTATTGGTCCAAATGGTCAACAATGTATTATCTGAATTAGTCATTAAACTTATTTGAACCAACATTAAGAATTAAATGTTTAATTTGATAAAATAATGCAGTTCTCTCCCATCTTACACATACAAGTACATGCAATACACATGTCTGCTTCTTTTTCTATCATGTATTGTAGTGCATATATTGTATGTATTGAATCTGATCCTGGTTAGGATTTGTCAGGTATACAATAGTAGTGGATTCTTGTAATTGGCAGGACCTTGAAGATTTATCTTACAGGTGCTTTAAAACTGTCTGGATGTGCCTCTTATGGAAGACACAGTCTTGGGGGGGGGTTGAAATTATCTCAAAAGAACTATTTGAAGAACTAAGCAGAGTGCAAAACCAAAATTTATTAGTTAAAATAAAAATATAGTCTCAATTCTAGATATATAGATTAGATTTATGTATCTGCAGAGGATTGGTCTATGAAAAATGTAAAAATGATTGCATTGTGCCTCTACAAATATAAAACATTATGTATTATCTGATTTAGTCATTAAACTTATTTGAACCAACATTAAGAATTAAATGTTTAATTTGATAAAATAATGCAGTTCTCTCCCATCTTACACATACAAGTACATGCAATACACATGTCTGCTTCTTTTTCTATCATGTATTGTAGTGCACATATTGTATGTATTGAATCTGATCCTTTTTAAAATAATTGTTTTATTAAACATTACAAAAAGACTACAATTAAAATGCAGGAAACAAAAAATAGAAATAAAAATAGAAAACAAAGAAAAGAAATAATAGAAGAAAAGAAATATATAAAGAAATTATTTCCCTTTTCATCATAACTATACCATTAGGAATATTGTCTGGATTTCTAGCCAATATCTACTGCTTTGTATTGTTTCTATTGTTTCTTGTCCTTTCTGGAACAATACTGAACTGTTCTTTCCCATCTTCTACATATCTGTCTTTCAGATAGTTGAAGACAGCTGTTATATGGCAGAGATTGCTTCTAGAGATGGCATATTGTCATTCACTAGAGTCATTTTAGCAGAGCCAGGTTAGGATTTGTCAGGTATACAATAGTAGTGGATTCTTGTAATTGGCAGGACCTTGAAGATTTATCTTACAGGTGCTTTAAAACTGTGTGGATGTGCCTCTTATGGAAGACACAGTCTTCGGGGGGGGGGGTTGAAATTATCTCAAAAGAACTATTTGAAGAACTAAGCAGAGTGCAAAACCAAAATTTATTAGTTAAAATAAAAATATAGTCTCAATTCTAGATATATAGATTAGATTTATGTATCTGCAGAGGATTGGTCTATGAAAAATGTAAAAATGATTGCATTGTGCCTCTACAAATATAAAACATGTCACCCCACTAGCTTTATATTTAACTAAGTCATATCTATAAATGATGTGCAATAGTTAAAGACTGTCTCATTTAAATTACTCCATGTTTGAGTCAATTAATGGTAATAACTTGGAAGTAGAGAAAAACCAGGGAAAATATTGGCATATTCTTAATCCCCTTCTGTTTAATTAAGGGTGTAGAAAGAAACACAAAAAAATAAAGTTTTCTATGTATGTTGCACTTTAATTTGTAAATTATAGAAAAATATGTGCCTTTTAACAGTATAAAATGACAATATAATAAATCTACCTTTGTCAAAGCAATAATTGTATATTTTAAAATCAGTACAAGAAGGAGAATTGGAAGAATCTAATATACACTATTTTTGACATTTCTTTATTGCACAAATTTTAAAAAATCTGAAATAAAGTGATATGTAAACAACATAGTGTTAATTTTAACTTACAAAAATGTAGTTCCTTAAATCCTAAAAATATGTTTCTTTTATTACATTATCGATTCTGCAATGTTTTAGAATCTATTTTAAAAATAGATTACATTTAGGTAAGTGTTCATTAATGGACTATGGAACACTTCTATGGAAATTTAATTTACTGTGAATGAATAAAGTAGGATTCTATGACTAATTTAAAAGAATCAGTAAAACTTTGTAAAATAGAAGAGATTTGCAATGGATTTAAAATGTTTTGGATCATTGAAACTGTGAACATGATTAGAAGAAATCTATTTTTTAAGATTTGTTTAAAATAGGATCTATATGCAGTATATCCAGAGTTTCCTCCTTTTGTCCGGCTATCCTTAGTCCAGCTAAGTAATAAAAGTAATCCTAACTAAATCATCCAACAACTCCCCCACCAGTGGAATCGCCAATCCTAGGCATTTCCAGATGGAACAGTTGAAGCTGGTGGCAGATTTTTTTTTAATTATTATTACATTTATATCCTGCCCTTCTCCGAAGACTCAGGGCGGCTTACAAGCTTAGCAGTAGCCTTCATTCTATGTATATGCCTGCTTGTTAGGGCTTTCACACACACCCCAAGCGGCATTATTACAAAGTCAGCTTATTGCCCCCAACAATCTGGGTCCTCATTTTACCTACCTCGGAAGGATGGAAGGCTGAGTCAACCTTGAGCCTGGTGGGATGCAAACCTGCACTAATTGCAGGTAGCTGGTGTTACTTAAGGAGGCATTAGCCCACTGCTCCACCAAGGCTCTTTTGTTGTGCTTTCCCATTGTGTCTGAGAAAGAAAATTGCCCATTTGCTTTCTACTTAGTGTATAATATGAGAAGAATTGCTAGCAAATATTTATAAATGCAGATGCTGTAAATGCACGAAACCAAAAGAAGCCTGTTGGGTGCTTTTAAGAAATTTCTTTGGGGGGGTGGAATTGTTTTTTCTTGGATAACAGATTTATTAAGAGAATGACAGATCTTTGATTGCACATAGAGCATCCTCCCTCCCTTCCTCCCTCCCTCCCTCCCTCCCTTCCTTCCTTCCTTCCTTCCTTCCTTCCTTCCTTCCTTCCTTCCTTCCTTCCTTCCTCTTGCACTTCAAATAAATCTGCCATTCCTTTTCCTGACTTACAATCAGACCAATTGCTGAGCATATTGCAAAAGGAAAAAATGAAAAGGAGGCATCTCTCCATCCCTATTCCCATAATGCTTTGTACCTCCCTGTATCATCAAGATACCATCAGCAGATTTTTTTAGAGTATGCAACAGAGCTCTTTTTTTACCTTTAGTGCTTCATGAGAACCTCCATGAACTTAAAATTATAATAAAAAATTATAATCAAAATATTTTGCCTTTATTTACAGAAAGCTATTTGTGAAGTTTGTAAGAGATGAAAAATCACGAGTCCCAAAAATATGTTATGGTAACCATTTGATGCCTGGGAGACATTTTGCACAATGAAATGATACTCACATACTTATTAAAATGTACTGGGAGCAAAGATTTTATTGTTTGTTAAACTGTACAAATAAAATTAAGACCCTTTATTTTATTTATCTGTTTATTTATTAAATTTATATGCCATCCACCTCACTATCCAATTAATTATACTGCTATAATTAGTTCTGTGATGCTCACAGAAGCAGAATGTAGTTTTACCAAAATCAATAAACATCCCTCCACCTTTCATTCCACATTTCCTGCATTTTTAGCCTTCCATGGAATAAAGCCCCACAAGGGACAAAAATGTTAAAATTACCAAGAAAACTGAGTACATAACTCATCAAAAAATTCAAGTCTAGTTTCTGATAAAATACTTCTGAATGACATTATGCAGACCAGTTCTTTAAAATCTTTCAGAATAATTGGTGAAGAAGGATTGTGAATATATATTCTATAAATTTGTACCAAGGTTCAGATTTGTATCTTCAGAAGGACAAGAAAATGAAGTATTCTGCAAAATTTCCTGTGAGAATAAATCGGATAACAGTTTCCTGAAAACTGGAGAGGCAACACACTTTAAAATTGACTATCCAACATTGTTCTTCCTGACTTTTCATTTTTCCAGCAACCACATGTGATGGAAATAGTCCAAGCCAAACACACTTACCAGAGCATGCTATAAGACAGATGCCTAGGCCTAAGGGTTGGCCATTACAATGCTATTCTATGTTCTATTTATATTTGGATCTCAAAGAATTGGCAGTAACCCATCTGATGCCTGCTGTAGGATTTGGTACTTTTTAAAAAACTACTGCTATGAAATGCTCAAGCCTGTGCCAATGTAAGTGTGTGAGAAGGAAAAAGTCTATCCCTACAGACACATTTATTTCAAAGATACATTAACTGCCCAAGGCTACTAATGTGCTAAGGGGTTTCATTTAAATAAAAAAAAACCATAAGAGTTTCTACTGATGACAGCTGCCAATTGGTGGACTTTTGTTAAGCATAAGAACCACATTATCCTAGCAAACTTAGCAGCCTAACTGTATTTATGCTTCTCAGAATATACCAGTTTTATCTAAGCTAGCCCTTTAGGTGTACATCTGTAGTTCATAATTTTTTCAGCAAATCTGACTACTACTGAGAATTCTGAATGCTGAAGTTCACACATCTGAATATGATTTATTTATTTATCTAATTTCATCTCAACAAGAAACTCTAGGCAGTGAACAATTTTAAAATAAATTAAAGCAATTCCGATCACAAATGTAAAATAGAAATACAAGGCAGCCAAAAATATATCACAAGTAGCAGTTACTTACATAGCCAGAAGATGAGAGCTTTCACACATTTGAATCCTCAGACCCAGGTAAAGAACCATATTCTTAGGAACTTAAGACAGGCCAGCAAAGTCACGGCCATCCTAATATTATGGGTGGTGGTGTATGAGCGACATTGATCAGGGCTTCCTTGTCCAGGAATGGGCACAAATGGCACATAATCCAAAGGTGTGCCTCTCTAGCCATGGCTGCCATCTTCTCTCTAGCAGCAGTTTAATTCCAAGAGAGCCCCTGGGTTATAGAGCTCACATAGAAAATCCTGTTTAACCACAGAGCATACTAGTGATTTCGGGCTAATCATTCTTTCTTCATACAATTCATTTTAAAGTGATATTGCTGCCAGAAGTGGGCTTTGAACAAAATTAAGAGTCTCATGTATGGCATTTTAGGTTCTTAGAAAAAAGATAATCTGCACAAGCAATAAATATATATACAAATGTGCAGGTATCTATTTATTAAATGACAAAAGATTTAAGCAAAGGATAACCAATATAATAAGAAGAGGTTAAATAACCAAAATAATAAGAGGTTAAAAGAGAAACGTTTGGTCGGTGAACATTATTTTGTATGGAATGGCACGGCATCATAACATGTTTAAGTTCTGAATTATAAGAAAGAGAGACCTTCATTGTTGAATTTTTTTAGAATTTATTTCCAGTTTGGAAACAAATAAAGTGTTGCTCATACACTGCTGCCCATGGTATCCATTAAACATCTACCAGTATTAAATATTATTAGAAAAGTCACATAAACTTTCCAAACACTCAAGGTCATCTGTAGCTTCATGTGTTTCAGTTTAACATAATGCTTATATTTTTCTTCTGAATACTCATCTATATTTAAGTCTTCCATATATACATTAATTGTACTTGAACTGGCTGAAATGCAAGCTGAGAAGCATAATTGCATTCATCTTTGTTCAAAAATAAGTCCAAGAAAAAATTAATGACATTTACTCCCACATAAGCATTCAAAATGTTGCAGAATGATTTCTTCAGAAGAAAGTTTCACTGAAGTCACTGAAATTTAATTCTAAATGGGATTAAGACCCAAACTCCCATTAGTATCCATGGAAATATTTTTTCCCAGTGGAAATATCATCTTCAAAGAAACAATTATCATCAGGAGAGTAGAGGATTAAGCTTATTCTTCTTTCTGCTACAACACTAGTCTTTTATGTATATTTATTTATTTATTTATTATTTGGATTTATATACCAAATATTCAGTTGCTTCAACCACCTCACTCTATATGTCCTTCCAATCTGTACTATTGTCACTTTCTAGTAGCTTTTCCCCCCATTTTTTCTATTTTATCTGCTATATCAACACTTTCACATAAATTGTTGTGGTTGCAGTCGTGATGACGATTATATCCTTTACTGTTAATTGTGCTTTTCTTAACTCATTAAAAAATACTAAATGTGATGTCTAGCATTGTCCATAAAATACTTTAAGCAGCTCTCTGAAGTTGTTCTGGTATTCTCTTGACTAAGCACAAGAAGTCTTGACAACATGCAGTAAGCAGAAGTATATCCATAGAGATTCAGCCAAGCCTATATCTCACACTTCCCTAAAAAGGTATTCAAATCCAGTATTTTTAATAAATCCTTACCTTTTCCCCTATATATACTTTTTATGATACAGAAGCTGTTTTTATTGCATTATTTGCTACTTCTGTAATTAGTGAGAGGAGTGCTTTTTGGAAAAAAGAAAACATTTAAATAAAATATATTTTATTAAGTCTATCCAGAATCATTAAATGACCGGTAAAAGAAAAATAGTTAAAGAAAGAGGAATTTCTTTTGCTTTAACAATAATTATTAATAGCATATGAGATTCATAGAAAACACAAGGCAGATATTAACAGCTCATCAGCTTCTGGGCAGCTATACAAGCTTAAGAAAAACAAATTGGATTATGGAAAAATGTGTGCCAAATAGGTAAGTGGGTCTACAGTCGGTTGCAAATTCCTGCATAAAGAATAATGAATGGCTTACTATAATATCAAGTAAGGTTCAGTGCATTTACTATTTTTAATTATTTTATTCATGCCAATAAAAAGAAATATCAAATTTGCTAATGGCAAAATGATAGAGAATTTGAAGAAAAAGGAGGTCTGGGGGAAAAAGCAGCAGGAAAAAGAATGAGTCAACCTTGAGCCGGTCAGAATCAAACTCCCGGCAGTGGAATGCAGAGTTAGCCCATAATACTGCATTCTAACCACTGTGCCTCCATGGAAACAAAGAAAGAAAAAGAGAAGAGAAGAGAAGAGAAGAGAAGAGAAGAGAAGAGAAGAGAAGAGAAGAGAAGAGAAGAGAAGAGAAGAGAAGGGAAGGGAAGGGAAGGGAAGGGAAGGGAAGGGAAGGGAAGGGAAGGGAAGGGAAGGGAAGGGAAGGGAAGGCAAGGCAAGGCAAGGCAAGGCAAGGCAAGGGAAGAGAAGAGAAGAGAAGAGAAGAGAAGAGAAGAGAAGAGAAGAGAAGAGAAGAGAAGAGAAGAGAAGAGAAGAGAAGAGAAGAGAAGAAAAGAAAAGAAAAGAAAAGAAAAAAGAAAAGAAAATAGATGCAACTATTTCACTTCAAGGCATTAGGTACAGTACTGTTAATAAATTTCAAGAGATGATCCTAATGATAGCCCTTTGAAAGATAATAACTTTAACAAGTGATGCTAAATATCTGATATATTGTATCACAGATATTGTATATAGTGTAATCCTATGGATGTTTTTCTAAATGCTCTGTCCTAAGAACGTATAACCCACATTTAATCTTATTCTTCATAATTTTATTACTTCTTCAAACTCATACTTCCAAATCATTTATGAATACATTAAATAATACCAGGCCTCGGAACAGAAAAGGTATCAAATAAAATGGAACAGAAAACACTTTCTGCTTTAGTGTTCTTGCCGATTCCAAGGAAGCTATTAATGGCTGCTAAATTCAATAATGAGCTACATTAAGGCAAGACAGTTGCAATATCAGATTTAAGGGCAAAGGTTCAATCTTTTCTGGAAGTGATAGGTTATCCTTGAAACAGTAGATTTTTTCAGCCTTTGATCTTCAAAATAATTGGAGTCCCAGATATCAGCTATAGCCAGAAGTGCATTTGCACAGTTGTGCCTATTGTTCAGGCTGCTAACATTCCTGTACTCAATCAGGCTTCACAACAGTTTTAATATCACTTAATGATGTCAGCCCCCACTAAGCAGATCAGACCATGAAAACAAGTCCACAGGATGTCTACAATACTTTTATTAAGATTTGCTATAATAACAGAATCTTGAAAGCCCATATGTGCTCCTGCTTTTCATAGTTTGTGGAAATGCCTGCCTAAGCACTTCTGAACATTATCTGAATGTTAAGAACCTAAAAAAATAATAATCTAACCTCTATTGTCTCAGGACAGACTGCATATCTCTCTGTCAAGCTTATCTTTTTTACTGTTGCTATTGTAGTATATTTTATAGGAAAATAATTTTGAAAACTGACTGAAGTTAAATTCTTAGGTCATATGACAGACATGATAAAAGATGGTTGGCACTTGTTTTCTAGTTTCACTTGTTTTCCTGGACAACATATGGTGCTCTCGTTGGACCTGATACTTTCCTCATCATGAACCCATCCAGATATTAGAATTTTCAAAAAAGTCTCTTCTAAAGACTTCTGATTTTCAAGCCATCATCCAACATATCTAAGAGTAAGTGCCTTCCTTAGGCATCTCCAAGCTGTGGAATGTTCTCTCTTGAAAGTTACATTGGGACACTGTTTTCTCTGAATTTAGAAAAATCTATAAAGATAGATTTCTTTATCTGGGTATTTAATGATCAATGATGTTGTAATTATGGAGGGATTTTTTATTCTTGTTGTTTGTATTATATATGCTTATGTTCTATTAGTCAATTGAATGTTTCTATTAAACAGCAACATGACACACAGTACATATCAAATAATGAAAAGGAATACAGTATTGTTAATTTTAAATGTTGTATTTTGACATCAATATCAAGAGTTGAAGAAGAGATAGTAAAGAATCTGCATTAGAAGATGAATTGAATAATGCCTGAAGACCGAAATCTGATTAAAACATTATTCAACGTAAATAGGAATGCTGTTTTTGGCTCCTCCATTGCTTGTATTCATTCTGTTTTATTCACCCTAAGATTCATCAACATGTTGGTTTATATTATCATAAGTCTGCCAGTGAATTTATATTTAATTTAATTTAATTTAATAACATTTATATACCGCCCTTCTCCCTGAGGACTCAGGGCGGTTCACAGGGCGGTTCATATAATAAGAAACTTACCTAGATTTGGGTTAGAAATGTTAAATTTACTCAGGCTCAAAATTTAAGAGAAAATTTTTACAAAATGTTTTATAGATGGCATTTGGATCCCAAAAAGCTGTCTAACATGTATCCTAATTTACAGTCTAAATGTTGGAGATGTGGTAGTTTAGAAGCTACCTATTTTCATATGTGGTGGACTTGCAGAAATATAAAAGCTTTTTGGGTTAAAATTTGGTGGAACATTCAAAAGATTTTTAAGAGAAAGAGAAAGTTCTCTCCACAATTGTCTTTATTGGGCATTGTTGTAGATTGTGATGTTAAACAAACCAATTTGATGTTGAATTTGATAACAGCAGCACGGTTACTGGTGGGACAATACTGGAAGAAGGATAGTTTGCCTACTATAGAAGAATGGGTGTTTAAAGTATCGAATCTTGCAGAAATGTCTAAGATTTCTGCTTATTTGAAGGATCATTCACAAGAAAGATATATTTCAGTTTGGAGGAGATGGATAGATTATATTCAGAATAAATATGGGACTAAAAAGTTCCATTTAGCTTATGAGTAGATTTTAGAGGGATATTGTTATTAATTTTAGTGTTAGTACTTTGTATGTATCTATGTTAAAGGGGAGTTAAAGCACATTATGAATTTGGTTAATTTTATATTATGGATAATTTTTAGTTAGAATATGATTATTATATCTATAACCCTGTATTTAGCTCTGGGAAGTGGGGGGGAAGGGGGTGGTTTGGGGTGGGTGGGTTTTGGGGATATGTATTGTAAAATCTTTTTTTTTGTAAAACTCTTTAATAAAAAAGAAACTTACCTAGTTATAAATATTGTAGTTGTTCTTTTCCATCTCAGACTAAAATGACTGCAAAAGGTATTATTTGGATAAGGAAATTGTAAAAAGAAATACAGAAGTGGCAATAGCTCTTTTGTGGGTGGGCCTCTGTTTCTCACACAATCTTCTCATGTTAGATAAAGTCTGCTGTCTTTGGATGAAAAACAGGTACAAAACCATTGTGTTCATTAAAAGATTACTAAAATGACTTTATCAGTTGAGTTTTATTAACAATGGTGTTAGTGCCATGACTAAAGAGTCAATCATTATTTCTGCTTATTATTCTCTTTTTATTTTCTGAAACAGTAAACTTTTCCAAAGGGTCATCATAACTCACAATGTTGAATATTGTGTTGAAAAAAATAATAAACCAAATATAATAATTATATGTCTGTAGGGTAAGAAACATAGGTCACATTTAACATAATGGAATTCATTTATGAATAGGCATAGAGAAATAATTTCTTAATTAAGAATATTCAATTTGAAATTGAGCATCAGGATTGAAGCAATAGCCTACCACCATCTTGCAATATGCAATATGGGCCACTGGGACCATAGAATGCCTATCTTTAATGACTTTCAATTCCTATGGATAATATATCAAATCCATAAACAAACAGAATGATCCAGGTATTCTGTTTTGGCTAAAAACAGGTACGTAGACAACAGGGGGTCAAGAAGCAACAGTGAGAACTGGACATGGAACCACTGATTGGTTCAAAATTGGGAAAGGAGTACAGCAAGGCTGTATACTATCACCCTGCCTATTTAACTTATATGCAGAGCACATCATGAGAAAGGCAGGGCTAGAGGAATCAAAAGTTGGAATTAAGATTGCCAGGAGAAATATCAACAACCTAAGATATGCAGATGATACCACTCTAATGACAGAAAGTGAAGAGGAACTAAAGAGCCTCTTGTTGCCGGTGAAGAAGGAGAGTGCAAAAGTTGGGCTGAAACTTAACATTAAGAAAACCAGGATCATGGCATCTGGCCCTCTCAATTCCTGGCAAATAGATGGGGAAGAAATGGAGGTAGTGACAGATTTATTTTCCTGGGCTCCAAGATCACTGCAGACGGGGACTGCAGCCAAGAAATTAAAAGACGCTTGTTCTTGGGGAGGAAAGCCATGGCAAAACTAGACAGCACACTAAAAAGCAGAGACATCACCCTGCCAACCAAAGTGCGTATAGTCAAGGCTATGGTCTTCCCAGTTGCTATGTATGGCTGTGAAAGTTGGACCATAAGAAAGGCTGAGTGCCAAAGAATTGAGGCCTTTGAACTATGGTGCTGGAGAAGACTCCTGAGAGTCCCTTGGACTGCAAGGCAATCAAACTGATCAGTCCTAGAGGAGATCAACCCTGACTGCTCTTTAGAAGATCAGATCCTGAAGTTGAAACTCAAATACTTTGGCCACCTAATGAGAAGGAAGGACTCACTGGAGAAGAGCCTAATGCTGGGAAAGGTTGAGGGCAAGAGAAGAAGGGGATGACAGAGAATGAGGTGGCTGGATGGAGTCACTGAAGCAGTAGGCATGAGCCTAAATGGACTCCAGAAGATGGTAGAGGACAGGAAGGCCTGGAGGAACATTGTCCATGGGGTCACAATGGGCCAGACATGACTTCGCAACTAACAACATAGAACAGGCTTTTTAAAAATTGATTTATCCAATTTATAAGGTCACCATCTGAACATAATGAACATTTAAAATAAAATTAAAATAATTATAAACATTATTAAAATTAAAATAAAAAACAGCCAAGCAACATCAAGGGAAATCATTAACTTAACCAAGATGTATCCTCGGGGTTATGCAACACCTTGAGGATAGGCAATAAGGTTGCATAATCTCTACATGCTGACAGAACCAGAACCAGGTCTTCAGAATCTTACAAAATACCTGAAGGATCAGGAACATTATGAACTCCAGAGGGAGGATATTCCATTGGGTGCATGTTATAGCAGAAAAAGCACTTTTTAAAGAACCTACCAATTAGTCTTTCTTGATTGATGAGATCTGAAGCATGACTATCATGCCTGACCGGACTGGATAGGTAGAAAAAACTGGGAAGAGACAGTCCCTCAATTAACCGAGTACTAAGCAATGAAAGGCTTAAAGGCAGATTTATAATTTATTTCTACTGCATATATTCAGTTCAATGTCTTAATGAGATATTACAGCAATTTAATTTTTCTGCATTAATTCAAGAAATGATCATGTGGATTGCTGTATTCAAGTTTATGTAATATAAATATACTATAATTCTCTTTCAGACTTCTAACCAAAGGCAAGGAGATCAAAGGAATAAAGTTGATGCCAGTATACAGATCTTTTTTTCCCCCAAGTCTGAAACCTTTTTCAGGCATTCAGCTGAATGGACAGGTTTCAGACTGAAGATAACAAGGCCTTGCGCACATTTTTAATCCCTTATTCTTCATATTTTTTTATAGTTATCTAAAATTCTGAAAGACAGTTTACTGAAATATTACTTTGTTCTTTTATTTTCCTGTTCAATTCTGTCTGTTTCTTAGAAGCTTCCTGGACAAATTCCTGTAGTTTTCTTTGCAAGGTATTTCAGAAGTGGTTTGTTATTGCATTTTTCATAGGGCTTGGAGAAAAATGAATAACTCAAGATTACTCATCTCAGAACCAAGATACGTTTGATATTAATCCCTGAACGTTTGGGTGTTGGTTGCTGAAGATGAGGTGTTTTGGTCTTTTAATATCCTTTTTAATTTTTTATTGTATTATGAATGGTGTTTAAATATGTGTTACTTCTATGTAACACGTATTGTAGAGCTGATATAGTTCCCATCTTCATAAAAGGAAAAAAAATGCATCCAGGAAACTACAGACCTATCAGCCTGACCTCAATACATGGAAAGATCTTGGAAAAGATAATCAGGCAATGAATCAGCGAACACCTCTAGGTGTTTGTAAAGTCATTACCAAAAGCCAACATGGGTTTGTCAAAAACAGATCATGACAGACAAATCTTATTGCATTCTTTGACCAGGTGACAAAATTAGTGGACCAGAGGAATGTTGTGGATATAATTTACTTGGACTTCAGTAAGGCATTTGATAAAGTAGACCACAACCTACTACTTAATAAGATAGAAAAATGTGGGTTAGACAGCATCACCACCAGATAGATTCGTAGCTGGCTGACCGGCCGTACTCAGCATGTGGTCCTCAATGGAACTGCATCTACATGGAGGGAAGTGTGTAGTGGGGTGCCCCAAGGCTCTGTTCTGGCTCTTCAACATCTTCATCAACGATTTGGATGAGGGGATAGATGGGGAACTCATCAAATTTGCAGATGACACTAAGCTGGCAGGAATAGCAACACTCCAGAAGATAGGCTTAAGATGCAGAAGGATCTTGATAGACTTGAACATTGGGCTCTATCTAACAAAAGGAAATTCAATGGTGAAAAAAAAATAAGGTTCTACATTTAGGCAAGAAAAACCAACTGCAGAAGTATAGTATAGGTGGTACCTTGCTCAATAGTAGCAACTGTGAGAGGGATCTTGGAGTCCTAGTGGACAATCACTTAAATATGAACCAGCAGTGTGCTGCAGCTGCCAAAAAAGCCAACACAGTGCTAGGCTGCATTAACAGAGGGATAGAATCAAGATCACGTGAAGTATTAATACCACTTTACAATGCCTTGGTAAGGCCACACTTGGAATACTGCATCCAGTTTTGGTCACCACGATGTAAAAAAGATGTTGAGACTCTAGAAAGAGTACAGAGAAGACCAACAAAGATGATTAGGGGACTGGAGGCTAAAACATATAAGAAACAGTTGCTGGAATTGGGTATGTCTAGTTTAATGAAGAGAAGGGTGAGGGGTGACATGATAGCAGTGTTCCAATATCTCAGGGGCTGCCACAAAGAAGAGGGAAACAAGCTATTCTCCAAAGCACCTGAAAGCAGGACAAGTAGCAATGGACGGAAATTAACCAAAGAGAGAAGCAACCTAGAATTAAGGAGAAACTTCCTGATAGTTAAAACAATTAACTAGTGGAACAACCTGCCTCCAGAAGCTGTGAATGCTCCAACACTGGAAGTTTTTAAGAAGAGATCGGACAGCCATAAATGTCTTTTTGTAGTCAATCTGTGCCACATTCAGGTTGATCTTCCTTTTTTGCCATTTTCCAAGATCATTTTGGCTATTAGGAGTTGATCTTTTCTTCCTCTGCTATTGGGACAGTTTCCTTTCTGCTCGGGTGCAAAGAGATTGTTTTCAACTAGATGCTGTTGTACTGCATCAGCTACCACACCAGTTAGCAATTTGAAAGTTGTCGGTAAGCAGGTAATTGGCCTGTAGTTGCCCGGTGTTGCCCCTTTTGCTGGATTTTTCATTATTAGGTAGGTTTTCCCAGTTGTTAGCCACTTTTCAATTTCTCCTCCTTGTAGTATATTGTTGAACTGCTTGGAAATGAGTGGGTATATAAAAACCAAAACCCATGCAGTTCATCTTTACCTGGTGCTGTCCAATTTTTGATCTTCCTTGCTCTTTTTTCTACCATTTTTGTTGTTATTACTAGTACTTTCATTTCAACTTCTGTTTTATTTGCATCCACCTCTTTTAACCAAGCCGCATCCTTGTTGTGTTTCTTTGGGTTATCCCATATCTGCTTCCAGAACTGCACTGTTTCTTCCTTGTCAGGTACTGACTGATTCATTGCAGTTTCTCCATTGATGGTTTGGTAGAAACATTTCTGATTGGATTGAAATTGGAGCTTCTACCTATAATTTGCAATTTGAGCTTCGTATCTACTGATTTTCCTGGCTGTAGCTGTTATTTGCTGCTTTATTATTTCCAGTGCTTCTTTGATCTTCCTTGTTTCTAAGTGGTATTTCTTGGTTAGGTATTCTTTGGTCTTCTTGTTCTTCAGCTTCTTTTCTTTCATCTGTTCTAGCTTGCTTGCATGTGATCTTAACTTGCTGATTTTATTTTCTAGTCTAACTTTCCATTTGTTTGTTTGTTTTTCTTCTTTGTTTATTATTATTATTATTATTATTATTATTATTATTATTATTATTATTATTATTATTATTATTATTATTATTATTTCTACTGATAGTTGGTTTGTCTGAATGCTAAGCTTCTAGACATTTTTGGATTTAACTTCGTATAGACATATGTTTGTTGTATAGGTGGTCTCTTTCCTTTTTCTCATTTTCTGGATTCTGCAGTATGTTTCTACCTATCTTAATAATATTCTTACAGAGCTCCTCTTATGGGAAGTTAGGCTGTTACTTTGGCAGTGGAGGTTAGCATAATTAGCATGAACTGGTTAGCATGGACTGTTTTTTGATAGACTTGTATTTCTAATTTCTCACCAGTTGCTCTGCTGATGAGGATATCCAGGAACAGTTTTTTTTGTTTTTTTTTTATCTTCTTCCCTTGTGGATGTTAGTTCATTATTGATTTTGTTCATCAAAAATCAATATGAGAATCATCAAAAAGGCACCCAACAGAAAACCCTGAGGAAACTGTCACTTTTTAAAATGACATATTCTGTCATCTAGAGGTTCTTTAATATGACTTGGAGGGGAAAAATCATCCATTTATAAACACTGTATAATATTCTATTATTTTTCAACTAATGTGGCATCAAGAGAAGCCACATTCTCCTTTCATCCTTGTTGGGGTAACAGTTCCCAGTAAGGAAACGTAATGGTGATGGTGCCTCCTGGTGCTCAAGTAACCTCCTATAGACAATACCCTATTTCTGGAAAAGTCCATTCTGGGAGCTATGCTTTTCTTGCAGAAGTAAAGGAGGAAAGAATATATAGATCATGAAGGACTGTCAAGAAAATTATTGTCTTACTGAACTGAACTTGGAAGTTTATCAACAACCAGTGGAGTTGGCTGCAGCTGTGAAATAAAACAGTAACAAATTCTTATGGCCTATGCCTGACAATAAATTCATAGGATTTCACACAAGTTGTAGATTATGAATTGGGCCTTCTGAACTTTCTTGAATAGATTCCCATCATTATTTTGAAGGCAGAAAAAAAGATTTGACTATTTTCATTTAGAAATAAACCAACTGAAGGGGAAATATGATAAATGCATGTATACAGCTCTCATTCATTACACAGAGGCTTAGTTTAGGAGACATTCCTAATGGACTGTGCCCCATATCGTTAATTATTCACTCTGTGTAAGCAGTCCCTTGTAGCAGGATGGAACAGAACAGTCAGAAGCAGTATTTATATAATATAGCAGAAAGTTTTATTAATAGAGCTGTCATTAGCAAATAGAAACTCCTCTTCTGAAAGTTGTTTATAGTCTTCCCAAAGCTACTGCTTTTAAAAAAAAACATGACTAAAATTTTACATCTAGCTTTTGCTAGATGTAAAATTTAATTCTTTGTATTTTTTAGTATTGCTTGGTAGAACATCACGTATATAATTCAATTGCTTCTGCATTTAGAAAACTATAGTTTAATTTAAAATAATTGGGGTCCAAAAGAATTATCACCTATTTACTTAGTCTCTGATCTTTCTGAAAGAATATCAATCCACATATCTGTATATCTAGGTTGGTTCAAGAGAACTATTATTTGACAGAGATAAAGAATTTGCTACTCTTTTGACCCATGCTTCTACTTTTCGTCATTCAGTGCACTCTATTTTGTGGTGGCTATGTGATCATTGTGGGCTAACTGCATAGTCATCTTACAGCATATTGTCCCAAGTAATGCATACAATACATATGGAGTCAGTAGCCAAGATTGCAGGTCAATCTGAAACACATGTTCCTGGGGCTGTTAAGGGCAGAAGGCACAAATAGAACTTTCGATCCACTTTCAAAACTAATCCTTTTCCATTGTTAAAAGTGACTGCTTAATTTTGCATTTTGTTAGGCCACTTTGACTCATAGAGGTAGTCCTTGTTTAATGATGGCAAGTAAAACTGAAACTTTACCTAGCAACAGCAGTTCTGGTGTTCCTGATTACCATTGTTGAACTAGACCATTAGTGAGTACAAATTCAATAATGTGTCCCTGGTTCAAGACAGCATGAATAGACTAACAATTTTGAATAATATCTGATGGTAGCCTACTTTCCCAAAGTTGTAGAAAAGAGGTGGTGGCCACAGTGGCCCAGAGCAAGGGGATTATTGAAAATCTTCTCATCATGTTTCAATTAAAGGAATTTCCTGCCCTTGAGAAATTGTTGGTCGTGTTATCCTTCTTCTGGAAAATAAACTATTCATTTTTTAATATTTTTCATAAAAAAATATAGTAATGTTTCAAAGTCAGGACTAAATGAATTTTACTGCTTTAAGTTTTATTCTAAGGATTCATGTATGCTTGTAGATTTTTTTTAACATTAATCAAGCCATTGAGAGGTTGACAAATAGTCTGCATTCATATAGTCTCATCCTACAAATATAAAAATATATTCAGATATTTTAACTACAACCATTGTTTTAATAGGTTTGTATACAACTACCAGACAGCTTTTTAAGATTTGTATTTGGTTCAGCAACTCATAATTCTGTAAATTTTCCAGTAAAGCTTTTATCTTGTCTTCTAAAAATATTCTGGCTGTTTTCAAAGAACAAAAGTACTCCTTTTAAATTCCAGCACCATTCATCAGGATACAGATGAGCAAAATGGAGTCCCATTTATACACTGAACTTTGATGTTTGAAGAGATTTCCTGAAAGTCATTCTTCTGCAGCCAAATGTTTCTAGTGGATTTTATCTGAAAAGACTAAGCTTAGATGGGGGAAAGTCTTCTGATAAGCCAGCTATTTGAAAATCATTACAGGATCAGATTCATCATACTGACAGATAACTATTTAGTTCATAAAGGTTTTCAACTTATTCATGATATGGGAAGATTACATAGAGAAATATTAAAGGAAAAGAAGGTGTTAACACAGAGTGTTGCTCTTTGCTTTATATTTAGGTAATGATTGCTTTCTCTAATATTTCCAAATATCGTGCAATTGAATTTTAATAATAGATGTCCAAAATTTAATCATAAACTTAATCCTTACAGTAGAATATTATCTAAATAATTGTTCCTTCTGAACCCATAACAGGAATATTCCAAAAATTGGGTGCTACTATAATAGAGACCTAATTTCATGGAACACCATGTCTCTGAGTATAGGTCTACATCCCACTTCCGTCAGTTTTAATGATTTACATGTATGAGTTAGGAATGGTGGTTCTTCAATAATCCAGTCTACCTTTAAATAAGGATATTTAAAATATTTTAAATAGGGATTTTTATGAAAATAAAAATAATAGAACAATATTTTACCTATATTAACTATAATCAAAACAATAAAAAATCCTAAATATTAAATAAATAGGAATATTCAGAGATTAATTCCTATTCTGTCAGGATCACCATAGCCAATGAATATAAAACAAAATAAGGGAATCTTAAAATAATAGTTGGTTTCTACAAATTGATCCGAGGCTGAAGTTCCAAATGAAATGATCAATAGATTTTTAATTGTTCTAGATTACCAAATTCTACAGCACAGTCATAAAATTGGTATTCTGCTTTGCATAATTATTAAAAAACAAAATCTAGTTGTAATAGTATGATTATTTATTATAAAACATGTAAATAAACAAAATGTTATTTAACTTTAAATAGATTATATTACCAGGCATAGAATAATATTTTTGTTCATTTTAAACATTATGTTGTTCTATTCTAATTCTGCATTCATTTCATTGTTCTATTGACACATTTTTGCATGTTTTTACTTAATACATATATTAAAATTGTAAATAGTATTGAAACAATGTTTTATATAGATATATCTAGGAAGGGAATTTCATTTATGTTAGAAATGTGAACTGACTAAAGACTTGTCTAATTGTAACTAAACAATTTAATAAACACATTAACTTAGAGACTTACAAAGCACAATTCAATTAACCTTTACTGTAATAAACTATTTTTAATTCAAACTAATACAATATATATAATTCTGACATAATCTGTACCATATTAACTCACATTTCAGCTCTATTAAAACTAAATTAATATTTCTATGTATGTTTTATTCTTATCTTTTGTAAAGAAGTACTAATGCTTCAGTTAAGAAAACTAGAAGAAAAAGTTACAATCTCTGCAGAGGCTTTGCTTTTATAAATTTGCTAACTTATGAAACAAAGTTATCACTAAAAGCCAACATGGGTTTGTCAAAAACAGATCATGCCAGACAAACCTTATTGCATTCTTTGACCAAGTGACAAAACTAGTGGACCAGAGGAATGTTGTAGATATAATTTACTTGGACTTCAGTAAGGCATTTGATAAAGTAGATCACAACCTACTTCTTGATAAGATGGAAAAATGTGGGTTAGATAGCATCATCACCAGATGGATTTGTAGTTGGCTGACCGACTGTACTCAGCGTGTGGTCATCAATGGAACTGCATCTACATGGAAGGAAGTGTGTAGTGGGGTGCCCCAGGGTTCTGTTCTGGACCCAGTGCCCCAGGGTGAGGGGTGACATGATAGCAGTTCCAATATCTCAGGGGCTGCCAAAAAGAAGAGGGAACCAAGCTATTCTCCAAAGCACCTGAAAAAGCAGGACAAGAAGCAACGGATGGAAACTAGTCAAGGAGAGAAGCAACCTAGAACTATGGAGAAACTTCCTGACAGTTAGAACAACTAACCAGTGGAACAACCTGCCTCCAGAAGTGGTGAATGCTCCAATACTGGAAGTTTTTAAGAAGAGACTGGACAGCCATTGGTCTGAAATGGTATAGGGTTTCCTGCCTGAGCAGGGGGTTGGACTAGATGACCTCCAAGGTCCCTTCCAACTACTACTACTACTACTACTACTACTAATTATTATTATTATTATTATTATTATTATTATTATTATTATTATTATTATTATTATTATTATTAAATCTGGATTTTTTTCTTATTCAGTTTCTAAGTTATTGTATCCTAAATAATTTTTACCAGTACTAAAACAATTTTGCCCTAAATTAAATTTCAAAAACACTTAGATATAATTATACAGATATACAGTTTTACCATTATATAAAAAGTGTCCAGTAAAAAAAGCTGCAAAGAAAAAGAGGGGGAAGAGGAGGAGGAGGAATTGTGTGGTGCCCAGAGTTGCTTAACATGGGTGACCATATAAATAGAAGAAATCCATAGTAAATTACCTAGAAAAGATAGAAGTAAAAGGAATAAAATTCCCCCAGGATTAAAAAAAACTAGAAAATTATAAAACAAGGGGAAAAAAACCTTATAAACAATTGAATGAATGTAATATACCAATTTAACTAAAGACAAATGGCATATTAGGAAAATTATTTAACTTTTTAAATTTATTATTCAAATTTCCAACAATAAATTAAAGCTGGAACACAATAATATTTCTGGTTGCTTCTCCTGTGGAACAAAACATTAAGCTAGTTAACGAGATTCCATAAAATTTTTGTTTCCTTGGTCATGTAGTCTTGTGTAGGAATTTGACATAAAAAACTGCATTCACCATAAATGCTGATACTTCCACATGAAAGAAAATCGTGAATCCAGCACATCTGCCTTTGCATTTAAAGAGAACCCATGCCATGTCCTTAGCAGGAACCGGGAAACCAGATCAGTCCTGCTGCCTTAAGAATATATGAATTCAATTTGGATTAAAACAGTGTCCCTTGGTGGACAATTAATAGCCTGCATAAAATACAAAAAGTATCAAAATTTCTTTAAATGGCAGAATTTATCAGTCTGATATTAGACTCCGTGTTCCAAGAGCAAAGACCTATCAGTTTCAGTTTCTTGGCATGCTTCTTAATAAATGTAGGCTTGGTGTCTAATGAAAACCAGATGAATAGCTCTAAAGCTACAGATGTCTTCTTTTTTTATGATTTCAGCTAAGACTGTTCTTACTCTTCATAATCTCACACAGCTGCCAAAAATCCATCTTTCCATTGCATGTAGTGAAACTTCCATTAGCAGCTATTATGGTAGCAGGGGTCAAACATCCAGTGTCAGATGACCTACTAAAAAGAAAACATAAGCAATAAAAACAATTCAGCTAAACTGGAAAATTTCTTTTAATATTATTTATGAGTATTAAACCAAATTAGGTTATATGTATCAATATATCACTGAAACTATTGAGGAGAAAAACTCTTTATAACAATTTTTGCATTGTTTTCATTAACAGAAATCTCAGCAAAGGGTATTATTAAATTTGAAATAAAATTTCAATTATTCTGATCATGTTTTACTGCTTTGAGTTACACTGCCGTGTACAGATAAATAAAGAATATTAGTAATTTCAATATAGTTTTAAAATTCTAAACCTAAAGCAGGGTTAGATGAAAATGTCAATCTATGATAATGCTGAAGTAAAAATGGGTTTTGGAGGGCCTGCAGTATATATAGGAGAACTTGAAACAAATGTGAACTACAAAATCTTCAGCTTTCAGAATTTGGTCATGTGATCTGAACTACAAAAATACACAAAATGTATATTTAAACAAACATTAAACATCAGGTTCTGAAAGAAGTGCACTTAAAATCTATTTATATATATATATATATAAAGAGATGCTGTTTGAAAAAAAATGTACCATGCATTAGGCAGAACAAAGCAACTGATTTAGCAAGGGGTGCTAGAAAAGAGTATGACAAAATAGAGGACAAAAATGTGCTAAAGTTGCTTACTAGTCAGTTCTGATAAAATATGTTTGAAGATTCAACTTCTAGTTGATTTCAGTTTCTTTTAACTGAAATGCTTTACTAGCGCTGCTAGAGCTGGGCTGCAGAAATATAGATGTCAACTTGAGGGATTCAAAGAATTACAGTTTCTGGATTTTTGTTTGATTGGTTGGTTTGCTGATAATCAACCAATCAGATAAATTCAGTCACCTGAATTTTGGCAATTTCAGTTTCATATTTTTAGAAATATCACTATCAGTTTCAAACCAAATCAGTTAATTGCTTTTATTTTTAATTTTCTTCATCCTTCATGACCTCAAATGTTTTAAAATGAAAGATTCCATTTATTACCTAATTTTTTGAAATATCTTTTTAAACTTATTTATTAAAAACATGTTTGCAAATTTTTAATTAAAAAGATTACATTTAGTAGCATTTTACATGCCACCAAATCCATAAAATTTATCTTTTTCTTAAAATTCATGAATAAGTTGGTTTTTATTCCTATACCTAGCATGTATTTTATTTTCTTCATAAAATTTATAACTTCATAAATGTTGTCAGTCATTGTACAAATGATAGCTCTTAAATTATAATTTAGCTTGAACTTTACAACCAGCCAAATATCTCATGCAGAACATTTTGAGTAAATATTTTAGGAAAAATTTCTACTGTTCCAGAAAACCATTTTATATGTTCTCATAAATTAAAAAAACACCTTTTGTTGTAGTCCTACAGTGAAACACAACAAACAGTATTCATTTCCATGTATACATTTATTGGACATACAGTAAAAACACCACTGGTATATTTCATATACAATTAACCAGTCTACTCACAAGAAATGTCCCTACAAATTAACATACAGAAGTATGTTACATGCAGAAGTATGATTGATTTATCTTGAATCAATATTAATACGTGATTTTATTGCTCAGTAATGCAGCATGAAAAACCAGATCTACATGTGAAGAGTTCAATTATTGCCTTTTTATTGCTCATGCCCAGTGCTTTTTTTGTAAAAGAAAAAGATGCCGGAACTCACACATGTCATACAACCTTGCCTACCCTACAAGATTCCATCCAAAAAAGGTGCCGGAACTCCGTTCTGAGCATTCTATGAGAAAAAAAGCCCTGCTCATGCCTATTTCACAGGTTTTGGTAGTTTGTGGCAGTGCAGTGTTTGTGGCAGTTTTCACACAGGCCATGCTCATGTAATGTTTCCAAACTAATTCCCTGACTGACTTCTCCCTCTGGTTCTGTGACAGGCAAGGAGGACAGGTCAAGTAGGGAGTTAGCCTTGAAGGTCCTTGTGCAGCTGCAGAAGACTTAGATCTGACCTTTCCTGCCCCTAATTCCTTGTAACCTCATATGTTTATTCCCAAGGGAAGGCAATCTGGAAAAATGCCTGTACTATCGGCTTGAAATCTTCCCATGTGAATCTGGTTGCTTGAGTCTGACATCATCATCATCATCATCTATGACAATCATTCACAATGATCATTCATAAAGGTAGCTGGAATCCAACAAATCTAAAGATAATGATTGCATGTACATAAAACATTTGATAGAATAATGAAAATTGTGAAAAATATCAACTATTTGTTGCATGATTATGTGATCAAACTAAGTGCCCTACAATTATTTGTAGTAATTGTCTTTTCATATTGCAAAACCAGTATTTTTTTAAAAAAATGAAAGGGATAAAAGTGAATTTTATTAGTGTATAGATGATAATCTGATCTCCATTTTTGCAATGAAATTCCTACCTGAAAAAGATTAGAATTAATCTACTTAGTTGTCTTATTAGTTGTGAAAAACTTATAAATAATATTTCATTTCCAAAGTATCTTTGATTCTTATTTTTCTCAGTTGGATCTTAACAGATCTGCCTTTTGAAGTCTGATTGATTTAGTTGGTCTTTGGACTACAGAATTTCCCATAGATAGATATCATAATTCAGATAAGAATAGGGTCCTATTGTCAGCCTAGTAGTACTGACATTTAGGTACTCTTTATTTATTTATTTATTTATTTATTTATTTATTTATTTATTTATTTATTTGTTTATTTATTTATTGTTCAAATGCATAGAAAAACACAAAAAAATTGTCTTTCATACACAGCTCAATTTCACTTGCCTTATTTTTCTCTCTGGTTTTCTGTTCTGGCTATCATACAGACAAGCATTACTCTCACGAATGAATTATTTCCATTGGATATCCACTCCTAATAAATTCGGCAACAACCTACATATTCACATAAAAATTTCATGATTCAGACCTAATTTATCATTCACTTTCTTTAATCAACAAATATGCAATAATCTTTATGTTGCACATTCATGTATTTCTTAATAACCTGCTGACAACTAGCAATTTGGTCTGTACATTTGCTATCACCTATTTTATTGTATTTTATTTTTATTTTATTTATTTATTTATTTTGCACCACTTTTTTCATTCTTATCTTTCCTGATTTTATGAAGCACCTCTTTTCATGCTTTTGTTTTGCATAATTACACACACTGATGAAGTGTTGTATATTTTTTTCACACTGTTCGAAGGAAATCATCAATTTTAATGGGTCATTATATTCTTGCTGTTGTTATTTTTACTGCTTCTGTTACTTTTCGTGTCCATTGTCAGTGGTCACCATTGTTACTCACTTTGCTGCAAGAAAGATTTTTCAAATCAGTCCTAAAATTTTACATAGGTTATGGTTTATTATCTGTTGATATAAAAATGATATCAAATGTATCATCAAAAATGATACATTCAAGTTGAATGACTTCAGGGACTATTCCCTGACATGAAAGTAAAAGAAGAAAATGGACAACTTATGTAGAATTCTGCAAACCATGCTGAAGTCAGAAATCTGAAGAAAATTGATGAATCACATTGCTAGTATTTACTAATATTGCATTTAGCAGTTCACTAATGGAAACTGCAAGTATGTACTTGACAATGTTTGTATAACAATGAAGGGATAAAGATGACTTGCTCCTTTGTTGGATATGAAAACTAAACAACTTGGGAGTGAAAGAACTGAATTATTTATACCTAGAGATATTAAAACTAAATAAAAAGCCATATACCATTTCATTTATCATTTCTGAACTCTCCTTTCTTTTAGATCAGCAATTTTACAAAACAAGATTGCAGAGGTATCCATGTGGCATGAGTAAGAGAAATGATGGGGGAGAACGTACTTTGTATTTTGATACTTTTGCTTGAAGTACTTACAAATTGGTAATTAGTGTTTTTTTTAAATTCTGAGATTTTTTCCAATATCTTAGACACTTAATTGATATTAAGACTAACCTGGGAAAAAGTCACCTCAACATACAAAGTTGTAAGAAATAATTAAAATGCCATGTTTATCAGTTTTTCTCCATCATCTGCTTCTCCAAACTACAGACAGAAATTTCTCCCTTCTCCTTCCAAAATAGCTGTGAGTCTACTGGCATTCTATGTTAGATCATACTGGCCCTAATGCAAAAGATTATCAGGGAATTTATAGAGGCCTGTTCAGACACTTTCATATTTGTGTTTCCTGCTTCAGTTAGTTTTACTTTAATTTTGCCTTTGTACTTTGTTCTAAACATCACCATTGTCCTTTCTGAATATATAAGGTATTAGTATTAAGCTTCTAATGAGAAATGTTCATGATGGAAAAGAAATGGGAGCAGACCATCAAGGTCATAAAAGAAAGCATTGCTTGATAACAAAGCAAAGCATCCCTCTCCCTCCCAACACAAGCTAGGAAGCAGGGAAACACCTAATTGAATGTTCTAGGTGGCAATTCTGCAACTCCACTAATTGGGAATATATAGCTGAACTATTCAGCTATACATAGCTGAACGAAGGACGAGTATTCCAAGTGTAAAAAAAAAGCTAACCATTTCCCAAAGGTCCCTTCCATCCCTGATCAGAATCCTTAATACATAATTCAAAAGCTGAAAACAGCTTCTTTATTTGTTTTACTACTGAGCGCAGGTCTCATATGCACATTCCTTTCTGCACATCTTGAGGAATCAATAGTGATTATATATATATATATATATATATATATATATATATATATATATATATATATATATATATATATGGATCCTTGGTTTTTCGGGTTTTTCCCCGCGTAGAACTAAAGGTGTAGGCGCAACGTTTCGACGGAATCCCATCCGTCATCATCAGGCTTTAGCTTCCTTCTTCTGGGAGAAGCATGTGGCTGTTTGTTCCTCTTTTTTAAACTGCCAGAGGGGTTGTGAAAAAAAAAAGAGGAACAAACAGCCACATGCTTCTCCCAGAAGAAGGAAGCTAAAGCCTGATGATGACGGATGGGATTCCGTCGAAACGTTGCGCCTACACCTTTAGTTCTACGCGGGGAAAAACCCGAAAAACCGAGGATCCACATACAGGAACCCGCAAAAACCTCAGAAAACATATATATATATATATATATATATATATATATATATATATATATATATATATATATATATATATATATATCCTTCATATATTAAGGAAGATTCCATCTTGATTCATTTCATGATTATGAATTGATTTCTGCATTGGTGGAAGAGAATTTTGAATGAAAGGAGCTGCTAATAAGAAAAAGAAGAAAATGATTCAACCTACCGTATCCCGGCGTATAAGATGACTGGGCATATAAGACGACCCCCTACATTTCCTGTTAAATTATAGGGTTTGGGCTATACTCACCGTATAAGACTACCCCTCTCCCAACGCACACCAAATAAAAATTAAAAAACATCAGATTTGATTTTAATATGGTAATTTTAATTCAAATGCTTATGACATGCAGGTACTTAGTAGGAAAACTGTCACTTATAAACATAAGGCTGTTTGTCATCAAACATGTAAACATAAAACAGTGCAAGTGGATTAAACTTAATAATAATAATAATAATAATAATAATAATAATAATAATAATAATAATAATAATGAAGAAGAAGAAGAAGAAGAAGAAGAAGAAGAAGAAGAAGAAGAAGAAGAAGAAGAAGAAGAAGAAGAAGAAGAAGAAGAAGAAGAAGTTGGAATGGATCTTGGAGGTCATCTAGTCCAACCCCCTGCTAAGGCAGGAAACCCTATACCATTTCAGACAAATGGCTGTCCAGTCTCTTCTTAAAAACTTCCAGTGTTGGAGCATTCACCACCTCTGGAGGCAGGTTGTTCCACTGGTTAATTGTTCTGTCAGGAAGTTTCTCCTTAGTTCTAGATTGCTTCTCTCCTTGACTAGTTTCCATCCATTGCTTCTTGTCCTGCTTTCAGGTGCTTTAGAGAATAGCTTGACTCCCTCTTCTTTGTGGCAGGCCCTGAGATATTGGATCACTGCTATCATGTCACCCCTCACCCTTCTCTTCGTTAAACTACACATACCCAATTGCAGCAACCGTTTCCTATTTTCCTAATTCACTTTTTCACTTTTCCTAATTCACTCTTGCAGATTTACTATTGCATATATTGTAGTGTTGTGTTTATATTGGTGTTTGTTTGAGTGTGTAAAGAGATAAGCTCCTCAGCTTGTGTTTTGGTCTAGATTGGGATCCTATTCAAATAATAATAATAATAATAATAATAATAATAATAATAATAATAATAATAATAATAATAATAATAATAATAATAATAATAGAAGAAGAAGAAAAATGAAGTTTGAATGACTATGTGAATCAAAGTACAGAAAAATTGCTGTAGGCTGTGAAAACAGAGAGCATTATCAAAATAACAGAAACAAAGGCAGAATATAAGGGAAAACAGCTGGATGATAGATTAAATAGATGGAAAACCAAAGCTTTGCATGGACAACATTTGAAAAACATTGAAGGAAAATGTGATATCGACATGCGCATGGCTTAAGATGGGAACCATCAAGAAAGAAACAGAAGGCTTAATATTGGCTGCTCAAGAACAAGCACTACAAACTAATGCCATGAAAGCAAAGATACAAAAATCTACTGACAATCCAAATTGCTGACTTTGCAACAACACGCTGAAACTGTTTCACATTTAGTATGTGAGTGCAGCAAAATCGCGCAAACTGATTACAAAGCTAAACATGACCAAGTTGCTAAACTAATCCACCGGGCACTGCGTAAAAAATATGACTTGCCTGTGTCTGAAAAGTCATGGGAACATAGGGTGGAAAAAGTTGTTGAGAATGAGAGGGTGAAGATCTTGTGGGACTTCCGAATACAGACAGATCGCCATTTGGAACACAACACACCAGATATCACAGTTGCAGACAACCTAAGCGTACAGCTGATTGATATCGCTGTACCAGGAGATGCCAGAGTCGAAGAAAAAGAACTGAAAAAAATTATGAAATACTGCGACCTGGCCATCAAAACTGCGTGATTATGGATGAAATGCGTAACAGTGATTCCCATCGGGGCACTGGGAACTATGTCCAAAAACTTTACAAAACACATCAAGAAATTGCAACTTCCTGCAATAACTCCAGCAAAGCTACAAAAAACTGTGCTACTCGGAACATCTTACATTTTAAGGAGATACCTGGTTGACACCTAGGATGCTGGCAGCAGCCCGTGTCAACCATTAGTGCCAGTCAATTTGAATGTTCAGTTGACTGAGTTTCATGTTTTATGAATAAAAGTTTTATAATTAATAATAATAATAACAATGATGTTGATGATGATGATGATGATGATGATGGAAGGGACCTTGGAGGTCTTCTAGTCAAACCCCCCTTCTCAGGCAGGAAACCCTATACCATTTCAGACAAATGGCTGTCTAGTCTCTTCTTAAAAACTTCCAGTGTTGGAGCATTCACAGCTTCTGGAGGCAGGTTGTTCCACTGGTTAATTGTTCTAACTGTCAGGAAGTTTCTCCTTAGTTCTAGGTTGCTTCTCTCCTTGATTAGTTCCCATCCATTGCTTCTTGCCCTGCCTTCAGGTGCTTTGGAGAATAGCTTGACTCCCTCTTCTTTGTGGCAGGCCCTGAGATATTGGATCACTGCTATCATGTCCCCCCTCGTCCTTCTCTTCATTAAACTATACATACCCAATTCCACAACCATTCCCTATATGTTTTAGCCTCCAGTCCCCCAATCTTCTTTGTTGCTTTTTTCTGTACTCTTTCTAGAGTCTCGACATCTTTTTTACATCGTGATGACCAAAACTGGATGCAGTATTCCAAGTGTGGCCTTACCAAGGCATTGTAAAGTGGTATTAATACTTCATGTGATCTTGATTTTATCCCTCTGTTAATGCAGCCTAACACTGTGTTGGCTTTTTTGGCAGCTGCAGCCCTTTGCTGGCTCATATCTAAGTGATCTGAGATCCCTCTCACAGTTGCTACTATTGAGCAAGGTACCACCTATACTATACATGTGCATTTGGTTTTTCTTGCCTAAATGTAGAACTTTACTTTTTCACCATTGAATTTCATTTTGTTAGATAGTGTCCAGTGTTCCAGTTTGTTTAGATCCTCCTATATCTTAAGCCTATCTTCTGAAGTGTTGGCTATTCCTGCCAGCTTGGTGTCATCTGCAAATTTGATGAGTTCCCCATCTATCCCATTGTCCAAATCATTGATGAAGATGTTCCAAATCATTGATGTTTCCTCTACTAAAACTCAAATTAGCATAATGACCTGCATACATTCATGACCACATTGTGAATATTATTTTATTTGGGGTGAAATTTTTGTCTGCCGTTATAGTATTTGGTCAACACAATGTAAAAAAGATGTTGAGACTCTGGAAAGAGTACAGAGAAGAGCAACAAAGGGACGTGGTGGCTCAGTGGGTTAGGACGCTGAGCTTGTCAATCAGAAGATCGGCAGTTTGGCGGGCTGAATCTCGAGTGCCGCATAACAGAGTGAGTGCCTGTTACTCGTCCCAGCTTCTGCCAAGCTAGCAGTTCGAAAACACGTAAAAATGCAAGTAGAAAAATAGAGACCACTACGGTGGGAAGGTAACAGCGTTCCATGCACCTTTGGTGTCTAGTCATGCCGGCCACATGACCTCGGAGACGTCCTCAGACAAGCGCTGGCTCTTCGGCTTTGAAACAGAGATGGGCACTGGCCCCTAGAGTTGGAAATGACTAGCACGCATGTGCGGGGGAACCTTTACCTTTACCTTTATCTATAGTATTTGTATACTAAATACTATATACAAATATTATATGCTATTTATTCTCAGCATAGCCCTAATTCTCTCACTAAACCCCATGAAATGCCAAGTGATGTCAAGAATAATGTACAAGGCTCATTTGAGATTTGTGTTTCTTAAGCATTATTTTGCAGTATAGCCCATGTGAGAGTTATATTCATATTGAAAATATTAGTCTGTTTAAAAAGCCTATATAAATGTATGCAAAAATAAAGACTTGGTTTCACTGATAAGTTGATAGATAGCTGGATATTTGCAGAAATAGCTTTTAAGTAATATTTGATACATATCTCTTTTATCTTTGCTTTTCACGGTGTTATTTGAATGCAATAAAATAATTTTTTAAAAAAACATAATTTGAGAAAAATAAGAAGTGTTTATTTAATTCATGATAAGTAGAATCTTAATCTATTTTGGTAAAATATTAATGAGAGAATTGTGATAGCAGAACCGTAGATAGGGCTCGCAACTTGGGAGTCCTCCTAGATTCACAGCTCACCTTGGAAGATCACATGGTGGCTGTGACTAGGGGGGCTTTTGCCCAGGTTCGCCTGGTGCGCCAGTTGCGGCCGTATCTAAGCCGGGATGATTTATGCACGGTCACTCATGCGCTCGTGACCTCTCGTCTAGAATACTGCAACGCTCTCTACATGGGGCTTCCCTTGAGGACCACCCAGAGGCTCCAACTGGTACAGAATGCAGCCACGAGAGTTGTGTTGGGAGTCTCCCGATACTCCCATGTCACACCTCTGCTCCGTGAGCTGCATTGGTTACCAGTTGTCTTCCGGGTGAGATTCAAGGTGCTAGTAATGGTGTTTAAAGCCCTACATGGCAGGGGTCCGGAGTACCTTAGGGAACACCTGCTGCCGGCGTCTACTTCCCTCCGCCCTGTGCGTTCCCACAGAGAGGGCCTCCTCAGGGTGCCACCGGTCAGAGAATGTCGACTGGTGGCCCCCAGGGGGAGATCCTTCTCTGTGGGCGCCCCGGAGCTATGGAACCAGTTACCGGTTGAGCTCTGGACGGCGCCCGATCTTCGCTCCTTTCGCCGCGATCTGAAAACATACTTGTTCGAGCAAGCCGGCCTGGCCTGAGGGGGGATTGGTGGGGTTTTTTACTATTTTTATTGGGGTTTTTTAGTATGTATTAACTGTATTTTTAATTGGGCATGTATTTAATTACCTTTTATCTTTTGTAAATCTCTGTGTTTTATTCTTGCCCTGTACACCGCCCTGAGTCCTTCGGGAGAAGGGCGGTATAGAAATATTAATAAATTAAATTAAAATTAATATTCACTAGTCCTTGATGCCACTAATGATATTATTTGTGCTCATCTGAGCTTAGATCCCCAAATCCTAAAATATGCTAAGATACTACAGTATGAGAAGCAGTTGGAGATAAGGAATATTTCATAGGTGTACACATTGTAATAGTAGTTAAAAATGCATGATCCATATTAAGAAAACTTCAGTTACTCATGGGTTGAAAACTATTGGAACAGAATGCTGAACCAGATGAGGCTTTCATCAAATCCGGAACATTCTTCTATTTTCTAAACTGAATTTGAAGAAACCCTTTGATGTTTACTCTGAGCAATGCCTTTTATTTCCTTTTCCAGCAACTGAAAAAATCAATTGCGTAAACACAAGAAGCATACATGAAGTACATTCAATCCTTGGTTCTCTACTTGACAAAATCTTACCTCCAATATCTAGGAATTATTCTCATCATAGTATAATAAGTTTTAGTCATCAAGCAAGTCGCTTCAAAGACCTGATGGTCATTCACCAAAAAACTAGCCATAGTACATTTGTCAAAGAATAATTTCTCTACACATTTTAAACCAAATTTAGTTTTCAAAGCTGTATCCCTGTTGTTTTCTTTGGTTTCCATGGATTTATGTTTTATGACAGTATGATTAACAATTTAGTTCCACTACCATTACAAACAATATGTAAGATATTCCATATGGTGGCTGCCGACAATTCTACTGATCCTTCAATAGGCAAGAAATAAGCACCTGTAGCTATAATGATAGATAGATTACGGCACAGCATGAATTTGTAGAAGGCAGTTAGCAAACTATGTAACTATTCAGTAATGCAGCTTATGTATAACTTTCACGGAGAGCCTTAGCATTTGTCAGTGTAAACATAAGCCTTACTTGAGGTCTATCTTCAGTAGCTTTTGATACTGAAAATTCAGCTATGGTACTTTTGACCATTTTCTTTTACCTAAAGGGAATAAGAAGAAAGCAAAATCAGGTATGTTTAATCTTCTTTTAATATTTGTTATTCCATTACAGATTTTAGAGGAAAGAAATCCTCTAGATTTGCTAGAAAATAAAACACAAATTTAAGCACTCTTTTTATCTGACAGGCCTCCTGGTTCCTAATACATTATGCTATAAACTGTACAATAAAGTAGTAATGTTTATTAACTACAGAAATTACTATAATCTCAGTAATAGACATTAAACATTAAAATAAAAGCATCATTTAAAAAATGGTCTATCAAAAACTGTGGACTCCAAGAATGAAAACAAAGTTTGAGTTTCCTTTGTTCTCATTCACTATAAGAAATACAAATATGGCTGCTGATGTTACAGTGGGTGGGGGTGGGGGAATCTGAAGCTGCAAAGACAAAGTTACAATATAAATATGGAATCTAAGAAGTATGATGCAGAAAACTCAACCTGCGAAAAATGAAATGAATCAACTTCAGAGTAACATATTGGGCATGAACTGAAATGGATTGGAACGGGATGCTTTTAAACAGAAACTCATACTATTTACTACCTAGCATATGAAAAACAAAGAAGCAATGGTTTTACCTTCACATTTATGAAAGATATAGGAAACAGGTACAATCAGTCAATGACTAAGTAAGATCAATCAGAATTGATGAACATACGTTTATTAAAGTCTCTCTCTGTGTGTGTGTGTGTGTGTGCGTGCACACATGCACATGTGTGTGAATTCAAGTTTATGCTGCAATCACTGATATATTCTTCTCGCCTTCTGTTTAGGATCCATATGAAAGCCCTGTATGATGTCCTTTGCTGGTTTGGGGTCAAATATCATCTATTTTAGTTTCATACTAAAGTTGTGCATGTCTTGATGAGTAAGAACAACTTGGGTTTAATATTAACAAGACTGAATGGCTTTAACTGTTTGGGTCCCCTGATCTGGAGGTATTCCATTATTGATTCTGAATGGGCTTGATCATCCCATCTGAGACTCATCTATAGTCTGGAGGTCCTCTTTGTAGACTAAGGTGTAGACTAAGGCTAAAAGAGTCTTTGCACAGGTACAACTCAGGTGCCATTTGTATCTGTTTCTGATTTATGAAGCCCTGCTCATGGTCAGTCAGACTTTAATTAGTTCCCAATTGAGGTGCAACACCCTCTACATACGGCTGCCCTTGAAGACTTCCAAAAGCTTCATTTGGGCCAGAATGCAGTGACTTATGTAGTTACAAGCACAGCTTGTCATGTAAATGTAACACAGCTACTCTGTAACCTGTATCCAATAGGCTTGCAGATAAAATTTAAGGTGCTTATTATCACCTTAAAAGTCCTATACAGTATACATCTGGATTACTTGTAGCACAGACTTCTCCCAAAAGGCATGATCCAGGATGCCTCTTTTAAATTTTTTCACCTTATGGTACTTAGACATTTGATGGAGTTATTGAAGTCTTTGATACACTTCAAGCTTGGCTGTTGGTTATGTTTTGAGAAAGGCTTAAAAGCTGCATAATAGGTGGGATAGAAGACAAAACAATGCTGAACAGCCAAAATGGAGCATGATTGTTCAATAGGTTTTGTGTGTGTATATATATATATACAGAGAAAGAGAGAGAGATATCCCATTAGAGAATTTATCCAAAATATTAGCATGTTCTGTCCAGTTTCTATAAATCATCGGCAAAGGTGGAACATGAAGATTAATTTACTGGGCAATGTTTGGGCAAATTTTCTTCTACACTCTGATATTCAATATTTATATATGAAAATACAACTCCAGAACTTCATTAATATATGATAGAGGTAGAACTTTGTTCCTATGTAATCACATTGTACTTTTGACTTAAATTGGGAGAAAAATAAACTTACCTTAGATCCTAAACATTCAAGATTAAGTTATTCAAAGTTTTATCATCTAGTCTTAAGACATAACAAATGACCTGAGTGAGGTAGCAAATCATGTAGAAAATTCTAGAAGTACCCATTCCTATTAAAAAATATCATCATAAAAGCAAAATAAATAGTAAATAATTTGTTATTGTTTCATGGCACTCTACATCTATTTCCTGAGGCACACCTCAATCTGCCTAACAAAAGGATCAGTCTTTTTCCACACTGATTTGTAAAGTCAGTTTTGTAAGATGTTACATTACAAATAGTTTGCAGCATCTAAAATTTTGCAGTTCATCATGAAATAGCTAATACTTTCCAATGTTTTCTTACAATTCAAACTTGAACTGCAGAATGGAAATAGAATTAGCATGTGACTCCTTTGGATTAAGAAGAAATTTTAGATAATGTGCAACTGACATATTAGCAGACATACGGTGAGAGCCAATGATAATACATGCATCACACTATTGCAATACTCTTTTGCAATATGCTCTTTTGCAGCTGGGGTACATTAAGCCTTTGTAGTTTACCCTGATCCCATACATAAATGAAAAGGGGTTGTTGTGGTATAGTAATAATACAACACTTATTTCAACATTTTGATGACAGTATCCGATCCTGCAGGCTTCTTTGGTGCCTACAAATACAAAAGTTCAGTATGTAGCTATTTCAATGTACTATACAAAACTGAATCAGCTTGTATATTAGGGCAGTAAATGAGAGAAGATTATCTCCCAAAAAATCATGGCAAGGATGGTTGAGAAAGCAATCAAATCTCAATATGAGTTTGTGATTGTCAGAATAATGTAGCAATGATGTGCTGACAATCATGAAGGCAATGTAGCTAAGAGGTTTTGGAAATAGGCCAAGCTGAAGCCTCTACAAAACAGGTTTCAGTGGAACTGAAATTTGGACAAAAGTGGAATTGAATTTTCTTACTGCTATGAAAACTTTACTGAAGGGTGAAACATATGTCATATTTTAAAGTTTCTATAATTATCCTACCTTGGAAGGAAGACAGGGAAAATCATTTCTGCCAGAAGGTAAATTAGTGGTTCCAGGAAGACTGACTGTTGCTAGGCTTATTCCCACAAAATTCTCCCAAACCCTGAGTTCCCCATGTTAGGTACTTCAGGCCAAACCTCCTAACTATATTGTTATTTGTTTTTAGCTTATAATCTTTCCTTCCCCTGGAAACTAAGTTTAGGGCCAATTCACGATAGAGACTGATTGAACATGATCATTTTAAACTTGTTGACAAATAAACACTGAAAAGAAATGCATATAGCATTACCTTGGCAAACTGCATTGTGGGATTAACATTCCTTTAAATTTAAGTTCTAGGCATTCATTACCTCCGTACTTGCCAAAACAGAGTTTTTTGTTGTCAAAAGAATGTTTCCATTTAAACCCCACATTTAAAATTCTAATAAGATGCTGGATCTCATTCAACACACACAAAAAATTGTATCGCTCTAGTTTAATTTGAACACAATTAGTGAAATAGCCCATTTTATTGTGATGTCAGTTCCAATTAATGAAAAGCATCCATTTAATATTATAAGACAGAAAAGCTTAAGTTACTGTCATTCCAAATCCTATAACTGTAGTTACTGAGTACTGTACGCATTTAAATATTTCTTTGCTCCTACTTAAATAGCCTCTCACCTCAGTAATATCCCAATGGCAATATTTGGAAATTTATTATTAAATGTCCCATATAATTTGTTATTTGGAGAACTCTATTTGGCATATTGAAGCCGTATGGCAACGTACTTTGTTCCATTGCCTCTTCAGGAAGAAGTGCAATATCATATTTTTCATATTTAAGCATGTACAGTATACTAAAGAATGTAAGATTTTATCCCTGCTATATGCTTGGAAATACAAAGTGTAGATCGTCCTTTTTTTATATAGCTTCTAGTTTTGGAAGGAATACGGTTCTTTTTCTATGTTCTGGAAATAGATTGGGGAGATCTATGCATATCTCTATCTATGTTATCTACATCTATTTATCTGTCTATCAATCCAATCTATTAATTCATCAATCAATGTTTAATTCTGCTTAGAATTTGGAAAGCATATTAGGTGATATTTTTTTTGCTAGAGACATATATTCATTTTCTTGAAGTAAGCCCCACTGAATTCTTCATGGGATACTTGTGAGTTGATATGGTAAAAGGTATCCAACCCTCTCTGTACTGCATTTTATTCACTAAATAAATAAGGATAGTTTAACTGAGTGTTATTTATTAAATAGATTACTGTTATTCAAATATTAACTATCTGTTAGTTTTGTAAGCATAAATAGAGGCAGATACATTTTTCTATTATTTATCAGACTATTAAATTCACATAGCTTATCAAGATTTCTGGACCCAGCCAGTTGGAGAGCAAATACGTTAAATGATACTCTGCTGAGGAAAACACCAGTTTTCTTGAAAATAAGCTGAATTGGCTATAATTACTGGGTAATAAGTATTCACAGGCTCAATTGCCCTTAAGTTTAAAACTCCCAAGGGAAGTGAAAGACTGGAAATGATGGGCAAAGAAAACTATAATCAGGACTTTCTGTTCCAGCCTGTCAATCTTCCTGCAGTCTTTCAAAAAAGCCTGGGCATAAGACAATTTAGCTCCTCTCTTTGGTCTCTGTTCTTTTAAACAATGAATATAGGAAGGTAAAAGCCCTGCCTAAACTTCCTTAGCTAAGATTGGCTTTAAAGATTTGTCTGACAAAAAAAAGACAAAGGGCACAGAATTATTACTAGTATTGGCTCAATCTTTTCTAAAGTGTGAGTTTCAAAAAGGAGGTTGGTGTCCAAGTCCACTGTCCATTGTCTTTCAAATGCCTTTCTGCATTTACAAATGATTGTTTGATCCCTGCTCTCCTACAGACACATTCACCCCTCCCCCAAAAAACTTTATCATAACAGTTTTACCACTGTTCTAACATGACATCACTGGTGACAATTTGCACTACATACCTTGAAAGTCAATATTTAATTGTGATGATAGTATTCTGAAAATAGGAGAAGGCAGCTATATCAAAATTACGTAGCTATATCAAAATTCAGCCTGAAATTAAATATAAACAAATATCTAATTTGGCCAATATTTTTAAAAGCAATGTTGAAACCTTGAAGTTCAACCTAATATATTTTCAGGGACAATAAACTGTTTATGGTAAACATATTGGTATTAATTTGCAATGACATATATATTATACGTACAAGGATATAAGTTGTTTCTAATATTATTGAGGCATGATGTGAGAAACAGATAGGGAATTTAGAGGAAGATTTTTTTCCCTGCCACATTCTCTGTTATGAGAAAGAAATAGAGGCCCATATGTTCAGAAAAGTCCCATTTCTCCTCCTGAATATTGGTATAATTGAAAAATAGATGCAGTTTTTCATTTAGTAAATAATAGGTATTTTGTATGTCAGCAAACTTGTGTCTTCCTTATTATTTGAATTTATGTACCGTGAATCAGCAGTGTTTGCTGTGTTTATTTATGTAAGATAAGTCTTACTTGATTTCTACAACAGGCTTGCCTATTGATGTCATATATCAATTGCGCCTGACAGCATTGTGAATGGAATGTCAGAAAATTCTTGTTCAGCTTTCTCTCTTTCAGATCCTCTGGCCTTATGTTCCAAATCCCATAGTTTGAAGTTTTAGCTACTCTTTCTTAGATGATAACTCTAAGAAATCTTCATGTTAGAATTGTTGCTTTCGCTTGTCTAGTGTTTTTGCTGGCAACATCATTCTCAATTAATGATTTAAGGTGCTGGTACTTACCTTTAAAGCCCTACATGGCTTAGGCCCGGGATACTTGCAGGACCATCTGCTGCTGGGAACAAATTCCCATCGCCCAGTACGCTCACACAGAGAAGGCCTCCTCAGGGTACCATCGGCTAGACAATGTCAGCTGGCGACCCCCAGGGGGAGAGCCTTCTCTGTGGGAGTGCCAACCCTGTGGAACCAGCTCCCCCCTGAGCTTCGGATGGCCCCGGGATCTCCAGTCCTTTCGCCGCAGCCTCAAAACACTCCTTTTCCACCTGGCTGACCTGGACTGACAGGGATTTTAATTATGTTTTTATTTTTTTAACTCTAATTTTTAATTTATTTTAATTTTAATTTTAAATTATTGTACAGAGGCCTTTAATTTTAATTTTATCTTAACTTCTGTATTTATTGTATGTTATTGTTGTTAGCCGCCCTGAGTCCTTCGGGAGATAGGGCGGCATATAAGTCCCAATAATAAAATAAATAAATAATGAAATTATGAAAACCGTTTCAAGTGAACCTAGAAAAACCTGTAGGGTTGATTTATCCTGAAGGAATGCTACTAAATCTCCAACTCTCCAATGCCTTCAGTTTCTAAAAAAAAATATCAGGTCTATGTCTCTTCAGCATATAGGTGATATTTCAATTAAACAACAGCAAAAATAAAAAGACATTCCTTGTATGTTATTTCATGTCCTTTTCCCCACCTAGGTTGAAGGCTCCGTCAGTTTTTTTTTGCTGTCACCTGATACTGTACTGTAGTAAATACAGTTTTCTCACATTGGGGAAAAAAGTCTTTTTTTTTTCTATGAGGCCAAAATGACAAAGGAGATTTCCCTTATCAGCATTCAGAAGCACTGCACTGTTGAAAAGAATCCAGCTTCTTCTTGTATAGTTTACCAGATGTGGATCAGGCTTCACCAGGTATGTTTAATTCTATTCAGCAGTATTTCTGTTTAGGTTTTTATTACAAAGAGACTGTTAGATGACCATTAGGATATCAAATAATAACCACTAATTACACTTAGGTTCTATTTCCAAGGAAATTTTATTGAAAACATTATTGAAATGATGTTTACTTAACATTTTTTCCAATAGTTTCTAATGAGATCTCAACTGTTAAATTTATATCAGAGTAAATACTCTGAAATAATGATTGGTCATTGAATTTTGCCTGTTTTAAATATCTTATTATATGCATAAAGAAGGATGACAGATGATGATGATGATTGGAAAAGAAAACAAGAGAAGGGAAGAACAAATATTCCAAATTTATTGAGACACTCAATAATTATATAAGAACTATATGAGAAAAAAACAGAAAAAATTATTACACTCAGTATGTTTTGTTCTTGAATTCAAGCCCTAATTTTAATAGAAATATCAACAAGATTCAGACTTTGTTTATGATTTTCAAAAATAAAACAAAAACAAAACATTTTCACCTTTCTTACTGTCTTGTAACTTATTTGGTTTTCACACATTTTGTCTAATTTATGCATTTGGTAATGTCCAATGAAGTTCCTTAAACATGCAAGGCACATGACATTTATTAATGCATCTTTTTGGTGTGGTGTGGCTTTTTAAATGTTCAGAAATAAGCTTTACTTTTTAAATTATTTTTACTCAATTTTCAGGAATACATCTTATTTTTCTATTTTACTAATTCTTATCAGTAAAAGATTAATGCAAGCAGATGTTATATGATGCTCACTTCTCTGCATAGTCTGATTAGATTAAAACACACTTCTCTTCCAATAGAACTAGCAAATAAAATCTTTTATAGCTTTATCTTCTGCATTCCAAACTGAAAAAACTTGAGGAAAATGACAGTCTTAAATAGAAGAATTAAAAAATAAATAAAACAAGTGCTTAGAAATAAACAAAAAGGATAGACAAAATCATACTTGAATAAAATTTTCCATAACAGTACTTTGAAGCAGAGAGACTGAGCACGTATCAGAAACTTTCTTAAAACTCTTTGGACAACTCTGATTTGTCTTTCATTATGGTATTTATTTAAAAGAGAGACACACAGAGAGAGATTGATTCTGCCAAGTAATCATTTATAAAATATGGCTGAGAGTAATCAAAGTAAACTTCTAGGTAGGATGTTTTATTATACTTTAAGCAGAAAGTGAGGACACAAGCATTAAATTGTCAAAAGAAATACTGTACCAGTATAGTACATGTTAGTTCCATCTGCTGTAGCTGCCATAATGTTTACAATGCTACCTGGAAACTTTCCATTTAATAATTTCAATGTATTCAGTGAAAAGTCTGGAATTTTTGTAGCTTGTCTCAGTGGCAAAGCAATCAGATCACACCATGTAAATCAAGCAAATGTCCACCTTAGGCAATATGTGTCAGCGTGCACAAATGCAGCCACAAGTTATAATTAATTCCTGAATTTAGAAAACAATAACAAACACAATGACATGTCTTGATTTGTTTTAATTTGTTTTTGTCTGTTTCCAAGAACAAAATGTACTTCTCACTGTCACCACTTTCATGGATATTAATAGCTGGTCAAATTTTAATTCATTAGTATACCATCTGAAGCCAAGTCTTTATATTTTATAAGCCCCTGTAGGCATTGGGTGTGAATTCTTATTCATTCCAAAAAAGTATCATTTTATTTTAAATATCAAATATACAGTATGTATATTAGTTCTATTAAAGGTAAAGGTAAAGGTTCCCCCGCACATGTGTGCTAGTCGTTTCCGACTCTAGGGGCCGGTGCTCATCTCCGTTTCAAAGCCGAAGAGCCAGCGCTTGTCTGAGGACATCTCCGTGGTCATGTGGCCGGCATGACTAGACGCCAAAGGCGCACGGAACGCTGTTACCTTCCCACCGGAGTGGTCCCTATTTTTCTACTTGCATTTTTACGTGCTTTCGAACTGCTAGGTTGGCAGAAGCTGGGACGAGTAACAGGCGCTCACTCTGTTACGCGGCACTCGGGATTCGACCCGCCAAACTGCCGACCTTCCGATCGACAAGCTCAGCGTCCTAACCCACTGAGCCACCGCGTCCCTTAGTTCTATTAATTGCATTTAATTAATTTTATTTTAATTAAATTAAATCCAATTTAATTTTTGTCCTGGTCCCATGTATATCTTCTCATAATCCTGCTACTTTTTATCCTGTGATCACCAACACATCTGGAGCCAAAAGTTGTGTACTTCTTCTAAATACAACAGCTTGTCACATGAAACAGATGCACTTATGGTAGTAAATATATGATTTGAACAAATGTTGCATTGTATCTCTAAATAAGAATATTCTTCAGTTCAGTTGCAAACACAAGTGCTGCAATGGTGTTTCATATACCAAACCTGAAGTAATAGGTAGGAAAACAATACAGGAGAAAAGTAACAGATCATTCATTTTCTGTTTTCCCTTGTGTCCTGTAGTATGAATCACTGGGCAGTCAGTTCTAGATATGTCTGCCACTAGAAAACCAAGAATTTTTATTGATTTATGAAGTATTTAAAGATCAGAAAGGCATCAGTTACTTTTTTTAACAAAAATGTTTCCTTCTTCTTGAAATAGGTTTTCATGGGAGAAAGTTCACAGCCTCTAGCTATTTACAGATGCCCAAAAATATATTAAAGAAATTAAAAGAGGAAATTCTCATTAATAATTTATATGAATCATGGATTTGGGAAGTATACTGAATTAAATTATGCCAAAGGGAAGGAAATGGATTGCTTTTCCTTTGAAGCTTTAAAGTTTATCAGCTTCTTCAGGGTAAGAACTACTATTTTGTGCTCCTTTGGACCACAATACTATGCATTATAACACTGAATAATATTGTATTCCATATGGAGGCAAATGGCTTGGCACATGGAAGAAGGATCTGAGTGGCAAAGAGTTTTTGACTAATGACAAGTTACCTTTTCAATTACATTTTCAGAATTAAGGAAACCTTTTCTTCTTCTGGGGCAGGCACATTATTTTGCCTTTGACACTATTAACAATAAAAATATTATAAGATTCCATATCAGAAAAATTTGCTATGGCAACTGGACATATTGAAGCAGTTCACCCTATTTTTTACAGGAGCGTATGTAGGGATATTGGTAACACATCTTATGCATGTTTGATCAGCTCTCAGAAGAACAGATTGCTTTTTTCAAACTGCAAGAAAAGAGAACCAAATTGATATCTTGGAACAGTACTTATGGCATCAGTCTAGAAACCAAGAATTGTAGTTCCCCCTCTAGGCACAAAGCCAACTGGGGGACCTTGAACCAGTCACTCTTGTCAGCTCTAGGAAGAAGGCAATAATAAACCACAGAACTGCAGGAACTTATCCAGGAATCTCTAAGAATTGGAAATAGATAAATAGATAAGGGATATAGATATAGATATAGATATAGATGATATATAGATATAGATATAGATATAGATATATAGAAAGGAAGGAAGGAAGGAAGGAAGGAAGGAAGGAAGGAAGGAAGGAAGGAAGGGAGGGAGGGAGGGAGGGAGGGAGGGAGGGAGGAAGGAAGGAAGGAAGGAAGGAAGAAAAGAAAGAAAGAAAGAAAGAAAGAAAGAAAGAAAGAAAGAAAGAGAAAGAAAGAAAGAAAGAAAGAAAGAAAGAAAGAAAGAAAGAAAGAAAGAAAGAAAGAAAGAAAGAAAGAAAGATGGATGGATGATATATATGCATATTATTTATATCTCACCTTTATAATTTTTACAAATAAGGCAGTGGACATATCCAACAGAGCTTTCTCCTCCTACTTTCCCCATAGCAACACACCTGTGAGATGAGTTGGCCCATGGTCACCCAGCTGGCTTTTATGCCTAAAATGGGACTTAAAGTCATAATCTCTTCCTTTCTAGTCTGGTTCCTACACCAATAAACCAAATTGACTTTTACATTTGTAAAAATAATAAAGGTGTGGTACAAATAATAAATAAATATCCAAAGGTATTTCATAATTATACCTCAATATTTTCAATGACCCTCATATTAGTCAATATTTATTTTATTAATTAGCATTTAATATTTCTGGCCTGTGGCAAAAAAGCAAGAATAAATGTAAAAATGTTACAAAATACCAAACATAGAGGAGGCTTTGGTCTTCCGAATTGGGAGCTATATTATCAAGCATCGGTACTCATGTGGGTGAAAGAATAGATTGATCTGAGAAACATAAGATTGTTGACTCTGGAGGGTCATGATCTTCAGTTGGGATGGGACGGGAAGCTACTTCCAAAGACATTATATTAGGAATGCATTACTGCTAGTATGGACAAAAATTAAAGAACAACAATATTTGAAAATACCAGTCTGGTTATCTACAATGGAGGCACTAATACATCCAAATGTAATTAATATGGGAAAAATATAAGATACAATAACATACTAAATGAAAAGGGGGAACTTAAAACTAAACAAGAACTTAATAGACTAAGGATTGACCTATCATGGTGGCCACAGTTACAAATACAATCCATATATGAAAAAGACAGGAAGATATATGGTTTTTATAAAGAACCAACTGAATTGGATCAGATTCTAATGGGGACAGATGAAATATTAATTAAAAGGATATACAATTATTTTTTAATTACTAAATTGGAAGAAGAACAAATAAAGGAGAAAATGGTAATACAGGCTAAGAATTTTGGCTATAGAATAGAATTAGACAACAACATACAAATAAATTCTTTATAAAATGTTCTACAGATGGCACCTTTCACCTGCAAGGCTAGTGAATATGTACAAAGATAAATCTGTTAAATGCTGAAAATGTAATCAAATACCAGATTCGTATTATCACATGTGGTGGACATGTCCAAAGCAAAAAAAAATTGGCATAAAATACACCTATGGTTGGAAGCAATAATAAAACAACATATAGATTTAAAACCAGAGATATTTTTATTGGGCATGTTACCAGGAAATTATAATAAAGGTAATACTTAGTTTTATATATATTAACAGCAGCTAGGATAGTATATGCACAATTTTGGAAAAATGAAGAAACCCCTATAGAGGAGAATATAATTTAAAAAATACTGGAATGTGCAGAAACGGATAGGTTAACGTTAAAAATTAAAGAAAAAGAAGAAACTGAAAACTATATGACATGGGACTTATTTTACCAATGGTTAGCTGATAAAAACAGAGGTTAGAAAGTTGGAAATAGGAGAAAATGTGGATTATGTGAGGAAGATCTATAACAGATTAGTAAATATCTTGATTATTATACAATTAATGTTAATGTGGGAAATACTATTTTTAAAATATGATTGTTATTTCCTAGTATATGATTGTATTCTGATAAGATTGTGAATGTGATTATTTTTATATTCTAATACCTGTATACCTAGACAACACACTGTTCAATATAGAAATGGAATTTTTGAGATGATAATTAAAAAACAAAGAAATGAGGAAGAATGATTTTAGAATTGGCATTTGGAACAAACATTTTTCATCCATTAATTGTTTTCTAAGAAGAATGGTATTTTGTTAATGAAAAAAATCAGAAAAAGCAGCTATGTATTTTCAATGGAAATAAGAAAAGAAAATGTATAAAATAAGGCATGAAGTAATCAACCAAATATGATTATTAGAATTATGATTCATGTGAGTAACAGACATTATTTTCCTCGAATCACACATTTCATATTCCATAAAAAAGAAAAGAAAAAAGAAAACCATGAGAAGAGACTAAAAGCTGCAATATTTTCTTTTTACCCACTCCAGCATCTAATTGCTGTTGTCCATTGTTTAAATTAGACATCAGAAGTGAAATGTAATAAACATTACTATAATTCCCAGCTTCTAGCCTGTTGCATTTAATTACTACACTAAACTGGCAAAAAAACAAAAGAAAAACAAAAGTTAATAGTAGAACTCACAGTTATCGTTTCTGCTACTAAATTTGTTTTAAAGCTTTAGTCAGCAGGGGTGTCAAACTCAATTTCATTGAGGGCCGCATCAGCATTGTGGTTGCCCTCAGGGGGCCGGGTGGGTATGGCCAGGATGGGTGTGGCCTACTGGGTGGGCATGGCTAGAGTGTGTATGGCCTACTGGGTGGGCGTGGCTAGAGTGTGTATGGCCTACTGGGTGGGCATGGCCAGCTCTACATCGTTCACATCAAGGTTGCCTATGGGGGCCTGGGCAGGAGTGGGACAGATCTGAGGGTCTCTGGCAGAAGGAGGGTCTCTGGGCCAGGGCCAAGGCAGTGGAGGCCGTTCCCTCACTGTTTCCAGGATGGCTTCGCGGGCCACATGAAACCACTTCGTGGGCCAGATCTGGCCCCCTTGTGTTTGACATGTCTGCTTTAGTGTATGTTAAGTACATTCAACCAGAAGCACAATCAAAGATGTACATAAGCATAACATTCTGCTAAAAGAAAGTAGCAATTTATTTTAACTGTTATATTGCGGGGAGGGAGGGGAGGAGAAAAAGAAAGGACACTGAGAATAATGATAGATTTTAAAATAGTATATATGAAACCAAGATCACCTATTAGGACCCATAAATAAATTGTTACTACAAATTATAGAAATTTGATTGAAATATGTTATGAAGATGGTATAATAAAGTGCATGCAAAACTTCAAAGAAGTAATCAAAGGGAGTACAATTATTAGTATAATAATGAGAATACTTATAAAATTATCACATAGCAATAAATCTTGGATATCATATATCTAAGGAACATCATATCATGTGTGACAGTTATGTAAAAAAATGAAAAAAAAAACCTTCATTCATAAAATCCTAGAAATAAAATTTGAACTGAAACCATGAATATTCCTATTAGTTATAATTCCATAAAACATAAATAAAAATATCATAATTTAGTATATGCTAATGACTGCAATATCAAATTTGGCCCAACATTTGAAAAGAGGAACATTTTTTTTAAAAAAATATATGAATGCTGCAATTTTGCAACAATAGCAAAATTGATTGTAATTATCCATGATAGAAGTTTAACCAAATGTAAGCAAGAATAAATAAATTTAGATATTTGGAATATGGATATTAGGAATAAATCTGTGATGCCAATCAAAAATAATAGATGAAATTATTGAAATAAACACGATCACCTACGGGTGAGATTCAAGGTGCTGCTGATGACCTATAAAGCTCTGAATGGCTTGGGTCCGGGATATCTGAGGGAACACCTGCTGCCGGCATCAAGCTCCCTTCGTCCAGTGCGCTCCCACAGGGAGGGTCTTCTCAGGGTGCCCCCGATAAAAGACTGTTGGCGGATAACACCCAGGGGAAGGGCCTTCTCTGTGGGTGCACCTGCCCTCTGGAACCAGCTGCCCGTGGAGCTTAGGACTGCCCCCGACCTCCGCACATTTTGCCAGGACCTGAAAACCTGGCTCTTTGAGCTCTCCGGCCCAGGCTGAGAATTTTTAACTGGGGTTTTTAATTCTAGGGATGATTTAATCTTTTTAAATTTGTTTTTAACTTTTGTATTGGTTGTTTTAATGCCCTGTAAACCGCCCTGAGTCCTTCGGGAAAGGGCGGTATATAAATTTAATAAAATAAAATAAAAAATAAAATCAATAATATAAATTATAAATATCTAGCTTGAGTTCAGAAATTAGATAAATCAGAGCCAATGTTTTCTCCTACCATTTTTATTTAGATCTTATTTATGCTTAGTAGTTTCTTTTTTTGTCATTCAATTGCTACTGTACAATGTAGAACTTTTCTTTTATATCTTATTATTTTAGCAATATAAATATATTGAATAAAATAGAAAAATGTCATCTCACAAGGATTTCAGTAAGCACACACTTGTAATAATATGAATGTGAAAATTACACATTTTCGCACAAGAAGGCAAAACAAAAATTAAATGGATTCAGTGACAAGCTTGCTAACAAGCATATCATATTGGCAGAATGTCTGAATTTAATAAAATTAATGATCTCCTTTACTTATTATTGCATTTGAATATTTCAAACAGCTTACATATATCTCATCATTTCTATCTTTTTTTCCACATTTTTTTTCTAGAATGTGAATAATTTGAAGTGAAAAAAAATGTTAACACTTTGTTTATCAATAATGAATTTGAAGAAGAGGTTTCACTGATGGCAAAATTTTCATTTCTACAAGGAAATGTAGTAGAGTTATTGAGTACAGTCCCTTTTCTTCCTGACTGGTTAACATTAAAGGCAGGACCTTGTAGGGATTAAAAATGACAGTAACTATCTTATTCTTATCCTACTTTCAGACAGGGACTTTATTAATAATATTGGAAAATATAATTTAAAATTTGAAGAAAAATGATTCTTCCATGTAGTTAAAATAATTTAGGACACATGACCTGTTTCAGTTCAAAAGAGCAAACTTTTGAGCCAAAATAGGTCATGTGTCCTAATTAATTTAACTAGACCACTTCTTTACTAATATTCCTAACCATTTTTAACTACATTTGGAAAATGTTTGGTTCTCCATATTTCAGTGAATGAAAAGCCTTCCTTAACAGCTGGATTCTATGATATAGTAGTTTGCAGCCATTATACTACCTCATGACAGGTAGCCTTAGGAAAAATCCTAGAAACCACTAGCCACTGACCTATCATACTATCAGGCAATAGAAGAAGGTACCAGTTTGTGCCAGTACAGAATTTATGAATATTTTTGTCCAAAACAACAAAAGAGCTTCCTATTTTTCTGTCCTGATTAAAGTATTTGATAGTTTCTATGCAATATGTTATAAATCTAAGCTAATGTCTGGACTGCAAAAATCCAGCAATCTGCTAGATACCTCAAAACAACATAGAAAACTCTTTGCTGCATGTTGCAATACATTTGAATTTTGAATCCAAGGTTGAATAGAAGAAGAAATGTTTTCAACAGATGTGAATGTCATTTTAGCTGGGCAGGGACTTACCCTGTTAAATTAGTCAGGTTTCTTCAAATATTTCTTTACCATTTCAAAGTCCATGGGATCAGGCAAGGAACCAGCAGATTGTGAGTAGTAGTCCTGCTTTAGCTCAAAGCCAGTTGGGTGAACATGGGTCTGATACTTTGTCTCAGTCCTAGGAAAGAGACAATGGCAACCCAGTTCTAAAAAATCTCACCAAGAAAACCTCAGACTTGTCCAGTCAGTCTCTGACAGTTGAATTGTACAGAATAAAATTGTATCAAAGAAAAAAGAAAAGATTTTTAACCAATGAAGTTTGAAACTCATACTAATTATATGATAAACTCCATTTATAAAATGAAAAATTCTGTGATATCCATTAAAATAAGCAATACGATTTACTTTGGTGAGGCCAGTAACCAGCTGGGCATATTAAACTGATACAGGATATAAAATAATTCCTCTTAGATTTATTTTGGAACCGGAGGAAGTCGGGTACAACAACTATTACCAGTAAGCAAAATATATCGGGCACTTACCATCAGCCTACCTCTAAAATCCATAAGAGAACTGAGGTAATTGATTTTTTTTACTTTGCTTAGTCCATGTACTAAGTAATTCCAATATATCCTGCAGTGGTCCTTCGACATATTTTTTAAAAGTTGATTTACTAGTTACTGTGTAGGAAGTATTTTTATGTTGACTTTTTAAACATTACTTTAAATAACCATATCACACAATGGTAGGGTTTTGGAAAATAGCCTCAACCAAACATTTTTAAATAAACTGTGTTATTCTGATTTAATGGGTTTAATGGGCAAACATCTTAATGCTTGACTTCCTAATTGCCACAATAAATAAAAATAATGAAATGTATTAAGAATTCAAATTGGCATACTCTTGTGTATTCTAAGCATGATAAGCTTATCAAGCATGGAAACAACAAGAATGCAAAATATTCAGTCTGACTGTTATCTTATGAACCAGTCTGGATGCAATTTGACTGACTACAGATGTTTTAAATGCTTATATAATAGAACTGCTTTCCATTTTCTCCAGACATATTAATATTATGTTTATAAGACTCAAGGATACTGTTTATTCATTGGTTTATTTCTTTGGATTTCGCCTCCATTTTCTCTCATCCTATTGCTTTCAACCTTTACCAAAAGCTATTATTGACAATGTTTCATCAGTATTATGTAAAACATGTATAGTCAATAAAACAATCCTAACAAAGATGATGAAACATTCAATTACACTATAAATCTATACAAGATATTGAAGAACAACTATAAGTAAAACCTTAATATTTCCACTAGCTTAAGTTCCCGGTTGTAATATATTGAACTAATGTCATTACACTTCCAAATTTGAATTTGTCCATTTGAGGGCATGGCATCACCCATGCACATCCATCCACATCATGCAAGATGTTTTTTGAAACTTTATTCAAGTTTTAAAAGAGTTTATAATTTAATAATAACGAACTATAGGTAGCCTTCGACTTTGTTGTTGTTAGTTCCAAAGTTGTGTCTGACCCATCGCAACCCCATGGACAACGTTCCTCCAGGCCTTCCTGTCTCTTCTACCATCTTCTGGAGTCCATTTAGGTTCACGCCTACTGCTCCATTCAAAATTACAACAGCATTGAAAATAGTGACTGGTGACCATTTTTCACATGACTATTGCAACATCCTAATGGTCATCTGAACACAATTTGAATGCTTGGCAACTAGCATATATGTATGACAGTTGCAGTGTCCCAGATCACCTGGGATCACCTTTTGTGACGTGACTTTTTGTGACCTTCTGAAAAGAAAAGTCAATGGGGAAACTATTTGACCACTAAAAAAATAATGACTTGTATGATACTCAGTACTGACATAAAGAAAAATAGAATGTTCTAGAACATCATGCTTAGTATCACCTAACTAGCTAAAATATGCAAAAAACATAATTGCTCTAAAATAGAAGATAAGTGATAGATGATAAGAAAGAAAGAAAGAAAGAAAGAAAGAAAGAAAGAAAGAAAGAAAGAAAGAAAGAAAGAAAGAAAGAAAGAAAGAAGAAACTTTTTTGTTAGGAGTTGTTTAACACAACTTCTTTGAAAACTTCAAAAGGGCTAGCTATTCATATCTGTAATTCAGACATAAATAGCATACTGAATGTTCTTCACCATTTTATTTTAATTTAACATAGTTGCAACATAGGCATTAGGAAAATTCAGAAGTACAAAAGCATTATCTGTTCATATTTAAACAGAAGGAAACAGTATAAACACATGTCTACAGGGTACCCAGGAAGATAATTTCAGTAATTAATTTTGAAATATATATTTGGTTTGAAGAAGAACATTACTTTAACAGAGATAATCTTCTCTGTGGTAAGTTAAATTTATGAAGTATATTAGTTAGCAATTATATATGTGGATTATGCTTGATTATTAGTTAAAGTATTTATTATACTGTTCTAAATTACTATAATTATTATAATTTTACCACAATGCAATCCTATCGAGTGGAAATATACTTTAGTCCTCTTCCTGCCCAAAAATAATAGATTATTGCCAGTGAAATTACAAGGAATAAGATTACCCTAATTTTGTTCAATCTACATGATATAGATTGTGGTTATAGGTGTAGGAATTTTAATATTTGTGAATATTGCAATTTTAAAAAGCCTTTTGAGTCTGACTGCTGAAATCTATAAAAAGGTTTAAATGCATTTTTTTTTCTTCTAAGGCAAGGAAATTTAACAATTTGTGAACATTTCAGATTAATGCTAGAGAGTTATTCCAGTTAAAAATTAAATGCTACAAGATAAGATGTGATTTTAATATGGCATTTATGTGATTAGTTGCAACTCTACTCCTTCAAAATAAAACATTAACATGCTTCATGTATTTAAATATTTTTATCTAATTTGGAAGTCTGTTCTTCATACAGCTAACCATGACCAACATTGGTTTTTCCTGTGAACATACAACGAAGGTGCATGCTAGCAGGTATGACATTCCCACTTATAATTAGATATAATCAAGACTACATTAATCTGTTGAACTCTGATGGCATGTATATAATTAAGACATACAAATTGTAGCAACATAGGTAGTAACTTCATGAATACCTTCTATGTTAATTGCATGTAACTTGTAAGTGTGCTTTCCAAACTGAACAAACGTACAGGATTATATTTTTCCAATACTTGATCCAAAAGTAAAGCTTCTCTAATAAAGCTGGCTCAAAAGGCTTAGGAATTGCAAGCTCCTTTTTCATAATTTCAACAGAACCATTACTTATAATCACCTTTAATCTGCTGTTGGTAGACATTTGTTGGCTATTTTGGAAATCTGGATATCATAATTAGATGAGATTCTTAACTAAAAGTGAGAAATAAAACACAATGCATTATTTGAAATAATGGAAATTGGCTAGATAAGAAGCAGAATTCTACAACATTACCATCATTAAATAAACTATATTCTTCATTTTCTGCTCCTTTTCTTGAAGAATCAAATTTATTTTTTATTATTAAACAAATTTATATATTTGATTAAATTTAAAATCTCTATTAGGATATAGATAGGAAAAAATACTCTATGTGCTGAAAGAATGTAATTAAAATGCTGATTTATGGGCTAGGTTTATGATTTATGGTGGTTTACCTGGCCTGCTTAACATTGCCTTACCCTATATAATTTTGAGGCATCAAAGAATTAGGCAAATACTACAAGATACAAAATTCAAAATTAGTTGAAATATTTGAGAGAATATTTAATGATATAGAGCACAGACACAGACACACAGAGACACTCTTTCACACACAGATACAACCGGGGCTTTTTTTCTCATAGAACGCTCAGAACGGAGTTCCGGCACCTTTTTTGGATGGAACCTTGTAGGATAGGCAAGGCGGGTTGTATGACATGTGTGAGTTCCAGCACCTTTTTCTTTTACAAAAAAAGCACTGGATACAACCTAATAGTGAACAAACTGCCTTCTTAGAGGGAGAAAAATGAACAAAATAGACCAAAATCAGCTAGCAGCAATTAAATAAGAAAAACACAAATTACTTTAAGACATCTGTAGATATTAAAGCATTTTATTCATATCTACATCTACATTAGTAAAATGTTTCTTACACTGTACATAATTACAGCCTAGGAAACATACATATTCGCTAACCAAGGGAATGGCAAAGATCAATTTTGTATGCTGAAATATGCTCAATATACAGTTTGGTTTCTTTGTTTGTACAATTAGAGTAATTTTAAATATATAGTTATGCGCAAACCAAACACAAGAACATTCATGTTCTGAAATACAAGTGTTATTGAATATAACATCTATCATGCCATTGTGAAATGCCTAAATAACAATTTTCCATATAATGAATAATAAAAATTTACATCAGTAAAAAACAAGGCATTCATGGCACCAAGATGTTAAAAGTAATGTTACACTCTGCATTAATTCTGAAAACATAAAACCTTCCATACCACAAAAAATTGACAATTATAGTCAATTTGCTGTAATTGTTTCCATTTTTTTCTTTTTCTTCTGTTTGCTGTCCATGAATGGACTTCCAGAGCCTGAGAAAAATGCTTAAACATGGCTAAACTAAACAATTGCTTTACGCTGGAGACACTTCAGTATATAAATTATCTTGAGCCTTATATATCATGAGTTCTGAATGTAAACTTGTCTCCTCTTTTTTGAAGAAGTGTAAGCAACACTTGAAATGTAGCAAATTGTTAGAGTAATCCTCAGTTTTGCCAGTGAACAGGTACTCCTTAAGAAATCTGGAAGCAGAATTGTTACATGCCTTTGAATGGATCTCATGTTCAAAAGCAATTTACATAGCCATCTGAAGATACAAATGGAAGCAAGCAATCTGGAACATTAATTATTGAGCAATGATTAAAAGGAGGAAACAAAAAGGATTTTCAAGAATACCAGGGAAATGTTCTCATTTTGTCTTGTCTGATGAAAATTTCCAAACTTTTGTGTTCACTGTTTTCTTGTTTTAATGTCAGTTTTGTGACATATATTCTGTTTAAAACCAAATTATATTAGTCTATATTATAGTATGTCTACAACATGCTTTATTTTTCCATGAAACTTTTCTATATGGAGACATTCAAGTCCCATGATAATAGGGAAAGGCTAATCATTTTAAGAGAATAAATAACCAAAAATGACATACTTCCCTGCTTGCAACCAAAAAAGAAACTAACAGTGATACAGCAGGAATTGTTTTCTAGAGGAAAGGCCCACAATTTGATTTCATGTTCTGTCATAAGCTCTACAAAATAAAAATTGAATATGGAAAAAGAGCCAGCTTGGTTTACTAAAGTGATGAATTAGAAGCAGAGATATCATGAGTCCTATTCCTGCCTTGGACTAGTTATTGGCTACAGCAAGATATATGGATGGTAAGCCACCTCTAAAAATTGTTCCTACAGAAATTTATGGAAAGCTCTGTGCTATCAATAATAAAGGTTGACTCTAAAGACAATAATACCATCCCTGTAACTCTTCTTCTCCCTCTCCCTTTCCCAATCCCTCCTCTTTCTCCTTCTGTCTCACCTATACCGCTCTTCAAACATCTCATATGAGAATGCAAGTAATACAAAGATCTGTAATATTTAAGCCAATTTTAATTATCAGCTTTGGATGATGGATATCGGCAAGTTCTATTATAAGTGGTACAGAACCACAGGAATAAATTTATACTGAATGCATATAATGAGTTTTATAATCTTTACTTTTATATCAAAAGTTTATGAGTTTCATGTGTAATCTTGACATAATATTGCATTGAAATGAAATTCCACAGTAACAAATGAAACATTTCAAGAGCAAATGATCAAATACAACTTGGAAAGATGGAACTACCCAGCAACAGATACAAACTTGGGACTATAAACTATATACAAAAGAATTTAACTCACAATCTGTGAGTTAAGAAGGAGGAGGGTGGAGGAGGAAAGTAGCTGAGTCCCTGCTGACTGGACCTCCATTGCATTTAAACTGCCCAGAGGTTGCTGGGAAGAGCTACAATCTGTGAGTTAAGAAGGAGGAGGGTGGAGGAGGAAAGTAGTATCCCATGTACCTAATGGCTCATGAATCATATAACTAAAACTCAAAAACAGCAGCAGTACATTCAGGGCAAGTGCATCTGAGATTCCTTTTATCTCAGAATGTCTGGCTTAGTTCTGTCCAACACTTGTTTTGCCACTGTCTTTTGCAGTACTCTTTTCAAACTTGGAAACTGTCCTATCTGTAAACAAACCACTAGTCTACAAAGACAGACTATTTATCTGGGATCTGTAATCTGTGCTTTTCAGGCAGAAATTAGGTGTCCAGTTCAGCCCTTCTACTCTATTGAGTGCTATCAGCCCCCTCTACCACAAAGATCCTGCAGGAGAAGGGCAGTGTGGGCAACCGTGGGATCTGGTAGGGTGAGAGCTGTGAACCATAAACACAAAACTTTCTCTGTGTCCCTGCATAACAGATACAGTGCCCTTGCTGACCTTACCAGGGACATTAAGGAGGCAGGTCATGGTAGTTGTGATGATAACTCAACTAAGCAGGAGATTGTGGTCCAAGATGAATAACTTGTTTTTGATAGGGAGAAGTGCGAATCAGGTATTACATATCAGTCATGCAAGAAGAGAAAGGCATCCAAAAAGATACAAAAGCCACCTTCTGTGTTAAGGAATTTGTTGTGCAGAGGTCTCCTTGTACTACCAAAGAGTTGCACAGACAAGGAAGGGTACTGAGAGCAGCAAGAGTCACACAAGAGTACACTGAGTTGTAAAAGCAAAAAGTAGTTTACTTTGAGGTGGTGTAAAAACAAAAATGCACAGTCAAAAATAAACAGTCCAAGTAGCAATCCAAAATACAAAGTCTTCTTACTGGTCCAGAGGTCAATACACAGTTCAGGTAACAGAGCAAAAACAGTAACAGTAGAAAGCAGTGAATTCAGAGAGAGAGAGAAGCTACGTTCCTAGCTTCCTCTTATGGCCATGAGAACACTTACACACCCATTGGCCAATTAACATCTTAAAGACATAACATCATGGTTAATATATTTTCAACCCAACATTGTAGGCTAACACCATATGCCTAACATTCTGGTTGGAAGAATGCCAGCAAGGACTGTATATGCTATTGTATATCTTGGCACTAATGATCTGTCCCAAAAATATGTACTCTCTGTGCAGAATGATTTCCAGAGCTTGGGGCAGGAACTTAGCAGAATAGGCTGTAGGTTTACTTTTTCAGAGGTTTTACCAGTGTATAAGGAGCAAAATGGAAAAGGCCAGCATATAGCAGAATTCAATATCTGGCTAAAGGAGTGATGTAAAGGGGAAAGCTTTGGTTATATTAGTCACAATGTCTGTAGCTGGTCCAATGAAAAAATGTACAAAAAAGATGGTTTGCATCCATCAAAGAAAGGGACTGTGTTACTCGGCAATAAATTCACAGATTTTCTGGAGGAATATTTAAACTAAACAATGGGGATAGTGAGTTAATTGATACTGAACATCCCTGTCCCCGGTAGTCTAAAAATTATAGGGCTATCAGTGCATGTAACATAGTTGTGTGTGTGGACAAGAATATCAACCTTGCTGTCAAGCAAAATCAAGCTTCTAATAGCGAGTGCCACACAAAGTGCATTAACCAAACAAGTGGTAAGAAAATAGAGGAACTCAGGCACCACACAGGTTATGTAGAAAGTAAACACAGGGTCAGTCATAAAGGACTCAAATGTCTATACACCAATGCACAGAGCATGAACAGTAAACAGGGTGAACTAGAAATTCAGGTTAATGAGGGCAGATATGATAATGTTGCCATTATGGAAATGTGGGATGAAACCCACAAATGGAACACACAGCTAGAGGGATTTAAATTATTTAAGAGAAACAGACCAAATAAAAGAGGAGGTGGAATTGCTCTCTATATAAAAAATAACTACATCTCTACAGAAATAGAGCACAACAATGATGAAAACTGTCTTGAATGCATTTGGGTCAGAAGCAAAGGTGGGGGGGAAATGACATTGCCATAGGTGTATACTACAGGCCATCCAACAAAACAGAGGAAATAGATAAACTTTTTTGCTAGTCAGCTAAGGTATGTAGGAAGCACATCACAAGAGTAATGGGGATCTTTAATTATCCTGACATCAACTGGGAGACAAACTCTGCACCAAGTGGAAGATCAAACAGATTCCTAACAAACCTAGCAGACAACTTTGTCTCTCAAAAAGTAGAAAAGGGAACTAGGGGATTAGCCATTTTGGATCTAATTCTCACTAACAGAGATTAAATGATAGAAGGTGTTGAAGCCACAGGAACCTTGGGGGAAAGTGATCATGCAATATTGGAATTCAACATTATGGAAGCACAAGCAATAGAATATGGTCAAACTAGAGTCTTGGACTTTAAAAGAGCTAATTTCAATAAACTTAGAGAGGGCTTGGGAAGGATTCCATGGATGAGAATCCTCAAGGGGCAAACAGCTCAAGAAGCTTTGGAAATTTTGAAAAGTGAGATAATAAAGGCCCAGTCTAGCACAATACCAACGAAGAAGAAAAATAACAGCTCTCAAAAGAAACTAGCATGGCTGCATAAAGAACTCTCTGATAAATTGAAAGATAAAAAGTACAAGTATAAGAAGTGGAAAGAGGGGCACATACTGTAAGTAAGGCAGAATATCAGCAAATAGCCTTAGCCTGCAAAGATGAAGTGAGGAAAGGTAAGGCTCAAAATGAACTAAGGCTTGTGACCAAAGTCAAAAATAACAAAAAAAGCTTCTTTCAACATGTAAAAACAAGAAAAAAGTTAAGAAAATGATTGGTCCATTAGTGGGAGAAAGTGGCAAGAAGGTGACAAGCAACAGGGAGAAAGCAGAACTATTTAACTCATTTTTTGCATCTGTCTTTACACAAAGGGAAAAAACAGTTCAACCTATCAAAACAGTGCCATAAAAACAGAATAGAAACACAAGTTAAGATAGGAAAGAAAATGGTAAGTGAGCACCTGTCCAGCCTAGACTAGTTTAAGTCACCAGGACAACACCAAGCTGGCAGTGATAGACAACACTCCAGAAGACAGGCTTAAGGTACAGGACAATCTGGAAAGACCTGAACATTGGGTGCTATCTAACAAAATGAAATTCAGTGGTGAAAAAAGTAAGATTCTACATTTAGGCAGAACCTTGCTCAACAGCAGTAACTGAAAGGGATCTCGGAGTCCTAGTGGACAATCACTTAAATATGAACCAGCAGTGTGCTGCAGCTGCCAAAAAAGCCAACACAGTGCTAGGCTGCATTAACAGAGGGACAGAATCAAGATCATGTGAAGTATTAATACTACTTTACAATGCCTTGGTAAGGCCACACTTGGAATACTGCATCCAGTTCTGGTCACCACAATGTAAAAAAGATGTTGAGACTCTAGAAAGAGTACAGAGAAGAGCAACAAAGCTGATTAGGGGCCTACAGGCCAAAACATATAAGGAACAATTGCTGGAATTGATTATGTCTAGCATAATAAAGGGAAGGATGAGGGGTGACATTATAGCAGTGTTCCAATACCTCAGGGCCTGCCAGAAAAAAGAGGGAATCAAGCTATTCTCCAAAGCACCTGAAGGTAGGAGAAGAAGCAAAGGATAGAAATTAATCAAGGAGAGAAGCAACCTAGAACTAAGGAGAAACTTTCTGACAGTTAGAACAATTAATCAGTGGAACAACCTGCCTCCAGAAGCTGTGAATGCTCCGACACTGGAAGCTTTTAAGAAGGGACTGGACAGCCATTTGTCTGAAATGGTATAGGGTTTCCTGCCTATTATTATTATTATTATTATTATTATTATTATTATTATTATTATTATTATTATTATTATTATTATTACTACTACTACTATTATTATTATTACTATTATTATTATTATTATTATTATTATTATTATTAGCTATAAATAGGAAGTTGCAGGAAAATAATGGTGAAATATCACATCTTTCTCATTCAAGCTTACACTTTTGTGAAAATGTACAAATATATAAATGTGTATTGTGAATGCAAGGGAAGGGGTAATATATAAGTCATTTATTTGAGGGTGAAGACTCATTCTCTGAGCTTGTGGGCTGGTTTGCAAATGTTTCATTACCAGGCTAGGTAACATCTTCAGTGGAGTTTAGGTCATTTACTTGCTATCACAATTTGGTCTGCTAGTGTTGCGAAGCTGTCGCTGGAAACAGGGTATTCATAATATGTTGGATCAATGCTCATTGAAGAAAATAAGAACCTTCTGAGTTGTTTCCAAAAGAAAGAATAAAGTCCTGAATGAAGACAGATAGTAAATATCAAGGAGGTGGAAGCAGTCTGTTCCAGCTTGCCATTAGCACTAAATGAGAATAGAGCTTCTAATCCACTGTGCGTGCACATGCATATGGATTACTCTGCTTCTAATGATGAATAAGAATGTTTGTCCATCCTGTTTCAAAGAGATCAGTTGTTTTTGGCTCTGAAAACAGGATGTCTGTTATTTCAACTCTCTCTTCTCAAAGGTACAGCTGATTGATGCTGTCTGGAAAGGAAAATGAAGGATTGGCACTGCACTATTTGATAGAATGTATGAAAAAGTCAGGAGACAATTGCTGATGATAGTGTTTATATGTGTGCTAATTAAATTCTCATTGCATTATTCCTTATTGTGAATGGAGAGGGATCCAAATAAAAACATGACACTGTAAATATATACCTTCACGTAGGTTATTTAACAATTCTTTGAATTTTTCTTTATTAGTCTTGTCTAGAGATGTTAAGACCTGAAGCTAGATCTACATCGAGTTTTAATAGTTTTCTGGGATTAAATGCTGATTAATTTATGTTCTTGAAATCTTTCTCTATTTTGATCATATCCATTCCACAACATAATTTAATTTTGATTACTGAATTTAAGTTATAGCAAGGCATTTTCCAATGAAAAAAGAAACAGCAAGAGGAATTTAATAGTGAATGCAATTACACAGAGAATTACTGGTCTCTTGTTCACTGAATGTGCTCAAGTGGAGACTAGATAGCCATCTGTCAAACAACCTTTAATTTATTTTAATCCTATAATGAGCAGGGGGTTGAATTTGATGTCCTAAGTGTCCTTTCTAACTCCATGATTGTGTAATAATACAGCTTTGGAAATCATTATAGAAATAACTGGAAAGCTTGCTGTGTAAATCCTATACAATATAAAGTTTAATGTTTTTCCAGAAATGTTGATATTTTAGGTTCATCACAGCTGAGTATTAATTCTAAATTGCAAAGCTAAAGCTACCAGCCTGCACAATGAAAGGAAAATCTTGTATGTGATCATAGAAAGGACTTTTGTCAGTTAAAATCCATTTTAAAAATATTTTATTGATATGTGAATGATGAATGGCTAAAAGGAAGTCATATTAATATTAGAAACATGTGTTATATCTATAATTTTCTGATCCTAATGGTTTTCATTGATTTACCAATTGTTAAAAAGCAATGAATACAGATCTTCAACTCCATTGCTTTAGTAATCAAGGCAACGTTATGATACAACATCAGCTAAAGAAGGCATCGGGGAAAGCAGATGGCTATTTAGCATTTATGCATATCTTGCCATATGTTTGGAAAGCTAACAAAAATATCATTTTTTTAAAAAAATACAATTATAGTGAATTTTCTGAAAATGTGTATAAACAGAGCTCTAAATGTACAACTAATGTAGGAACATAGATGTATAGAAAGCTGCCTTACACTGACATTAATAATGTATGTAGCTAAATATTATTGACACTAAAAACAAACTTGAAATATTAATGTGGTATATACATATACACACAGTACTGTACAGATTATTCTAAAAAGTTGGTTCAAAAGGCATGAATGCAGCACCTTTTTTCCAAAGCTTTAAAGTAGCCAAATCTTTTTTTAGGTTTATATGGCAGATTGGAAGCTCTCCCAGCTATATCATCATGCTTATAAATGCATATTCTCTTCTTTCTTAGAATACAAAATAATTGTGGATGCACAACCATGTAGACATTCACAGAAACTTTGAAAAATGCACAAGCCTGGATAACAAAAATGTGATTGTTTTAGGAATTTAAAAAAGAAACAATTTGTATGTTGCTCCTTGTCTCTGAATCCTCTTTCAAACAATGTGTATCCTTAACACAGAGACATATATTAGAACCTATAACAATAAATGGATAGTAGTCAGAATATAATAAATGGGGAAAATCCATAATGAAATCTTAAAATAATTATAAAAAGAACAAATATTCCTTCTTTTTTTGGCCTACTCTCTGGAGACAATAAGAACTGAAGCATAACATGAGCTTTCACCAAATCCAACTTTAAGAAAAAACAATATTTTCAAAGGAAAAATAGATTTACCAGATTTTTTAAAAATAAAATTAATCTGAGACCTTGAACAATTTTCACTATACAGTATGTTGAATGTTCAGTCCATTCAGAGAAATCTGTAACTTTTCCAAAACTTGAATTTTCCAAACATGATTCGCCTTCCTCTGCAAATTAATTGCTGTTTCTTTCCCAAATTATTGAATAAAGATGTAAAAATATGTATACCTTTCAAAAATAATTTACTTTCCATGAAGATTTTACCCAACTAGACATGTTTAAAGACCTGAGAACTTTAAGGACAGCATTAACTATGGAACAGATAGAGCAGATGCCAGCCTGTGCAGGTATTATAAAAGATTTTCAGAAGAGGAAATTACATAGATCCTCTCAGGATTTAGCATGCAACAGGAAGCCTGGATAAAAGAGACCTCCTGCAGCCCCCCAAAACCTTGACTTATTGGTTGGGTGAGGATAAATGGAATTCTTAGCATGTGTATCATCTGGTGCAGATGAGAACAGAATTTTGATTGTTTGCCAAAATTCCTTGGTTAATGTTCCAGTTTTTTAGTGAATGTAATAGTTCATCTCATTTTTTTCTGCCACAATATTCACTGATCATTAGTTGATTGTCATTTGTTAAAATGCACTAGTTCTACCTTCCAGGTTCTGATTCCTTGGAATGTCTGTAGAAAACAATAAAGAATAAATGTAAATCATCTGAAATGGATGCTCACAGATGGTTTCAGTTGGCAGAAGGACATTGTTTATAGAAGATTTACAATGACTGGATTTAAGTCCACTGATTAACCTTCCTGCAGGATCTGAGCATAAGATGAGTCGGGATACCCTTTAAGCTGATCACCCTAAGTCCAAATAGCTACATCTCTACTTCAAAATGGAGGGAAAATTAAACTTTCATCTTGTATTTTTTTCTTTCAAAACCTAGCATGTTGAGAAAATGATAGAGACAAATTGGTTCCCAAGATTTCTATTATTTTTTTCTAATTAAATCCAAAATTCAAAATCCTTGTTCAAATCATGAATGATGACTGTTAACAATTTCCATTAGATAAGACATAGGAAAAAATATAGGAAAATACAATTTTCATTTTTTATTGATATTGACAGGATGAAATTGGAAGCTTGTAAAATTATTATTTAATGCTTTTGTGTGTTGGCTACAAAACATGTAAAATCATCTACTTAAAAATGGTTTTTTCTATGCTATAAAATTAGAACTTTGCACACATGAAATCCAAATCTAAACTTGTGTCATCCTGATGAAAATATTCATGGATTTTTAATTTAGTTCTGAACTTTGTTACTTGTGTATAATTTAGTTTTGGAGTGATGATAAAGCTCCATTCCTAGGCAAGGATTAATTGTGTAAAATAGGCCAAGCTGCTCAATGTCTCATGGCCCATATCACTGGATATGCATGGTTGTTGATAAAGAAAGTTGTTGAATGCATAGCAGCTTTTAATTATTTTTATATTAACATTTCCAGAAATTCTTGTAGGACTTATTATTGATTACACTTTACATTACATTACAAAACTGTGCATTTTATTCACATTTAAACAGCACTTCTTCTACAGGAATGGAGACATAGTTGTCCTATATCCCCTATAAATACATTTAGTGATTTTATATAATTGTCCTAAATAATGTTTCAGCTAATTTATAATTCTTTTTTTCCAAGAAAATATTGATTTATCTTTTGGATAAATTTGTGGTTTTAAGATACACAACAAACTGGTTGCCTACTTTTTGGAATTAATTACAAATTATGGTCATATTTTTCTGACATGAATTCATGTATACAGTGGTATAGGTTTCATCCATGGAGAAACAACATCTTCATGAAATTAAGGAACAAACCAAAGGTCCTTAAGACAACAGCTGTGGCTCTTTGCTACTGGGTGAATATACCTGCCCAGTCTGGTATAAATCAGTACATGCTGGGAAAGTAGATGTTGCTCTGAATGGAGCTAGCAGAATTATTACTGGATTCTTTAAACCTATCCCCCTAGATAAGATCTACCACCTAGCTGGCATTGCCCACCTGCTGTTTGTAGAAAAGCAGCAACATACAGAGAGAGGCTTAAATCATCTATATCTAGAGAACCCCTGTTCTGTGGCCTACAACCAGCTCATTAGAAATTAAAATTCAGGAAAATCATCCTTAAGTTGATAGAAGACTTGGAAGAATTTGAAAGCAGAATGGACCTATGAAAAGCAACAATGAACCAACAGTGGATGAAACCAGTTGAGGAGCTGGAACCTGAGTCAGATGAAAACTAGGAAGTGTGGAAATTGTTGAATAGACTGTGCATGGGTACAGCAAGATCCAGATCCACCCAGAAACAATGGGGCTATCCAGTGCCTTCTGCCCTTTGTGATTGTAGTGACATGCAGACAACACTATGTATACCTGCCTTTGCACATCGGAATACCTCTAGTTTTCTATGTGTCTGTATTATTGGTTTAAATATAAGGGCAAAATAAATTCCTGGGATTTCTTGTTGGGTTTGGTTCCCATATTAGTATCATTGTCTTGTTAATTTTTTATTGCTCTGTGATCATCTATTTCAGCTTTGGTAATTGTCTTTATGCAAGCATGGATCTATTTGAGGAAATGAAGACTCATTTTTCATTATAGCTTATTAACAATATATTTGAGTTGTGAGAGGGGGGCAATCAACTTTCTTCTGGTTTTTTTTTAGTAAGTGGGAATTGATCTGACCATACTGATTGTCTATTGAGTTTTTTTAATTGATAGTTGCAGCTTGAGCTTGTTGATGTGCAACAAATTAATATGTCAAGTATAAATTATTTTTAAAAATCTGAACAATAATTTCACATTTTTTTTAATAATTTTTCTTAGGTAACCTCTGATCCAGTTCAGATTCCTTTAGATATATTGTTTTATACTGTGTCACATGACAGTCTACCATATTATGATATAATATTAACACATGATTTATGTAAAGAATCTTTATGATTTTAAGTAATACCAGACCAAAGATAAAAGGTAAAAAGTAACAACTTATTATCAATTCCACGCATATAGATATCCATTTTTTTAAAAAATAATAATAATTCTAATAGCAGATTATATATAATGTAAGGTAAAATACAACATTGATGGGTTCCTTCATGCATCCCTTAGTAAATCACAACATGTGAAAAAGTATACCATTTCTAATTCCCTATTTGAAGGGTAATTATATCACATTGTAAACAATTTAATAACAATGGGAAGTTGTTTGGCTTTGTACATGGACTGCAATCTGAAAGCTGGCAAAAACGAAAGTTAGAAAAATGTTATAACTAAGTACATAGTGGAACCGACAATATAGCATAAGATAAAAGCAGGTTTAAAAAAAGATACCACCACACACCAATACTTTGCCACTGGCTGTGAGATGCTGAGAAACTGAAAAATCATGGGCCCAAAAGTGTCAATCTAAATTTACCCCTTCAATATCATTTTTTAGGGGTTCCAAAAAGTTGCTTATCTCTTTTCATTAGGAATTTTCTGACGTATACCATTGCACTATGAGAGACAATTTCCAAAATTTACTTAAAACTTTGCTTTTTGTAGTTTTATCCCCTATATCCAAGCAAAGAAAGGATTGTTGCCCAGAATTTGAAATTAAGGACAATTTATGAAAGTAATTTGCTAGTATAAATTATGTGAACCAATAAACCTATATCAGCGGACTTATTTTGTTTTAAACTATTCTTCCAATGTACCTCAACTATAATTATTCATATATTCTTCAAACATTTGGTTAAATGTGGCTGTGTCTACTTACAAAGAATCTAAATTGAAAAAACTGACCTAATGTCATATTTAAGTACTGCTCTAATATTTGACTAGCAAGTAACTATCATATGAAGTAAAACAGGATTAAAGAAAAGGATTAATTTTATTTTCATGCAATTTTAGAATACTACTGAGATTGTATTTTGGAAATTTTATAACCAAACATATATAACACCATTGTTGCCATTTTCTACAGCATCTGAGTGTGTGGAATCAACAGACCATGACTACAGCTGCTGTCTTTGTATGTTTTAAATTAATTTGTTTAGCCAGCTATAAGAATTTAGGCTTTTTAAAAAAAAAATCTTCCAGCTGTTTTTCCTATTCAAGACTCATTACAATTCTGTATGTATATGAATGGTGATGAGAAGCTTACATATTCACAGGTTTAAGTATAAAGTAAATATTTGTATTATATCTCTTAGACATGTCAGAATGCTAGGACATTGTACAACTGGAAAACGGATGGCATGGACTCCATGTGCCTTTCAATACTTAGATTTCTAAAATACAGACTTTTCAAAATTAAGACAATGCCAGACGACTTCTTGGATATTTTCAGAAAACTTTGTCTAAGATTTCTTTATCTTGTTGTAGTTCAGAATGCTTGTATTGCAGAAATTGTATAATGCTATAAAAAGCAGTTCACATGATGTAATCTCCATAGAAGGGTTATGGAAAATGGTTGCTTACATATTAATATTAATATTCATAATCTTATTCTGTTTTCCATTAGATAATTATTATTCTTATAACATTGGTAATATATTATTAAAGGGCAGATACTGTTTTTATGTGAAGAAAAGTGAAAGAATATTGCAGAACAGAAAACAGAAGCAATGGTAGTACTAGAGTGGTGATTTTGTAATTTAATTCATTCATATCATCTTTCTTCATAATACTTTTAGTTTGTACTTTTGGAAGTTTCTGTGTCCTCCTAAATTTCTTTTGCTGCTTTCCTTTTCTTGTGTCCATTTCTACCAAGATATACACTTGGTTAAAATAATCTATCCTTTATTAGGTAAAGGTAAAAATTTCCCCTTTCCAGTGATATCCAACTCTAGGAGAAAGATGTCAACGCTGCTAACATCGAATGTTATTGCTTGACAAGAGATGAAGAAGTAGCTATTTCATATGTTAAACTTGTGTATTGCTTTAAGACTTGTGTATTGTTTTAGTTTAAGGTTAGGAGAGGGGATGAGTAGGATTGCACTTTTCAAGGCCATCTCTAACTAAGAAGATAAGGCTTTGGCGGGTCTTCTACGGAAGGGAAACTGATTCTTTAAATTAATTGGAGAATATGATTAATGACAAAATTAGAAAGGTGGAGAATTGTGTTTTAATATATTGTGCAAGGGGCAGAGATTTCAGATTCCAGCTTCTTTCAAGCAAGCATCTGCTGGTGTATTAGGCTAATAAAGGACTTTTAAGGTAAACAATGTCTCACAGTCACTTGAAAAGCCCATACGTCAGAAATTTGACATCAAGCTGGAATCCACACTACTTTTTAAACTAATTAGGGAGTCCCAACCTCCCGTCACTGTTTCCAAGCTTCGGAGGCAGTCTGGCAAAGAGTTGGGGAAGTTCCCATAATGGAGGGAGTAAAATTGCTTGAAGCCAGCTCCCCGGCACCAGCAGCCACCCCAGTGGGGGAAGGGCCAGCAAAGAATCTGGCAGGGAAAGAGTTTCAGCAATCCTCCCAGCTGGGAGCTAGACCCAAACAACCAGGAGAATTTGTCTGGTCATCAGAGTGGATTAAGCCCAGCAGAGACTCCAGGAGCCTCTGAGCAGCCAGGCCAGCTGAGATTGAATACTTGGGTTAGTGGAAAATCCTGTCTGCAGATCAGACTGCTTGCCAGACCCAGGAGTCCCCTGCCAAGCCCTTCAGACCCATAGAGACCCCAGCCTGGGGCCTCTGCAGCAATGGGAGTTTGGGGAGCCCCCACAAGTGAAAAGCCAACAACCTCTGAGCTTGCCCCAGCTAATAGAAGCCTTGCAACAGCTGGGGGTGGTGCAGAAGCCTGGAGATCAGGAGCTGGTGGAGGACAACAGCAAGGGTGGCAGCAGTAGGACCCAAACATGCAACCCCTGAATATACAGCAGGACCAGAGGGGCCAGCAGCAGGGGGGGCTGGCAGCCATTAAATCAGCAACCAGAGTGGGGCCAGCAGCCACTGAAGACACAACAACAGCAGTGGGGGCCCTGGCAGCCAGTGAATCAACAACCAGGTGGGGGCCAGCAGCAGTGGGGGCCCCAGCAACCATTGATCCAACAACCAAGGGGGGACAGCAGCAATGGGGGCCCCAGTAGCTGTTTAACCAACAACTAGGGTGGGGCCAGCAGCAATGGGGGCCCCAGCAAACAATGATGAGCCCACCCTTCAGAGCAACCTTCAATGGGGACCCAGAGAAACTGATTTTTTTCCTCAACCAAGTACGCTCTCCATTGAATCTCTGGGGTCACTCTTACCCAGACCCGGGTGCGATGGTCGATGTGATTGCATCCAACCTAGAGGGAGAAGCATCTGAATGGTTGAACAACTTATATAACGAGCAGGCCCCTGAATTGGAGGGCCCCCACCTTTTCCTCCTGGGGCTGATGGAAAGATTTGAGGACCCATCCATTGCTTTCAAAGCAGAAGAGCAAATCCATAAGTTAAAGCAAGCTGGCCTGCCTGCCCTAGAGTACATGCAGGAGTTTCAAAAGATGGCAGATTGGATAGATAGATGGCCTGAGCAATTAATGATTTATCTTTTTACAGAAGGGCTAGACGACCACCTTTCTCAGGCATGTATCTACCGAGCTGTACCTGACCAGCTGCATGAATGGTACCAGGCAGCAGTGAAATTAGATGTCCAGCTCGCCCGTTATAAAAAGCCTCCCCCACCTGAAGCTGCACCAAAACCAAGATCCAGATGGCTACCACCACCCCAAAAACCCCCAACGACTGCTACTACCGAAAGACCTAGACCACCTACAGGTCCGTCAATCAAGTGCTTTCAATGTGGACAGCAGGGACATCGAGCAGCAAACTGCCCAGTTCCTTACCTGCAACAGCAGAGTAGACCAGAACCAACAACGAGGAAGAAACCCGCACAGCAGCCATTGAGAGAAAAGTCCAACTGGGCCACCCAGGAGCCCATTACCCAGGTTATGTCCCCCACCCAGGAGGATGCTGGCCCACCAACTGGGCCCACCCCCACTTTACCTGGTTTTGACAGCGACGATGAAGGGGAGAATGACCTGATGGTGAGTCGATGCATCCTACCTTTTTTACTGCTTGCTAAACTCATAATCCCTAAGTCAGGGGCACAAGTAGACCTGAAAGTGCTACTCGATACCAGCTGCTCCCGATGCATCATTAGCCTGTCATGTGCCTTGAGACTGGGCATACGGGCCAAGCTGCTCTTCAAACCTGTGAAGTTCGAGCAAGCCGATGGCTCCCTAATGGGAGGGACTTTAGTCACACAATTAACAGAGCTGCAGAATCCACCAACAAAATGGTGGAACAATACCTTAGATGCTACGTCTCTTACCAACAAACAAACTGGACTGACCTCCTCCCTTTTGCAGAGGTGGCTTACAATAATTAAGTACATAGCAGCACCAGCTACAATCCTTTCTGTGTAGCCACAGGGAAAGAATTCAACCCCATACTGGAATACGCTCAGTTATCCTCCGCTTCCCAGACTCTTGATCATTGGGTGAGGGGTTGGGAAGAAGTTTGGAAAAATACAAAGGTGGCCTTAAAAACACATTTGAGACCTACAAAAAGCAAGCTGACAAAAAGAGAGTTCCCCAAAGAACATTCCAAGTTGGGGAAAAGGTCTATTTGTCGACCAAATACTTACGCCTTAAACTACCCAATAAGAAATTGGGACCGAAATTCTTGGGGCCTTTCCCCATTGTGAAAATCATCAACCCGGTCACAGTAAAATTGAAACTACCCAGACTTTTGGGGAAAATTCACCCAGTGTTCCATTGTAGCTTGTTGAAACCTTTTCGAACATCCACTTTAAGACCAACCCCTAAGAAAGCACCTGGACCCCTCGTAGTAGCAGGTCAGACCCATTATGAAGTGAAATGTATTCTTGGCTCTAGAATCTTTAAGGGGAAATTGCAATACCTAGCACAATGGAAGGGATACCCATTGTCTGAAGCCATTTGGTTGAAATCTACTGATGTGAAAGCTGGCAGACTTATCAAAAGGTTTTATGAGAAACACCCCAACAAACCAAAAGCCAGTTCCTAACCTGTGTTATGTTTACATTAAAGGATCTGTCCTTTTTGTAAGGGGGCCGGATGTCAACACTGCTAACATCAAATGTTATTGCTTGACAAAAGATGAAGAAGTAGCTATTTCATATGTTAAACTTGTGTATTGCTTTAAGACTTGTGTATTGTTTTAGTTTAAGGTTAGGAGAGGGGATGAGTAGGATTGCACTTTTCAAGGCCATCTCTAACTAAGAAGATAAGGCTTTGGCAGGTCTTCTAACGGAAGGGAAACTGATTCTTTAAATTAATTGGAGAATATGATTAATGACAAAATTAGAAAGGTGGAGAATTGTGTTTTAATATATTGTGCAAGGGGCAGAGATTTCAGATTCCAGCTTCTTTCGAGCAAGCATTTGCCAGTGTATTAGGCTAATAAAGGACTTTTAAGGTAAACAATGCCTCAGAGTCACTTGAAAAGCCCATACATGGGAAACTTGACAACAGTGCTCATCTCTGTTTCTTAGCTGAGAGAGCCAGCATTATCTGAAGACATTTCCATGGTCATGTGACCAGCATGACTATATGCCAAGGGCATGGAATATTGTTACTTTATCACTGTAGTGTATCTGTTTATCTACTCTCATTTGCATGCTTTCGAACCACTAGATGGGCAGCACCTGGGATAAGTAATGGGAGCATGGCACTTGGTCTCAAACCTGTGATATCAGTTTTCTAGCTGACGAGCTTACAATCTTTAACTGCTGAGCTATTGCACCCTCTATATTAATAACTTTCCACTAATTTTCACTAGGTCTCTTACCTTTAATCATACAAAGCAAATCCACCATGCTTCCTCAGTTATTGTAATTACTTTCTTTGTTATTGAACTCAGGATGCTTTAAAATTAAGAAAGCAGGTATATCTAAAGTAGTTGCTACCTAACTAAGACAATAACCTTAATCAAATTTGTGATTAGAGAATGTACTAATACCTCCTCAAATGTTTGAAGCAACTGAAATATATTTTCTATCTTTTTTAATTTAGCAGTGCAATCATATCTTTATAATATTGTTGTAAACTGAAGGTACACTTTTAAAATATATTTTTTTAAAATATGGAATAGTGCAGTCAGCCACCTCCTATGTTTTGGAAACTAAATACAATACCATCAGTCTTTCATTTTTTCTGGACCAAGAGAAATAGTAGCTCATCTTTGTTCCCAAGATTGTCAGGCTAACAAATGAAATTGAAGCCCCACCCTTTTCTGCATCTTGAAGAGGAAAAGAAAAGAAGGGGTGTTCTCTTACCTGAACGCCTTTTCTTAGCATTATGATGGAGAATCCACGAATGGGTTAACTCTGTCTTCCTGCCCAATTAGACTAAGTCAGTCAAACTTGCCATGCCTCTCCTGGGCCAGGACACCTCCCAGTCATGACGAAGGCGAAGCAAATGATGACAGTCCAACATGTTGGCTCCCATACCCCTGACACAGGACCTGACGGACACTAAGGGGTGGGTGTGGATTCTCCATCATCATGCTGAGAAAAGGCATTCAGGTAAGACAATGCCCCTTCTCCAGCATGATAGATGGAGAATCCATGAATGGGACATACCAAAGCTGCCCTGTCCCTATGGGAGGGAATCAGTCTGGGCCTGTGTCCCACCCTTTGGCACTATCTGTTGCTGCACTCTCCAGCCAAATGAGGTGTCTGCGGAGGCAAACCTATCCAGGTTATAATGCCTCACAAAAGGGGAAGGCGAGCACCATGTCACCGCCCTACAAATGTCCTCAATGGATGCCTGTGTTGCCCAAGTTGCAGAATTTGCAGCACTATGAGTGGAGTGAGCAGCGATATGCCTGGGAAACTGACAGGGAATGAGATTGGTACACCCCTGCAATACAAGCCCTGATCCACCTGCCTATAGTGGAGGAAGAAACCTTCCGCCCCATAGTAGAGGGTTGAAAGGAAACAAAAAGGGCTTCCGACTTGTGAAAAGATGCTGTCCACTTAATATAGTGGCATAAAGCCCAGCAGACGTCCAGAGTGTGCCTTTGCTGTTCCAAAGCATGAGATGGATGAGGACAAAAATCCAGCAAAATGACTTCCTGTGCTCTATGAAACAAGGTTTTGACCTTAGGAATAAAGGAGGGTTCCAATCGAAGGACAGCATGAAAAATGCATAAATCCTGCCTAACAGAGAAAGCTGCCAATTCAGAAATGCATCTAGCTGACATGAGGGGTATCAAGAAGGCCACCTTAATTGTCAAGAACCGCAGAGTACAGGTCCTGATGGGTTCAAATGGAGGAGAGGTAAGGGCCTGCAAGACCTGTGACAAATCCCAAGAGGGATACCGGTGAACCACTGGAGGTTTGGTGTTGGTCGCTCCTTTGAGAAATGAGCGTACCATAGGATGTTGAGCCAATGCCTCTGAATTGCCTCATGTAAATACGGTGGAGAGAGCTGCTACTTGTTGGTGGATGGTATTGGGCACTGAGCCCTTGTTAAGCCCATCCAATAAATAGTCAAGATCCTTGGGATAGTAATAGCCGAAAGATCTAACTGGTTCTTTGCACACCAACTACAGAAATAGCCCTGGGAAGATAAGGTTGGTCATCCTCATCCCCCTCAGGAGACCAGACCCTCTGGGAAGATGAGGGAGGAGGAGCAAGCTGTGGCCCAAATACAGAGTCCTCTGCCAGAGGAGAAGAGACCTGTTGAGCGCCCATCATGCCTTGTTACTGGGCCTTGGCAAACTGTCTTTCTAAGGCCTAGTGCCTCCTGCTGGCCTCTTTCTCTGCCACCTTGGAGGACCTTTTGCCAGAGATGGCCTTGGCTTTGGCCTTGAGCTTTCCAGCAGCCTCCAGTTTGGAGGATTTATGCTTTGATTGTGCAGGAGTGGTAGGGGCACCATGTGAAGCCTGAGGTGCAGTTTTGTCTGCCATCACAATTGGGAGATATCTCAGTGGAATGCTGAGATCACCTCAATGATAACAGCCAGCTCACTAGTCCTAGTTGGTGGCGGCGAGGCCAAGAATGGCACGTCCAGTACACATCTTCTGTTGGAATGGACAATGAGACAGCTAGGTTGAGGCCTAGAGCTACAGTTGAAGCCTCCTGTACTTGACCATCCACTTTGAAAGGTTTCAGGCAAGGCAAACAATGATTGTGCTAAAGTCAGAAGGGATCCGAACTCAGAACCCTCTGCAATGATTGGAAGAGAAGAAGCCTGAAAAAGGACCCCTGCAACTGACCAGAGGCTCAGGGACCAATGTCCCTGAGATGGGAGGCAAGGTAAACCCTTTTGAAGTCTGTGGTTTTGGGGGGGCTGAAATCTACCCCGCTCTTCTCAGAAGCTAGCAAAGAAGGCTGCACAAGCCTTTTCAGAGTAAAAGCAATGCAATTGCGGCGCCCAAAATGGTGTCTGCTACTGCTGGTAGTGAAAAAAGAAGCAACCTGTCCTTCCCCCTTAATTCAGGAGAGAAGGCAGGCAGTTCTGAGAGTCTTCGCATGCCTCTGATGCTATTGGCATGCTTAAAAAGGCAACGGAGGCTTTCTGAGGAAGAGCCTCCTCTTGGCAGCTGCTGGTAAGCTGGAATTCAAAATGGTGGACGCAACTAGCATGCTGCAAAAAAACAGCCTGGGGCTTCTGAGAGACTGCAGCTCAATCAGAGCTGCAGCTGGAAAGAGAAGGGCAAACTCTGATCCTGAGAAGAACTACAGCGAATGCTATCTAATTGAGAAACCTTCCCCACGACTTGCAACAGTGAAACAGTTGAAACCTCCAGAAGGCTACAGCTCAATCAGAGCTGCAGCTGGAAGGAGAAAAGCAAACTCCGATCCTGAGAAGAACTACATCAAATGCTATCTAATTGAAGAATCCATTATATATATATATATATATATATATATATATATATATATATATATATATATATATATATATATATATATATATATATATATATATATATATATATATATATATATATATATATATATTACCATGTCTATTCTGGGCACAGACTAAGTCGTGACTGGGAGGTGTCCTGGCCCAGGAGAGACATGGCAAGTTTGACTGACTTAGTCTAATTGGGCAGGAAGACAGAGTTAACCCATTCATGGATTCTCTATCTATCATGCTGGAGAATAAGAAATCCAATAAGTGATGCATCCAGTCAAAAGGCTTTCTATCTTGTGGGACCATTTTTCTCTCTCCAAAGCATACCCCATGAACCACTGTTATATATAACCAACTCCTAAGTGGGTATTTGGAAAAATCTAAGTCCTACATTTTTAAGAAATTCCTAGAATATTGGAAGCTTGGCATATCTTTTTTCTCCCCTTCATTTCTTCTGAGAAATTTGCTTCAGCTTAAAATGCAAATTAAGCCATTGGCCAGTGGAATCAATGGAGTGAAAAAAAAATCACTCTTTAGATTGCATTAATGACAGTTTTCCAGAATGAGCCAAGTCCAAGCCCTTTTTTAGCTATGCTTAGAAACTACTGCGGGAGGATTGGTCTTTCTCATTCTGAATAAAATCTTCTAGTGGCTTCTTTATTACACTGAGAAAGCTGAATGACAGCTCACTGTCAGCCTTCCTGAATCTCTGCAATAAAAACTTTTATAGGCCTCCATCCATTATGTTGATTGTCAGCTGTGGAAATCAAAGTACTTCTTTACTTCATAAGGATTGTCTTCTGTGTGGCTCAGCTTTGTTCCTTTGGGTTTTTCCTGTTCATCCTGAGCTAAGGAAAAGAATGAGAACACCAGAGCAGATAACCTATCTTTATTTTGTCTAGCATACAGTGTTAGCTTGTCTTAAGGAAACTCATTAAATCCTTTAAAATATTTAAAGTTATACAGAAACCCACACTTTTTATTAGTTGACTCATATAATTGACTGTAATTTTACTTACAGTCATAAAAATATCCCTATTTTTTTCATTTTTAATTTATACAATTATCTGAGACAGGACTGCTGCCTGATATGTGACAATACAGTTTTTATTGATTCACTAAGAAGCAACTGATAAATATCTCAATAAAACAAAAATACTGTTGGTGTGGATGAACTTTTCTCTTTCATTTTCAGTGTTTCATAGTTTTGATTCCTGCTTTGAATCTTTTTACAGTTTGTAAATTCAGCAAGACACATCTGCACGACAATTTATCAGCATGTTCATTTTCACGGTTTTTTAATCTATGAAGTTCTGTTTCCATTTTTCCTGCATATTAATGATTTCAGGTAATATTCTCTGCTCTTTTTCTCTCTAATAACTATACATAACAGCTGATTTCTAAATTTTGAAAACTGGGATTTCAGTTGCAAATACATCTGACTCATGCATCATTTTGAGACATTCAAACAGACAATAGTATGAGCCGAACTAGTTTTTTTCACCCATCTATATGGACTTTGTGTTAAAGGAATAGCTGTGTATACATGTGTTTTTATATAGATTTAGGGAACACATACATTTAATTATTTACATTATAAGCCAAAACCTCTTCCTATTTCTGAATTTAAAATTGAATGCTAAAACATTTCTACCTACTTGAAAGTGTAAGCATATTAAATAGGTCTTTTCAAAAAGTTCTGATTATTATTATTTTTAGCTTTCAATATTTTTTTATTCTGTACAAAAATTCCTGCCAAATATTTCAAAAACATGCCAACAGTAAAATAATTTGGATATACTATTTCCCAATTAAATTATTTTTGGCAAGTTTTGTATTTGGAAGCAGATGAGAAGAGAATCATTTTGCTATCATTGACCAGTTAGTATAGTAACCTCACTGCACATTTATTCCAGTGTTTTTCTCAATGAATAAAATAGAGTAAAAAATAAAAACCATTAAAATTTATAGCACACATTGATGTCATTCAAGTACAAATTTTTACCTCCAGCCATCTGTTGAGCACTTAAAATAAATAACTGAAATCTATGAACGAAATAGTTGAAAATAATATTTGGATTTATATAAATCCCACTGAAGCTGCATAAAAAGCCATGTTTTATAGGAATAAATACAACAGATATTACTACAATTTGGCAGTGCTTTTATGCACATTTTTGTCCTGAAGGCTTGTACACCTAATAGGTATAGAATCTAACCATAATCTTATTCAGGCAAGTATTGAATACCTAATCCAAATTGGAGCCTCTATTGTCATAATAATTTCAGTTTATCACCTCTCACTTCAACATTCCTGTTCCCTTTTACTCTTCCATGAGGCTTTCATGCCTCAGCTGTGTTCAAGCTAGTTCTTGTTCATGAATTCTAAACTAAAGTTATGTTTATAGGTCATCATTCTATAGTCAATATGGAGACTGCTTTAGAAAGAAGGTTGTAGTTTATTAAAGAGGAGAGCCAGACAGAAAGATGGCTCTAGCAGAGCTGACCATCTTTAGTAGGGAGTGGTGGGTTTTTATACCTTCTTGAACTTTTGTTTGGAGTTGTTCCTGTGGCATGAACTTTGACCTGAGTCTGAGTGTGCCTTTCTGGTATTCTGATTGTGGTGAGTTGTTCCTATTATGTCCCAAAGGTCATATGTGACTAGGTGGTTCCGCCCCAGGCGCCTAATGGACCCGGAACGGTTCCAGACGGCGCTTGGGTCTATACCTATCCCCCTCACTCACAGCCTGGCTGATGCCTTGGTGGATGCCTGGGAAAGGGCTGCCACCGAGGTGCTTGACCATGTTGTACCCTTCTGACCCCTGACCTGGCGCAGATCCCAGTGGGCTCCATGGTTTTCTGTGGAGCTCCGGGAGATGAAGCGTAGGAGACGGGGTCTAGAGAGCTGTTGGAGATCCAGCCGATCCAAATTTGACCGATTGCAGTTAAGAATCTTTATAAGGTCTTATCTTGCGGTGATGAGGACGGCTAAGGCTAATTACTTTGCTGCCCTCATCGCGTCCACAGATAATCACCTGGCCGCCCTGTTTAGGGTGACTCACTCCCTTCTTAACCAGGAGGTGAGGGAGGATCCCTTACAGGGACGGGCCGAGGAGTTTAGTTATCATCTGATGGACAAAATCGCTCAAATCTGGGCTGGTTTGGACTCTGACTGGGCAGAGTCTGACGTGGAGGAATCGGACAGTCTTGAGCATGTTATCTGGACTGAGTTCGATCCTGTTTCCCCTGATGATGTGGACAGGATGACGGGGAGGCTGAGCTCCACCACCTGTTTGTTGGACCCGTGCCCCTCCTGGATGGTTTATGCGGCCCGGGAGGAGACACGAGGCTGGTTCCAGGCAGTAATAACTGCTTCCTTGAAGGAGGGTATCTTCCCTGCTGCCTTGAAGGAGGCGGTGGTGAGACCCCTCCTCAAGAAGCCTGCCCTGGACCCGGCTGTTTTAAATAACTATCGTCCGGTCTCCAACCTTTACTTTTTGGCGAAGGTTGTTGAGAGTGTGGTGGCGCATCAGCTTCCTCTGTTCCTGGAGGAAACTGATTATCTGGACCCGTACCAATCGGGTTTCAGGCCCGGGCACAGCACGGAGACGGCATTGGTCGCACTGGTGAATGATCTCTGGCGGGCTCGGGACAGGGGTTGTTCCTCTGTCCTAGTCCTATTAGAACTCTCAGCGGCTTTTGATACCATCGACCATGGTATCCTACTGCGGCGTCTCAGGGGGTTGGGAGTGGGAGGCACCGTTCTACGGTGGTTCTCCTCCTATCTCCTGGGCCTCTCACAGTCGGTGTTGATGGGAGGGCAGAGATTCGCCCCAAGGCCTCTCGTTTGTGGAGTTCCTCAGGGGTTGGTTCTCTCTCCCCTCCTGTTCAACATCTATATGAAGCCGCTGGGTGAGATCATTCGTGGTTTCAGGGTGGGGTATCATCAGTATGCTGATGATACCCAAAAAATTTTCTCCACCCCGAACCAACCCAGTGATGCCCTCGCCGTGATGTCCCGTTGTCTGGAAGCGGTCCGGGTCTGGATGGGGAGAAACAGGCTTCGTCTCAATCCTGCCAAGACTGAGTGGATGTGCATACCGGCATCTCGGGTCAACCAGACTATTCCATCTTTAACGATGGGGGGTGAGGTGTTACCCCCCCGTTGATAGGGCTCGCAACATGGGCATTCTCCTGGATTCACGGCTCAATTTTGAAGACCACATAGGAGCCGTGACCAGGGGGGCTTTTGCCCAGGTTCACCTGGTGCACCAGTTGAGACCCTACCATGACAGAGATGCCATACGCACAGTCACTCATGCACTCGTGACCTCCCATTTAGACTACTGAAACGCTCTCTACATGGGGCTGCCCTTGAGGACCACTTGGAGGCTTCAACTGGTGCAGAATGCAGCCGCACGAGTTGTGATGGGGGTTTCCCGATACTCCGATGTAACACCTCTACTCCGCGAGCTGCATTGGCTTCTGGTTGCCCTTCAGGTGAGATTCAAGGTGCTGGTGATGACCTATAAAGCCCTAAATGGCTTGGGTCCGGGATATTTGAGGGAACACCTGCTGCCAGCATCAAGCTCCCTTCATCCTGTGCGCTCCCACGGGGAGGGCCTTCTCACGATACCGCCGGTTAAGGAATGCCGGCGGGTTATTCCCAGGGGAAGAGCGTTCTCTGTGGGCGCGCTGGCCCTATGGAACCAACTCCCCATGGAACTTAGGACTGCCCCCGACCTTCGCTCATTTCGCAGGGACCTGAAAACTTGGCTCTTCAAGCTCTCTGGCCCAGGCTGAGGGGTTTTAATTTTTTATTGGGTTTTAGTTTTAAATTTCAGGGACTTGAATTAATTAATTGTTTTAATTGATTTTAATTTTTGTATGTTATGTTTTTAATTTTCCCTGTAAACCGCCCTGAGTCCTACGGGAATAGGGCGGTATATAAATTTAATAAAATAAATAAATGAAAATAAATAAATAAATATCCTACTTCCCTGGGGGTGTGGCTGATAACTATGTCCTGTGTTGGATTTTTTTTTTTTTGGGTGTGAGGGATTGTTGATTCTAGGGATCTTTGTCTTTCTAATCCAATCAGCTCTAAGCTTCCAGGTGCCAGTCTTTCTGAAAAGATTATGATATCTGCATTTCTACAGAGCTGGTTTCTGCTTAGGGGAGGGAAACTTGGGGCTATTAAGAAAAACTGGGCATGTTTTTCTGCCTTTTTAAGATCCTTTGAGGAAATATAATATTCTGCCCTTTTAATGTTTCCTTCTCTGGGGGGGGCTGACTTCCCACAATGCAAAGACTTTTTTCTGTTGTTTTATATTTTTAATTGTGTTTTGCAACATTTGTATTCTATGAGTTTTCTCTGAATGAGAATAAAAAGTAATTAAACAAGAGAAACATGGGTTATTTTTCCCATGTCAGATATTAAACATCTGTGGTTGTCAAACTTACAACTGAAAGATGAGGGAGATTTCAAATAGCTTAAAAATGAACAGTGATATGACAGTTGGCAGTTGCAGGAGAGGAAAAGTTGGCTCAAGACAGGAAGGCTAATATGAAGTTAGTACTTGAGGAAAGAAGAAAGTTGTGCTGTTGTAAAATAGGCAGTAGAACTCAGCATCAGAATGTTTAAAGTGATATCTAAGCATGGAGAAATGAAAGACTGTATGTATCATTTGTTTCTGGTTTAAAGAGATTATTAAAAATGGAGATTAGTGAAATCTGATCAGAGTGTTATGTTCCTGGGAGATTGGCTAGGTTAAATTATTATGTTAAGAGACAAAACAATGCATATCTAAGCATAATAACTCAAAGCAGTTCCATCCTTAAACTCAGAAAGAAACAAAATTCAGAAATCAAGTCTTGCTAAACATCTTATTTTATTCTAAAATAATGTTTCCTGAAAATGAAATGTCTATGACTTAGTAACCAAGCGTCTGCGTTTCTATAAACTAGACAGGCTTATTTGGGCGGTAGCTATTATAGGTTTTAGAGTGAATTTACTATTTCTTGGGACAATGTTATTAAATAATATGGTTCTTTTTCTTTTTAATGGAACAGAAATGCAACAGGCACACCTATCATCTGCAATTAGGTAAGTGCTCAGACAATTTTTCCCGTGGTTTACATATAACTAGAAAACTCACTGGTATGTAACCATAAGTATCATTTTTATGACACTTTATTAAAATGATTTTGTATTAGAATTTCTGGCATTTTGTAAAAGTATATGAATACTGCAGCTGAATAGCACAAACCTTAAGTGTGACTTTGCAGAAATCTTGAGTGTTTATGTTTTCAGTAGACCATCATAACTATTTTGGTCAGTTTAATAATGACAGCCATAACTGATGCAATACTGCCATTAGTTATAATATGGTCTTCTGCTTCAAGAACTAAAATCAGTTTCAAAAGTTAGGGAGAAATGGCTTTGCCAAAATGGATTCTACTTCAATACTGATGGCATCCTGGCTTGCTTGTGGTCTTTTCTGCTTACATCACCACATCCATAACATAATAAGCAGGCATATACATAGAATGAAGGCTATTGCTAAGCACATTGGTTTGTGCTTAAATTGTAAGCCGCCCTGAGTCTTCGGAGAAGGGCGGGATATAAATGGGATTAAAATAAAATAAATAAAAACTTGAGTTCTACATGTCACCCTCAATATTCAGTTATACTCCATGTATATTTGCTATAGCTGTATAACAGTTTGTGATCTGGAAAAAGGACTTATATTGGCATTTTGCTTTATTCTTTAACATTTATATAAAGTACAGAGAGAATAAGCCATTCTTTCCTGAATATAGAGTTCAGCTGGAATTGTGGGTTGTTTCATGAAATGTTTCTCCATACCAAAAAAAAAAAATCCTTTTCTGTTTTATGAAGTTGGATAAGCTTTTCTGCATGGTTGGTCCCATATGACTGCTGCAGAAATGAATCATCATTTGGCATACACTCAGCCTGCTTTTACCCCCCTTGTTCTTTTTTTCTTGCACTCTATCTCTCCCATAACTTGGAATGGATGAACTTTTCAACATTTTCATTTTAGCAGGTTTTTAAAATAACATAAAAATATGTATGTTGATTTACATTTCTCATAATACATGTACAGGTGAAACTCGAAAAATTAGAATATCGTGCAAAAGTTCATTTATTTCAGTAATGCAACTTAAAAGGGGAAACTAATATATGAGATAGACTCATTACATGCAAAGCAAGATAGTTCAAGCTGTGATTTGTCATAATTGTGATGTTATGGCGTACAGCTCATGAATCCACAATCTCAGAAAATTAGAATATTACATGCAATCAATAAAACAAGGAGTGTACATAGAACAATATTGGACCTCTGAAAAGTATAAGCATGCATATGTACTCAGTACTTGGTTTGGACCCCTTTTGCAGCAATTACTGCTTCAATGCAGTGTGGCATGGAAGCTATCAGCCTGTGGCACTGCTGAGGTGTTATGGAAGACCAGTATGCTTCAATAGCGGCCTTCAGCTCTTCTGCATTGTTCGGTCTCATGTCTCTCATCTTTCACTTGGCAATGCCCCATATTGTTAAAGTCCCCAACACTTTTGAATGGCCTTTTCCTGACAATCCTCTCCAGGCTGTGGTCATCCCTGCTGCTTGTGCACCTTTTTCTTCCACACTTTCCCCTTCCATGTAACTTTATATTAATGTGCTTTGATACAGCACTTTGGGAACATCCAACTTCTTTTGCAATTACCTTTTGAGGCTTTCCCTCCTTATGGAGGGTGTCAATGATGGTTTTCTGCACAACTGTCAGGTCAGCAGTCTTCCCCATGATTGTGATTCCTACTGAACCAGACTGAGAGACCATTTAAAGGCTCAGGAACCCTTTACAATTGTTATGGCTTAATTAGCTGATTAGAGTGGGACACTTTGAGCCTAGAATATTGCACCTTTTCACAATATTCTAATTTTCTGAGATTGTGGATTTGGGGTTTTCATGAGCTGTAAGCCATAATCATCACAATTATGACAAATCATGGCTTGAACTATCTTGCTTTGCATGTAATGAGTCTATCTCATATATTAGTTTCCCCTTTTAAGTTGCATTACTGAAATAAATGAACTTTTGCACGATATTCTAAATTTCCAAGTTTCACCTGTATTTTTCACTCCTTTTCATAATCTTCATAAATGTTTTTGTCTTTGTGTTAAAGGCTATGTTTGTGTTTGTGTAATTTATCTATCCAATTTATGATAGTTGAAAAAGTTTGGAACCTTTTTTGAATTCATGGATTGGTTCAGGACTTTAAGTTTAACAGTTCCATATGACAATATCTGCAATGGCATTAAATAAGATTGGTAATCTTCTAATCTTCATTCACATACGGTAGATTTAACTCAAAAATAAAGCTTATGGATAGGTTTCTTTCCAATCCAAAAAAGACATTGTTTTAGTTAAAAGTCAACACTGAGTTATGTCTGTATAAAACTTAAACCCATTTTTATTGGAAGGGCTGAAAACCAGTAAGGCAGAAATCAAACAGAACCATTATGTAAACATTAAGCAGGTAGCTTCCAATCTAAAAGCCAGGAAGCAGAAATAATTTTGTTGATTCAAAAAGGTGGGACTAAAAGACCTAGAATTAAGATGGCACTAAAAGCCTGGAAAAGAGAGAGAGAGAATAAGCAAGAGAAAGAGAAAGGGAGAGAGAGATTTTATTTTTGTGCAAGGCAGAAAGCTTCAGGTGCCCTAAAGGCTTCTATTGTGTCTGTAATACATGTGTCTAGCTATGTCACATCTGTACCTTACTGTGGTAGCTAGACTCTGAATAAATTAGAGAATCAAGTTTTATTATCATATCTGATATGAAGTAAAACGTATCCAACCATTCTGCAGTTTGTCAAACAAACACAGATTGGAGTTTTTACCCAGGCTGCAATTTGTCTGGTGACATATTGAGTGCTCCTGGGAAGAAGGGATGGAAGTGGCTGGTTGAAATACAGATAGTCCTCAACCTACAGCAATAATTGGGACCAGAATTTCAGTCACTAAGCAATGTGGTTGTTAAGAAGTTATCATGAGACTGGATCCAATTTTATGACAGTTTTTACCACATTCATTAAGTGATTCACATGATCATTAAGTGAATCATGTGGTCATTTAGCAAATTTGGTTTTCCAGTTTCCCCAATTGCCATTGCTTGTTGGAAACCAGCAGTGATGGTCACAAATTGCAATCATGTGACTTCAGGATGCTGCAATGCAAGATGCTCCCAAATTGTAAATGCATGACTGCAAGTGTGGTATAATGATCATAACTCTGAGGACAAGTCATAAGTCATTATTTCTGAGGCCATAGTAAATTTGAACTGGTGTTAATCAAAAGGTTGTAAATTGAGTACTACCTATAGCAGTCATTTATATTTTAAGTAATCATTTACAACTAATTGATAGAGTCCACAAACTTTTATGTGTTTAAAAATTAAAAGTGATGCTTAGTCATCTTTAAGCATAATAAATATAACTTTGGAAATTTAAGTATGTAATTTAAGTAAGTAAATATGTGTATTTGGACAGATAAATATGAATGTGTGCATTCATATAAACATTGGAAAAGAACAATCCTTAAACAGCAGAAGAAATAAAAAATAATAGTTTGAGTTTTTAAAATATTATAAATTATCTTACAAAAAAACAAAATGTTTCCGTGATGAAGTAGATGGTAATAATGATAATGATATTAATAGAAATTAAACTAATGAAATAATAGGGGGAAAATTCAGTAACAATATTGTGGATCAGTTGGAATTGGAATTTTATCATTTAATTTTCATATGAGCAAAATTTATTTTCCACATCTGCAAATATTCTGGATATAATGAAATGTGTGAATGTATTTTTTTCCTACCAGTTTCCAGTATAACAGCACATTTCTACAACACTATGAAACACCTAATCCTGATTCATGTTCTTGAAATTCATAAAAGCATGGTTTTCTTCTAATCCTCCCCACAAGTACTCAAATGGGATTCATATACACCCTTGTTAAACAATTCCTTTCCATGCAATTATTTATTATTTCCTTATTTTCCAAACTGAAGAAAGTCTACATTTTTATTAATAGCATCTTGTTAATATGCTTCAGAATCACAAACTGAAAACAAATTTCAATTCTCAAGCAGAGAAATGGGAAAACAAAAAAACAAAGCAGCAGATCCCATAGCAAAGAGAAAGGAGCACGTTCTCTTTTTGTTTTATTGCATAAACATGAAAAATATGGAGGTTGTTTCCAGTGCTCCGACATGCTCCAGTGAAAAGAATTTTGTTCTGCAAAGAGCACACTGCATTGTGCATATCATCTTATTTTAAAAGATACATTTTTAAAACAATAAAACTGTGCAGCACACATAACTATGTTTGTGAACTGAAAAATTACAGAAACAAGTAAACAAACAAAAGTCCACTTTAGCATGCCAACAGAGAATATGGGGTCCATAAATTTATTTGAAGACTAGATTATATCTCCATCTGGCACATAGTGCCAGTATAATTCCACTAATGATTGATGACACTAACTAGAATTTCATTGTGATAAATATGAATAATATTAAATACTGTATGAATGGAAAGAGAGTAAATAACCAAGATCTGTTCAAACATTTCTTTTTCAAACCTAAAATAACTATAGTAGAAAGGATCTACTATATCAGGGATCCCCAATGCCTGGTCTGTGGATAGCACCGATCTGCAACATACTGGATCATGCAAAAAAGCAAAGCCCCATCCACAGAATGCAGACAACACACAAAACCACACTTCCCCTGGTCCACAGAAAAACCTCTCTCCATGCAACCAGTCCCTGGTGTCCAAAAGGTTGGGGGTTGCTGTACTATATCATTACTTTAATAAATGACAGAATAACAAATAGTCAAGAATTGTGTTTTTGTAGAGTAAAGGTCTGAAAAGATATTCAGTATGCTATAATGTATCTATACATACAATAGAATAGCATAAGCAATGGTATTCTCCATGACATTCTATGGAAATGAAAGTTGGACCTTGCAGAAGTAGTATAGGAAGATTAAGGTAAAAATAATCATTATAGCCAATAAAAACAAGGTAAAAATAATCATTATAGCCAATAAAATATGTAAAATGTCAAGTCAATGTTCTAAATTTAATGGGGCTTACAAACTACTACCTGATTATATATATGGGTATTATGGCAACATCAACATATTGCAACCCTATTATAGGTAGTCTTTGACCTATAACTATTTGTTCAGTGACCATTTAATGTTATAAAGGCATTGAAAAAGTTAATTACAACTAATCCTCACACTTATGACTGCCACAGCATCAAAATCCAGGAACTTGGCAACCAGCTTGCATTAAGAACAGCAGCATTTTGGGGTCACATGATTGCCATTTTCAACCTTCCCAGACAGCTTCTGACAAAGTCAATGTGGAAGAAGGCAGGGATGGTCACAAATTGTAGTCATGTGATATTTTACTTAATGATTTGGTGATTCATTTAAAAATTACAACAAAAAAGGAAGTAAACTCATGATGTGATCACACTGCTTAGCATTTCTTGTCCAAATGGTGATTATTAGTCAATGACTATATATATACAGTATATACAATTAAATTAAATATTGAAGTGCCTAAGTATAGCAGCAGTTTTTATTTTACATTAAAGAAGAAAATTTCAAACATTCAGTTCTGCAAATGCTAATAAGTTTCTAACTGACCTTTTCTCCTTTTTATGACCTATAATCCCTTTTTATCAGGATGGTGTCAGGATGACTCAATGGAGCTGAGCGTTTATGGGCTGGATGCCCTTCCTGACACCTATGCAGAGTTTGTAGCATATATTTTCTCTTTGTGCCCTGCTAAACATCTGTTTCTGCCTAGGATTGTACTCTCAACCTTCCGAGTGGGAGGCAAGCATCTTCACCTGTAGGTCACCATGCTGCTCTAATAAGTTTCTAACTGTCCATAATTCTAATTTATTGGCTAATTTTCTCATCCTCATAACTGTAGAATTAGAATGCCTTGCTAAATAGTTTAAAGAAAAGTCCTCATAACATTATGTTCATTCCCAAAGAACTACATTTATTTTTACCTGTTCAGGTTTAAGCTCTTTTTCCCCCTCCAACACATGTTTTGCTCAACAAACAATCTACAATACTGGTGAAGATGTGGTAAGTGTTGGGATTTGTCCAGCTTCTATTGGACCTGACAGTAGAAATGTAGGAGAGAGAAGAAAGAGCCAACTCTTTTTACCAACCACAGTGAAAATGCACAGGGAATAAATGAGTGTAATAGTGATACTCTTCCTCCACTACAGAAGTGAATGTTCATGATCCTTTCAATAAAACCATATTTTAATAACCCTTATAATACACATTTACTTGGAGACAGAATACGTCAGTGTCTAGTACAGAACAATTTAGTCATTTCAGCTTATAGGATAACACTGTCAAAAATTATTACAGGATGTTAAAAAAAGAAAATCTATTATACAGAACATACAGACCTGAGCCAAACCAATACTTTTATCCTAACTATGGAAGTATTTGTTTTCCCTTAGTTATGAAAATCTAATCTCTCTGTTTGCTTAGCAAAGCAATGGACACAAGAAGCTTCCTGGAGCTTATCCTGGAAATATGATCGTGGTCTTCCAGCAATATTTCTGTGTTAATTTAAGCCTACAAGATATTTATGCATAACAAAAATTCAAATCCGGCATATAATAAAGTGTCCACTTGATATTTTCTTCTGGTAAAATGCTGGCAGAACTGTTACAGTGCTAGTGAAGAAATGAATTTAAAATTATCTTCTCTTTAATAATTCTGAGTATCAGAATACATGCTGGTGCTCAATCATGCTTTGAACTCATAACATATGCTGGAACCAGTATGATGTCATGAAAATTATGAAGAGGACTCTCAAAGTTAACCCCTGTGATTCTTAGATGGAAGGAACCTAATCAGGGGTATTCTTCAAATTTGTTAACATGGGGTTTACTTGTTTGAATTGTGAAGGAAAAGTGGAAGTTTTTTTCACCACCAAGACCTCCACTCCTTACAGAACATGCACTTCACTGTTTAAGACAGGGGTGTCAAACAGCCAGCCCATGGGCTGGATGCATTACACCAAAACCGCGCCTACCCCATTGCCGGCAATGGGGAAAAAGTCACAATACGTCACAACATCATGTGATGTTGCGGGTTTGACACTCCTGGTTTAAGACCTTCTAGCATGTGCTGCCCACAGCTCACATCAATGGCCCATATGACACTTATATTTTTGGAAATCTATGTTCTTTGCAGCTTCCAACTCTAGTAATCATGGTCATACAATGTAGCTAATCAGTTTCATGTGGGTTCAAAATCTTACTTTTGTTTTCTTCCTTCCTGTCTGCCAGACTGCCTTTCTGTTTCTTGCTTTCTTGTTTCTAGCCCTCAAAAAGGACCCCAAAGCATGGTCACTCTTTCTTCTGCAAAGTACTCTCTTCTTCAGTAAAGGTCCTTGACCCTCTGCACATTCTTTGTGATGATTTTCTCTTAAGAACAAGAGAAGTCATATGTGTTCCTCTTGTAAAAAGGGGTAATTAACAATGAGAGTTATTTCTCATACTAATAACAACAAAGGAAGTTACCAAACTTGAATGTATTGGGCTTTATTGTAACACCACGTGGTAAGCTGGAGCTAGCTAACGGCTCCCAGCACCTCAGACACCCCGTCTCCAGGGCTGCTATTGGTTGCCCCTAGGCGACAATAGGCTGCTTTAAACCTATTGGCTGCCACCTAGGGGCCAGACTATAAATTGCTGCAAGCTGCAGCCCAGTTCTCTAGTTTCAGATCCGGCAAGCAAATAAACATGTTAATTGCTGAACTCACTTGCCTCATCTTCATTCTTGCACAACGAACTCACTACACAGCACTGGCGATGAGGATGGGATCTTGCTTCTCCGAAAGAGCTGAAAGTCACTAGGGGAGAGGCAGCACACCCCTGGTGGGAAAAGCATTCCCCCCCCTTACGGTTGGCTAGCCAGATACACTAGCGACAATGAGCTCAGTAGATCAGTCCTTGGGCAAAAGGAGGAGCAGGATCAGAAGATGCAGGAACCAGCCGCAAAGACCAGAAGAATGCTCAAGGTCAGAAGGCTGCGAGAGTTCGACATCAAATGACCAGAAGGATAGCCCTCGTACCTGGCCCAGGTCGAAAACTACCTTTGGGCAAACCAGGTTGCAGAGGATGGACTGAAGGCCGCCATGCTGCTCTTTGTGTGCAGCTCAGCAACATTCGATCTGGCTGAAAACCTGTTTGCGCCAATGCCGCTGGAGTCAGTCTCCTATGCTGATCTGAAGAAGAAGCTCGGAGAACACTTCCAACCGAAGATGTTGGTGATTGCTTGGTGCTATGCCTTTGAACAGCAAATACAGCAGCCAGGTGAGACCGCGTCAGAGTACATTGCGGCCTTGAGGCAGGCCGCACGCCTGTGTCGATTTTCAGACGTCAAAGAGCAACTTTGAGACCAGCTTGTCTGCGGCCTATGCAATTGAGAGCTGCAGCAAAAACTTTTTACTAGGGCAAAACTGTCATTTGCTGAGGCCCAGGATGAAGTCATGGCAGACGAAGCTGTCAAGGTAAAAATCACCTTTGTAGAGGGCGAAGTACCGTGCTTCAGAGAATGCTTGATGTGCATGCAGGAAGGCAATAAAAACATGACGCATAATCTTACTAAATACCTTTTACTTGCAAAAATATAAAAACTAAATATATATTATAAAGAGAGCTAGCTGACTACATCCTAACATAACAGACAGTAACAGCAAAGTGAATAAAACAATAAGGATAAACACTGTGAGAACCTTTTCTAGACATGCGCACTAAACAGACTGAAACCATAACATAACTAGTCATATGAGATTCACTATGGTTACCAGATAACTTATCACAACAGGTGCAGAGGGCAGGGGAAAAGTACAGTTAGAAATGAACTTTTCTGACGAACAAAAAATACCGTGCAGTGACAGAAGCCACCGGGGGAGTCGTCTGAACAATCAGGCCTGCCAAAACAACGCATCACGAAGAAGCTGTCCACCACGAGGATGCCGAACGCACCGAGGAATCAGAAGAAGAAGACGTTGAAGTTGACAAGCTGCACAGACAGCCCAACACACAGCACCGCAACAGCCAGCAATCAAGGCCTGAAATGCCACATGCTCCAGTTCACAGGTGGGAGCAAACACACACTCCTTGGTCTAGAATACACATAGACTTTGCTGGGTCCTTTCAGGGACAGCTCTTCCTTATAGTGGTAGACAGCCACTCCAAATGGCTTGAAGTGATTCCAGTTGCAAACATGACTACTGCTAGGACTATCCAGGTGCTTAGAAAACTCTTTGCCATGCATGGGTTGCCAGATGTCTTAGTATCAGACAATGGGGCCCAATTCACTGCTGCTGAATTTCAGGCTTTCCTGAGAGCAAATCTCATCAGACACGCAATGTCTGCCCCATTTCATCTTTCCAGTAATGGTCAAGCTGCACAAATGGTATGGGCCACAAAGGAGTCACTGAAATGCATAGTGACTGGAGACTGGCATCACAGATTGGCAGATTTTTTACTTTGCCAGCATTCCACACCCTGCACTGCAACTGGGAAAAGTTCTGCAGAACTACAATGGGGGAGGCGTTTGATCATGAAACTGGACAGGTTGCATCCAGATAGAGTGGCAGCAGAAGCCTCTTGACCAAAACCTCCAAGGGGGCTGCAAGTGGGTGATGGGGTGTGGGCAAGAAACTATGGGCATGGGAATCTGTGGGTGCCTAGAAAAATTACTAAATCGTCAGGCCCTCTCTCTTATGAAGTGTTGCTGGAGGGAGGGCGAGTTGTCAGACGCCACATTGACCAGCTCAGAAAGCGGTTTCCAGAATGGCCACTAAGTCCCTTCCAAGGTCCGCAATCCGGCAGCCAAGCCAGCCCATGCATTGACTCTGAAAGCTCTCACAGCTCAAGCAGTGAGGAGTTGGCCGTAGAAGAGGGGAGTCTGGAAGTGCAACATGGATCCCCTGATGGAGCAAGCCAACCTGACTTTCATAGCCGCTGGGCTGACTCTGCTGAAAACACTGACTGTGGGGTGGGCCAACCTGGAGAGGCCAGCCAGAGAGCACCAAATCATCCTGACTCAATTGTATTAAGAGACACTGGTCTGCCCAGCCCAGTGGGTAAGCTGGTAGACCAGAAAGTGACTGAATCCCTCAGACATTCCACGAGGACACACAAACCTCCTACTTATTTAGCAGATTATGTGACTAAATAAAAGAGCTATAATGTTGAATGTACCTTGTGTTAATTGTGACTATGAGACTGTACCAAAAATAATGGAGCTATAATGTTGTTTTAATGTCTTAGTGTACTGTCAACAGAAGCCTATTCATATTATTGTTAAAATTGTATTGTTGTAAACATTCTTGTTGTTGTTACGATGTTGTTCATTCTAAGAGGGGAGGGGTGTAATGTAACTTTATTGTAACACCATGTGGTAAGCTGGAGCTAGCTAATGGCTCCCAGCACCTCAGACACCCGGTTTCCAGGGCTGCTATTGGTTGCCCCTAAGCAGCAATAGGCTGCTTTAAACCTATTGGCTGCCGCCTAGGGGCCAGGCTATAAATTGCTGCAAGCTGCAGCCCAGTTCTCTAGTTCCAGAACTGGCAAGCATATAAACATGTTCATTGCTGAACTCACTCGCCTCGTCTTCATTCCTGCGCAACAAACTCACTACACAACAAAACTAATGAAGGATGACTTCATAAAAGAGGAAACTTCCATTTGCTCTGAAAATGTGAAAGTGGAAATAGGCAAGAGATCCTCTCATACTGACTCATTGAATGCTTATGTTGTAACTACAACCTAAACCTTAATCTATCTTCTAATAAAATAATTCATGTATTTATTTATTTTTTTGAAGGGGAAATAAAAATGTAAGGATTTTGCTTCCTTCTAAAAAAATAGTAAACAAAATCCTTATATTTTTATTTCTCTCCCCCTCCCAAGTTAACAAACACATGAATCCTTTCTAGGACACTCTTGAATGTATTAATCTGACAAATATAAAGTATTGGGTTGAATATGAGTATCTCAGGTAGCTAGTTGATTACTTCCTTTTTAAAAGGTTGTGAATATATTTAATCTTAGACCTATACTTCTTACCCACAACAATGCTGACACTGGCCACTCAAATCTTAATTTAGTTAGCTTAGTTTCTCTGTCTATTGGGTTGCTTTTAACTGTTTCTTTTTTCTGTAGACTTTTCACTGAGCATCGCCTTGAGTGTTGTCCTTAAGAAGCTTTCAAAAACTTTTCTTCTCACCTCCATAGGTACAACTGGGAAATAATTTGAGCTACACCGTATGTGTCTTCTTTAAGTTGTCAAGAAAAATAACTAAACAGTACTGAATCATATTAAGTCTTTTAATCACTTAAATCATTTAAGTCTGTTAGATATCACCCAGGGAAGAATTTTGATACATATGCAGAAATCATCAGGAGGAAACAGAATGAAATTTGCAGTTATTAATTTGGATATTAAAATGCCAGAAAGTGTTTGATGATACTAGCATTTTATTTTATTTTTATGGTCCATGTAAATTTGTCATCTTCTCATAATCAAGTACATTTAAATATCAACAGCTAATTATAATAGCATTTGCAGTAAATAACAGAAAGAAAAATCCTCAAGGCTTAAAGTAGACTTCTTCAGATTCATATATCAAATGTACCATTTTTTCTTGAATTTGAATTAGCGTATAACTTATAAGAGCAACATTTCAAGTTAAAAACCCATTTATACATCCAAATCTTATATTGCATATTTTGGGTTTTTTGTATCATTTGTATCTGTCAACATCTATTTAAATTTGATGATATATTTAATAGCTGGGTTTTTTTAAAAAAAACACCCTTGTATAATAGTCTACTTTTGAATTAAAATGATTTGCTTCTTATTAAATGTGTTTTGGATCAGAATTCAGGTAAGATTTTGTATTGACTATTTTATAAAATATAAATGGAAAAAATCAAATTTTATTACTTCAAAGGAATTAGACTTCACTGTCTTTAGGGAAGTTCAACTGAGTTACATTTAAACAAGAGGTTTGATTTTTGGCTAAGAACTAGTTATTTGGGAAGATCAAATCTTTTCTTAATTCTGTTTAGAATGAGGATCAAATCTCTACAGAATCCTTGATGGTTACTTCAAATTACAGTACAAACGTATATAAATATACATTGCAAATTAAGAAAGTCTAAGTAAGTCATTGGCTTTTATATTCATAGTATTATGGAAAATTATTGAGACAAAAAGTATTTTCAAAAATTGGAAATGTTTTTCAAACAATAAACTCAAATGTGCATCAAATAAAGTGAGAAAAAAATGCAAAAATGACTCCTGACTATTAAAGATTGTTATCACCAATAACAATTGTAGAATGAAAAATATAGTGAAAATAGTATTATTGTTGATAAGAAAATTAAAGAAATAATAATGCACACTAAGCTAATTTAGAAGTATTGGCTGAATTCATTTAATATCTGTTTAATGCAGAGGTTATAAGGCTTGTACCTTTGTCTAAACTGATATTTTCAGGAAGAATGAACCAAGAGACACATCTTAACCTACTGACAACTGAAAATAAATAAATAGTCCATTCTGATTGGTCTCCACTCTGGATATACATTAGGTAAGCCAATTAAAAAATCTAAAAAAAATAAGTTGAAGGAGTTTACCATAACTAACACCTTAAAGTATGGTTATAAACTCATTTTGACAGGATATTATATTATCAACAACTGTTGTGAATGACTATTCACCACCAGTACTTTTTCCATTCCATTTACCATGACTTCATTGTTTATAATTCTTTGCAAACTTGTATAATTCATGATAGCACTTAATGTACCTGATGAAATGAATTCTAGTCTGCAAAAAGGATTTGCCATAACTGTTATGCTGCAACAGGCTAACACTTCTGTTTCTCTGTAAAAGGTAAAGTTTAAAAACATTAGGTTGAAGATTCCTTTAAAAATTACTTTGACTTTCTTTATTATGTAGCTGCTGGGAAACAAGATCAAGTTCTCAAGGTCATAATTATTATAGACAAAGGTACAAACAGGTAGCCATGGGTAAGAAAAGTGGTGATTCAAACATTCTTAACAAAGTGTCGCTTCAACACAACATAGGATTAGCCAGTCATCAAGAGATCAAGTAAGATCTCTCTTTTAACAATATGTGTAAATATTTTTGTCTATGCCGCATGATAAAATGGGATGGTTCATAGTAGAGTATGAATAAAGAAAGGTTTACCATGCCAAATCTCAGAAGCAATGCAGTTAAACACTGAGCAATTGAGGTTTCAGAAACAAAGTGTTTATTTCTTTATGCAATCAATCAATTTCTAAGGCCACTCACTTTCCAACTTACTGAAAAGTAAATGCAGGAAGAAGAACAGAATCTTTCTTCTTCTTCTTCTTCTTCTTCTTCTTCTTCTTCTTCTTCTTCTTCTTCTTCTTCTTCTTCTTCTTCTTCTTCTTCTTCCTTCTGTGTTTTAGATAATATAAAATAAAAATAATGCATTATTTTAGTTCTTGCATGGACTTTTTTTTAAAAAAAGTTGCATTAATTTATCATATTTTTGCTAGTGGTCCTGAGTGGTGTGTGAGCCCTACAAGGATAGAATACAGATTGTCTTATAAAAATAATATAATATTTTTGTGCAATTTTGTTTTTAAAGACGCTATATAAATATATATGCTTGATTAGGAAAATGTGCCACATCCTAGGTGCAAGCTTATTAAACAAATCCAATTCTGCAAATAATTTTAGAAAGTATGAAAGTAGAAAGAACAAGCAATCCTGTCTGCTTCATAAAAATAAGAAATAAATGCTTGAATGTTATTATTTTAAAAAAATAGGCTACTAATTTAGGAACTACGTATACATTTTAATTAAGAATAGGTTTGTTGCTAATTGAAATAATATTCAATATTACATATTCTATTAAACCAATCCACACACCACTAATGTAAATCAAATGGTGCTCATTTACAATCTGCACATTCATTAGTGAAGCAACAGTGACCAAAAACAAATACCCAATATCATGTTGTCTCTACAAATTAACACAACATGAAAGCAGTAAAGTAACAGACCTCCTAATTAGTATTGTTCTTCAGGGCAACTATTGTGTCCCATAAAGCTGAAAACAGCAAGAGTGGTATTTTGCCTATAATAGGCATTTTTTTCTTCTTTCCGTTCATGGTCCTGTTCCTTTTTTTTTTCTAGATTCATTGCACATGCAAAGTTTTCACTGATGTCAATGGTGCTCCAGGTGCTGAACAGGTGTGGTTTATATAAAACAAGAGGCCAACAATATACACTATAGAGAGAGAGTGTGACAGTCTCTCTCTCTCTCTCTCTCTCTCTCTGTAAAACCTGCTGGGTGACTTGGGCCAGTTTCTTTCAGTTCCACTCACTTCATGGGGCTATTGTTGTGGAGAAATAGGAGGAGGAAGGGGTATTAGGTATTTGAGTTATTTATAAAAAATAATGAAAGTGGGATGTAAATAAATAAATATTGTAAGTTAACATTATATAATATATACTGTAGTTGTTGGCTTGAGATCTGTTCATAACTACTATTGAAGGTTCTATTGTTAACATATCATTAAGGGTAAAACTAAAAAAGGGTTTTTTGAAAACATCAAAAGATGCTGCTTGATGTTGCTGAGAAACAAATGTGGCATGTGGCATAATTTGTATCTCACAAAACAGAATGAAAATATTTTATAAGAGAATGTTAATTTAGATATCTGGTGTAAAACATTTTTTGAAGACATCCAGGATTTCTGTCATCATACTATAGTAGTTTCTGTGATGCAAAACATGCTCAAGCCTATAATTGCATCTATTCCAAAGGAGGTCACTATATTTTTAATGTACCTATTGTATTTCATAGTTTCTCAGGAAATAGTTTGCAGACAAGATATGTTGAGTAAGGTAAGCCCCTCGAAATCACAGGTAAATTTGAAAAGTTGGAATAAAACAAAAACAAACAAAAATGACATAAATTTTGACAAGGATACAATGTTGCTTAATTGCCAAAGCTTATTTTATGTAGAAGAAAGGAAGAAGAAATAGAAAAAGTTGGCTGTACTTTTTTGGTATGTTCATGAACTTTTAATTAACTAAGTTTCAAAAACATGACAATCATAGTGTTGAAAGCAGACCAAGTTTTGATTAACAAGTCTGTGAAAGATTACTTGGTAGCAATCAGGATGGGTCTCAAGGCTTATGCCCAAAGCTCTCTTACATTGAATAAACACAAACAAATGTGTGGATATTGTCCTTGATTGCATGAGCATTTTTTTCCTTTCTTTTGTACAGACAGTCCAAAAGGAATTGACATAATAGCACCATTACATAAAAAACAAGAATGTACATCTGGGTTTTTTAAAACTGATATTAATAATTTCACTAATCTGCATAATATTCTGCATAATATTGGTTTGCCTAAAATACTAAGGCAAAACATGGTTTATATGGCATTCAGGGTAGTGTGAATCTAGTCATAATAGCTTATTCAATAACCTACAGATGAGCAAACACGATTTTCCGCAGTATATAAATCTGGCCAATGGATTATAGAACTTCCAACTGAGGGGTACAAACAAATAATAAGAATACTAGGAAAAGGAAAGAAAGAATGTGTGATGCCAATAAATAAGTATTGCGTTCTGTTACAGGCTTTCAAATATGCATTAGACTGTAATCAGTGACTGAAAATATCCTATAGATGGATTCTGATAAATACATTGTTCTCTAAAGGGTGGTAATATGGTCTAATAATTTGGATGTGAGCAGGCCAACCTGTTCAAACCTAGATAAATCTTTGAGATCATTAGGTCTAGTGGATCGAGAGACATGCCTACCGGACTCAATATCACTTCATCTAAATAACAATACTCCATCGAACTACCCATTGGAAATATTTGTAACATCTGCCCTATGTGGACATTTTATTGTTGCATGGTCTGTCTCCATTACTCTGGAGCTGATCTGTATGCCCTCAGGGGGGTTTCTCCCTCCTGGGCACAACCAACCGCCTGTTTCCACACTCCCCTTAATGAAGAGCCCAATTGTTGGGACTCCGAGAGGTGGCTGGGCTTAGATAGGGGCCTCGAGTTGAGACGTGCTAAGAGGCCCCTGATACATTTTTAGCCAGTTATTTTAAAAGGTTAGGGAGGGGGAGGGATAGGAGGGTGGGGAGGGAATCATTAACCAGCACTCAGTCTGGGCCTGTTAGGGGTCCTGACGGGATGGGGTTGGGGAAGGTGGTTGCTGGTTCTGTGAATGTTGGGGTGGTGCTTCAAATCCCCACGACGATAGGGAATGGCAGTAGGTGGTTGCACGGAGGGCCATATCAACATCAGCTGTCTCCGAGCGGTGGCGCGCTCCGACCCTCCGGTTAGCACCCTTTTGCCCGGGGATGAGGGTGATCAGGTCCCTGAGCTTAGGCTGGTCTATTTTAACGCCAGATCCGTCATTAACAAGGCTCCCCTCATTCATGACTTGATTGAGGAGGAATGTGCGGATCTGGTGTGCATTACGGAGACTTGGTTGGGCTCGGAGGGAGGGATTCCTCTGACCGAGTTATGCCCTCCAGGTTTCCATGTACTACACCAGCCACGGGCTCAGGGCAGGGGTGGTGGGGTGGCGGTGGTTGTCCGGGAGACTTTATGCCCGTGGGACACCACCATTGTCCAGATGGCCGGGAGTGAATCCCTTCTCCTGAGATGTGGCCCTCGGGCTCAGTTGGGCTTGTTGCTCACATACCTGGCACCCAGCTGTGTGGCAACAGCCCTGCCCGAGCTGCTCAACATTCTCTCAGGGTTGGCGGTGGAGTTCCCCAGGCTTATACTTCTGGGTGACTTCAACCTGCCTTCACTGGGAGGGTCGTCTGAGTTAGCTCGGGAGTTCATGGCCTCCATGACAGCCATGGGCCTGACCCAAGTTATTGAGGGCCCGACTCATGCGGGGGATCATACTCTCGACCTGGTGTTCCTGTCTGGACAATGGTTGGATGATCTGGGAGGGGGTTCACCAACCATTGTTCCCCTGTCATGGTCTAGAGAGCGGTTGGAGGTCCAGCCGATCCGAATCTGACCGATTGCAGTTAAGAACCTTTATAAGGTCTTATCTTGCGGCGATAAGGACGGCGAAGTCTAACTACTTCGCTGCCTTCATCACGTCCACAGATAATCACCCGGCCGCCGTGTTTAGGGTAACTAGCTCCCTCCTTAATCAGGAGGTGAGGGAGGATCCGTTACGGGGACGAGCCGAGGAGTTTAGTCATCATCTGACAGACAAAATCACTCAGATCCGGACCGGTCTGGACTCTGACTGGGCAGAGTCTGACATGGAGCAATCGGACAGTCTTGAGCATATTATCTGGACTGAGTTCGATCCTGTTTCTCTTGATGATGTGGACAGGATGATGGGGAGGCTGAGCACCACCACCTGTTTGTTGGATCTGTGCCCCTCCTGGCTAGTTTATGCGGCCCGGGAGGAGACACGAGGCTGGTTCCAGGCAGTAATAACTGCTTCTTTGAAAGAGGGTGTCTTCCCTGCCACCTTGAAGGAGGCGGTGGTGAGACCCCTCCTCAAAAAGCCTACCCTGGACCCGGCTGTTTTAAATAACTATCGTCCGGTCTCCAACCTTCGCTTTTTGGCGAAGGTTGTTGAGAGTGTGGTGGCGTATCAGCTTCCTCTGTTCCTGGAGGAAACTGATTATCTGGACCCGTACCAATTGGGTTTCAGGCCCGGATACAGCACGGAGACGGCATTGGTCACGCTGGTGAATGATCTCTGGCGAGCTCGGGACAGGGGTTGTTCCTCTGTCCTGGTCCTATTAGATCTCTCAGCGGCTTTTGATACCATCGACCATGGTATCCTACTGCGGCGTCTCAGGGGGTTGGGAGTGGGAGGCACCATTTCACGGTGGTTCTCCTCCTATCTCCTGGGCCGTTCGCAGTCGGTGTTGACGGGAGGGCAGAGATCCGCCCCGAGGCCTCTCATTTGTGGAGTTCCTCAGGGGTTGGTTCTCTCGCCCCTCCTGTTCAACATCTATATGAAGCCGCTGGGTGAGATCATTCGTGGCTTCTTTTTCTTTCCACCCCGAACCAACCCAGCGATGCCCTCGCCGTGATGTCCTGTTGCCTGGAGGCGGTCCAGGTCTGGATGGGGAGAAACAGGCTTTGTCTCAATCCCGCCAAGACTGAGTGGCTGTTCATATCGGCATCTCGGGTTAACCAGACTATTCCATCTCTAATGATGGGGGGTGAGGTGTTACCCCCCGTTGATAGAGCTTGCAACTTGGGCGTCCTCCTGGATTCATGACTCAATTTTGAAGACCATATAGGAGCCATGACCAGGGGGGCTTTTGCCCAGGTTTGCGACCCTATCTGGACCAAGATGCCCTATGAACAGTCACTCATGCACTCGTGACCTCCCGTTTAGACTACTGCAACACTCTCTACATGGGGCTGCCCTTGAGGACCACTCGGAGGCTTCAGCTGGTGCAGAATGTGGCCGCATGATTTGTGATGGGGGTTTCCCGATACTCCCATGTAACACCTCTACTCCGCGAGCTGCATTGGCTCCCGGTTGCCCTCCGGGTGAGATTCAAGGTGCTGGTGATGACTTATAAAGCCCTAAATGGCTTGGGTCCGGGATATCTGAGGGAACACCTGCTGCCGGCATCAAGCTCCCTTCGTCCAGTGCACTCCCACAGGGAGGGTCTTCTCAGGGTGCCACCGGTAAGAGACTGCCGGGGGATGACACCCAGGGATAGGGCCTTGTCAGTGGGTGCGCCTGCCCTTTGGAACCAGCTGGCAGTGGAGCTTAGGACTACCCCCGACCTCCGTTCATTCCGCCGGGACCTGAAGACTTGGCTCTTCGAGCTCTCTGGCCCAGGCTGAGAATTTTAATTTTAGTTTTAATTTTAATTTTAACTGGGGTTTTACTTATGCAGGGACGAATATATTTTTTTTAATCTGTTTTTAACTTTTGTATTTTTGTTTTTAATCACCCTGTAAACCGCCCTGAGTTCTTCGGGAAAGGGCGGTATATAAATGTAATAAAATAAATAAATAAAATAAATAAATATATTAATTAAAGTATTATTGAGTGTACCTCAGGAATGGTTTCCATATGCAACAGAATGAAAAGACTAAATATGAAACTGAGATGACAAATATTTTTTAATGCTGACTATGCAAAAAGAAACTTTTCCAAAAGTTTTTAAAAAATGAAATGAAATCTCAAAACAAGACCAATTTAAGAAGAAACTTTTTTTCAGATGTTTTGGTTTCCCCAAAAACATTCAGATAGAAATTATCAAGCAGCCAGTTCCAACGGTTGCCTGTTTAGATCAGAAATTATAAATGTGATGCTTTCCAAAGCAGCCTAGTTAACCGTTTAGCTGACAGCATCCAAAGGAAGCAGAAATTCAGAGATAAATAATCAAATTATATAAATGAAAGTGTGATGGTGACTGAGTGTTTTAGGCAGATGGAATTTAGTGGTGAATGTAATATTTATAAAATTTGTGAACACTTTTTTCATAATTTGCTTAGTGCTAGACATGTCATCAGATAAAAACAAGTATTGAGTTTACACCAAATGAAAAATAGGAAATGGAAAAGGATACATATTTTTAAACCTTTCTTGTGTTCATCCATCATAATTCAGAACAGTCACATCTGTCAAAGTAGAGACATGAACTTGCAAAGAGCATATTCTCCCCAGGGCAAAGCATTCCTCTGTATAATTAAGCACATTAATTATACTCTGAAATGACTTGAAGTACTAATATGAAAACATAATAAAATTAATATACTTTATATCCTTTTAAGGAAAGGATTATGAGGATTTTTACACAGCATGGAGAGTTACTGAGGGGGAAAAAACACATAAAATGGATTTAATGAAATGATCCTAGTACATGTTGCTTTGTTAGTCTAAGCCAAGGGTTATTACCACAGGCTGCTGATTCACAAAGATTTATAATTAGAAATTGTTTCAATGTATTTGTTTTCTAATTTGTTTTCTAATACTGCAGTAAGAGGAAATAACAGACTGTACATACAGTATATACCTACTTACAACTTTTCTTTTCTAATAAAAGGAATGCCAAATATGTGGCATGATTCACATAAGAGGATTAATTACTATCATTCTTTATAGATAGTGATTAATCATCATGAGATTTACATTGCTTTTTTCTCATTTCAACCCATCACTTTCAATCTATCCTTATATCCAGTGTAATCAGCAAAAACAATTATTATCCTTTTTTGTCTTTATATAGAGTTAGCTAATCAGATTTTCCCATAACCCTTTGGAATTAACTGGCTAAAATAGTATAAAATTTACTAGATTCCGTAAGCACTATTTTCATTAATCTTGTTTTCATTTTCCCAATTTCACTACCAGAAAAAATATATGCATGCTTAAATTTGCAGATATATAATAATGTGATAATTCATCTCATTACCTGGGTATTATGGGACTTTTTTCAGAAATAGATTATTAGTTACTGAAAGCAAAAAAAGAAAGAATTTTAATTCTACTTAGGAAGACAAGACTTTAGTCCTGTGTCAATCCCTTTAATCTTTATCTGCATTTGTACTACTACACTTGTAAATTTGTGCATGTGCCCTCCCCACACACTAAGAAGCATATTTAAAACATGAAATATATTCATCAACTCATCTGAAACTTCAGATAAAATGGCAGAAAGTAGAAGCAACTTTTATATCCCATGCATTGTAATAGCATTACATTTTATCATTCAGTTGATCTAGTCTATAATTCATACCATTTTCTCCAAATTTGAAGTAAAATTTTCCATCTGAAAATTCAGTTGACACTTCCTTTCCAAAGATCATTTAAAAATGTAATTCTGTTTTAAAATTTTAATGATTATATCCATTCCATTTAGTAAGTTTATAGAAATAAACATTTAGAAGGTCAAGATCAAATAACTTACAAAAATGTTCATATAAAGTGATCCCAGTGTATACTATATATAAAACATGGCTACTACTAATATGCTAGTTCTTCAAATATATGTTTCCTGGTAAAATATATGGGAAAATCCTATTTGTATGTAAATCCGGTTAGGTTTAGTGTTAGGATTTAGGGTTAGGTCTGCATTTCCTGGTAAAATATATGGAAAAATCCCATTAAGGTATAAATCTACTTAGGGTTAGATTAGGCCTCTATGAATTCAGAAAGTAAAATAGACAACACCAATAGATTCATAGCTCATGAGTATGCTTAGGAGGCCTCTCGCGTTTCAAAACATCTTCATTTGCATTTCTTGGTAAAATATATAGAAAAAGGCCTATTGGATAGAAATTCAATTCAATTTAAGGTTAGGGTTAGGCCTTCATGAATTCATCACCATGAACATCACCAATAGATACAATGGTCTCGTACATTTCAAATCTGCTTTATTTGGATTTTCTGGTAAAATACTGTACATGGAAAAATCTTTTTGGAATGTCAACCAACTTTGAATTAGAGTTCTGATTCTGATTTTGGTTCTGGTTGGGTTTAGGTTTAGATTTGGAGTTATAGTTATACCTCCGTCAATTTGGGGAGTAAAATAGATATCACCAATAGATTCATAGAATGTTCATATGCTTCGAAGGCCTCTGATATTTCAAGTCAGTCTTATCTGCACTTCCTGTTCCAATTACTGTAGGGTTAGGCCTCCATGACTTCAGTGACTAAAACTGACATTGCCAATAGATTGTTAGAACATTGGTATGCTTAAGAGGTCTCTCAAATCTTGAGTTTGCATTATCTATGTTTCCTGGTGAAATATTTGTAATTTTGGGGGGAGTAGAATTATTTTGGTGATAAAATCTATAGTGAAAAACTATATTAGAGACAAACGGGCTAGTTCTAGCTACTTTGTCAAGCTGTTTCAGTCTGAAATGTCATTTTGGCAGCATCATCTCAATAAAACTCAGAGTTTACATTCAGTTTCACTTTTTTTAAGATTAAGCTTGCAGATTCATTGATCAGAAAGAGTAAACTACATAGCTTTGAATCATGTTAAAATCACATTAAAATATAAAGTACTATTTCCACATAAGTTTGATATTGTTTACTTGTATCAAGTACTAATGATAAGGACATGCTTTGATAATATTTAGTACAAACAGAAATAATGTTTATGGCCAAAATTTATTTAATATTGACATTAATATAACAATCAGGTGTTAAAATATGCTTATATTAGAGGATATGGGAGTCTTTTATGGAACATTAGGGCAGTTACCCTTTTGAGAAATGCCTGTCATGATTTTTTTCTTGTCCATTTAGGATAGATGAATTCCTAAAATGGAAGAAGAAAAGAAAAAGGACTAAATGTGGAAGAAAATGAAAAGTGGATCTTAAAGTTGGGACAATGATTGTCCTTAGTTAAAAAGCATTCACAAATCTCTTGTATTAGGTAACAAACTGATTCATCTTAGTCAGTGGTAACTGACTAATATCAACATATGAAGAATTAAAACTAATAACTGTATTATCCTCTTAAATGTTATTTTTGTTATTGAATTAAACTATGTTCTTTTAACAAACTTGATTAAAAGTGAAACATCACTGATGCCATTTATGGAATTAATATTAAGTGTGCCTTACAGCCTTTTCCTAAATCTTCCCTTTAAGATATCAAGCTTTATTACCAATGAAAACTGATTTCAATAAGTTACTCTCAGTTAAGATTATATACATAGATTCAGAAAGATTGTTCTAGCTTAAAAAATCTCCTTTGTGAGACTATTTTTTTTCTTTTTAGATCACCTTATTTCCATGTAGTTGTTGGAAAATATATTTGTAATAAAACAATCATACAAATGTTATACTCATACCTCTGCCATATATGCTTCTTAAACCATGTTGTCAGGTGAAACAGAGGTCTCCCTTTTTGGCACAATTTGGGGACTAATTAAAATATAAGAATGAAATGTAGTGAAAAAGACCTGGTAAAAAATAATGCAAATTGTTTTATGGGAGTTCATGGATCTGAATGTATGTGTATTACTGGTCATGCTGACCCTTCCTCATTTAACGGCCAGAAGGCTCAAATCTAGGAAACTCTTGCTGGTACTTGCATGACATCTGCTCAATAACTTTGACATTGATTCCCAATGGAAAGCCAAATGAGTTGCTCAACATCCAGACATAGGAAGACATATAAATGACCCCACACAAAAAGTGCCAGGCTTTGAACTATCATGCCAGCAGTGGACAGTCCTGAATAGGATTTGTACCTTACATGGTGTCTGTCAGGAGTCACTCTGTAAATCAGGCGTGGTATCCTCCCCTCAGTGTGACTGTGGGATGCCATATCAAACTGTAAATCACATTGTGACCAGCTGTAAGCTAAGGCCATGTACTGGTCCAGTATCTGATTTTTTTTTCATATAAACAATGCAGCTCTTCAGTGGTTATATGGCCTAGACATTGGTATCTGAATATAGATCTTTTTAACATCCATATTTTACTGTATTTTTAACCTAAGCAAAATGTTAATATGTATTGAATGTCCATGTATGATATGCCATATGCTAAATAAATAGTAGCCATATGGTGCTAATAGCATTGTTTGATTTGATTCTGTTACGGGGGCTGTGGGTTTCTATGTTGTGAAATTTTAGTGTTGTAAGCCCCCTGAATCACCTGTCCATGAATTGGGTGGCCATATACATTTATTTAATAAGTAGATAAATTTAAAATATAGTCGGGGTATGTTTGTAAAAAAGAGAGATTGAGAGAAAAAAATCAATAACAATTCAGTGTATAGGAAGAAAAGGAGAAATCTTTGTTTTCCTTGAATAAGGGGGGTATTTTTCCCCCATGTTGGTAGGATTGATTCTTACTGAATTCCTGACGGAGAGAACAGTCTTAAATGTCCACTTCTTGCACATTGTAATACTTTTCATCCTTTTTCACCCAATATTAAATTTTAATAAGTTAAAATTTCACTTAGATCAACATAACATACATGAAATGTTAATGGTGTTCTGAATATGAATGACTTCAATCCCAAGATGATATTGTTATGAAAGAAAAGAGTCCCAGTGTTTTTAATATCTGCAAAAGCCATTATGATTCTCTCTCAAGTCTATCAAATCCTACTATAGATTTGCATTTTTCTTGTTGAGAAAAGAATTCAGACACTAGAAATGTCTGGCTAGTAAATTCAGAAATACAAGGAATATAAAAAAATTTAAGTTCACTCATGACGAGAACAGCCATGTGTTAATATAGACAAATATGCATGCATTCTAGCTTATGTTCTTTCTTATATTCTCTTGCAATATCTGATCACCATTTGCTACCTTCTCAGTCAACTGGCAAGCAAACTTAATGGGAAAAGCCAAATTTTCTTAACCAGGTGATTTGCTTAGTGACCGTGGTGGTTCATTTAATGACAGTGAGAAAGAAACATCCTAAAGTGGGTGTGATCATGTGATGACTCACTTAATGGCTGCATCATTCAGCAACAGACATTCCAGTCCCAATTTTGGTTGTACATCAGTACACTTACTGCAGTACACACACATGTATGAGTTGCATTTTTCACAATACTGATGTGGAGTGATTAGAACAAGCACATTAGTCATTTTCATTACCGGACAAAAATCTGAAGGAGGCATCCATAAACAGAAATAACCAAGTCCTTTCCATTTGTTGTGCATGTGAGGGAAGTGAGGAGCACAGTGAACACATAACACTTCTTCTTTTGTCCTTACCCAGTTGTGATAAATCTTTTTTCATTGCCAACATGACAAAAAGGGATTTTTATTAATGAAAAACTTTGTGCAACAGAGTTGAAGTTTTAATCTTAGGCAGCTTTTACAAAGAACATCTATATTGCGTTTTTATCAATTCTCATGCCTTGTGTTCTATTGCTGAGTCTGAAGCCCTGGAATGTAATGAGATCATCAGCCACTGACTCGAGAGATTTCCATGTTTTTTCAAACTTTCCAGCTAAATGCTTTTTTCATTCTAGCATTTCTTAAAGAGCAATGCTGTGTAACAGTTCACAATTGTTCCAATATATAAATAAAACACCAAATTAGAATAATGCAGTGGCCAACCACTTCCATTAGACAGATGCTGCCTAGTTTATTGCTGTTTTTCTTTTTTCTTTTTTTAAAAAGCAGCATGATTAGATAAAGCACACAAATTACCCTCATTACCTTTGAGTTGTAACAACCAGCCCTGTATTCATGATAAAGATGTATATAGAAGAAAAAGAGCCTTGGTGGAGCAGTGGGCTAATGCCTCCTTAAGTTACACCAGCTGCCTGCAATTAGTGCAGGTTCGCATCCCACCAGGCTCAAGGTTGACTCAGCCTTCCATCCTTCTGAGGTAGGTAAAATGAGGACCCAGATTGTTGGGGGCAATTAAGCTGACTTTGTAATAATGCCGCTTGGGGTGTGTGTGAAAGCCCCAATAAGCAGGCATATACATAGAATGAAGGCTACTGCTAAGCTTGTAAGCCGCCCTGAGTCTTCGGAGAAGGGCGGGATATAAATGGAATTAAAGTAAAAATAAATAAATAAAATCAATTCCAGATTTTGTCCTTTTATATTTCAAAGCTCAGCTTCTTCAGAAATATTTCTTCTTCTTCAGTCCATATATCATTTCATTTTGCTCTATCTGTTTATATTCATCCATCTATCCAAAATTTGAACAAAGCATATTCAATAAGTGGCCTCTCCACTTTAGGGAAAAAATAAGGCTAACTGTAATCCTTATTCTAATCACTGTAATATGGACAATGTTCCATAGACCCATTTTGTGTATGTGCATGTAAGCCCAGGTAGACATTAGTTTTGAGAAGCTGGAATATAAACAACATTATGGTAATGCCATTATGAAACGAACCATGCATATTTCAGTGGTTTGGAACAGTTTGCCACACACAATGAAAACAACACACAAATACTTTATTTTGTCTTGAAAATGGCTTTTAAAAATGTTTGGGATAATCATGGAAAGCTGTAATAGTAATTTTCCAGTCTCATTTATAGTTAGGTGGAATTAATATGGAGCTTTTTTTTTATTTTGATAGGCTTTTCCTCAGATTTCTTTCCACTGGAGTTGAATGGCCATTTATAAGGTAAGCTGTCACAGACTCACTCAATGGCTATCTATTTCATTTCTTCTTTTCAATTTCCACAAAATCTGCCACATAGAGGAATAGTTAAGAAAAGCATGTGCATATTTAACATACAGCAATTGACCAGTACTATTGATATCAGCTCAAAATGTGTCAATAGCATAAATTCAGGTCAATTTTGGTCACCATATCACAAAAAACGATGTTGAGAGTCTGGAAAAAATTCAGACAAGAGCAACTAAGATGATCAAAGGCCTGGAGACCAAAATGTACGAAGAATGGCTGTGGAACTTGGGTTTGGCCAGTCTGAAGAAAAGAAGAAATAGGGGAGATATGATAACAGTATTCAAGTATTTGAGGGGCTGTGTCACAAAGAAGAGGGGGTCAGATTGATCACCAGAGCACCAGAGGGAAGGATGAGAAACATGGTTGGAAGCAGATCAAAGAGAGAAGCAACCTGGAATTAAGGAGAAACTTCCTAACAGTGAGGGCAATCAACCAGTGGAACAGCTTACCCCAAGAAATGGTGGGTGCTCCATCACTGGAAGTTTTTAAAAAGAGACTGTCCAGTCTGTCTGAGATGATATAGGTCCTCCTGCTTGAGCAGGGAGTTGGACTAGAAGACCTCCAAGGTCCCTTGGAATGTGTTGGAATCTCCTGAACAGCATCTCCAACAGTAAAGCAATTGAAACTTTTATAAACATTCTGTGAGGTTTCCATGTAGTTTTTTTTATAACGTAGGAATTTAATTTTATAGTATTAAATTAATCTTCTGTGGGTTTACTAGGACAGATATTTGAACATTGAAATTCTGAAAAATGAGATAATAGAGGCCCAAACAAAAATAATACCACAGAGAGAGAGAAACAAGAGACACCAGAGGAAACCAGCATGATTGCAGAAAGAACTCCCTGACAAACTGAGAGATAAAAAAAATGGAAAGACGGACACAAAACTAAAACAGAATTCCAGCAAAAGGTCCAAATCTGCAAGAGCAGAGTCAGGAAGGCCAAGGCTCAGAGTGAACTAAGACTTGCAACAAATGCCAAAAATAACAAAAAGGTTTCTTTCCATACGTAAGGACCAAGAAGAAAGTCAAGAAAATAGTTAGTTCACTACTGGGAGAAGATGGCAAGAAGGTGACAGGCAGCAGGAAAAAGCAGAACTCTTACGATAATTCCTTTTTTGCATCTATCTTCATGCAAAAGGAAAAAAAAATAGTCCAACCTATCAAAAGTAGCACTGTGGGAGACAAAACATGAATGGAGATCAGGATAGGCAAGGATTTGGTAAAAGATGCAGGATAGACAGTACTAACACCAGATACATTTGCAGTTGACAAACCAATCACACCCAATGTGCAGTCCTCAGTAGAACACATCTACATAGAGGGAAGCATGAAGTGGGGTACCTCAAGGTTCTGCCTTGGGTCTAGTGCTTTTCAATATTTTCATAAATGACCTAAATGAAAGAATTAATGTAACGGTCATCAAATTTGCAGGTGACACTTACCTGCAAACCTGGGGGGAAATGCTAACATATTAGACTCAGTATTCAGAAGGATCTTGTCAGCCTTCACCATTGGACATTATCCAACAAGATGCACTTCAGTGGTGAGAAAAGAAAGGTCCTGCACTTAGATAGGAAAAACCAAATGCACAATTATAAGATAGACACTACGTGGCTCAATAATAGTGGCTGTGAGAGGGATCTAGGTGGGCCACCACTTAAGTAGGAATCAGCAGTTGCTGCCAAAAAAAGCCAATGCAGTCCTTGACTAAATCAACAAAGGGATAATATTAAGATCATGGGAAGTGATAGTACTACTCTACAATACACTAGTGAAGCCACACTTGGAATACTGTGTTCAATTCTAATCACATGTGGTATATTATTTTCAGAAACAAATATAAACATGGTAGAAATATTACAGGTCAGAATCAGTGCCACAATAAGGGTAAGAATGTGTTCATTTTTTTTAAATTCAGATATTCAGATATATAGAAAAATGCAAGTTATAACCTTCATACTCCTATGAATCATGTTTTGTAAGTAAAACATAAGCCCTTTGTTATTAAAGCAGAATTAATGGGAGAATGCATACCCCCTGCAACTTGGCTCAATGTTTTATAAGCAATATGTCAGTTTACTGCCCTTTTAGAAAAGTGGAAAAGTGCTTTATCTCTATGGTAAAATAAGTCCCTGGGGAATAGAAATGAAAGAGAAGACTAAGGAGAACATTCTCAGGGTACGGAGGGTATGATCTGAAAATGAACTCTTTGTACCTTCTTTCAGAGTCTGAAAAAGTCTCATTGAACATCGTAGAAGTAGAAGAGACACAGATGCATTTGAAATCTCTGGAAATCTGGACTGATTCTGAAATTTGATATTTTACTTGAGCAATAAAAATAGTTTTCTGGTTTTCTGAAAAAGCTTTATCAGCAAAGTATTTGTCAGTATGGCTTTGAAGATACAACATGCAAATTAGGAGTTAATAAAGCACTACAAACTTCTAGTAAGTTACATGCAGAATTATCAGAATGGAAAAGAGAGAGATGAAATACTTTCTGCAAAAATCTGATATAGGCCTTCCCTTTTTAAAATTAAACAAAACACCTGAATAAGCACTTTTTACTTGAAATCTGTAATTGATTTCTAAGGCTGGCAGCTGAGACCAGCCCATCCACTCAAAACACACCCCCACCCAATCAGAACACCCTCACCATTCAAAACACACTCCCACCCAATCAGAACACACTTAATCCCCCACCCAATCAGAGCACACCTCCACCCACAGAACACACCCCCTCTGGCAGTTTAAAAAAGAGGAACAAACAGCCACATGCTTCTCCCAGAAGAAGGAAGCAGAAGCCACCAGCCTGATGATGACAGATGGGATTCCATCGAAACGTCGCTCCTACACCTTTAGTTCTACGCGGGAAAAACCCCGAATAACCAAAGATCCATATATATATATATATATATATATATATATATATATATATATATATATATATGTGTGTGTGTGTGTGTGTGTGTGTGTGTGTGTGTGTGTGTGTGTGTGTGTGTAAATTACTAACAAAGAATTAAAGGGAAACTGAGATGCATTTCTGACTTGTTAGTCGTCATCAGCCAGCTATACCCATCTGAGATTCGAACCATTCGAAGATTCGAAGATGGGTATAGCTGGCTGATGACGACTAACAAGTCAGAAATGCATCTCAGTTTCCCTTTAATTCTTTGTTAGTAATTTACACAAATATATGAATTGTCCGGTGTGACTACTGCCTGTTCGATAGCCTTCAAGATAGGCTGAAAACAGGAAATAAAGATTTGCTCCATGTTTGGGGCCTAGCAAGGTAATCTAAATAGTTAACATTTGAAACATATATATATATATATATATATATATATATATATATATATATATATATATATATATATATATATATATATATATATATATATATATATATATATATATATATATATATATATATATATATTTGTTTTCGTAGATTCTCGCAGGTGTCTGTATGTGTAGATCTAGAGTCTCGGGTTTCTTCCCGCGTTCCTTTCATCTTCAGAAAGTTGTGGCGACATTTCGACGAAATCCCATCCGTCATCATCAGGCCGGAGTGTTCCTCCTGCTGCTTCCAGGAGCAATGCGTGGTCTGGCTGTTCCTTTCCTTCCAACTGCCAGTGGGGCTGTGTTCTGACTGGGTGGAGGCGTGGTTGTCTTCTGATTGAGTGGAGGCGTGGCTGTCTTCTGATTGGGTGGATGCGTGGTTGTCTTCTGATTGGTTGGAGGCGTGGCTGTCTTCTGATTGGGTGGGGTGTGTTCTGAATGGGTGGGGTTTTTTGTTGTGTTGTAATATCCTGAGTGTTGTGATTTGGTGTCCTGAGGAGTGGGCTGTGTAGTGGCCTCCAGAGCCTTGGCCCGGCTCCGAGTTCGAGGACCTGCTATGTATCTCTGGTATGGGTCAGTCAGGTTCGTGTGTGCGTTCTTCTGCTTGGGTGATGGCACTTTTGCTTGACTTGTTCTGTCTTCTGTGTGGGAGAGTTTTTGTTCTGGGTGTGGATGAGTCTTGCTGGGGCTGGTGGCATTTGGGGTTGTTTGTTGGTTTTTTAAATCCTTGTTTGCTGAAATTCGTTTCTCTATCAATGCTGGTTTCCAAATGGCATGTAGGCGGGAGGTGTCGTCTCGCTTGTTCATACTGTCTGGGTGTTTTTTCTATTTCAATGGCTTCTCTGATTATTCTGCTATTGAGATGTTCTATTTTGGCGATTGTTTTTGTACCTTCAAAATTGATGTTGTGTCCCGTAGTGTTTATGTGTTGTACTAGTGAAGATGTGTGATCTTTCTTCTGTACTGAGTTCTTATGTTCTTCTACACGTACCTCTATTCTTCTGTTCAACTTTCTGAAGATGAAAGGAACGCGGGAAGAAACCCGAGACTCTAGATCTACATATATATATGTATATGTATATGTATATGTATATGTATATGTATATGTATATGTATATGTATATGTATATGTATATGTATATGTATATGTATATGTATATGTATATGTATATATGTATATATGTATATATGTATATACACATACATATATATACATATATGTATATGGATCCTTGGTTTTTCGGGTTTTTCCCCGCGTAGAATTAAATTAAATTATATATATACATATATACATATATAAACACACATATATATACATATATATATATTGTCAACTCCTCGTCTTCGCCGGATCGACAAGCCCACAGGAAAAACCACGACGAAGTACGGATGACTGGAAAGAGTACCTTTAATAGCAGGACCTCTATACCTTAACAAAGTCAGCGTTGAGAGCCACATGCTCTCAACGCACCTTTTATTCCGAACCTGTAACTAGGTAGCAGCCCCACCCCTAGACCCCACCCCTCCCCCGTGCAGACCAGCATCCGCCTGGCCTGCGTAAATACTCCACCCCCCTACTCCTTCAACCCACGCCCAGCTCCCTCCACCAGCACCGTGCTTCCCAGCGTGAAGGTATGTACAAGCCCACCCCCCTCCTAACATCCTGAGCGTGCTCCCCGCCACCACTGCATCTCCCCGCGCCACACCCATGACCCCCTGGCAGCCCCCAACGTCCGTAGCTGTTCCGGGCCGTCGCTCAGCTGACCGAGCTGCGCGACTATCAGCGGGCATCCCTGGTCGCCCCTCAGTTTCTGCCCGCGCGGACCATCTCCCGGCTGGCTGCCCCGGCGTCGCCTTCCTGTAGCCACTCACGACCGCCCTCAGCCACCTCTCAGATCGCGGCACGCCCGCGGGTCCGGCGCTCGCCCACCAGACAGCCGGAGGGTGTGGGTGCGGCTGGGCTCTCGGCATCGCACGGCTACTCGCCCGCCGAACAGCTGGGGAGCTTGGGAGCGGCCGGGCTTTCGGCGACGTGCGGCTGCTCGCCCGCCGAACAGCTGGGGAGCTTGGGAGCGGCTGGGCTTTCGGCGACGTGCGGCAACTCGCCCGCCGGACAGCTGACGAGTGTGGGCGTGGCCGCTGCTGTTGCTGAGGGCTGCGGGCCGAATCCCCCTCCCGGCAAGTTTGTCGAACCCGAAGGGCTCGACAGTCGGCCCCTCCTACCAAGGCTCCTCCTGGAAGGCAAGATATAGAAGTCAGACAAGCACTAAGGAGAGCGGCAGTTTCCCCTCTACCCCCTCCCGAGGGTTTACCAGGGTGCTTCTGGTGGAACGCCTTAACCAATCTAGGGGCCTAAACGTTTGACTCCGCCACCCAGGATGCCTCAGTAATCGGGTATCCTTTCCACAGCACCAGGTATTGCAATTGCCCTCTCCACATCCTGGAGTCTAGGACTTCTTGTACCTCATATTGCCCATCACCCACAGGCCCCGGCCCGACTGGCTCCCCCCGAACAGGAACAGGGGCTGGTTTCAGCAAGCTGCCGTGGAACACGGGATGCACTTTGCCCAGAAATTTAGGCAGCCAAAGGCGCACCGTGACCGGATTAATGATGTGGGTTACCTGGAAGGGGCCTATGTACTTAGGGCCCAGCTTCTTACTAGGTATTTGTAATCTCAGGTATTTTGTAGATAAGTACACCCAGTCCCCAACCCCTGGGGTGTAGAACGGTTGGCGCTTCTTATCCGCTTGGGCTTTTACAATACTGGCTTGCTTGTTTAGAGCCTGTTTGGTCGCCGCCCATGCTTTTCTGACTTGTAGCATCCACTCCTGGGGTTGACAAGGGGAGGCCGATCCCTGGTCACACTCGGGAACAGGAGGGAAGTCGTAGCCAGACACCACTGTGTACGGTGGGAGACCAGTACTGCTGTGCACAGCGTTGTTGTGGGCGATTTCTGCAAACGCCAATAGGTCAGCCCAGTCTGCCTGCTGGTACGAGACATAACTGCGTAGGTATTGCTCCACCGCCGCGTTGGCCCGTTCTGCCGCGCCGTTTGTGCAGGGATGATACCCCGAGCTTAGTCCCTGGGATGACCCGATGAACTGGAGGAATTCACGCCAGAACCTGGCGGTAAACTGTACCCCTCGGTCCAAGATAATACGTCTAGGCGCCCCGTGTAAACGGTACACGTGGGTTATAAAAAGCCAGGCCAGACGCCGGGCCGAGGGTAAGCCCCTTAACGGAACAAAATGGGCCTGTTTGGAAAACAGGTCAACTATGGTCCAGATGACGGTGTATCCCCGACTCTCTGGTAGGTCTACGATGAAATCCATCCCAATGTCCTGCCATGGCCGGTAGGGGTCCGCCACCGTCTGTAACAGCCCTGCCGGCTTCCCAGTCTGGGTTTTGGCCATGGCACAGGTGCGGCAGCGCTGGACATACTCTTTGACCTGCCGCCTCATCCCGGGCCACCAGAACTGACGTCTAGCGAGGTGCAGTGTTTTCAGGAACCCGAGGTGGCCGGCCTGCTTGGCATCATGACACCTATAAAGCACAGTGTTTCGCAGGGTTTCTGGCACATATATCTTACTCCCATACCAGGCCAGGTCGTCCCGTCGTGTTAGAAGCCGCGAGTGCTGCCGTAGCCAGCCATCTCCCTCCAGGGCTTTTTTCAGCTGCGGTACCAATTCATCCGTAATCCTGTTCTGTACGGCCTGTACCTTCTCTGGGCCGAGAGGAGGGATAAGAGCTTGCACCACCTCCTCCCGCTGGTTGTCATACTGCGGAAGCCGAGAGAGGGCATCCGCCAGGAAATTCTTCCCCCCTGGGACATATTTCAGGGTAAATCTAAACCGCCTGAAGTACAGGGCCCACCGTACATGCTTAGGGGCCAACTAATTGCAGGGGGGATTGCAGGGCTTCTAAATTCCTATGGTCCGTCCATACTTTGAAGGGTTTTTCTGCCCCCTCTAGAAGATGCCGCCACGTCTCCAACGCCCACCGAACGGCGTAGGCCTCCTTCTCCCAGATAGCCCAGGCGCGTTTGGTGGTTGATAGCTTTTTGGACGCGTAAGCACAAGGTTGCAACGCGCCTTTACTGTTGTGCTGCAAAAGGACAGCTCCAACTGCCACGTCGCTAGCATCTACGTGCACAACGTATGGCGCTGCTGGGTCAGGGTGCAGGAGTATGGGCTCTCGGGTGAACAGACCTTTTAAGGACTCGAAGGCCCGTTGACAGTCTATGGTCCACGATACCCACAACCCTGGCCGTGGTTTCACCGCCAACTTCTTGGTTTTTAGCAAGTCTGTTAATGGAAGAGCCACTGCAGCAAATGATGGTATAAATTGGCGGTAAAAATTGGCAAACCCCAGGAAGCTCTGTAGCTGCCGTCTGGTCCCCGGGGCTTGCCACTGCAGTATAGCCTCCACTTTCTTTGGATCCATTGCAATCCCTGCCGCCGAGACCCGATAGCCTAAGTAGTCCAGTCGAGACGCGTGAAATTCACATTTTGACAATTTCACGTACAATCGTGCTTCTAGGAGTTTCCGCAGAACTTGGCGCACAAGGGCAATGTGTTGGTCCATGGTCTCCGTATAAATAAGGATGTCGTCAAGATACACGAGCACCCCCCTGTATAAATGCTCGTGCAAAACTTGATTTATTAGTTGCATGAATACGGCGGGGGCCCCCTGGAGACCGAATGGCATTACGCGAAATTGGTAGCTGCCCAATGGGCAGTTAAACGCTGTTTTCCACTCGTCTCCTCTCTTGATTCGCACCCGATAATAGGCTTCGCGTAAGTCCAAGCGGGTAAACACCCTCCCCTTAGCCAGGTGGGACAACATGTCTTTCATTAGGGGCAGCGGATACAAATGTTCAACACACACTGCGTTGACCCCCCGGTAGTCCACACAAAGACGCAGGCCCCCATCTTTCTTTTCCCTGAAAAGAACTGGTGCTGCCATCCGCGAGCGAGCTGGTTGTATGAACCCCCGTGCGAGGTTCTTGTCAATGTAGTTTCGGAGTTCTGTCATCTCCCGTGGGGTCATGGCATACATCCGGGGCTTAGGAAGTTTGACCCCCGGCTCCAGCTCGATCGCGCAGTCCGTCGGTCGATGGGGAGGCAGGAGGTCGCATTCCTGCTCGCTGAACACTTCGAGGAATTCGGCGTACTCTGGCGGTACGTGTACTTCTGCCCCAGCCCTGCACCTCTCCTCCGGCTTCCCTGGCGGGCCAGACGGCCCTGGCTGCTCATGATCAGGGGTCTGTGGCCCAACCCCTAGGCGGAGGTGTCGACAACCCCCCTCCCACCAGATGGTCGGGCCCCACCTGTCCAGCCACGTTAGCCCCAGAATCACCTCCTCCGTCATGGAGGGCACCACGATGAACCGTAACCGTTCCCAGTGTTCCCCCATATCCAGCCGCACGAGTTCTGTGACATGGGTGATAGGTACCCCCCCAGAAGGGACCCATCCACCTGCTGGAACCGTATTGGATTCCTTAGCCGTATCACCCTAACACCCAGTTTAGCCACCACCTTCCGGCTGATTAGACACCTCGTGCTGCCCGAATCAATCAAAGCCTTAACCTCCACCACCTCCCCCATGGCGGGGTTTGTTAACGTAACCGGGACTGCAAATGGGCTAACCGAGGCACTTACCATGGGGTCCTCCTCTGGTCTCTCCCCATGCCCGTACAACTCCACGTCTACATTGATGCCACTGTCCCCTTCCGTCTGGCCGTTTCCTCCTGGTGTTAACTCCACGGCCTGCCGAGAAGCCCGGGAACGCTCTGCAAAGCGGCCGGGGGTTGTGCTCCTTGCCGGGGTTGCTGTCGTGACCACCCGGGATGCAGGTATTGGGCAGGCAGCCACGCGGTGCCCTGGCTGATCGCACCTGAAGCACCGCAAAACGGACCGCGGGGGCTGGGCGGTAGGACCCAGCGACGAAGACGACGGCTTCTGCACCTGCCCCTGTGCCCTTGGCGGGACCTGACGGGAGTCTCCTACGGGCCGTACACGACGTTGACAACTCCGTAAGGCCACATCCAGCTCAACTGCAACCCGCAGCCAGTCTTGAAGCCTGGAAGGGATTCCCCGGACAATACAAGCCCGTAGGAGGTGATCATCCAGACCGGCCCGGAATTGGTGAACCAGCATCCTCTCTGGCCAGGAACTGAGCCTGCCGGCCACTTCACGGAAGTCCTGCACATAGACTGTAGCTGGACGGCCGTTCTGCTGCAGGCCAACGATCTCAGCCTCCACTCGATGCGTGCGCGTCACATCCTCGAAGCGTATTTGCAGAGCTTCGAGGAAAAGGCCAACGTCCCCCAATTCGCGGGCACGGTCGCCGTAGAGGTTCGCCACCCAAGCCGCCGCCTCCCCTTGCAATGCCGTAGTGACGGCCATCACCATCCCCCACTGGGATGTATACAAAGGACCATACTGGTCCAGATGGTGAATGGCTTGTCCAAGAAACAGGGCCAAACGATCAGGGTTGCCATCAAAGGTTACGGGCAGCGGTGGTGGGCCCCAACCCGCAGGCCCTCCCCAAGGACCTGCCGGGCCTCCCAGCCCCTGTGCAACCCCTGGTTGTTGCCACCCTAGTACTCCTGCGGGTACAGCACCCCCCGGTCTTGTTCTACCAGGTCCTGGGGGCCCCAAGTCAGGAGCAGCCGCCGGTCCTGACAGCGGAAGGCCCGGGACCTGTGGGGTACCAGGAGCCTGCGGGGCCCGGAAGCGGGGACTCGCCAAGCGGAACTGGGTTTGGCTTCTGCGCTCCTGGTCGGCCCTGGTTTGTGTCCATCTACCGGTCTCCAGGTCGCTGTCACTAAGGGTCCACGGCCGAGGTTCTCCAAAATGGTCCCTCAGGACGTCCATCGTGTAGCTGCCAGGAGCCGTGGTGTAGCTCCACTCCTCTCCTCCTTCGTCGGTGGCACGACGCTCTCTCCACTCCCAGAGGGACCCCTTCCCTCTAGACAGTTGGTTCTGTCCAGCCGCTGGCCGACTCAAAACAGGGCTGAGCCACCAATCCCCAGGCTTCTCCTGAACAGCTGGTTCCGAGGCCTCAGCTTCCCTTGGCGCTGGTCCAAGGTCCCGGACCTTAGGCCGAACCACAAGTGGGGGCTCTGCCAATTCCCCCCCCTCAGGAGGCACAGCAACCCCAGCTGGCTCCCCCTCTCCTGCCACAGGCACCCCACCCTGGGTCCCCTCAGCCATGGAGGCAGGCAGGAATCAAAGCCAACAGAAGGAGCGCTGTGCTACTTGAACGCTGACTTACTGTCAACTCCTCGTCTTCGCCGGATCGACAAGCCCACAGGAAAAACCACGACGAAGTACGGATGACTGGAAAGAGTACCTTTAATAGCAGGACCTCTATACCTTAACAAAGTCAGCGTTGAGAACCACACGCTCTCAACGCACCTTTTATTCTGAACCTGTAACTAGGTAGCAGCCCCACCCCTAGACCCCACCCCTCCCCCGTGCAGACCAGCATCCGCCTGGCCTGCATAAATACTCCACCCCCCTACTCCTTCAACCCACGCCCAGCTCCCTCCACCGGCACCGTGCTTCCCAGCGTGAAGGTATATACAAGCCCACCCCCCTCCTAACATCCTGAGCGTGCTCCCCGCCACCACTGTATCTCCCCGCGCCACACCCATGACCCCCTGGCAGCCCCCAACGTCCGTAGCTGTTCCGGGCCGTCGCTCAGCTGACCGAGCTGCGCGACTATCAGCGGGCATCCCTGGTCGCCCCTCAGTTTCTGCCCGGGCGGACCATCTCCCGGCTGGCTGCCCCAGCGTCGCCTTCCTGTAGCCACTCACGACCGCCCTCAGCCACCTCTCAGGTCGCGGCACGCCCGCGGGTCCGGCGCTCGCCCGCCGGACAGCCGGAGGGTGTGGGCGCGGCTGGGCTCTCGGCATCGCACGGCTACTCGCCCGCTGAACAGCTGGGGAGCCTGGGAGCGGCCGGACTTTCGGCGTCGTGCGGCTGCTCGCCCGCCAGACAGCTGGGGAGCTTGGGAGCGGCCGGGCTTTCGGCGACGTGCGGCTGCTCGCCCACCGAACAGCTGGGGAGCTTGGGAGCGGCTGGGCTTTCGGCGACGTGCGGCAACTCGCCCGCCGGACAGCTGACGAGTGTGGGTGTGGCCGCTGCTGTTGCTGAGGGCTGCGGGCCGAATCCCCCTCCCGGCAAGTTTGTCGAACCCGAAGGGCTCGACATATATATGTATGTATATATATGTATATGTATATGTATATGTATATGTATATGTATATGTATATGTATATGTATATGTATATGTATATGTATATGTATATGTATATGTATATGTATATGTATATGTATATGTATATGTATATGTATATGTATACGTAAGGGGACGCGGTGGCTCAGTGGGTTAGGACGCTGAGCTTGTCGATCGGAAGGTCGGCAGTTTGGCGGGTCGAATCCCGAATGCCACGTAACAGAGTGAGCGCCTGTTACTCATCCCAGCTTCTGCCAACCTAGCAGTTCGAAAGCACATAAAAAATGCAAGTAGAAAAATAGGGACCACCACGGTGGGAAGGTAACAGCGTTCCGTGCGCCTTTGGCATCTAGTCATGCCGGCCACATGACCACGGAGACGTCCTCGGACAAGCGCTGGCTCTTCGGCTTTGAAACGGAGATGAGCACCGGCCCCTAGAGTCGGAAACGACTAGCACACATGTGCGGGGGAACCTTTACCTTTACCTTTATATGTATATGTATATGTATATGTATGTGTTGTTGTGATTCAGGGTCAGCCTGTGGGTTCGGCAGTTGGGTCAGACGACTCAGAGGAGGAGGAGGGGGGTGTTGAAGACCTTGCTGAGGGGGTTGAAGATCTTGCTGATGAGAGCACTCAGCCAGGCCCCTCTCACTTGGTCACCACGGAGACCCAGCTGTGTGAGCCTGACAGCGTGGATGAAGATGACCCACAGCTGGCCCTGTTCAAGGACGCCCGATGCAGGAGGCAGTCAATTAGGAGTAAACAGAGGAAGGCAATGGGGCTCCTCAGAAGGAGGCAGAGAGAAGCCACGCCCTGAACTCTATATAAGGGGAATGTGTGGGAGGGCTGGTTTGCTGAAGGCAACCACTTGGATAGTTCCTGTTTCTTAAAGCTCCTGTTTCTTGGTTTGTCTTGTTCCGTTTGTTTTTGTAGTAATAAATTTGGCAGGCGTAATTCCAGCCTCTTGCCTTCTTGTAAAAGGGGTTGTCCCTGCTTTTCTGCAGGGCCAGTAGCAGGCTGGTACAGAACATGTGTGTGTATTTAAAGTAAAACACTAAACTTCAGTTTTCCAGTATAATCTCCCTTCCTTCCTTCCTTCCTTCCTTCCTTCCTTCCTTCCTTCCTTCCTTCCTTCCTTCCTTTCCTTATTTCTTTCTTTTTCTTTCCTTTTTGTATAAAATACTTGTAATTTCTTATTCCTATTAACCCTCATCTGTTTCTCTCTTTTTTTGGAGTAATGTATTTCAACACAAACCAGAAGCTCCCACCACAAATTAAACTCTGTTCCTACTTTCAAATGGCAAATTCAAACCAAAGTGGCATCTACAGAAAAGTTAGTTGAAATGATGATGGTATCCATTTATAGAAGCAGTGGCTTTTAAAATTAAATATAGGTAGTGTTTTAAGGTGACTGTATTATCCATTATATATATATATAGACTGTATTATCTATTATATTGGCAATATATTTATTTTCACAAAAGTTTTGGTCAACTTCTACCTGTAAAAAGGCCAACATCAGTTGCTCCACCCAAAGGAAAAAATGGGATAGTAAAATGCAGTCTAAAGGTAAACAAGTAGATTTGAGGAAGTGTCTCACCATCAGTCTGGGTTTTCCTCATCGATAGTTTTGCTCAGAACACTTCAAACTAAGATGCTCACTTAATGTGTCCTTATTTAAACTGTCTCCCTTTTGAAGACAAGGAAGAAGAGGAACTTCTTGTATCACAGTATTCAATGAAATTTTCTCTTCTCAAAAAGCTAATTGGCTTTGCCTGAGAAAGGCATTTGAAAATGTGTTTTCTTTATACATTCTGCCAATGTCTTTTTTTGTATATGTATAAATGTTTGAAGATCTCTTGTTAAAATATGTCAGTTATCAGCATGTGAATGTTGTTCAAGCATCAAGCATTTATACGTCCTATGGGAACAGAAAACACCACAGCTTCATCCCCAATAACCCAAGGCAACTACTTGAATATCTGATGTGAAAAGATTGCTTTACACATGAGTACTCCTGTATGAATAAGTTATTTAACTGAAAGGGTTGATCCTATTAGTTATACTACCTCCATACTATAATCCACAATTATGAATCTTTGAATCTATGGGGAGTTTTTTTCTTAAGAAATAGAGTCCACTTTAGTCAATTGACAAATTATTGTAATTAGGTGTTGTTATGTTTCCATCCTAAAGCATGAAGAATATGGTCTTCAGATATGAGAAAAGTTGATAACAACTTGAAAGCAAATCTAAATGAAAGTGAAAAGTGTAATGTATTGTTAAGGGAACACCACGTGGGAAATTGCTCGGAGGTTGCTTCAGCAGGGAAGCTGGCTAACGGCTCCCAGCTCCTCAGACAACCCATCTCCACCACCGCTATTGGTTGCCTCTAGGGCAGCAATAGGTTGCTTTAAACCTATTGGCCACCACCTAGACGCCAGGGTATAAATTGCTGCATTCGCAGGCCTGTTCCTCAGTTCAGATCCTGCAAGCAATAAACAATGACCTTTGCTGAACTCACTTGCTTCGTCTTCGTCATTAAGCAATGAACCCAGTACATAACATTGGCGACGAAGGTGGGATCCTGCTCCTTCAACTGAGCTGAAAGTCACTAGGGAAGAGGCAGTGCACGCCTGGCAGGAAAAGCAATTCCCCCCCTACGGTCGGCTAGCACAGCCACGCAAGTGACCACGCACCCAGAGGACCAGTCCCTGGGCAACAGAGGAGCAGGATTTGAAGATGCCGAGCACCAGCCACGAAGACCAGCTGAAATGACCAAGGTTGGAAAGCTGGAAGAATTCAACACTAAGCAGCCAGAAGAGTGGTCCTTGTACCTGTCCAGGGTCGAGAACTACCTTCGAGCGAACCAGGTTGCCGAGGATGGACTGAAGGCCACCATGCTCCTCTGTGTGTGTGGCCCAGCAACATTCGGCATAGCAGAGAACTTGTTTGCACCTTTAGAGTCTGTATCCTTTGTGGACTTGAAGAAGAAGCTTGGAGACCATTTCCAGCCCAAGCTGTTAGTAATCGCTTGGCACTATGCATTCGAGCAAAGAGTACAGCAACCAGGTGAAACCGCATCTGAGTATATCACGACCTTGAGGCAGGCCACATGCCTGTGCCAGTTCTCCAATGTCGAGGACAGACTATGTGAACGGCTTGTCTGTGGTCCCGCAACCAAGAGCTTCAGCAGAAGCTCTTCGCCAAAAAGATTCTATCGTTTTCAAATGCACAGAAGGAATTCATGGTGGACAAAGCTGCCAGCAGGGCTGTATGAGCCATGTGGCCCGCCAAAATGGCACAACACGAAGAAGCCATCCACCACGAGGACGCCGAACACACAGAAGACCCCCAAAGATGACACAGAAGTTGACAAGCTACACAGACAACTCGACCAACAGTGTCGCAGCAACAAGCAACATGAGGCCACTTACAAGGCAGATCCCTTCCTTAGATGTCCAGGTTGTAGCGGCCGTCACCAACGCTTGACTATAGGTTCCGGACAGCCATGTGCTGGGCCTGCAGGAAGACAGGCCACATCACATCCATCTGCAGAGGTCGCCAGAGGGACCGGCCATCTAATCGCCAGTCGGAAGATCCAACCAGGAGAGGTACCAGGGCCCCAGGACAGTACAGCGTGGGGTTTTGCTCCAGCCACAGAAGCATTTGCCATACTGGTGCTTGCCGTCCGATTAAGCCCAAGTATAGACTTCAGGTGGAGCTGCAAGGGGTCCCCTGCAAGATGGAGCTGGACACAGGCTCTGCCATTTCTATTATTTCCCTTGAAACATTTAATTTCATTTGTAGTTGCAGCAAAAGATGGGCCAAGCTGAGGCCTTATGACATTGTACTAACTGATTTTCAGAATGCCAGAGTCGCAGTCAAAGGTGAAACCACACTAGCCGTTAAATTTAAGGGGTTTACAGGGCACCTGGATGTTGTTGCAGTAGGGGGCAGCGAACGAGCCTGATTGGGCTCAATTGGTTTGATGCACTAGGCATCCAAGTAACTGGGATCAACTGGACACAAGTTGCAAGTCTAACAACTGTATGCAAGAAATTCACAGATGTGTTTGATCAGTGGCGTAGCGTGGGTTGTCAGCACCCGGGGCAAGGCAAGTAATTTGCGCCCCCTAACCCGTGGATTTTAGCACTCGAGTCTCTTCCACTAGCTCAGGAATTCTGGGAGTTGAAGTCCATGAGTCATAAAAGAGCCAAGGTTGCCTACCCCTGAGTTAGGTTCAAGGCAAAAAAGGGTCTCTGGAGAAGAGGGAAAATGCTAGTTTAAAACTGAAACAAGGCAACTTTAAGGTGCCTCAGCTGTGATTTAGGATGAGACAAAGAGAGGACATGGCGTTGAAAATGGTTAATGGGGCATGTTTGTTCCACTCTTAGTGGACGTCAGGATAAACCCCACGAGAGAATGACCTTACAACAGATGTGAATAGGCTTGGACTACGTTTGTAGATTGAGTGCATACATCACATGGAGCGATGATGGGCTTCATCAAGATTTATGATCCCACAATTGGCTAGTTTTCTCCATCTTGTTATGTCATGTCATGTCATGTCATGTCATGTTATGTCATGTTAGGCGACAAACAAAGACTTCTAACTTACAATGCCTCAGCTTCCCAAGGTTATTCCAAAGCCGGAAAAGCCAACCAACCCACCCTGCAGCTTTGCCTGCTTAGGCTGAACCCCAAGAGTTCATACTTGCTGCAGCGCCCGACCTATTTTCTGCCCAGATGCTGCTTATCCAAGCCAAGCCGCCTCCTTCTCTTTGGCACCTCGCCCCAAAGATTCGCCGGCCTGGCTGGAAACTCTCGCTGCTGGTGACGTGTGTCGGAGGGGCGGTCCCGATCGCCTCCTGCAGGGGGAACCGAGTGGCCGCAGAGAGTCAATACGGCAGGAGGAGGAGGAGGAGCAGCAAGCAGCCGCAGGTGCGGCGGCTGCAGTTGTTACCTTTACCTCTGGGAAAGGAGGAGACGGGGGCGGGAGCTGGGTCGGGGGGGCCGGGCTTGCAGGTTGAGAGCCAAGCGGAGGAGAGCCGCGGCGGGAGAAAGAGAGGGAGGCGAGACGCCGCCAAGCCTCCCCACCCCCACCCGAGAAAGGCGATCTGTAGCCGCGAGAGGACGGGATCCCGCTCTGGCTGGGCGCAGCAAAGGTGGTTGCTTTCTACGCTCCGCCCGATCGCGCGCTCGCTCCTCCGACCCTCGGCGAAGCGGAATCGTCCCCCTCCGGCGAGCTTAATGGGCGCCCCCCCAGATGTTGCGCCCGATGCGGCCGGCCCCCCCTGCACCCCCCACGCTACGCCACTGTGTTTGATTCAGCTCTGGAAACATACATGGGGCCGCCAATAGCATTCAAACTAGATCCGAATGTAGTGCCATGAGGATTAAACCTCATAGGGTTCCATTTACCCTCAAACACAAAATAGACACTGAACTAGATAAACTTGTTGAACAGGGCATATTGCAGCCAGTAGATGGGGGTGAGTGGGAGACCCCAATTGTAACACCACTAAAAGCCAATGGGGAGGTCAGAATCTGTGCAGATTATAATTGCACAATTAACTGTGCACTCAAACAGCACGCATACACAGTACCAGTAGTAAGCCACATCCTGGCATCCTTGCAGGGTGGCACCATTTTTGCAAAATTAGATTTGGCTCAGGCCTATCAGCAACTTCCTGTTGATGAGGCCACAGCACAGACAATTGTAACCCACAGGGGGGCGTTTAAAGTAAAGCACCTGCAATTTGGGGGTCAGTGTAGCCCCAGGCATTTTTCAGGGCATCATGGAACATACACTGAAGTGCATTCCAGGGGTTTGCCCCTATTTTGATGATGTGCTCATCGCTGGTGAATCCACTGAGGTGCTAGCAAGGAGGCTCAGAGCCATCATGCAGAGGCTGCGAGAAGCAGGCCTCAAGCTTAAAAAGAATAAGTGCAGTATTGGAGTCCCTTCAACTGAATTCTTAGGGTTTCGCATTGATGCTTATGGCATCCACCCTGCTGAGTCTAAAGTAAAAGCCATTCAGATGGCATCTAGCCCTAAAACAAAAGGAGAGCTGCAGGCATTCCTGCGCCTCCAAATTTTTTACCATGCGTTCCTTCCTAACAAGGCCACAGTGGCAGAGCTGCTACATAGGCTCTTAGATAAAAATGCTACATAGAAGTGGACTAGTATCCACAAAAAGACTTTCCAGGAATTGAAGTCACTTCTGTCGGTCAGTTCCACTATCACTCATTTCAAAGAGTCCAAGCTGGTTTGCTTAGCATGTGACGTGTCCCCATACGGGGTGGGTGCAGTCTTAATTCACTTAGAGAAAGATGGAACTCAAGTTCCAATTGCTTTTTATTCAAGGACACTGTCCTCCGCTGAGCAGAATTACGCTCAAATTGACAAAGAGGCATTGGCCATAGTAGCAGAAGTTTAAAAATTCCATGACTATTTATACGGCAAGGACTTCACGGTCTTCACAGACCATAAACCGCTATTGGAGTTATTCACTACAGACAGACAGGCACCCCACATTTTATCCCCTAGAATGCTTAGATGGTCCATTTTTTTATCGGCTTATACATTTAAGCTAATTCACAAACCCAGCAAGGATATGGGTCATGCAGATGGCCTGAGCAGGCTTACACTGCCTCAAATTGAACCGGATCCAGCCCCAGCAGCCTGCATTTTGTCCATTCAGGACTTGCCGGAGTTTCCCCTCCACACAGGGGACATAGCTGCAGAAACGGCAGCAGACAAGACACTAAGTAGAGTGCAAACCTCATTAGGCATGCGACATCAGCCCCATTTCACCCAGCTACTAATGGTCAAGCCGAACATATGGTTCACACAACAAAAGAGTCTTTGAGGCATATAGTGACTGGGGACTAGCACCACAGACTGGCCAACGTTTTGCTTTGCCAACATTCCACGCCATGCATGGCTACAGGGAAAAGCCCAGCGGAGCTGTGCTGGGGGAGTTGACTAATCATGAAACTGGACTGGTTGCACCCATACCGGATGGCAGCAGAGGCCTCTCGCCCAAAACCCCCAAGGGGGCTACAAATGGGTGACAGGGTGTGGGCCAGGAACTACGGGCATGGGAACTTGTGGGTGCCAGGGACAATCACTAAAACGTCAGGCCCTCTCTCATATGAAGTGGGCCTAGAAGGCAGGCGAGTTGTCCGTTGCCATATCGATCAGCTTAGGAAGCATTTTCCAGAATGGCTGCAAAGCGAGGACTTCATCACAGGTCCTTGCCACAAACCGCAAACCAGCAACCAGGCCAGTCCATTCATAGGCTCTGAGGGTCCAAGCAGCCAGAGCAACAGGGGAGGAAAGCCTGGAAGTGCAACATGGGTCCCCTGACAAAGAAAGCCAACCTGAATACTACAGCTGCTGTGCTAACTCTGTGGAACAAACTGACTCTGGGGTGGGCCAACATGGAAGGGCCAGCCAGAGAATGACGAGCCAAGCAGAATCAATTGAACCGAGAGACACTGGTCTAACCAGCCCGGCGGGCAAGCTGGTAGTTCAGGAAGTGCCTGGGTCCCCCAGGCGTTCCACAAGGGCTCACAAGCCTCCTGCTTATCTTCAAGATTTTGTCCTGAAATAATGAAGCTATAATGTTGTGTGTACCTTTATTGTGCTGCTAGCTAGGAATCATCTGTATTTGCTAGGATGGAAACGTGTTAACTCACACTATTGTTATACCTTTGTAAACTTGTATCACTGTAATTACTTCTCTTTCGTTGCTATAATATTTGTACATTCTAGGGGGAGGGGTGTAATGTATTGGGCTTGTTTTGTTAAGGGAACACCATGTGGGTATTTGCTGGGAGGTTGCTTGAGCAGGGAAGCTGGCTAACGGCTCTCAGCTCCTCAGACAACCTGTTTCCAGCGCCGCTATTGGTTGCCTCTAGGGCGGCAATAGGTTGCTTGAAACCTATTGGCTGCCACCTAGAGGCCAGGGTATAAATTGCTGCATTCACAGCCCTGTTCCTCAGTTCAGATCCTGCAAGCAATAAATAATGATCTTTGCTGAACTTGCCTCATCTTCGTCATTAAGCAACGAACCCAGTACATAACAAAAAGTATCCTCCTTTTTCTTGTTACTAAGTGAAAACTTTGGAAGGAAATTAAAAAAAATATGGAAAATAATGTCCCTTTGTTTTCAGTTTTGTATGTTATTTAGCACTCCACAAAAGCAGTACTCTCACTGAGAAGAAATTATTTCATATATAAATTACATAGTCTTGAGGATATATATTAAATCTTTGCTTTTCTCCTCGCTCTGTTCACAGTTCCTTCAAACTCCCAGTTCTCTTCTCTTTTAATTTACCAGCCTTTCAGTTCCAGCTGATTTTCCTAAAGAATATACATATTGTTTCAGTGAATACAGTTTACAATTTCTTCAATAATAAAGCCAAAAATACTTTTGATAATAAAACAGATTTGTGATTTAGTGAAATCTGTAGTTCCTTTCAAGTTGTTTTGTTGTTTCTAGATTATTTCTGGTTAAAAATCTCTGCCTGTAGAACAATGCTAGCTACCAATCAAAACTTCATGTGAAGGGCATTTTTATAAGAAATATTCATTAGAAACAGCAGTGCAATACCAGCTGCTATTCAGTTCTTCAATAAATAGTTCTTTTAAAGTTGTATCAAATTACTTCCTATGTTTGCTAATTATGACCTTTGTAGCTAATTATTTTGAGTAGCACATCTGGTAATCACTTGATTTTAATTTCCTTTATTCATAAAATGCTACAATTGTATCCTTTATTTAAAAAATAATTTTAACAAGTATTTTCAGTAATTCATTTAAAAGAAAAAAGATATTATTTCATTTCATATAAGAAAGTATAATGACTTTTGTTAAGTTTATACTGTTAAGAAAATGAACATTCAGTTCCCAATTTCCTACAATGTCTGTTGAATCCATTAAAGTTCAATCCTATTCTCAATTACAAGGGAATTCTAATTAAAGTCATCTGTGTAAATGGGGCAGAAATTTGAACAATGTTTTTTTTGTGAATGCATAATAGAACCAGAGAAATGGAACTGTTTTGATTTTATTACTAATTTAATTTATAACATAGAGTTGCTGATCAGGTATCTCATATATTATTTTAGAGTATTATTTTACAGCTTGGTGCTGTTCAGGCATTAATGACTATGGAAGTTTTCAAATGATGTACAAAACTGAGCTGCATATGCTTGCTTGCCTCTTCCTCCTCCAGAATGCTTACTGTCCAGGTACCTCAGCAAATCTGAAAAGGTACTATATTTCATCATTAGTATATTTTATTTATTTATTATTATTTATTAATTTAATTTGTATACCGCCCTTCTCCCGAAGGACTCAGGGCGGTGAGTTTTTCATTTTTCATCTCTGCCTCCCTAACATTTTAATTAAAACTTCATGAAACTATAACTATTTCCTAAATGGCTAAGAATTCAAGAGTTGATTTTCTATACAAACAGGTCTATGGCCCCATGATAGTATATCCAGATCAGGAGAGCATGTGTTACTTCTTGCATCTTTGAAACATTTCAAATCAATAGCACTTAAATACTAATGCCTGTGGTTAATTAACTTTATTTCAGTCAAATTCACCATGTAGTTTTATAAATTAGTTTCTTGAAATAAGATATCCGGAACTGAACATAATTCATCAAATGTATTCTTACTAAAGACAAATCAATCCCAAGCTTGCTGTCTGCCATCTGCAGTCTGTCATTTGCTTTTTGAACCTAAATGCAAAACTGTACAAATTGAAACTAAAGTGTGATTTGATGTACTTTTGCCAAAGGATGAAATAATTCAATAGATTTATACTTCTTAAATTTCAGAATGAAGATCAAGTATCCTTCAAGTATGGGACTTAATTTTCAAGAAACTTTGGTTTTACCTTGCTCAAAATTCAGTTTTTATTGGTTGAAATGCTAACTGGTTCTTACTTTGTCCTGTTTAATTGTCCATAGTTCTAATGACTACATAATAACCTAAAATGTCAGTATGCTTTTCCTGTGAAGTGCAGCCCTTATTCTTTAGGAAAATGCTATTGTTTATGAGGGGCCCTTGGTGCTCTCTGAGCTTGCTTGTTTTCTTGCTATTGTTTATTGCATCTAAATTTGGGAGGTCTTTGGCTTGTGCACCAGTTCAGGATTTCATTCAGGCTCTATTTTTGAAAAGAATCTGATGTAGCTGAAATTGCTCAGATGACATTTCTTATACAAGTAGGGAAACCTTTTGCTTTGTGAAGCATGTTCTCAAATGCTGGCAATTCTATTTGTCCAGAATTAATCCCAAATGACCCTTTCTTTACTTCACATTGCATATAATGCAAATATTTATAACTAACAGTCCTCTTATCCAATACAAATAGCTAAACTGACTTTATCTTTATTATACATGTTTTCTTAAGGTTCACTGTAGTTTTAAACAAATGAGAAATTCCCTCCATCAACTACAATAATTGTTTGACAGAAGGTTAATGTTTACAGTGACCCCTAGTTCAACAAAGCAAGTGCCAGCAAAAGCTGCAGTATTTGTCTTAGTGAGTCAAATTTCACACCTTTAGTTTTCCTTCAGTATGGCAGTTACAGCCACATATAATTTCCTTAGCCCAGAAACTTTATTGAGACAAGTCATAAAGAAAGATTGTAGCTGCATTATATTTCCTCTAACTTATACCAATCTCTTCACCATGAAAACTGTAAAATTGAAGCAGAAGAATAGAATAGAATAGAATAGAATAGAATAGAATAGAATAGAATAGAATAGAATAGAATAGAATAGAATAGAATAGAATAGAATAGAATAGAATAGAATAGAATAGAATAGAATAGAATAGAATAGGAAGGGACCTTGGAGATCTTCTAGTCTAGCCCCCTGCTCAAGCAGAAGAATCTATACCATCTCAGACAAGTGACTGTCTAGCCTCTTCTTTAAAATCTCCAGTGTTGGAGCACCCATGATTTCTGGAGGCCAGCTGTTCCATTGGTTAATTGTCCTCACTGTCAGGAAGTTTCTCCTTAATTCCAGGTTGCTTCTCTCTCTCTGATCAATTTCCAACCATTATTTCTGGTCCTGCCCTATGGTGCTTTGAAGAATAACATGTGGCAGCCCCTCAAATACTGGAACACTATTATCATCTCTCCCCTATTTCTTCTTTTCTTTAGACTAACCAAACCCAAGTCCTGCAGCCATTCTTCGTATGTTTTAGTCCCCAGGCTTTCATCATCTTAATTGCTCTTCTCTGAATTTTTTCCCCCAAACTCTTAACATCTTGTTTTGTGATATGGTAACCAAAAGTGGATGCAGTATTCTAGGTGTGGTCTTACTAGGGTTTTATAAAGCAGTACTAATACTTTGCATGGTCTTGATTCTATGCTTCTGTTTATACAACCCAGGATTGTATTAGCTTTTTTGGCTGCTGCTGCACACTGCTGGCTCATATTCATGTGATTGTCCACTAGGACTCCAAGGTCCCTCTCACAGTTACTATTTTTAAGCCAGGTCTTGCCTAATCTGAACTTGCACCTTTGATTTTTTCCTGCTTAGATGTAAAACTGTGCTTTTCTCCACATTGAAGCTCATTTTGTTGGATAAGAGGGGCCATTGTTCAAGTTTGTCAAGATCTTTTTGGATCCTGAGTTTGTCTTCTGGGGTGTTGGCTACTCTTGCCAGTTTAGTGTCATCTGCAAATTTGATGAGTTCCCCTTCAATTCTCTCATCTAAGTCATTAATGAAGATATTGAAGAGTACTGGGCCTAAGACGGAACCTTGTGGTACCCCACTGCTTACTTGTCTCCATGTGGACGTAGTACCATTGAGAACTACTCATTGAGTATGGTTTGCCAGCCAGCTACAGATCCATCTGGTGGTGATGTTGTCTATTCCAGCTTTTTCTAGCTTACCAAAGAATAGACTGTGGTCTACTTTATCAAATGCCTTACTGAAATCTAAGTATACTACATCCACAGCAATTCGCTGGTCTACTAGTTTAGTCACTTTATCAAAGAATGAAATAGATTGGCTTGGCATGATCTGTTTTTTAATAAACCCATGCTGGCTATAAGTTATAACTTTGTTTGCTTCTAGTTGTTCTCAGATCTGGTTTTTTATTATCTTTTCTAGGATCTTCTCAGGTATTGATGTTAAACTGATTGGTCTGTAGTTTCCTGGGTCTGTTTTTTTTCCCTTTCTTGAAGATGGGAACTACATCAGCCCTTTTCCAATCCTCAGGTATTTCCCCGGTGCTCCAGGATTTTGAAACATATCTGTATGGTGTAATAGTTCTGAGATAACAACTGCCAGCTCCTTCAGAACTCTGGGATGTAATCTGTCGGGTCCCGATGATTTATATTCATCAAGGTTGGATAGGTGTTCTCTTACCATTTTCCTCCTTATTTTAATTTTTGTTTCTAGTTTGTCTTTTACAGTGATTTCTTTGGTATGTTGAGCTGTAGTTTCTTTTAGGTTTAGGTTTAGGTTTATTAAATTTTTATACCGCCCTTCTCCCGAAGGACTCAGGGCGGTGAACAGGGCATAGCATAAAACTACAAAAATACAAAAGTTAAAAAAGAATTAAATTATTGCCCACAGTAAAAACAATAAAATATATATATATAAATATTAAAACCCTAAGTAACTCCCCATCAGGCCAGGCCAGCTTGTTCAAATAAATGGGTCTTTAACCCGTGCCAGAAGGAGCGGAGATCCGGTGCCATCCGGAGCTCAACCGGCAGCTGATTCCACAAAGCCGGAGCGCCCACAGAGAAGGCCCTCCCCCTGGGGGCCACCAGCCGACATTCTCTGACTGGAGGCACCCTGAGGAGGCCCTCTCTGTGGGAACGCACAGGGCGGAGGGGAGTCGACTGTGTGAAGACTGATGCAAAGTATGAGTTAAGCAGCTCTGCTTTCTCCTCGTTGCCTGTTATTTCCTTGCCATTCTCTCTCTTTAGTGGATCTACAGTTTCTGTAACTTTTTTCTTGTTGTTAATATGTTAATATGACATTATGTTTATCACTAATAAGAACCCTTATATGCCTATATCCATATCATTTTACTATTATGTCCAAATGCTGATGGTTAAAAAGGGAGCTTTTATCACCAATAATGTCAAATTAGAGTCTAGGTAAATATCAAATGGAGAGACGCGGTGGCTCAGTGGGTTAGGATGCTGAGCTTGTCGATCAGAAGGTCGGCAGTTTGGCGGGTCGAATCCCGAGTGCCGCGTAACAGAGTGAGTGCCTGTTACTCGTCCTAGCTTCTGCCAACCTAGCAGTTCGAAAGCACGTAAAAATGCAAGTAGAAAAATAGTGACCACTAAGGTGGGAAGGTAACAGCGTTCTGTGCGCCTTTGGTGTCTAGTCATGCCGGCCACATGACCACGGAGACTTCCTTGGACAAGTGCTGGCTGTTTGGCTTTGAAATGGAGATGAGCACCGGCCCCTAGAGTTGGAAACGACTAGCACGCATGTGCGGGGGAACCTTTACCTTTTTAAAATATCAAATATCAAAATAAAGAGAAGTAAATATTAAAGTAAATATCAAAAGGAAGAGAAAGAGAATGAGGTTGTCATCCATTGGTTGTATAAATAAGTAATAATTTCATTCTGCAGTCTACACATTTGAATGCTGAAACCATATTACTATTTAGCATCTGGCAATATCATTGAAGATGTTTGTATGACCTTGCATATAGTTAAATATGCACTGTGTATGATTTTATAATGTTTGTATTGGAATCACACTTTCTGCGTTTAAATATTTATGTTTTTTTAAGAATCTTGGGTAAAGCCAGGAAGAGTCTGTTTCCAATTTCATTACCATTTATTGCTAATCCAATATGACTGCAGCATTACCTACCTACAGACAGGAAACGTGATGGTAGCTTGAATTGTTTGGTGTCCTTGGTCTGTTCCCAGGAAAGACTGGGAAATCAGTCATGAAAGGAAAAACATATACCAATTGATGGATATGATGTCTAATCTGTATTTAGTTTACCAATGTAAGAGGTACAATAGTTACTGCTTTTTCCATGTTTCCTGGCCTATTTAAATTCTGTGCATTAAATGACTTCTGCCTACTTGCCTGCCTGCTATCTACTGGTCAAAAAACAAAGCTATATGTACTAGAATTACTAAATGGTGCTCTTTATTCTCTCCTTCTCCAGATGTGTTATTTATGCCTTTTCATTGGCTAAGCATGACTCGATTTCAATATAGTTATTATATTATATAAAATGAGTTTATTAACACATCACTCTCATCTGTGGGAGTAATAAACCCAGTGATCCACAAAGGGTTTACTATCGGCAGTTGAAAAATAATAATAAATGCATTTCATTATTTATTATGCAAAAAACCTTCTGTTTTCTACCAAATTTAAGGTTTTTTTATAGTTTACACATTACTAGACCATATAATTTTAAGAAGCAGTCAAGAAATTGTTGTATCAATGAAATTTTGAATATTAAATGTTTAATACATTTTCCATAATTTAAGATTCTTAGTTAGAAGGTGTTATTTGAATAATAAACTGTAGTTGCTGAAATGGTCATTGAAAAGCTATGTTTACTGTATCTATTTAAAGAATTAATTTGTTAGAAAAAGCAGTGGATGACAGCTTATTTTCCAAAGTGGAAATTTTGGAGATAAAAGGTTGATTAAAGTAGAAAGAAACATGAAAGATTTCTATGCAATCAAAGGCAAAAAATTGCACCAAGATTATCACGAGTCATGCAAGTTGGATGGGCAATATAGAAATTTGATAAATACATAAAATAAATAAATCACAAAAAGCAGGCACAGTGGAAAACAAAGAAGGTATACAGAGTAAATCCCTAGCTTTTTATCATTACCCGCTTCCCCTTATAGTGACTAGGCTGTAAAGTGCCAAGTAGTCAAAGCCAGTGAAGTCCCACTTCCATCTTCCTTTTTTGCTACCTCATTGAGGGATCCTCAACTCCAAAATTTCTCAAAAGATGCAAGTATCAGTCTCTGTGCAAACTTTGTACAGTCTTCTGCCTACTTTATATCAATACAGCCCATTAATTTCTAGTTGCAGTTTGTTAACAGTATGAGAACTAAATGATTTCTAATACAACCCACTTTGATTGGTACACTCACCCTCCTACACAGATTTCTCACAGATGCAACAGCCTGGCATTTTAACAGGAGAATGTAGACTTTTTATATCCACTGTAACTGTCTATATTTTTGGTGGCGGGGGGGGACTATTTCATTTTATCAAATGAAAATAGTTCATTCATCTATACATTACGATGCAGTTCTTTCCTGGATTTTTAACATCACCAAAAATAGCAATACTTTAAGGTAAAGGTTCCCCTGCACGTGCGTGCTAGTCGTTTCCAACTCTAGGGGCCGGTGCTCATCTCCGTTTCAAAGCCGAAGAGCCAGCGCTCATCCGAGGATGTCTCCGTGGTCATGTGGCCGGCATGATTAGACGCCAAAGGCGCACGGAACGCTGTTACCTTCCCACCGTAGTGGTCCCTATTTTTCTACTTGCATTTTTACGTGCTTTCGAACTAGGTTGGCAGAAGCTGGGATGAGTAGCAGGCGCTCACTCTGCTATGCAGCACTCGGGATTCGACCCGCCAAACTGCCAACCTTCTGATCGACAAGCTCAGTGTCCTAACCCACTGAGCCACCGCATCCCTTATAACAATACTTTAAACTATATTAAATTATCAGAATGCTTGAAAGTGTTGGACTTCCCTGGGCAAGACTCAGCAATAAATTATAAATCTTTTTATATTACACTGCTCATTTCATTTCCTAGGCTAGGGTTCAGCAGAAGTCTCACAGAGTTTACCAAGCTAGATAAGAAAGTTTAATGCAGACAAAAGAAAAATCCTATACTATTTATTGATTAAACATTAGTTTTAATAATAAAAGTTTCTCATACCCATGAGTGATCAGCCTTGACCATGATCTATATCAATTGCCTCAATTATATGCTTAAACTATTATTGAACTAAGGCAAATCCTTGAAATTAATAAGATTTAAATTATCTAGTGACAAATCAGTTTCCATTTTCTTTTCTCTATATTATTGTTTTTCAAGAAATGAAAATTGGATTAATCCTATACACAGTAATATTCATAAGCAACAACAAAAAAGTTTTCCAGAAAATTTTTAAAAAATTACTAACTTAGCAAGAAACATATGTTGCTTTCCACCCCAGAGATTTTTGTCTAAACAAATGAAATACTGAATTGGAGGAGATAACAGGTAAAATGAAAGCTATGCATGTCACATAGATCTCTGGTTGCTTATTCATGTATTCAGTTCACCATGATATATTTTTAGTATGCTGTTATAAGATAATATTCTTAGTTACATGAAAAGTAGAATGGAATTGCAATTTGTGATTTCACATCACTAGAGTGGAATTGAAGTGATTATAGTGATTGCCTATACAGATGATACTTTGCATGGGACCTAAAAGATGTCAGTCTTTCAGGGAAAATTTCTGTTGTGAATAAAATCCAGACTGACATTAAAGGCAAAATGATCATTCCTGAAGTAGTGTAAAATCTTTTTTTTAAGAAAAAAATATTCTGTAACTCTGTCTTTCTCAATTTTGCTGAAAATTTCTGAAGTTGCTGGCAAGAAAAAAGTGTTAAAGAGCATAGCATTACTAGTCTAATATTGCTAATTACTATTAGCATTCCTTTTGACTTTTTAAAATATTTTGTGAAAGATATACAAGTAATAGATACAGAATTTCTAGATTTCATGAATTCAGAGTCTTGAAACAGGATTTGTGGAGGCTAGAAATTCTAGTCAGGCATCCTTTTTAGTGATGGAAATTGTGAGAAAGTGCCTAGTCTATAAATTATTGGCACCAAGCCTGTCTCTACAACATGTATGGAGGATGATAAAATTTGAATTATAGAGAAATAGTTACATGCCGCCATCACCTCCAGTAGCTTTAAGTGCTGTTTTTATGGTCCAGCAGTAACAGCAAAGCAGATGCTTATTTCATAATAAAAAAGTAAAACTATAACAAAACCTCTCAACACTCACACCATTCAGCTCTATATAGTAATGTGTTATTAACCATAGTAAGCATATGTGGAAAGAGAGTCGTTTTAAAATTATTTTTCTGATTGCACAGAAATGCTTAAACAAAAATTCCATGTTCTGATTCAACTCTATCTGAACTTTTATTATTGAAAATATTGCTTTGTTTGAAAATCACAGTTTATTTATTTATAATAAATTAGCAATAATAGTTGCCTTTCTCATGTGAAGGCAGCAAAGGTGCAGAGTATATGTATTTTGTTTGCAAGAAGGAGAAATATTCATCCACAATGGCCCAAATCAGGAGTGCACAGACTGAGATCTCAGAACTGCAAATAATCTCAAATCATATGTCAATAGGTCAAAAGTCTCAGAGCATCTCTAAAAGTCAATGAAAATATATAATTTTTCATATAAGTAAGAGGACAAATCAATAAAATATATTATCTCTATGTAATCAATTGAATTTAGCTGCAATTATATTTCAATTAAATTACATTCAGTCTGGCTCTTTGTTTTACATTGTACTGGCATTTGTACTCCATTCAAAAGTTATTTACCCTGTACCTAACTATTGCTAAAATACTAATGGAGGAATACTTGTTGTTAATAGGATATATCAGGGGTGTCAAACTCGCAATATCACGTGATGTGTCATGATGTATCACAACTTTTTTTCCATTGCAAGCAATGGGGTGGGCGTGGTTTTGGCATGATGCATCCGGCCCGTGGGCTATATATATATATATATATATATATATATATATATATATATATATATATATATATATATATATATATATATATATATATCAAATACTTGTTAACTATTTAGATTACCTTGCTAGGCCCCAAACATGGGGCAAAACTTTATTTCCTGTTTCAGCCTATCTTGAAGGCCATCGATCAGGCAGTAGTCACACCGGACAGCTCATATATTTATGTAAATTACTAACAAAGAATTAAGGGAGACTGAAATGCATTTCAAACTTATTAGTTTTCAGGGTATGGCTGACTGATGAAAACTAATCAGGAGCAGAAGGGGGATGTTGGGATGAAAGCTCAAGCTCAGCTAACCATAATAGTAATGCTGCTTGTGGGAACCCAAGGACGAGCTGATAACGTTTTTGCAGGCTGGGGAGAAAGCCCGCTTTTTAAGGCTAATTGGAGAATGTGATTTATGACAGCTTATTGTGAGTGGGAATTTCACTTTGTTACTTTGTACCCGGGGGAAGGAAATTTAGTTTTTGGGTTCAACTATGTAGTGCCAATACTTTGTTTCCTGAATAAAATGTTCTCTAAGGAAGAATTTTTGCCATGAAGTTCTTTTGATGGGTTTCATCTATTGGAACCATGACAATTTATTCATAAGATAGCTACCACAACCCACGTGTAAATTTTAAGAATCTAAATACAATTCACCATTTAAATAGATTGTAGATTGACTCTTGCATGGTATACTGGCATGTTATACTGTATATAGCATTTTAGCCAAGGGAATGATTTTGTCTGCATTCTTTTGCCTATGGTAAATTTAAACTAAAGATTAATAGCCTCCAAATTGTTATTATATATTCATGATATTTGCATTTCCAAAAGTACATATTATAAATAATTCTGTTTTAAAAGTTGCACATATACACTCTATGAATTCAATAATAAATGAATTAATATTCTATCTTAAAATATTGATGGGACAAAACATTCTAAATAAAAGAACAACCATGCATGATCAAATAATGCCCATGTTAGTCGGGATTTTTTTTCTTCACAATGGCTGATCAGATGTCTCTCAGGTGCTCTCAGGCAGGAGATAGGGCAGAAATATTGTAAACCTCTTTTCAGCCATTCTTCTTCTGCAACAGCAGTAACTTGGACCAGGCTAAAAGCATTTGCATATTATCCCAAACTTCATACAGTATACCTCCATTCTACAAAGGGACAATTTTATTAGCAATGGAAGCAATAAGTGCCAAAAAATCTATATTTTTGCACTAGAGACTCAGATGGTAAAGGAAAAAAGAAAAAAAGCACCAGTAATTGGAACTGATTTGCTGCACACAGTGGCCAAGATCCATAGAATTCTGAAACTGTGTCTGTAATTTTGTTGAATAATATCTCCCAATAGTGCAAGACAAATGACTATTTAAATTATTCAAGTGTTATATGTTGTTTTCAATATAGAATGAGTGAAAAAAGGGGGAAGGGAAGACAGCATTCCACTGAGGAGAGCACAAGCTGGTTGCATGATCCTAATAAACTTTTTGGATCCAGGCCTACAGTGAGAAATTCATGCACGTATCCTTCTAATATAAAACATTTGCCTTCCTTTTTGGTCTATGCGTTGCCATCTCTTGTTTAATGAATGACAAACATACAACAGCAGCAACCAAACATGTAAAGAACTGAACTAAGATATTAGTACCATCACACACACTTTTCCTTTGTTCAAAAAGTTTGCCTATACATGTGCATTTCTGTCTCAGGATTTACTGTCAAAAAAACACATAGAGAAAATGAGCAGAACTTGTTTGCTCCAAAGCTTGCAGCTGATGCTCTAAAATAAAAATAGTGCAGATGGTACAATACAAGCCAGGCACAAAACCTCCAATCACATTCAAATCAAGCTGAAAATATGTCTCTAGAATCCAGTGCAAGGTACACAAAATGAATAAAGTAGACCACATAATTATAAAGTAGATCACAACCTACTACTTGATAAGATAGAAAAATGTGGGTTAGACAGTGTTAGACAGCATCACCACCAGAAGGATTCATAGCTGGGTGACCGACTCTACTCAGCATGTGGTCATCAACGGAACTGTATCTACATGGAAGTAAATATGCAGTGGGGCACCACAGGGCTCTGTTTTGGGCCCAGTGCTCTTCAACATCTTCAGTGATCAGGGGATAGATGGGGAACTTATCAAATTTGCAAACTGCACCAAGTTGGCAGGAATAGCCAACTCTCCAGAAGATAGGCTTAATATACAGAAGGATCTTGACAGACTTGCACATTGGGCACTATCTAACAAAATGAAATTCAATGGTGAAAAAAGCAAGGTTTTACATTTAGGCAAGGAAAACCAAATGCACAAGTACAATATAGGTGGTACCTCACTCAATAGTAGTAACTGTGAGAGGGATCTTGGAGTCCTAGTGGACAATCAGTTAAATATGAACCAGCACTGTGCTGCAGCTGCCAAAAAAGCCAACACAGTGCTAGGCTGCATTAACAGAGGATAGAACCCACTGAGCCACCACGTCCCTAGAATCAAGATCACATGAAATATTAATATCACTTTATAATGACTTGGTAAGTCCACACTTGGAATACTGCATCCAGTTCTGGTCACCACAATGTAAAAAAGAATTTGAGAATCTAGAAAGAGTACAGAGAAGAGCAACAAAGATGATCAGGGGACTGGAGGCTAAAACATATAAAGAATGGTTGCTGGAATTGGGTATGTCTAGTTTAATGAAGAGAAGAACTAGGGATGACATGATAGCAGTGTTCCAATATCTCAGGGGTTGCCATAAAGAAGAGGGAGTCAAGCTATTCTCCAAAGCACCTGAAGGCAGGACAAGAAGCAATGGATGGAAACTAATCAAGGAGAGAAGCAACCTAGAACCAAGGAGAGTTTTCCTGATAGTTAGAACAATTAATCAGTGGAACAACCTGCCTCCAGAAGCGGTGAATGATCCAACACTGGAAGTTTTTAAGAAGAGACTGGACAGCCATTTATCTGAAATAGTATAGGGTTTCCTGCCTGAGGAGGGGAGTTGGACTAGATGACCTCCAAGACCTCTCTTCAAAAATTATTATTATTATTATTATCATTATCATTATTATTATTATTATTATTATTATTATTATTATTATTATTGTTATTGTTATTGTTGTTGTTGTTGTTGTTGTTGTTGTTGTTGTTGTTATATCATAGAATCACAGAATGATAGAATCATAGGGCTGGTAGGACCCTCAGAAGTCTTCTTGTCCAACTGCCTGCTCAAGGGAGGAGACTTATACCATCCCAGTCAAATGGTTGTCCAGTCTATTTTTGAAAACCTCCAGTGATGGAACAGTCACAACCCAGGAGGCAAGTTGATTAATTGTTCTCACTGACAAAAAAATATCCTTACTTCTAGGTTGGATCTCTCTTTAACAAACTTCCACACATTATTTCTTGTCCTGCCCTCTGGTTCTTTGGAGAATAAGTCAATAAGGCAATCCCATTTTCTTTTGACAGTTCCTCAAGTAAGTAAGCATATCCCCCAATCCTATTTTTCAATAGGCTAGACATACCTAACACCAACAACTGTTTGTCATACGATTTAGTCTCCAGGCCTTTCTATCATCTTTGTTTTTCTTCTCTGTACACTTTCTAGGGTCTCAACATCTTTTTTTGTACCATAATGACCAGAAATTTACACGGTATTCCAAGTGTGGGGTCACCAGCACAATGTTAAGCAGTACTCATCATAGGTACATTCATTTAGAGCTATGTGTCATTTTGCTCAATGGATATTGCTGATGGTTGGGTGGATTTAATTTTCTAGGATACTAGAAGCTTTGAGCATTTGCTATAACAACTTTGGATGCCTAGATTGCAATTTAAAATTGTCTCTTTCCCTTTCTTGTTTATTCTCTCTCTTGGGTTCAGGATAAGATGGAAAAAAATCTCAATGCATTTCCCTCCAGCTATCCATTTTTCTTTCACAGTAGCTCCATGAAGCTTAATTCATGCCAGATATGAAAACATGTCAAGGCAGTCACAAAGAAATGTATTTATTATTTAACCTGTATTTAGTCACTTATGTATTTAGCAAGTTTCTGAAGTAGATGTCCTGTCAAATGCAGATAATCTTGGAGAAGATGCTTCAGCCTAATCCAGGGTGAAGTTTCTTCTGACTACCAAATCTGAATTGCAAAAATCTATGCAGCCACTAAGTTGGTACCAACAAGATAAGAAAATATATAACACTAGTAGATGCTTGATTTTTTATTTTTTGTAGATAGACAGCTATATATTTGGAGGCAAAAATAACCTGGATTTGTTTTCTGAGAGATTAATCAATTTAGATATTCTGGATACTCAGTGAATACATTATTGTGAATAATTACAGTAGGTGGGAATTATTATTATGGTTTGTTGCACAGTCAGCCAGATGTTCAGACTGGATTTGGCATTTTTGTCTACTAATTGAGTGCTTCCCAAGGACCAGTGATAGGCACATGTGGATATTTGTGGGTGTTAAGATATCACCACAGATGTAAGCTGTTCCAAGTAAACCTGTCTTTTACAATTGATTGATAGTGAATTTGTCAATACCAATGGTATTCAAATGGAATCACACACAAGGCATTTGCTGTATTATTATTGGTACTTGGATTATCGGCAGGAAGGACAAGGGAGACGCGTCTTTCCAAACAGGTTGTTTATTGTTAGCCCGGACAAGAAAACAGGGAACAAACATGCCTTATATAGGCAGCTGTCAAACAGGACAGCAAATCAGCGGGGCGCGTTTTCCCGCCAAGAACAGGGGGCCAATCAGTCAGCTGTTAGGGCAGAATCTCCCCAGAGACAGTACAAGCGCGTTAGTTAGGCAGGGGAATCCCGTCAGCTGGTTTTGGCGCGCGGCCGGCGTTTTGACAGCTCGCCGCCGCTACTGCGCATGCGCTAACTTTGACAGCTTGCGGCGGCCGCCGGGGCCTGCCGCGGTTTTGACAGTTCGGATGGAAATGCGCATGCGCGCCGTTTGACAGCTGTCAAACGGCCGCGCGTGCTTGTAGGCCGCGTGGGCGGCTGCGCACATGTAGTCTTTTTGACAGCTGTCAGTGCAGCCGCGTAAAAGCGGCCTATGACAGCTGTCATTGTGTTTTTTAATATAATGCACCCCTTTCCCCCCCCTTGAACTGAACACACAACTTGGAGTAACTTTCAACTGGTGTTGGAACTGTTCGGCGAACTTCCGGCCCATTCGAAATCCGCTAAGTATGCTGGCGGCCTCTTCTGACGGGTGGATCTGCGGGGTGCAGGTGCTTCAATGGGTTTGGGGGCTTCTATGGGGGGAATGGGTGGAGAGTCTGGGTGGCTCGGGATTTCTTCCGGGGAGTCGATGCTGGGGGGTCCCCGATTTCCGTCCGCCGCTTCTGGCGTGTAGGAGTTGGGGGGTGACCGGGGGCGAAGCTGGTCTGCGTGCCTCCTAAGTGTGAGTCCCCCGCCCGCGTTAATGGTGTAAGACAGGGGGCCGGTTTGATCAAGAACCACCCCCTGGGTCCACTTATCCCTTCCCCCATAATTTCGGGCCCAGACATTTTGTCCTTTAGAAAATGTTTTGTGTGGCAAGTTGTTGGTTCTTTCGGCCGCCGGCCTGTCTGGGTGTAGTCTATCGAGTCGAGTGACTAGTCGACGACCCCATCTTAGTTCTGCCGGAGATTTGCCGGTGGTGGACACGGGAGTGGAGTGGTGAGCGAGGAGGAAGCGGGCGAGTCGACGGTGCCAGTTTCCGACGATCAATCTGCGCAGAGAGTCTTTGGTGGTCTTTACCATGACCTCTGCGAGGCCATTACTGGACGGGTGGAACGGAGCCGATGTTGCGTGTCTAATACAGTTCCTCCTCGTGAAGATCTGGATATCACGGGAGGTAAATTGAGGTCCGTTGTCAGTGATTATGACATCTGGTAGACCGTGGGTGGCAAAAACTCCCCTTAATGCTTGAATGGTGGCCTCTGATGTGGTGCTTGAAACCGGGAGAACCTCCAGCCATTTAGAGTAACTATCTACAATAATTAAAAAGGTTTGTCCCTGGAACGGTCCTGCGAAATCGAGGTGGATGCGGGACCAAGGATTGGAAGTGGTTTCCCATTTGTGGACTGGGGCGTGTGGAGGGGAGGGTCTGGTTTGCTGGCAGAGATAGCAGCCGGCTACATGCTGCTCAATGTCCCTGTCTAAGGATGGCCACCAGATGTAGCTGCGTGCCAGAGCCTTCATTTTTGAGATGCCAGGGTGGCCCTCGTGTAGTGTTTGGAGAACTCTTGCTCTGTGGCATGAGGGGATTATCACCCTGCAGCCCCAAAGGATGCAGCCTAAATGTGTTGAAAGCTCTTGTCTTTTTGCAAAATAAGGTTGGATGGGGGGTGAGGGGCAGGTTGATTGCCAACCTGATGTGACCCATGAGAGTACCCTGCTGAGGGTGGGGTCCCTGGTTGTGGCAAGTGCGATGTCTTTGAGAGTGCGCTCCATGACTTCCTGGAATATTCCAGGTGCCACGGAGATGCCAAATTGGAGGCGGTTCACTTTGAACGCCCCTCTGTGCGTTACTATGGTTTGGGCTTCTGCGGTTTCCCTGGTTACAGGGAGTTGCAGGAAGGCATGTGCCAAGTCTAATTTGGCGAAAATGGAGCCGGACCCTATTTCTGATAGAACATCTCTTACTGACGGGACTGGGTACGCATGCGGGTTGAGTGCGCGGTTGAGGGTCGCTTTATAGTCTGCGCAGATTCTGACGTCACCATTGGGTTTGACAGGTGTCACTATGGGGGTTTCCCAAGTTCCGCTGTCAGTGGGTTCTAGGACGCCTAGTTTGAGCAAGCGGTCTAGTTCCCTGTCTATTTTTGGTTTTAGGGCGAAGGGAACTTTCCTGGCTTTTATTCTAATTGGTCCGACCTCTGGTTTGAACTTGAGGTCGATGGGGGGGCCATTGTATTTGCCCAGTGAGCCGTCAAACACATCCGCAAATTTTTTGCAGATATTTTCTAAAGAATCGGTTTGGATGCGGTGTGTCCCTTCGAGGCGAATGCCTAATGCCTCAAACCAATCTAGTCCTATTAAGCTAGTTCTTGGTTGCTTGGTTATTTGGGCTGTTAAGTGGCCTGAGAATTTTTTAAAATCGACTTTCAGGACGGCTTGTCCCTTTAAGTGTATTTGCGCCCCTTGAAAATCTGCCAGCAAGACCCTGGAGGGTTGAATTGGAATGCGGTGATTTGTTTTGTTGGCTATCTTTTGGAGGGTGTCCCCTGACAGGATGGAAACGGAGGATCCTGAGTCGACCTCCATTTCACAGGGGATTCCCTGTATTTTGACCCACGTTCTAACTTTGGCTCTGGGGATGTTGTTAGCGGGAGTTTTTGTTAGGGAGCATACGGACCCTATAACCCTTGGTTGAGGGCGGGGAGGGACTGTCCTACCTGCGGGGATCTCGTCAAGGTCGTGGAGGGTCTCCCGGTTTAGGCTGCGACATGCTGATCGGATGTGGTCGGCCTTGCCACAGCCGTGGCACTTCGCGTTCCTAAACCTGCAGGTGGCTCGGGCATGGCTTCCGCCGCAACTGGCACACTTTGCTCTGGCGTTGGTCTGCGGCTTCTTCGTGTTGGGGCCCAATTGTCGGTCTTGGTTGCGGCTCCTTTCCCGGCCGGCGGTCATCCGGTTGAAGCGGGAGAGGATTGCATCGACCCCGGATTCGGGCTCCGGCGGCCCCTGGTCGAGCTCCCTGGCCTGATGGACAGAGTTGCCCGAGTTTTCGCCAAACGACTCGATTTCGTCGCGATGGCTGTCTTCGTATGCCATTATCTCCAGCGTGAGCTCTGCGAGATCCATTGTGGGCTTTGCCACAAGCTTCCTCTGCAGACGCGGGTTCTGGAGACCGGCGATGACTTGATCGCGGATCCGGTCCTCCAGGTCGGGGAAATGGCATTTGCGGGCGGCGTGCCTGACGGTCGCGATGAAAGCGGTGGAGGTTTCACCCGGCTGCTGCTTCCGTCGGGCGAAAGAGAGCCGCCAATACAGTTCTGACCGCCTCGGCATGAAGTGTTTGCTGAGGCGGTCCGTGAGCTCGGCATACGGAATGGTGGTGACCGGGTCCGGGCTGCAGAGGCCAACGGCGACATCGTACACCGCTGGCCCGCTCAGGCATAGGAGCGCGGCGGCCTTGTGGCGGTCCTCCGTGATTTTATTCACAAGGAGGTACCCCTCGACCTGGCCCAAATGCGACTCCCATCCTTCGGGGTGCCGGACGTCGAACTCCCTTATGTGTCCTAGGGTTGCCATCCCGGGTCCGCGGTACTTCGGCGCCTGGAAGGTTGGCTTGTCCGGTCGGTGACTTAGCTAGTGACTTCAGCGGTTGACCGGACAGCAACGCTCCTGGCCCGTGACTTCAGCTAGTACCGGGATCCCATCCTCGTCGCCAGGTGGATTATCGGCAGGAAGGACAAGGGAGACGCGTCTTTCCAAACAGGTTGTTTATTGTTAGCCCGGACAAGAAAACAGGGAACAAACATGCCTTATATAGGCAGCTGTCAAACAGGACAGCAAATCAGCGGGGCGCGTTTTCCCGCCAAGAACAGGGGGCCAATCGGTCAGCTGTTAGGGCAGAATCTCCCCAGAGACAGTACAAGCGCGTTAGTTAGGCAGGGGAATCCCGTCAGCTGGTTTTGGCGCGCGGCCGGCGTTTTGACAGCTCGCCGCCGCTACTGCGCATGCGCTAACTTTGACAGCTTGCGGCGGCCGCCGGGGCCTGCCGCGGTTTTGACAGTTTGGATGGAAATGCGCATGCGCGCCGTTTGACAGCTGTCAAACGGCCGCGTGTGCTTGTAGGCCGCGTGGGCGGCTGTGCACATGTAGTCTTTTTGACAGCTGTCAGTGCGGCCGCGTAAAAGCGGCCTATGACAGCTGTCATTGTGTTTTTTAATATAATGCAGTACTACCTTTGCTTTTTTTGCTACAGTTATATTTCTTTTTGCAAGCCTTTGTATTTCCAATTCTTCCTCTTTTATTCTGCTGTCTCCAGGTACTCCACATCCTCACTATCCTCACTAAGACCTTTTTGTCTTTCTTATCAACAATTACTAAGTCTGATGTATTATGTGGCAGATGAATGTTTGAATTCTAAAGTTCTAGAGCACTTTAGCTTCTTGATTTTTCTATTGTTTTCTATATCTTATAGTCCTACCAGTTCTTCCTTCCAGACCAGTGGTATTTCTTGCAGATCTTCCAATGCAACATGGTTTCTATTTTTTCATGCTGTTGTTTGTAATCAGTCTGTGTGATCTTGCAACAGTTAACCAGGTGATCACTGTTTCTTCAGATTCTTTGCATAGGCAGCACTTGTCATCTGTTGCTGTCTTCTCAATTCTGGATTTTTGTGCATTTGTTCTTAAGACTTGGTCTTATGCAGCCATAATTAGCCCCACTGTCTGTTTATTCACCTTTCCTGCTCTTAGCCGTTTCCAAGTCTTGTTATCATCTCTTTCACACACACATTATATACACATATTGTGTATATAACAATATTATTAATATTTGTAGTTCATAATCTCAAATAGACTTTTTTTTACTGGATAACTACTCATGATATCAGTAACTAGGAACAATTAACAATGCTATATGTAAGTTGCAAAAATGCAGAAAAATTATTAAATGGAAACAAAGATTTTGTGTTGTCTGTAACCTTTTTCTTTAGCCCCATTATATAATTTATACATTATATGCATCCCATGTGGCTATATTAGAAGCTAACAACAGCTCAAATTTTTAAATATTTGTCCAGCAGAATGTGATGTTGCATTTGCATGATAAAATGTGCTTCAAATCATAAATATCACTTCATCATTTGTGTTGATACTACAAAATCTGAGACTGATTTGTCTGTGGGAATTCCTTTAACTTTTTAAATGTCTGATTTAAGTAGAATTTCATCAAGTTCTTCAGTAACTAGATTAAGTTTGTTTATTGAGATATTTTCTTAGTAAGGTGTATCTGGCTTAATGGTAATATCTTGAAATGATATTAATAAACAAAATTATTTCAGCACACTTGCCTGATGCGGTGCCATTGGACATCTCTGCCATAGCTTCCTTTCTTTTCAATAGCTCCAAATTACTGCTCAGATTTAACTGCAATATTTTAATTTTTATCATTTAATTTTTTTGCCTCTTGTTTCTTCATTGTATTTGTAAAGTTTTCTTTTTACAACACCAGATTTGAGCAACATTTAAATATCTAAACCAGTCTAGTTTGTGTTTGTAGATATTAAACAACAGTATACTTTGTACAAAGGGCCTTCAGTCTTATATACAGGGATTCTCATAAAAGCAACTGTTTTATCTTAAAGCCCTGGTAGTTATCAAATGTTCTGCTTTCTTTTCCTTTTGTTTAGTTTTAGCTTCAGGGGAATCAAGCCCAGGAGGAGAAACAATCTGCTAGGTTTTCCCGGGGAATATTCATCTAATACTATTGTTTCCTTGGATTTACCATATGAATATTTTATAACCTCCCTTTCCCCACTTTAAGCCGATAACCAGTCATCACTGGATGATGAGTTTTTCTATAGGAATGTGTTTGTATATTAGTCAAAATAAATCAAGGCAAGGAGGGAGTACTACAATGGTTTCAATTTAAAATCTATCATTTTGGCTTAAGCACCAATCCACTAACATTGTTGAGGTTTCAAGAAAAATACAAAGAAAGTACACACCAAAACAGGCTTCCCTGTATATTACTGCCATCTAGTGGACTCATGATTCTGCAGAATCTACTAAGATCAGTCTTTAAAAGCAAGAATGGACGATGCTGATGATTTTGCTTAGCTTCGCAAATGCATAAAGAAACAACATATTGTACAGTTATCAGCAATGACCTTACTGAAACTTCATTAATTTCTAATATTCAATGCAATACAAATAAAAGAAATAAAAAGTTTTGGGAAAAACACTTGTGAAAATTAATGTTAGGTTTGATGGAATGTATTTAGCTTTATTCAGGTGTTTATTGCTTTTACTATTATAATCAACTGACAGAATTTCTGTAAAAGAGGTTTATAACTTTGTTAAAGCAAACTTACTGTAAATAATTTAGAAATTTAAATTATTTACTATTTGTACATTTATTCACTTTAAATGAGAATTAAATGCCATTCTTTTAATTTTTCAATCACGTAATGTTGGAAAACATTCAGGGTGAACCATAATAATTAAAATAAAATTCACTGTAAAGCAATACATTTATAATGAGAGACAACAAAAACAGATAAAAATTGATTACATATTACTTGCTTCACAAGTTAAGGGCTTGCTGGAATAAAAGTCTTTACAACCTAATAAAATACAAGTAGAGAAAGATACATTTGAACTTTATTGTGTAAGATATTTCACAAGTTTGGTTCATTCACTAATGCAGACATCTCATCTTCTCCCAGTGCTTGTGGAAAAAGTCAGTGCTTTACGAAAGGCTAGGACGGTAGAAGTCTGTTGAACTTCAAAGGGAAGAGTATTCTATAGGACAGGGACAGCTATGAAAAAGGCATGCTTCCTAGCTCACATAAGATAGCAATATTGAAGAGAAGGGATTAGGAGAGTGCCTACCCTAAAAGTCCAAGTAAGACAGGTACATGTCCTTAGGAAAAGGTGGTCTCATAGATAACCTGGGACTGTTCCATTTAAGGCTTTAAAGGTGATGACCAGTACCTTGAACTGCAGCCTGAAAGAAACTTGAAACCAGTGCAGCTCATGAAACACAAGTGTGACATGGGCAAACCAATGGCACCATCATTGTGTGCACTGCCATGCCTGGACCAGTTGAAGTTTCCAGGTGGTCTTCAAGAGGTGATCCATGTAGAGTTCATTGCAGTCATCCAAATGGGAGGTGAGCATAGTATGAATGACTGTAATCAAGACTTCCCAGTCAAAGAAAATTTGCACAGTAAATGAATCTGTGCAAATCTGTCCCATAGCTATGCTGCCACCTGTTCCTCAATTAGGAGTTGTGAAACTAGGAGGACACACAGACTACACACTAGCTCAGTCCTGAAAAGTGCCCTCACAGAATGAAAGATAAAATATCATCTGGGGTGGGGAGGGCAAAAACCCATAACCTATCTGGACCGAGATGCCCTACGCACAGTCACTCATGTGCTCGTGACCTCCCGTTTAGACTACTGCAATGCTCTCTACATGGGGCTGCCCTTGAGGACCACTCGGAGGCTTCAGCTGGTGCAGAATGCGGCCGCGCGAGTTGTGATGGGGGTTTCCCGATACTCCCATGTAACACCTCTACTCCACGAGCTGCATTGGCTTCCGGTTGCCCTCCAGGTGAGATTCAAGGTGCTGGTGATGACCTATAAAGCCCTAAATGGCTTGGGTCCAGGATATTTGAGGGAACACCTGCTGCCAGCATCAAGTTCCCTTCGTCCAGTGTGTTCACACAGGGAGGGCCTTCTCAGGGTGCTGCCGGTAAAAGACTACCAGCGGATAACACCCAGGGGGAGGGCCTTCCCTGTGGGTGCGCCTGCCCTCTGGAACCAGCTGCCCGTGGAGCTTAGGACTGCCCTCGACCTTCGTTCATTCCACCGGGACCTGAAGACCTGGCTCTTTGAGCTCTCCGGCCCAGGCTGAGAATTTTTAACTGGGGTTTTTATTTTTAGGGATAATTTAATCTTTTTTTAATTGTTTTTAACTTTTGTATTGGTTTGGTTTTAAATACCCTGTAAACCGCCCTGAGTCCTTCGGGAAAGGGCTTATTATTTTATTTTAAAATGAAATAATAAATTTGTCTTGCCAGAGTTAAAATAAAATAATAAATTTGTCTTGCCAGAGTTGAGTCAAAGCTGGTTCCTCCCCACCTAGATCCTTACACCCTACAGGCATTCAGCCAGCCCTGCCAGCATCACCTGTCCAGCTTGTGATGAAGATACTGTATATAATTGGGTATAAGTGGATGGACACCATACTGTTGATAACATCTCCAGCAGTTTCATATAGATGAATGGCAAAGGGTCAAACTTGAGGGCATCCCACATCACAAGGTTTTAGGGCTCAACCTCACCTCTCCTAACAACATGATTGGAACTAGCTATGGAGGAAGGAGGAGAACTACTATAATAATGTCTTCCATTCACAACTCCCAAAGGCAGTCCAGAAGACACTATAGTTAATAGTATTGAAAACTACTGATAGGTCCAGAAGGGCCAAAATGATTGCAAGGAAGTAGAAATGTACTAAATGAATAGAAATCTTTTTCCATATCAGTGTTTCAACAAGGGATGTATAAACCCCGTTTAATATTCATCATGCAAACATAATTAAGATTAAGTGTTTTTGTTTGATTTGACTACCTCCAATGGAAGAAACAAACATTTAAAACATTTTAAAAAATAGAAATCTATTAGTAACATAATAGAAACATAATAGAAATTTTGAGGAAATATTAGGAAAAAGTAACTGCAAGGTCAGATAAAAGTAATGAGCACAATACATTAACAACTGTCTTTGTCTCTATAATATTGCTTTTTGGAAATATTACACCATTCAGTGATGTCATTAAAGCTATTTTAAAAATTTGTATGAAGGGCCAAAGTAAAGTAACTGAACAACAGAGTTTTTAATAGAAAATCCCCTAAAACATCAGTTAGGAAAACAAATTCACAGACACAGACACACACACACAGACACACACACACAAGCACACACACACACACACACACACACAGAGAGAGAGAGAGAGAGAGAGAGAGAGAGAGAGAGAGAGAGAGAGAGAGAGAGAGAGAGAGAGAGAGAGAAAACTCTGCTTTCAAAAGCCCATTGTCACAAGACATAATGAAGACAAATACATTCTGTAAAGAGTTGAGCAGACTTCTCCAGCACTGCATGGGAGGGAACATACAGTATGTGTCTGTTGTTTGGGGACGTTTGCATAGGTGCTCCACTTGTATTTCTGTGAATGTAACATTCTGGCTAGGGGTCATTCAAACAACAAAGCACAGAACAGGATTTTGGATCAAACAATGAGCACCTAGGCACACAACTCGCCACCATGTGTAGTTGGGATTTGGAAGGTGGGCACATTGACCCATCTGCAGCCATCTGCAAGTTATGCTTACCCCTTCCAAGCATAGGTATTGTCAAGTTTCTGACAGATGAACTCTTCAAAGGACTGTGAGGCATTGTTTACCTTAAAAGTCTTTTATTAGAGCCCTTTAACATCGGCAATGCCTGCTAGGGAAGCTGGAATGTGAATTCCCCTCCCCTTAGCACAATATATTAAACACAATTCTCCTCCTTTTCATTGCTGTCATTAATCACATTCTCCAATTAGTTTGAAGGGTCAGTTTTCCCTTCTGTTAGACAACCTGCCAAATTCTTATCTTCTCTTATTTCAAGACAACCTTGAGAGACATTCTTCCTCCTCCACCCCAGCAAAGACTGATTCTAGCTCTAAAAGTAACACACAATTTTTAAATATGAAATAGCTGTTTCTTCATCTTTTGTCAAAGCAAGAACATTTGATGTTAGCAGCGTTGACAGGTACGCAACATTGGCTACAGGCATTTGCAGGCAACTCTAAATTTCTAAGTAATATTTTTGATGCAGTTAATATGTCCCTAGATGTCAATAACAGGTGGTTATACTAATACACCATTAATCTTTATTATTAGTGTTAATTGTCATTAATAAAATGTGATTGCATTAAGTGCATTTAGTCCTAGTCAAATGTCAATTGAATTTGACTGAAACATGTTGTAATTCCTAAAAACATTTGGCATGACAGGACTATGGTTAACATGAAGTTGTTATCAAGTTTATCACGCAAAACATAACTAACAGACTCAATTTTTAGGCCTGAAGATCATATAAATAAGCAATAAGGCATAAAAGACAGAAATTGAAATGTAAGATTCTTCCTGACTGGCTTCTCTGAGGATTTCAAGGGTGCAACGTTTCTCATTTCTGGGTTCTTTTAAAGATCATGGGAAACTCAATAACATTCCATAATGTTTGGGAGTATTTATTGACTGAGCAAAGGTGTAAGTAAAGCTAGCTAATGTCCAATAAGCCCCCTCCTAAAATTAAAAAAACGAGGCAGCCTGCAAGACAAAATACTGCTAGTTCTAAGACAGTGAACTCAATAGGCTTTGTCTCCTAGCCCAGTTCATTCCTAATTAATGCTGCAATTTCTGTTGTTTCTGTTCACCCAGAGGACTAAACTACAGTAGAAGTAAGAGAGAAAGGAAATGCATGCCTGATTATCCTCCTTTATTAACACTCCTTTGTCATGTTTGAGACTCTGATCTTTCACATTTCCTATGGTCCATAAAGGCCCTGAGAGTCTTAATCAGTTTTCTGTAATGCCAAGTAGATGAACTGATAAAATGACAAGAGACAGTTGATTTAAAAAAAGGTGGTATACAGCAGATTACAGGAAAGAGATTGTATTCTTTTTTCCCTACTGCTCTTGGAGTGATTCTCAGTAACTTTACTGATAACTAGATATTCAGGTAATTTAGTGGAGCTTGGACTCACCAAGAACACATATTTCTTTACTACAACTTGCTACTGCAAAAGCATAGGGACCTGCATTTTTGTTACAAATCAGGTAATCACAAATCTATCAATATTCATTAGAATGCAGTATTTTTATTTTATTTTATTTATTTATTTTAATTCCATTTATATCCCGCCCTTCTCTGAAGACTCAGGGCAGCTTACGAGCTTAACAGTAGCCTTCATTCTATGCATATGCCTGCTTATTAGGGCTTTCGCCCCCCCCCCAAGCGGCATTATTACAAAGTCAGCTAAGCTTGTAAGCCGCCCTGAGTCTTCGGAGAAGGGCGGGATATAAATGGAATTTAAAAAAAAATTGCCCCCAACAATCTGGGTCCTCATTTTATCTACCTCGGAAGGATGGAAGGCTGAGTCAACCTTGAGCCTGGTGGGATGCGAACCTGCACTAATTGCAGGCAGCTGGTGTTACTTAAGGAGGCATTAGCCCACTGCTCCACCAAGGCTCAGTAAATGAAGGATATGATTTTGGGTTTTTTTTTATCTTGCCTCTTCCTTCGGTAAAAGATTTCCTGTAAGTAAAAGACAAATCTAGAGGGGGGAAAAATAAGAAAATGAGAAAGAAAAAAGGAACATGCAAAAAAGAGAAAAAGGAAAGAAAGATAATTAAAGAAACAAGAATCAGAAAAAAATCAGCAACTTCTGACTTTTTTTCCAAAGGAATAAACAAACTCATTATCTATCCTCCCTGTTAGGTATTACAAAAATCCCTATAGCCTCCTTATTTAGTCCTTTTTCAATTATCAAATCATTGAATCATCACTTTTTTCTATTTTCAGCAAAAAGTTCATGAATGGTTTCCATACTTTTTTTTAAAATTGTTTTGTCCTTGAGCAGGCAAGTCAGTTTGGACATTTCTGCCAATTCTAATATCTTCACAATTCATTCTTTCATTGTGGGAATTTCAGTATTTCATTTACTATTTTTTAGAAAGGCTGTATCCACTCATGTTTCAAAGTATGTAGAAAGCTGGAAATCTTATCTACTCCAGGAATATTCCTTATTTTACTCTCTTCAATGGCCTCACAAATTTCCCTTATTATAGATCCATTCATCAGCTGTTTTTATTTATCTGTTATTTTTTGCTAAATTTGATAACTTTCAATATTCATTGACTTCTGCCATGGAAATTTCTTCTTCCTTATAAGGTTTTATATAATACTTATGAAATTATTGTTTGCACATTGTATTTTCTGCATCATAAAATTCCCTTTTTGTAATTTTAATATCATTTCCCCCATCTTCTTTATTAAGTTATATAACAGCCATTTCCCTCATTAGGAGAGTATTGTACAATTACATCTAATGGTCTAGCAAGAGACATTCAGTAGCAATTACTGTTAAGTGTTTTTGGTGATGTTTTGCACAAACATCTGTTTGTTCTTGGTGAACCACATGGAGGAGATGATTTTTAATAGGCTTTTTTAAATGTTGCTGTTGTTACTGGAGTTCTCATTTTCTTAAGAAATATTTTTGAACGAAACCTCAACTAGAGTAACTGGGGATGTAAATTGGCATCATGTAATATTGTAGGTCTTTAAAGAAAGTCTTTCTTCACAAGATAAATCATCTGAATCATATTGCTAGATATGTCTTTGGGGGGAAAATAGAAAACCATGAATCAGTAAAATGCTTACATCATTTACAGATTTGGCAATATTGCCGTTCTTTGGCAAAGTTTACAACTGTTGACTTTTAAAAGGATAAAGACAAGCAATTGTCAACTAGCTATTGAACATTAAATTTAGTTGGTAATTATTCCAAGCAGAGCTATCAACAGGAGCATATAAGATCATGATGCCTGTAGGAAAGTGTTAAAGAGTTTGTCAGCTGACAGCCCAGGTTTGAGATCCAAGCTCCTTGCAATGGGGTGAGTTCCTATTACTTGCTTCACTCCTGCCACCTAGGAGTTCGAAAGCATGCAAATGCAAGTAGATTATTAGGTACAACTTTGGTGGAAAAGTAACAATGTTCTATGCACCTTTGGTATACAGCCATACTGGCCACAAGACCAGAGAAATTGTCTTCGGACAATACTGGCTCTCTTGGCCAAGAAATGGAGATGAGCACCATGCCCTAGAGTTGGACCTAAAAGCTTTACCTCTATCTTTACTCTGTCTTGATTCCAAATATCCATGAATTGAGCATAGATATCTGAGTTAGGAAACAGATGCATGCAGAAGTTGGCATAAATATAATTATGAAGTCTCTGTAGGGCAGAGGACCAAAATGAGACAAATGATGGAAGCAGTTTCACACCATCACAATGAATGCCTCAGCTCTTTTCTATGCTTATTATGACATTTTACACATACTGTATATAAAGACATATAGCTATCATTTTGATGAAACCCTTTGATCCTGAAGATATTTCAGATAGTTTTCCTTGCTCAAATTTCTTTGCTCAGCCCAGGAACATTACAAATGGAGCCACTTCAATCGGTGATGCCATTAAGGTATAAACTTTATCAGTTATAATAAAAATGTACATAATAAACAATCTGAGTACTACATATTAAGCACCTTTAGGAGTATAGGTGCTATGTGACAAAAGAAAGGAATTTTAAAATATCTCAAATTAATTTTAGAGAAAATTGATAAGAAAAATTGAACTGCACTTCAAAAAGCATGCAGTTCAAAGGCCAAGTTGATTAGGAAGCCTTGGTGGAACAGTGGGCTAATGCCTCCTTAAGTAACACCAGCTGCCTGCAATTAGTGCAGGTTCGAGTCCCACCAGGCTCAAGGTTGACTCAGCCTTCCATCCTTCCGAGGTAGGTAAAATGAGGACCCAGATTGTTGGGGGCAATAAGCTGACTTTGTAATAATGCCACTGGGGGGGGGGCGAAAGCCCTAATAAGCAGGCATATACATAGAATGAAGACTATTGCTAAGCACATTGATTTGTGCTTTAGAATTGTAAGCCACCCTGAGTCTTCGGAGAAGGGCGGGATATAAATGGGATTAAAATAAAATAAATTAGTTCAAATACAAGATTGTGCATCTTACTATAAAACATGAACAGAACCAAAAAGATCAGCTCCAAAGGATCATTAGGTCTGAAATATCTCTTAGTCCCAGGAGCATTTTTAATCATCTTAATCATTTATTACTATTGGGAAAGAAAAATTAGAAAATAGATTTGCTTCTGAAGAATAGCTAATGTAAATTATTATTGGGAAAAATAGTCATGATAATGATTTCCCATCCTGATGGTGCCTCTGTTTTGTATGCATGCATCCCTGATTTGGGTGTATTTTTGTAGAATAATGCCCCTCTGAAAGTGATGAATATTAAAGTATTTTCATATGTGGATTGCTGTATGCATATGTGAGGCCTCTTTATTTTGAGTCTCCCCAATCCCATCTGTAAATGATAGGCTTCTTTATTCAGCCTGGCTACAATACAGAAATCCTGACTGTATTACAGGTTTTGCAAAAGAGCTTTTGGTATACTGTGTGGTTCTAATCTGTTTCTGGAACACCTGCATATAATCTACAGTACTTGGAAGCAGTTTCTAATAAAGCTGAGGTTCATAGGATAAAACCTTCTTTTTCCATTTGGACAATTTTATATAGAGATAGAGTTGGAGATATAGATATATAATAGACATAGATATAGATATAGATATAGATATAGATATAGATATAGATATAGATATAGATATAGATATAGATATAGATATAGATATAGATATAGATATAGATATAGATATAGATATAGATATAGATATAGATATAGATATAGATATAGATATAGATAGATATATGGATACAAATACCAATATGGATACAGATAGGTAGAGATAGCTATAGAGATAGAGATGGAGATGGAAAGAGAAATTGAGAGAGAGATACCTTAGATACAGACAGATACAGATACACATATAAAGTAGATAGATATAGATAAATATAGAGAGATACAGAGACAGAGACAAAGATAAATACATATTGATATATATATATACAGACATGGAGACAGAGACAGAGACAGAGAGATAGAGATGGAGATGGAGATGGAGATGGAGATGGAGATGGAGATGGAGATGGAGATAGAGATAGAGATGGAGATGGAGATGGAGATGGAGATGGAGATGGACATGGAGATAGAGATAGAGATAGAGATAGAGATAGAGATAGAGATGGAGATGGAGATGGAGATGGAGATGGAGATGGACATGGAGATAGAGATAGAGATAGAGATAGAGATAGAGATAGAGATAGAGATAGAGATAGGGATAGAGATAGAGATAGGGATAGAGATAGAGACAGAGACAGAGACAGAGACAGAGATAGAGAGATATATGTCCTTTGTTAAATACCAAATTTTGATGGAGCTCAAATCCTTTTTTTTAGTTTTCCTTCCTTTCTCAATTTTTATTTGGCTATATTTTTAAATTATAAAATAAGGCACTATATCCTAGTTTATCATACAATGTTGCTGTATATTTTTTATTTTCGTTGTATTGTATTGGAATCAGACTTAGTCATCCTTTACATCTTTGGGAATCAATGAAAACTATTATAAATATATCTTTCATTTTGTTGGATTTCCTATTGGATACAGCCCAGGTTTTTTCCCCTAAATTATAGATAGAATATGAATGCTAGACAGATAATGTGATTTGGTCATAATCCATTTGAATGTCAACCATTGCTGCAGTTCACACTGATAACATGGTATTTATTCATTTCGTTTGTTCTTGTGCATATTTTTGGGAAACTCAGAATGGCTCATAAGCAAACAGAAGTCCAGTTTTACTCAGGATCTTCAGCAAAACAAATCTGCCATATGAGTTGAAGTACTTCATCTATAGATTTTTTAAAAAATAAATAAATAAATAGGAGACATTGGGGAAAAAAACTTTTTCTAGAGATTAATGTAATTATCAAAAGCACAGTAAAGCATTGCGGTTGCCCTCAGGGGGCTGGGTGGGTGTGGCCTACTGGGTGGGCATGGCTAGAGTGCATATGGCCTACTGGGTGGGCGTGGCCAGCTCTACATCGTTCACATCTAGGGTGCCTTGGGGGGCCTGGGCAGGAGTGGGGCAGATCTGAGGGTCTCTGGCAGAAGGAGGGTCTCTGGGCCAGGGCCAAGGCAGTGGGGGCCATTCCCTCACTGTTTCCAGGATGGCTTTGCGGGCCACATGAAACCACTTCACAGGCCGGATCCGGCCCCTGGGCCTTGTGTTTGACATGTCTGCTCTATGTGATTATCCCCTTGTCACAGGGGAGGGACTTGTGTATTCTGTTAAGGTTGAGAGCTATGCTGGTGATATATAACAGAAAGTATACCAGAACAGGTTTCAACTCTGGAGCCTAAGAATATCCACAAACACATTAGCCATGATGAGACAAAAGAAAAAGAATTCTATACGGAATCATTCATCATCTACGTTAACAAGGACCATGGCAGTTGCCGTCCTTGGACAACTGTCAGAAAGTGAGCTACAGGATTGGAGAAAGACTTGGCAAACTACTCTGCAAAACAACTCGCCAAGAAAATTCTTTGGCTAGGGTCTCAAATATGTGAGATACAGTCTCCAATAATAGGACAACAGAAATCCTAGTTGTTGAGGCGGTCAGTGGCATAAGCAAATGTTTGCATTGTTCAGAGATACATTGGATAACCACATGGAATGTCAGAGTAATGAATCTGGGTAAATTAGATATTGTCAAACATGAGATGAACAGTTTAGAAATTTATCTCCTTGGTGTCAGTGAGATACACTAATCAGACAATTGCTTTTTCCAGTCTGCGGACTTCACTGTCTATGATTCAGAACAAGATACTAGGAAAACAAATGGAGTGGCATTTATTGTAAGCATAGTTCTGCTAGTTCTCAATGGTCTGTGACAAAATTATGACCATCAGAATTCATGTCAAGCTCATCAACATCACAAAAATCACAAAACTGCATCTCATTTACTCTGACCATGTCATGTGGGGAATTCACTGGAAAAAGCAATTGTGTTTGGAAGAGTGAATGGTAAAAGGAAACCAGACCATCAAAGAACATGGTGGCTGGAAACTAGCCAGAGCATAGAAAAACTCAAAGAAGTAGTGCAAGATCAAAAGTGATGGAGACACCTGGCCCAAGAGTCGGACATGACTGAATGAATAACATCATCATCAATAAATTTCATACAAGAAGCCCATAAAAATAAATGTCACATGACTCATTGCAAAATTCATCTAGATGCATTTATATCATCTACTGTAGGGTGGTAAGAAGTCTATCTGTGAAATTTAGGTATTGCACTAGATAGAAAGTTTCTCTTTTCATCCTCATGAAGTATTGAAATAAATTGAGTTTTACTTATTCAGTTTAATAAGTTGCATGAAACTTAATTTGACTAAAATCACTATTATGCCTTCTTCCCATTATGACATTTAACAAAGCAAAGGAGAAATTTGCAATATTTTGAATTCTACAGTCTGCTAAAAAACAAAGAATGTGTTCTTACATGAAAGGCACAACTCATAACCAAATTGACAATATTATATTTTTAGCAAAATCATGCTGCATTTCTCATAAAAAAGAAAGAATATGCCTTTGTTTCCGGGATATTTCCAGGACCGTCTGCTGCCAGGAACAACTTCCCATCACCCGGTGTGCTTACACAGGGAGGGCCTCCTCAGGGTGCCGTCGGCTAGACAATGTCGGCTAGTGACCCCCAGGGGGAGAGCCTTCTCTGTGGGAACGCCTGCCCTGTGGAATTAGCTTCCCCTTGAGCTCCGGATGGCCCCGGATCTCCGGTCCTTTCGTCGTGACCTCAAAACATTTCTTTTCCATCAGGCTGACCTGGACTGACGATAGGGTTTTTTTAAAAATTGTTTTTAATATTTTATCACTGGGGCTTGTTAGTTTAATTTTTTTTTAACATTTGTATTATTGTGTTTTATTGTTGTTAGCCACCCTGAGTCCTTCGGGAGATAGGGCGTCATATAAGTCCCAATAAATAAATAAATAAATAAATAAATAAATAAATAAATAAATAAATAAATAAATAAATAAATGTTTGAAGTAAAGAAAATAAACAGCCAAGTACCTTTTATTTTCTTTGGAAGAGTGGATTTTTTGTTTAACCTACACCATTTCTTATTTTAATTATGAGCATATATGATTTCTACAGTGGTAGATGGATAATTTCACATGTCAAAATCTTTCTTTCAAGTATAACAAAATTTCATGAAGTGGCCAGCGTACTCTATAAAACTTTACATTAAATCACCTATATTTTACTGATTGGTCAGCTAAACTAATCTACTCAATCCCAATAAACCCTAACCCAACAAAAGAAAGAGAAAAAGTAACAGTATATGGCTAATGTCAAAGCTTTCAGGCATAACAAATTCACTTTGACACCCAGAAGATGGGTGGACCTGGAAGGTCATTTTATGAGAAAGTAGGGGTGATTAGGTAAAATTATTAATATTTTAAAATATATTTTTAAATTTATTTTTCCTCCAAAATGATCATTTATTATAAATTTTGATTTCCATTCATTTAAGAAAAATTGTATGGTCTACAGAAGTCAACATAAAAGTACACTCGAGATTTTATCTGGGCAACAAATACTCCTTTATATGCCAAAGTATAAACTCTGTACTTGTGAAGTAAGATGAAATGAATTTGATTGCATATTTCTTTCTAAAGAAGCCAGATGACTTTAGCAAAAATAAAACATTTCCAGACATCATACTCACGTTTACAGATGTGTGATCAATGAAATTTTCAGCATTTTGCCAATCATTTTGCAAAACAGATTTCCATTTTGACAGTTTATGTCTAGAATTTGAATCAAGAAAGATAAATCTGCTAGTTGTTTACAGACAATAGGAAAAGGGCACACTTATTTTAAAAAGCTGCTGGTGTTTTGAAGGGCTTTGAAGATCTAGCTATTGCCAAGGCCTTTGGTGAGCGTAACTGAAGTCTCCATTTAAACTAAGATGTTCTTTTTAGTTTCCATTTGGTTTGCCCTTCTACCAGTTTTACTTTTTTGTTATTATTTTTAACTTTTAAAATAATTTTTAAACTACCCAGCTACTGGACATTGGACAGCATATAATAAATAAAAATAAATAAAACAATAACAGAGTTAAAAGGGGTGTTGGAAGTCTTCTAGTCCAACCCCCTGCTCAGGCAGGAAGCCCTATACCATTTCAGGCAAATGGCTGTCCAGTCTCTTCTTAAAAACTTCCAGTGTTGGAGCATTGACAACTTCTAGAAGTTGTTCCAGTGATTAATTGTTCTAACTGCCAGGAAATTTCTCCTTAGTTCTAGGTCTCTTCTCTGCTTGATTAGTTTCCATCCATTGCTTCTTGTCCTGCCTTCAGGTGCTTTGGAGAATAGCTTGATTCCCTCGTCTTTGTGGCAGCCCCTGAGATATTGGAACACTGCTATCATGTCACCCCTCACTCTTCTCTTCGTTAAACTACACATACCCAGTTCCAGCAACATTCTCTATACGTTTTAGCCTCCACTCCCTTAATCATCTTTGTTGTTCTTCTCTGCACTCTTTCTAGAGTCTTAATGCTTTCCCAAGCATCTTGGTTGTTTTTCCCTTGAGGATTCTCATCCATGTAACCCCTCCCAAGCTCTCTCTAAGTTTATTAAAATTAGCTCTCTAAAATCCATGACTCTAATTCGACTTTTTTTCTATTGCTTGTACTTGCATAATGTTGAATTCCATTATTGCATGATCACTCCCCCCCCCCAAGATCCTGTAGCTTCAACCCCATTTCCTCTCTGTTAGTAAGAATTAAGTCCAATACGGCTGATCCCCTAGTTCCTTTCTCTACTTTTTAGGAGACAAAGTTGTCTGCTAGGTTTATCAGGAACCTGTTTGATCTTCCACTTGGTGCTGAGTTTGTCTTCCAACTGATGTCAGGGTAGTTAAAGTCCCTCATTATTATTGTGATGTGCTTCCTACATATCTTAGTTAACTGTCTAGCATCTATTTCCTCTTTTTGATTGGGTGGCCTATAGCAAACACCTATGGCAATGCAATACTTCCCTTTTATATTTACCCAAATGCATTCAAGACAGTTTAATCATTGTTGTGCTCTATTTCTGTTGAGATGTAGTTATTTCTTATATATAGTGCAACTCCATCTCCTCTTTTATTTGGTCTGTTTCTTTTAAATAATTTAAATCTCTCCAGCTGTATATTTCATTTGTGGGTTTGTGTAATGGCAACAATATCATATCTGGTCTCATTTACTTGAATTTCTAATTCATCCTGTTTATTCCTCATAATTCACCCTGTTTATTCCTCATATGAATGATAGTCCTGCAATTTTCTTTTCTTTAAAAATAAAAATACCATATTTGTTTGCACCAAAATAAGATCCTCAACAGAAACTGCTTTTCCTTGTAGAACATCTTGGAGTTACTTGTGACTACAAACCACAGACATGCTTTGGAAAGGAAGACACTTCTGCAAAGACTATCCTAGGATCTTTTATTCCGGGCATAAAAGTCAAGGCCTTGGCTAGTTTTTCCAAATGAGTTTAATTGAAGAATATACAGACTTTGATCCTGAAAGTGTTGTTCCAAAACTAGAGCCATTGGGAACAAACAAAAAATAAGCTACCTCTATTTATAACAGTGTCCATGGTGGGATTATTTGACATCACTACTTGTGGCTGCTTGGAAACATAACGAGCTTGGTTATGCCTTGCATGGACTATTAAAAAACTAAGTGATTAAGCAGTCCCAGAAAGGCTTATTTATTGTTTCACTTCCATCCAGGAAGCTTCTTCAGAACTAGAAAGAACATTTGGATCACAATATGCAAAATACATTTTTTTAAGAAAAAATTATCATAAAAGAACCAAAACCATCACCTCCCTCAAAAATATTGTTCAATTACCTACCATGTAAATGACAGATTTGGAGGTTTTCATTTTAAAAGAATTCCCACCTATTTTCTATTATGACTTTCACAACATTTACTTTTGGCTAGTAGATTAAGGTTACTGTACGAGACCTTGAAGACATTATATGCATGTTTTTCTGTGGTATCATGAATTGTTATGCTATAATATTATTGCTCTAATTTAATGTGATCCTTTAATGTGATCTCTTCCCCCCCCCACCTTCCCCTACACACTCTCCTTCCACAGTAGCTTGTTTTCAAAAAACAAAATGGTGTCATTTGAATTGCAAATCCTATCACACATATAGTTTGATTCTTTCAGTTCAGGATGAATGACAGTGGTATATTAGATTTAACAAACCTTACCCAGTTTTAAATACATTTCTGGTATTGAGAGGTAACAGAGCTGAAAAAGGAATGGGTAAAGGCTCTGTTCTAGTATTCATTCCTTTATTGGGGGCATGAAAGGATCTTGTGGAGGGAACCTGACAGAAAGTTTGTGCCATTACTAAATAGGAACCCTTTCCAAGGTAGTAAAATAAAAGGTTAGCTCAGCTGCCTTTTGTGCCATTTCATTAGTGGTAGCCAACTCTTTCAAAGCCCGGGCCAGGGACTGCACAGGCAATTTGATTCAGTTGGGCCCAAACCTAATCGAGTACGAGCCTGAAAGAATCACTGAACTAACTCTTCTGAAAGGTCCATTGTTTCAGCAGAGCAACATTTTCATAGCACATGGCAGCAACTAGAGATGAAAGAGCTGTAAGAATGTGCAGTCTTGTGGCAGGAGATCCCTCAAATTCTCTCACAGATTTTTTTTTTATGAATTCAGTACAATTACATTTTGCTTCAATATGTAAGGTATGACTCATGTGTAAATTAAAGATGATAGAAAAAAAATACAACTTGTGAAACTGAAAGCATTTTATTTGACAGAATGCTCCTTGGGTTTTATTTCCCTTTTTTTCTTTTCTTTTTTATGTCCTTTCATTTTCTATGAGTTGCTAAAATTATACCAATTTGTTCATCCATATAGGCTTGCTTTTGCCTTTGCCTTCTAGTTAAAATCAGGTAAACCAGCATCACAGACCAGATACCGTATACTTCTTTCCCACCCCATTTGAAATTTGTTTGCCCATTCACAAAAATCACAGAAAATTTCAAAATGCAGTAACAAAAGGCAGTTTTTGTCTATCTACATCTATTAAATTTATGTGCCATCCTTCTGACTTGACTATGGGCTGCTTAAAGATAGTAAGATGTTAAATATGAAAAGAATTAAAATGTTAAAATCTATATATATATATATAAAACTAAAACCAAGGAGATGGACAGCATGGGGATGAGATCTATGCAGTTTTCCACTTATAAAAATAGATATGAACAAAGATGATGAAGATAATAACGATAAATGGGATGGTGAAATATTTCCATTTCCCATTCTTTCAGTCTCTGCTTCTCTATTTTTTCTCTTTTAAGCCAAAAATGTTCCTTCAGGTGTGAAAGGCAGTATTATACTAGAAACAAGGAAAGTGATAATTAATGATCCATGAAAGTCAAGAAGGAAATGTAACCAGCAGATACAAATTTACTCATTTGCCCAATATGTAGTTGAACTGATAGGAAAAAATTGTATGTTTCCCATGCCTTTTTCAAAAGTAATTCTTCCTCATACACTTCATACACATTTATATTTGTATATGTAGTCCACAAAATCAAGAATTCTGCATAATAACTGTCACATACAGCACTGACACAATATTTAATTATGTATCTGTGTTTAGGAATGTGAATGCACATTCACAGCAGAAAGCATGGAAATCTGATGGTAGTATGAATGGCCAGCATTCCCATTAACCTTTACAAGGATGAAGGTACTGACATGATTGCCAGTATAATATCATGTAGGTGATACTGAGCATTTTCCAGAGGGTTTATTAAAAGCTGAATACAATACAGGGCAGTGGTTCTCAATGTGGGGTCCACGAACCCTGGAGGGCATGATGTTGTCACAGGGGGTCCACAAAGGCTTGAAGAAATTTTATTATTTAAATCTTGAGCTTGGGAGTCCATGGCATGGTCTTCTTTAAATACAAAAGGTATTTAAAGAAGTCCATGGTAAAGAAAAGGTTGAGAACCACTGATATAGGGTTTGGGGTTCTTTGTGTTTTTAATAAAAATAAAATAGGAAGAACCATAATGTACACAAGCCCTGTGACTTTTGGAAGAAAGAAAAAGAATAAGTCTTTGTGTCAAAACTTTCCACTATAGAATAGGGAAATCTCACACATAGAAGTAGGTTATATTCCCAATATTCCTTTCTTTAACTGGGAAACACTGAATGCTCCTACTAGAGAAAGTGGTGAAGTAAAGATTCCCTCCTTAGTCCTTCCCCACTTGTCCTTAAAATATTTTGTTCTGCAAAATGAATGGCTGGAGCTATAATTTTTATTTCATTAATATACTGTAGCTATTTTACTTGATTAGGATTTTATGCCAACTGTATTAAAAGAAATATTGTAAATTTTTCGCTTTTTAAAAATAAGATTTCAAGAAAAAGCAAAGGTTTTGTAAAGACATTTATTTTCCAATGTGGCAATATAATATAATAAAAAAAGACTTGTCAGTATTGTTGACTGCAGAATCAGTGCAAACAGTAATGATGACAGTGAATCTCCTTGAAACTCCAACAACTATCTTTTCTATTGTACCATTGATATCGGCACAAAGCTTCTGCTGTTTCTACTGATTCTTATTATTTCTAGGCACTTGATTATCCAATCATGTGTCATGGAACTGAATGCCTTCTTTCAATTAATCTAAGCTATATTGAAATTGGTCTTCCTTCTCTTGCAGATTTCCAGACTCATCTTGTCAATTAGCAATCGATCTTTAGTTCCTCTGCTGTTTGGACTGGTGTTTGGGTTTTTTTTTAATCCTCAGGTGGGAAAAGCTTGTTTTCATTTTGAAGTTGTTGGACTGCATCAGCTACACTCCAGTCAATGATTTGAAAGTTGTTGGTAATGTAAGCCTGTAGCTGAAACATGTTGTTTAATGTTTTGGTTGACCTTTCCATATCAGGTAGGTTTTGCTAGATGTTAACCAATCTTCAATTTCATTTTCTTGCAGCATGTTGTTAAACTGCTTTGTAATGAGTCGATGTAGACTAGTCAGATGTTTCAACCAAAAACCTGGAGCTGGCCAATTCTTGATCTTCCTTGATCCTTTCTCCATTATTTTCACTTTTGTTACAAGTTGTTTTATTACAGCTTCTTTTTTTTAATCTACCTCCTTTATCCAAGTGGCATTCTTGTTGTATTTCTGCACCCAGAACTACATTGTTTCTTCTTTGTCAGATGTTAACTTGTTCATTATAGTCTTTCAACTAATAGATTGATAGAAACGTTTTTATTTGCCTGAAATTGGAGATTCTGCCTATACTTCGCAATTTGAGCTTTGTATCTGCTGATTTCCTTGGCTATAGCTGTTATTTACTGCTTTGTTATTTCAAATGCTTCCTTGATTTTCCTTGTTTCTGAATGATAATTCTTGATCAGGTATCTCATATTTTTATTCTTCAGTTTCTTTTCTTCATTTGTTCTAGCTTTGGTGGTCTACTGTTTTGCTTTTTTTTTCTTGTTTGCTGATTTTGCATTCAAGGCAACTGCACCCATTCTGTATGTTAGTTGGTTTATTTCCTACAGTGAACTGGTGTCAAATTTGATATTACAGTATTGACATCTTTTAAAACTTGCACTAGTTTTTTTTTTGTAACAAGATTCAATGTGGACAACTTTATTCTGTTTTTTTGTTCTGTTCAAGATGTTAACATTCTTCATTTAGTTTCTCTTGTTCTTTAGTTACATGGATCTGTTCTTTCTCAGAAGGCAGAGGAAAGGGTGCCTGGTTTGGGAATGAAAACAATTCAATAGCTATGCTGATTTCCCCTACTGCCAGCTTCCTCTGGTTTGCCTCTACAGTCTGAGATAATTCTGGCAAAGCTTGAATTTCTTTGCCAGGGGTAGACCTTTCCAGTTCTTCCAATTCTGCTTCTCTGAATATTTTATTTTATATTACAAATTGACTGCTAATCTCTGTTCTGTTATTTCTGATTCTGGATATTGTTCTTTCCAGAAATAGTGCATTCTTTTCTGATATCCTCTTCTCACTGGACTTGATTTGTAATAACATCATTCATAACATCATTAATTCTTCTTTTTTCAATCTTTGTATATTTGTGACAGATAATTACCTTTTCTTCCAGTCATCTGTAGCTGCTTGCCCTAGTTTTTCAGCCAACAGGCATGATCCTGTGGCCCTTTAGTCACCAGATTCCAGGAACTCCAACACTTATTGAGATCTTTGTTGATCCAGGCCAGTTTTCTGTTAATTATGTATGACTTATAGGACAGATAGTCTTCATTTGGATCCTCTGATGAGACATTTTCCAGTGTGGTTGAACCTCTTGCATAGCTTTCATCTTCCTTCTAGCATGAAACCACATCAAGGTAGTGTCTCAATTTTTATTATCATTATCTTATTCATTTTTAACTGTTGATAATGATCTCTGAATCCCAATCAACAGTGACAGATCTCTATTTTGTACCATTTATCTTTTCTCAACTTCCAATAATCAGATCTGCAGAGCAATAGATAGTAGATTGTTCTACTATTGATAAGAATCCTCTGAATGTCTGCCGAAGATGCTATCCTGTGAGGATCTTAGAGTAAGAAGAATCATGGAAGTGGATACTTTCTGTTAGAGCTCCCCTTCTCTGGAATAGCTTGCCCCCCAAAATGAGAATGTCCCCTTCCCTCATGATTTTTCAGATGATAGTTTAAATTAGGATAATCTATTTGACAGAGGATTGTTAAAATATGTTCCAAAAGAATTTTAGGAATAAGAGGCAATAATCTGTCGTGTGCAAAAGTTGCAGTACTACCTATTGTATGTGGCATATCTTATTTCTATATTTATTGCATCGTCATATTATTATAATTGATAACATTATTATATTATGTTACTGTTATAAATATACACTGCTTATGGATGTAAATATTGAAAAAGTATTCAAGTTTTATAAATAAATGCCTCAAAATTAAAAGATTGATGTTCTCATACAAAAGTTTTGACATTACTTTTGTATGTGTTCATGTATGTCTATTTCTCTTTCTCTATATATCCACGTGTGTGTTTGTGTCTCTCTGTGTGGGTATGTGTATACACACATATGTATCTTTCATATTTTTAGAAAGCTATAGTATATTATTGAACAATCAGGAAAAAATAAAAAACAGTCTAGAATAAAACAAATAAAAGTAAAATATTATTGGAAATGCTTTGAAAAAAATCACTTATTACAGTGGTTCTCAACTTTTTCTTCACCACAAACTCCCTTTAAATTCCTTTTGTGGGCATGGACCTTGGTCATGGACCCTCAAGATTTAAATCAAGATTTACTTCATAACATTTATTCAAGCCTTTGCAGAACCCCTATGATGACATCGTGACACCCCCCAGAGGTCAGTGAAGTTTACAGACATTTCTAAATTCTCTTTTCAATTATGTCATTACGGAGTACTGAGTGTAGATTAATGAGTAAAAATGAATACCAACAACTGTAGAATCAGACTGCAGCATAACAAAATTGACAAGAGTGAAGGGAGTCTGAATACTTTCTGAATGCACAGTATATTTGTGCCTCTCATTATTGAAATCTTTCAAAAACAACACATATCATCATATTTTCTATTCATTAGAACAGCAATGTGATCTTCCCCCAAACAATAAAAAATGTCTGCTATGTCCTACAAATTACTTTTTGTATATTCTGTATTAGCTGGAGTTCTGTAAATGTAGGAATAGATTAAAATTATTATTGTTAAATCTTCTATTTTAACAATGTCATCATTATTTCTCAATGAATTAAAACAAGAATCCATTAAAGGGAAATCTGAATAATTCTTGGTTGTTACAAGGCAAGAAAGTTCTTATTATTGGATTATATGCACCTAATCAACAGCAAAGAAAGTTTTATAAGCTTTTACATGACAAAATAACTCAATTGGATTATAAATCTGTTATAATGATGGGTGACTGGAAAGGTGTTTTGGACTCATGTAAGGATAAGAAGGGATCTTTTAAAAATCTGCCACTTTAATTATGTGGTATTCATTGTTGCAGCAGTAATTATAGACCTGACAATAGCATTATTAACTTAAACAGAGGTGAGAAAGATGTAGAGGCAAAAGTTAGGGAAAGGGCAATTCTTTGAAAGAACAATGTTGAAAATAAGTCATCCTCTACAAGTGTAGTGTCAGTTCAATATAGCTTTATCTAGTCTGACATCTTTAGATGTATTTTAGACTTCAAAAGTCCTACAGATGTTGGCTTAAAATTCTAGAAATTTTGCTCTCTCTCTCTCTCTCTCTCTCTCTCTCTCTCTCTCTCTCTCTCTCTCTCTCTCTCTCTCCCTACCTCCCTCCCTCCCTCCCTCCCTCCCTCCCTCTCTCTCTCTCTCTCTCTCTCTCTCTCTCTCTCTCCCCATGTGTGCATGTGTGTGTGGCATGTAGTATCAAACAAGAAAATAAGGGTCCAAAGTTAATCCAGTTGCCTTAGAAAGGTCCACCATGACCAGCCTACCGTGCCTTTCTCATTCCTTGCTTCTTTTACAGTCATATTTTATTTCATAATAATAAAAAAATCTTACTTTAGGAAGGAATGATCTTCCATTCAGGCATTATTTTCCTGCATGGATCATTAAGGTGATTTATGATTCTTACAACACCCATTAATTGCCAAAGCCTTCTGTTGCTTTCTACTTCTTCTGAAAAGTATCATTTTCTCACTTGGTGAAATGAGAAAGGAGTAAATGGGAAAGTGAAATAGCAGCTCTCTGTAAATTAAATTATCTTGTGAATTAAGGGACAGAGAGTTTGGAGAAAGTTAAGAAAAATGTTTTAATGTGAAAAATGAACAAACTTATTTTTAATAAAAATTTATTAAGTTTCAATTAAAAATAAAATATAAAGAAACAGAAAAAAAGAATTAGAAAAAAGAAAATATCAGGAAAAAGAGCAAAATTAGAAGTACATAAAGGAACATAAAGAAAAAAAATGAAATGTGAAAATAATCACCACCAATATATTGAAAAAGATCAACATTTTCAAAGAGTCACATTTGAATATCTTTTTAAAAACGCATTCACTAAAATATTAAGTGCTGAAAATATTATCTAAGTAATCCTTTAAAACCAGGGCTTTTCAACCTTTTCACCCATTGTACCACTTTTAGAATATGGCAACATTCAAGTACCACCAGTCACCTAGCAAGGTGTCAAAAACGTGATGACCAAAAAAAGGGAAAAAGTGATAAAGTACAAGTAGTCCTTGACTTACAACAGTTTACTTAGTGACTGTTCGAAGTTACAACGGCACTGAAAAAAGTGACTTATGACCATTTTCACACTTATGACCATTGCAGCATTCCCAGGGTCATGTGATTTACATTAAGATGCTTGGCAACCGATTCATATTTATGATGGTCACATTGTTCCACGGTCATATGATCGCCTTTTGCAACCTTCTGACAAGCAAAATTAGTGGAGAAACCAGATTCACTTAACAACCATGTTAATAATTTAATCTCTCTCTTCCTCTTTCTTTCTCTCTCCTTCTCTTTTTCTCTCCCTCTCTCTATTTCTCCCTCTCTCTTTCTCTCTTTCCCTCCCTCCCTCTTTCCCATTGTCCTTTCCTTCCTTCCTTTCTTCCTTCCCTCCCTCTTTGTCCCTTCCTTCTTCCCTCCCTCCCTCTCATTGTCATTTCCTTCCTTCCTTCCTTCCTTCCCTCCCTCTTTGTCCCTTCTTTCTTCCCTCCCTCCCTCTCATTGTCATTTCCTTCCTTCCTTCCTTCCTTCCTTCCTTCCTTCCTTCCTTCCTTCCTTCCTTCCTTCCTTCCTTCCAAATTCATTTTTACCAAGAAACCTGATGCCCACTTAACTTTAACACTTCTATCATAATCCAAGCAACCACACCCTTGAAATCACTTTACAGACATAAATTGAGGAAAATTAATACTTGGTATAGCCCAAACTGTCACAAGAAGACAAGCTCCTAATGATAAGAAATATTTTCTGATAGGGGATTTCTGGTTAAGAAATCAACATGAGCTCATCATTGTTTCCTAACAATAAGGCCACTTAGGCATCCTGAGCCTCCATTACCGGAAGAGGCTCAAGAGGAAAAGTGGCAGCTGAGGATGCCCTGAACTATCTCATGCTCACCTGCCCGCTTACCAGAGCTGCGCGCTAGGCTCAAAAGAACCACAACCCATAACAGGAGGCAACAGCCATGATGAGGCCACTTGGAAGCCGTTTTCGTCTCTCCTGCCATAACCTCCCCTCCTGTTTCTGTCTCTCACCCACCCCCATTGTAAAATAACCCGCCCCTCTGCGGTGGCCCCCACAGCCTATCGGAGAGCAAGAGCCATGGTGGCATACCCTCCCGCTCAGCGCAAGAGTTTAACGGCATCACCCAATTACAAGCTGCTTGACAAGGGAGTTGACTGAAGTGACAGCGAACCAATCAACGATCAGAGTTGAGGCTCTCTTGACATGCGGTGAAATTGATATACAGCAGGGGGTCTTCAAACTTGGCCCTTTCATGACTTGTGGACTTCAACTCCCAGAATTCCTAAGTCAGGCATGCTGGCCCAGGGATCGATTTGGAGGTGTGGAGGGGAGGGGAGTGGCCGAGGGCCACCCTTGAGACCTTGAAGTGGCCACTTTTGGAAGTACCAATGCCCAAGCCAGGCAGAGCAGGCCGATCTGGGAAAGGAGCGGGCCAATCGCCTTACCAGTAACTGGGACTCTGGCTCGCCTTCCCGGCCATGTGTTCCTTGGACGGGGCTGCGGTTTTCCCAGGGGGAAGGGCGCCTGGGTGCAGAGCCAATCAGGAGCCCTGCGAGGGGGCAAGCCCACATGAAGAGAGAAAGAAGGGAAGCACAAGTGCCTCTCTCTGTCTCTGTCTCTGTCTCTCTCTCTCTCTTTGCAAATGGGGGAGGACTGGGAGCCATAGTTGGAGGCTGAAACGCCTTCTGCTGTAGCTCCTTGCATGTGTTAGTGTGTGTGTGAGCAGGTATCAATGCTGCTTTCCAGGTGATAAGTGTTTCTTCGGGGATCAGCAGACGTGGTGGGATCAGTGCTGCTTTTCAGGTGATTGGTGCTTCTTCGGGGCTCAGCAGAAGCACCAGGATCAGCGCTGAGCTCCAGCTGCAGCCTGGCGCTGATCCCAGCACTTCTGCTGAGCCCTAACAGCCTGGAAGAAGTGCTGATCAGCTGGAAAGTGGCGCTGATCCTGGCTCATCTGCTGAGTCCTGACAGCCCTGAAGAAACGCCAATCAGCTGATCAGCTGGAAAGCAGATGGTCGCGTACCATCTGGCAGGCACTAATGTATCACAGGTGGTTCGCATACCACTGGTTGGCAAGCCTTGCTTTAAACAATCACATACCATGTTTCCCCAAAAGTAAGACCCAGTTTTATTTTTTAGTTTTATTTTTTGCCTCCAAAAGAGGCACCAGTTCTTATTTTTGGGGAGTGTCTTTTCTATGGTCTCACCTCATGGCGTCAGCACTGACAGCCCCACCCAGCCGGCCCATTTCTTCTGCTGCTACTGTACATCAGGCACTCTCTCAGCAGCTCATCATTGGGTGTAATCTTACTGATATATTTCTGAATGCTCCGGGTTTCATCCAGGACAACTGGCTTTGACACTCACTAAATCTCACCCACCTATGCAAAACAACAGTAAGCACCATGCATCACCTTGATATGTGCCACACTTGATGGCCACTTGTGTGAACTGTATTGAGTTGACTTCCTGTGTTAACTTCCATAATCCTATTGAGTTCTTGAGTTCTTACTGTCCACTGTATAGTTCCAGGCATTCACAGATCCATGTGTATGGCATTTTGTCATAGATTTTCCTATATTAATTCAGGCTGTGCTCAAATTAATCTATATTGACCTTGAGTCTTGGGCAATTGCTCTATTTATGAGAAACTGATGTTTTGAGCCTCTGGTGTGGTTTCCAATCCTTTTCTGAGCCATGTTTATATACCAGCCCATTTGATTTTATAGTTTGTTGGCTATGATGCCTGATAGAAGTTTCTACATGTGGGGATACAATTGATCAGTAATTGATTTGTGCTGTTCTCTTGTTGGGGCCTTTCATGTTTAGCACGATCCTCCCTTGTGTTAGCCAGTCTGCATGAGAGCTGCTGCTAGCAGCTGGTTCATTTGTGTTGCTAGGCCTTCATGTAGTGATGTTAGTTTCTTTAACTAATAGGTGTTGATCATTTCTGAGCCCAGGGCTGTCCATCTCTTCATGGTGGGGAAGATTGGAGGAGAGAGGAGAACTATAAAGGTGGGATTTTTTTTAAAAAAACTGAATATATGTACTTACATTATATATACATATGAATCTATGTATGTGTGTATAGATATATGTATATGTATATACACACACATACACAGAGAGAAAGAGAGGAAGTGTTTTCAACAATACTATGATTATTTCACTTGGTTTCACTCACTCTTTATTGCCTATGATTTATTTACTTATATACGGGTATTTGCATTGCAAGAAGAAAGTTAAAGTCTATATTTACCCCCTCAATGAGCTAATAGACCAACCCATCAGCATCACAATGGCTCTTCTTTCTGAATGTTCCATAAAGTAATTTCATCAAACCCACTAAACAGCAGAAAAAAGTGAAGCAATTTTATAGGCTGCTTCAGACATTCCCATATCTCTCAATCTGACATGGGCCAAATGGGAGATAAAGGATGCAAAGTGTGGGATACAAAGTCTCAGCTGCTTAGGCATCTTGGAGTGTCACAAGGTTAATGTTTTTTGCACACAGGACATTGTGGGGATTCATGGCAGAGTATTTAAGACAAATGATTTGCTGTGTTGAAAGCAGAAGGGAAAGCATTTGAAAAGAAGAAAAAACACTTTGGTATAGAATGAGGCCTACTCTAAACAAGCTATTTCGAATAATGATGAGCCATTGTTTTTGTTCACTGGGAAGGGCTCAGAAAAGAAGGGGAAAAAGTCATTTCACTCCTAACATACAGTAATCCAACAGTATGTTCCACACACATAAAAGGAAAGTCAATAGAACCACATCAGAGACTAAAACTAGTTTCAGATGTGACTTTGTCTTACATTCCCAGTATTTCTGCAGAATTATACATATTAGATAATATAGTAAAAATTGAAACTAGTAAGAAATTTCTGCTTAGATGCTTGATATGTCAAATCCGTGAATTAATTCTTGCATATGAAACTCAGATCAGTGCAGATGAAGAGCTTCATGATGTTCTCAACAATATATGTTGACATATATCTTGCATGGAATGAAGAGAATATATATGCATGAATGGCAACACTGGACAGAAATAACATGATAATGACAATGATTTTTGGCATCTGACTACTGCAAATCTGATATAATGTGGTAATATCTCTGGTAATGGGACTTGATTTTTCAACATATTTTGAAGGGATTGAGTTTTCTATGAAAAATATTTGTTTGGTTTGAAACATTATAGTACAGATTTAAAAGATTTGTTGAGGGAAGGAGGGAAGAAAGGAAGAAAAAAAATAAAGGTAGGGACAATGGGAAAGGAAGGAAGGGACAAAGAGTGAAGGAAGGAAGGAAAGGGAGGGGAGGCTGGGCAGATTGCAGGCACTGGCAGTGGCACTGGCACTGAGGGTGAATGCACATGTGAGCAGGACAGATGCTCATGGCAGAGGCGCTGCTCAGGGCTGGAGGGTGATCGCACGCATGAGCGCCCTCCATGCCAGCACTGCCATCAGTGCCTTCAATCTGCCCAGCCTCTGCTCCGGCCCGAGCAGTGCCTCTGCCATGTGTGGCTGTCCTGCTTGCATGTGCGATCACCCTCTGACCACGAGCAGCGCCTCTGCCTTGCACATTCCCAGTGGCCAGTCAGGAGGATTCCTGGCCAGAGAGAGCAGGCAGGGGAGACAGTCAGCACTGTGCCCAGCAAGAGGGACCTTGAGTTGGCTCAGCCGCCTCTCCAGTGTCTCCCAGAGGTATCTCCAGCATCTTTCCTTCCAAAGTTGAAGAGCAGCTGCAGTCTATCCTGACTTGAAAGGCAGGCAGGGAACGCAGCAGCCAGAGCAGCCCCTTAGCTCTAAGGATGCATCTGAATCAGGAACCGGGTGGGTGGGTGGGCAGGCTGGCTCAAAAACCTGGAGTGGATCTCCCGTTTGTTCTGTACAGGGAAAGCGGGACCAATTGGAGGAGAAGCTGCAGCCGGAGGCAGAGTCTGTGATTTTTTCCAGGCTGGGGTCTGGGCATCTTTCCTTCCAAAGTTGAAGAACGGCTGCAGTCTATCCTGACTTGAAAGGCAGGCAGGAAACACAGCAGCTGGAGCAGCCCCTTAGCCTTAAGGACGCATCTGATTCGGAAACCGGGCAGGCAGTTGGGCTGGCTCGAAAACCTGGAGCGGATCTCCTGTTTGGTCAGCAGGGAAAGCAGGACCAATTGGAGGAGAAGCTGCAGCCAGAGGCAGAGTATGTGATTTTTTCCAGGCTGGGGTTTGGGCGGTGTAGTGCTGAACAATGGAAGAGAGGGAAGGAAGGAGGAAGAGACAAAGAAGGAACAAAGAAAGGAAGGAAAGAAGGAAGGAAGGGACAATGGGAGAGAGGGAAGAAGGAGGGCACCCACCCCAGTCCCACCCCCTCCACCAGAGACCCATGGATTCCCCCACACACATAGGCACCCTGCACCCTTGAGTGATGAGCCCCCCCCTTGCCCATTGACTTCGCTTGTCAAAAGTTGCAAAAGGTGATCACATGACCCTGTGACCATCATAAGTATGAATCAGTTGCCAAGCATCTGAATGTAAATCACATGACCCTGGGGAAGCTGCAACAGTCATAAGTGTGAAAAATGGTCATAAGTCACTTTTTCAGTGCCATCGTAACTTCAAACAGTCACTAAGCAAATTGTTGTAAGTTGAGTACTACCTGTACTTTATCATTTTTCCCTCTTTTTTGTCAAGTTTTTGACACCTTGTGGGGCACCTGGTGGTACTCAGACATTGCCTTATCCTAAAAGTGGTACAATGGGTGAAAAGGTTGAAAAGCCCTGGTCTATGGCAACCATTTAGGTATAGATATTATCTATGTGGGGCTGAAAATATTATTGTTGATTGTTGCTGGCATTATATTTTGGTTGTACATTACTGTTAACCACTTAGTGTTGTTATGATGAGATGAATGGCCATATAAATCAAATAAATAAATAAACAGCAGAGAACTCATAAAAGAACTGTGTGACTTAAATAGTTTTGTCTATAAAATTAGTTTCACTGAATACAATGAATATGTCTTTCAGTAAATGTGTAAAAGATGGTTGCTGAGCACCATATGAAAAAGCGTCTTTCGATGACTCTCTAGCACAGTGGACCCGACCTTTCCAGTTTGGCAGCACAGCACAGGGGTTCATGTGAGTGACAGGCACACATGCCCATATACAGCTCCATTTGTGTGAGTGGTGCACATACGCACCTTCCACTCATGCGAATGAGAGCTTCATGTGTGGGTGAAAGGTGCTTGAGCCAAGGCCATTTGTGCTCATATGTGAAGCCCCACCTGCATGAGCGTGAGCACTCTCTACTTGTGCAAGTGGAGCTTCACGCACAAGTGCAAGGGCTCTCTGCTTGCACAAGTGAAATTTCATGTGCACACACGTGCTTGCCCACTGCTCAAATAAGTGGAGCTTTATGCACTCATGCTTGCCCATTTCTCCCGCAATCCAGTTTCGAACAGGCCGTGGCCTGGTATTGGGCCACAACCCAGGGTTTGGGGACCCCTGCTCTAGTGGTTCTCAATTTTGGGGGAAAGTATAATGCATTCAACTTTTCTGATGATCTAGCTTTCACAATCATTTGTTATAAACTGAGAAAACCATAGTCTTGACTGTATATCTGTGCTTTTGACATGGTGTGTTTGAATTTTTTTCCTTTATTTCAAGGTTACAGGTTACAGAGTTACAGTCACTACCTCTTTATCTGCTATGGTTCTTTGCTTTCAAATTTTTTTAACAATATAAACAATTGAATCTTAATGCTGTAACAACATTTGCAATATAATTCTCTACACTGAGACTTTCCTTCAATTATCTCTCGGAAGTAATTTTGAACTTGGTTAGTTTTTGAAGGTTTGATATTTTTTCAGATATCACAACCAAATGTATGTATATCTAGTATCAGTAGGTGAGAATTTGGGGTTAAATGGGATTAGATCATTTAATTATTGTTTTTTTGAACAGTAAGCAACTATCCTTTATAAGAATTATTGTTTTTGTTAAACAGTAAGCAACTATACTTTATAAATAACCCATTTATACATTTCTGTTTGGATGCAGCATATAATGGTACCTCGATACTCATTGTTAATTGGCTCTGGGAGATGCAACAAGAACCAAAAATCAATTACCAAACCAATTTTTCCCATAAGAAATAATGGAAATAAATTTACTGCATTCCCAACCAAATACAATGTACATGTTTAAGACAACATGTAAAAAGATAGGGTTGTATATCATTATATGAGAAATAAACCTAAAAATTAATAAATACTTATATTAAATAAAATAAAAATGTCACTTTACTTTTACTAATGAAAAAAAAACATGCAAAAATACACAAAATAGGGAAAGGGCAGTAAATCATGAGGCAACTGACCAGTTATAGCTTGTGTTAGAGTAGTGGGACAAAATTTTGTCGTCATAATGCATCAAGTACCAAATTCAACAAGTTTCAAAGCAGTCAAGTACAGAGGTACCACTTATACCAAGCACAGATCAACAGTTTGAAGTAATTTATCAGGTTTCACAATCTCTTGATACTGTTTTTGTTGAATTTCTTCAGATATCTGCTTGAGGTAAAATATTAATAATAGTGCGAATTGCAACAGGTTTAAAGGTTAATGAAGAGTTATGTTGTTTCCAAATCTATCTATCTGAGTGGCTCACCAAACAGTCCTCACAGCCAAACAATGAAAAGGATATAGAATCACAGAATCTGATTTATTTGTTTATATAATTTCCATAGCCACCCATCTCAGCAAATGACTCTAATTCACCAAAAGTTGCTGAATACATTTATAGTTAAAAACATTGATGTTCTCACAAAGTCAAAAATTCTGAAGATAAATTGCATTGGAATGGGCCTTTGCTAAGATTAAACCAAAGTATATATTTTTTCTTAAATTAAAAAATAAATGTGGATAATATGTAAGAATTTTAAAACAGAAAATTAGAATATCCCATATAAAAGAAGCTTCAGCTTTGAAGAAATTCTAGATATGTTTCTTACCATGTAAAAGCTTAAATTGTTTAGAAAAAATATTTGGGACATTTACCGAATCCTGTTAAATATATTTTTAGAAGTCTGCGTAGGAGATGTAATACATTTAAAAGAACTTTTCTTTATATTTTTACATGTAGATCTAATCATGATTTCATATTTATTAGATATTATTACTATGGTGAATCAGGTTCTGCAAATCACTTATGGGTCAAAGATAACAATGCTTTATTATATTTTAACACTCTAGAAACTCACATTAATAATTTAGTATATAGAAAGAGTTAAGAGAAAGGTAATTATGTATTTCTGTGACAAACTCTAATAGTTGGCTTAATAAACTTTGTTGATACTTAGCTTCTAAATTAGTTTCATATTAAAGGAGAGGTAAAACCAGGCAGTACAATTCCATATGTTCTATATTTAAGTTAGTTCCTTTTTCCTCTTCTTCAATAAATCAGCATCTTTTACAACCACAAGAAAAAAAAAGGATTGATGCAAGATTTCTCAGTATATATCCAAAAACAGAGAGAAAATTCCCTACAACTAGGCTATTTCACTTGCTTTCTTATATCAAGTACTAAACCAGCTGTCATGGCCAGATGTCTATGAATGGTTTTACATAAAACATATTTTACAGTTATGTATTTTCTATTTATCACGTCAGATAGGAACACTTAATTTGACTGTGGGTATTTTGGTTTTCAGCCAGTTCTAGCATTAGCACTTGATTTGAAGATCAGAGGTTTGATAAAACTGCCTATTTCTGCACCTTAGAATATTCAAAATCTTCTTACGTGATGCAGGATTCAATGAATGGATTTAATATATATAGTCTGGGACAGAAATCCTTTATTGTATTTCCATGATAAAGTTGAACTTTGAAACCATACATAGCCCAATTTACCTCATTATTTAAGTCTGAAATCTAAACTTTGTAATCTCTTTCCTTTTAAAGTTGGGACCAGAACTCTGCCTCCAAAGCAAACCACAGATGGGAGAAATTTTTATACTGTAGTAATTCCTGTTTTATAGATTGAGCAGTTTCAAATTGGGCAAGATAGCACTTGTGATAAGAGGTCAAGAAATTAATTCTGAAAATGGGGCAAGCCACAGTCTTCAGATTAAGGGATAGTTACTGGCAATAGTAGTGAGAACAGTATTCCTGAATAACAGCTTTTTCCAACTTGATGCCCTACTAACCATGTTGGCTTGGAAATTTTGAAATAGTAGTTCCAACATTTCTGGACACCATCAAGATGGAGAAGGTTATTATAAAGCAAACACACATCTGTTATTTGCAATATAAAAGCCACATTTATTAGTATAATATTTACTGATAATATTATCAGTATGCAAAATGCAATGTGCAACAGGCAAAACACAATGTGGTTTATAGTCGTGTGTGTGTCTGTGTGTGTGTGTGTCTGTCTGTGTGTGTGTGTGTGTGTAGCATATTGGCAAGTAAACCCTAAGGTAAGGGAAGAGGTGAAATTAGAAATTATCTTGGAAACTGGAAAACTGGAGAAAACGTTCAGAACAGGGTTACAGTAGGGGGCTTGCCAGGTTTGAGGCTTGATGATGGAATACACATTTCTACAATATGTAATACCGGTACTTATATTTCGGAAGTGCCATTGCCATTTGCCATTGCCTCCTTTCTAAGCCTGGGAGAGGCCCAGCTGACTTTGAGCCTAAAGGGAGACTAGAACTCACAGCCTTCAGGTTTCTAGCCTTACCCATTACACCAAATCAGCTCTCCTAACTTAGAACATACTTTATTTTATTCATTCAGTTTGTAAAGTTACTCACTCCCAATATATCCAGTGCTTAGTAATTTACAAACAATTTTATCAGAAAACATTTAAAACATCTGCAAACTAAATTTATATTCAAATTTCTTTATTTCAGTTGCTAAGATTGGCACACAAGGCTGGAATTGACTTCTGGCTTGAGGGCACTCCTTTGCCTTTTTAACTTGTCCTTTAACTTTGTTCTTATTTTATTCTTTATCCTGTTTTTCATTGTTTTTAATTATATGTCTTTTATATGGTTTGCATCTGTAAAACTTTCAGAATCACTTGTATAGTGAGATAGTGGTATCCAAATTTAATAAATAAATAAAATATATATAATTATATATATAATTATATATATAATTATATATATATATATATATAAGGGATGCGGTGGCTCAGTGGGTTAGGATGCTGAGCTTGTCAATCAGAAGGTCGGCAGTTTGGCGGGTCGAATCCCGAGTGCCGCATAACAGAGTGAGCACCTGTTACTCGTCCCAGCTTCTGCCAACCTAGCAGTTCGAAAGCACGTAAAAATGCAAGTAGAAAAATAGGGACCACTCCGGTGGAAAGGTAACAGCGTTCCGTGCGAATCCCAGGCATGTTAAAATTAACAAACAAACGAACACTGGGATGGAATTAAAAAACTAAAACAGTTTTTATTGCTAAAAATCAAGCTTTCATTGGCTAACTGCCAACGTCGTCAGGATGGAGACGCTGGGGTGGGGAGATCGCGTTTATACTGCACTCTGCTCATGGACCGCATCACCGGTCTGTTTGTTGAGGTCTGCCATATTTCTTTGAGTTGTCACGCATCCGTTTTGGGGGTATGTAGTTGTCTCTGGGTATCTGTTGTTAAAAGTGAATTGCTGATAGTTCCATGTGTTGTAGCCATAGCTCTGGTCATTGCCCGTGTTCTCATGCCAGGGGTCTTAAATGGTTGTTGCTCTTCTTCCCTGTGTTCAACATTGCAGGGTGGTTGTATGTTGGTGCAATCTTGGATTTGATACAGTGAGGTACTTTGTGAATGCTTGCGCTGTTTATCTTCATATCGCGCACGTCGTTCCTCTTCCCAATTTCTTAGTCCTGGTATGCAGGGGAGAGGTCTATATGCCGGTTGATAGAGGAGTGGTTTGAAACCAAGCTTCCTTAAACAAGCAGCCGCCTTTAGTGTTGTCGCTGGCAATTGCCTCGGTCCCTGCTAGATTAAAGATGTGGTTGTGTGTAGCCATGTGTGCCCACACCTGTGAATGTTGTTCTTGTCTTCTAATAGCAAGCTTGTGTTCATGCACCCTAGTCCTCAGTCGTTTTGCTGTCTCCCCAATGAAATTGCAATTGCAATTCTGGCATGACATCTTGTATATGACTGAGGATTTTTCTTCATTGGGGAGTGGATCTTTAGGGCACATGACACAAGGTCCGATCAGGTCTGTGGGCAACACCGACTTTGTGAGGGGCTAGTATGCATACTGTGGCCTCGGATACACCGTGGATGTAAGGCAGTGTTATCCGTGATGTTAAGGCGTTTTCACATTCATGGCGGGTAGGTTCACCTGGCCTGCTGTATTGTCTGATGAAGTTAGATGGGTACCCGTTGTTTCTACAGACACGATAAAGGCGGCCTCTTTCTTCCCTTTTTGCCTTATTCGTGCTGCAATGCGTGTCTATACATCTAAAGAGGGTCCTAATACAGCTGGCCTTATGGGTTGTGGGGTGATTACTTTTGTAATGAAGTATCCTGTCCATGTGGGTGGATTTACGGTAGACACATCGGTTACACACATCAGTCACTTTTAACAACAGATACCCAGAGACAACAACATCCCCGAAAAATAGATGTGCGACAACTCAAAGAAATATGGCAGACCTCAACAAAGAGACTGGTGACGCGCTCCATGAGCAGAGTGCAGTATAAATGCGATCTCCCCACCCTAGCGTCTCCATCCTGACAACGTTGGCAGTTAGCCAACGAAAGCTTGATTTTTTAGCAATAAAAACTGTTTTAGTTTTTTAATTCCATCCCAGTGTTCATTTGTTTGTTAATACACACACACACACACACACACACACACACACACCTATTAAAAATTAATGTACAATAATGCCTCCCAAAAATTACAGATCATATTTATTTTAGAAATACAATTGTAGAAAAATAGTGAAATTGTTTTGGGTCAATGAATTAGCATTAATGTATATAGTTACATATTATTGAATGACCTATGATCAAGTGGCACAATGGCCTAGAAGTGGAGCTCTCGCCTCACAATCAGGAGGCTGTGAGTTTGATCCTGGGCACATATTTCTCTCTAGGCACAATGTGTAATTGTCTGCTGTGAAGTCTGCATAGGTGTCAAGAAGGCCATCTGGCTTGTAAATGCTCAAGCTCCATTTATTTGCCCTGACTCCACCCTGATGCAAGGGTTTACAGGATTGTTAAAAGAAAAAGAAAAAAGAATGACCTATGATCACAGACAATGGGAAAACTTTAGATAATCTATTTCAAGAGACAACTAATTCTATCTATCTAATAATTCCAGTATATTGCCATAAGTTACCATTTATGCTTAGTTATAATTTCTCTTCTATAGAGTGATACTTATGGTGGAATATGGAATTATATTTATTCCATATTCTCAATAAGATTGATTTTTAAAATCAACAATCCTAGCTTTGTCATATCATAAATAGCTGTGCCATCAAAATCTCAAATCATGCCCTTATAGTTCCAATAACCTTCTGTTTCTCAGTATCACCCAATCTTTTATCCAATAAGCTGCAAAATACAATTTCAAATCAGGTAGAACTAAACCAGGCATGTCAAACTGCCGGCCTACGGGCCGGATGCATCATACTAAAACCGCACCCATCCCATTGCTGGCAATGGGGAAAAAGTTGTGATACGTTTGACATCCATGAACTAAACTTTTAATACCATGTACTTAAGTCATGGATTATTTCATTGACATACATTATTAGATATATCTTTCTGCCATTGTTCAAATGATACATCAGTTGTCAAAACAGGTAATGTCTGAAATAATCCATGTTTGACTTGTATTTCCTAAGACAGGGCTTTTCAACCAGTGATACGCGTATTACCTGTGGTACATTGGCACTGCACAAGCCTGAGTGAGAGATGGCTGGAGCTGCAGGGCTGTCAGGGCTCAGCAGAAGCGCCAGGATCAGTGCCACTTTCCAGCTGATCAGCATCAGGATCAGCGCCACTTTCCAGCTGATTGGTGCTTCTTCGGGGCTGTTTGGGCTCAGCGGAAGCGCCAGGATCAGCGCCACTTTCCAGATGATTGGTGTTTCTTTCGGGCTTTCAGGGCTCAGCAGAAGCGTGAGGATCAGTGCAGCTTTCCAGCTGATCAGTTCTTCTTTGGGGCTGTCAGGTCTCAGCTGAAGTGCCAAAATCAGCTGGAGCCCGGCGCTGATCCTGGTGCTTCTGCTGAGCCCCGAAGAAGCACCAATCATCTGGAAAGTGGCATTGATCCCAGCGTGTCTGCTGAGCTCAGAAGAAGCGCTGATCACCTGGAAAGCGGCACTGATCCCGGTGCATCTGCTGAGCCCAGAAGAAGTGCTGATCAGCTGAAATGTTGCGGCAACTCCATGGTTTTCTGATTTACATTCAGATGCTTGACAACTGATTCATATTTATGATGGTCACAGTGTCCCAGGGTCAGGTGAAGTGACAAAAACCTGCTGCAACCACCCAGCGGGGGGGGGGAGTAAAAACCAAACAGCCCCCCACTCCACCCCTGCTGCCAATCCTCAACAGAAATGCTCACAACAATGAAAAGAGCACAGCTATGTGGGCAGGCAGATGTCTTGCTCTGCTGTAGCTTGGGGGAGAAAGGGGGCAGCTTCACCCCCCCAAATGCTGCCCTCTCGCGAAAGCAGAATGAAAACTCCAAAAAACAACAAGGGAAAAAGGTTAAAACAGAAGAGTGTCTCCCAATGGCTTGCTTCCCCATTTCCTTCTAGCAGTTTAAATATGTAACAACCACAAAAAGAAAAAACTTGGCTTTATTTCATTGTAATTCAGAAGGGAGGAACAGGAGCATTGGGGGGTGTTTGTTTCAAAGGAAGGGAAAGAAGGGATTTGGGTCTGTGGGGGACACAGCCGGCTAACGGTGATGTCGCACGGTTTCTGGTGTTGTGGGGTGGTCTTTTTAAAAGAGCAAAACAAGGCAAAAAATAAAAATCCCCCACTCCACCCCCAAGAGCTGAATGTGGATGCAATCTTTTTTTTCCTTGTTCAGAAGAGACACTCTTCTGTTTTGACCTTTTTTCCTGGTCATTTTTTGGAGTCTTCATCCTGCTTTCATGAGAGGGCAGTGTTTGAGAGGGGTGAAGCTGCCCCTTTCCCCCCCCAAGCCACCAGCTGAGCAAGATGCCCATCTGCCTGCGCTCTTCCTCCTGTCCGAGGTTTTCATTGTCGTGAGCATTTCTCTTGAGAATTGGCAGTGGGGGGCTGTTTGGTTTTTATCCCCCCCCCGTCTGCTGGGTGGTTGCAGCAGGTTTTGATCACTTCACATGACCCTGGAACACTGTGACCATCATAAATATGAATCAGTTGCCAAGCATCTGAATGTAAATGACAAGACCCTGGGGATGCTGCAACAGTCATAAGTGTGAAAAATCGTCATAAATCACTTTTTCAGTGACATTGTAACTTCAAACAGTCAGTAAGCGAACTGCTGTAAGTCAAGGACTACCTGTACTTTATCATTTTATTTCCTTTTTTTTTGTCATCAAGTTTTTGACACCTTCCTAGGCGACTGGTGTTACTCGGATATTGCCATATCCTAAAAGTGGTACAATGTGTGAAAAGGTTGAAAAGCCCTGCCCTAAGACATTAGAATCTTTTAAGGTATACCATTGCCCAGTATCATCCCCCATTTCTATAACACAAATAAAATCTATCATGTGTTCATTTTATCAAGATCTTCATGAAACTATTGTTGCCTGTCCTCACCATCTTCATGTCATTTACAAATTTCTTTTATTCTTGTATTCCTTAGCTTTTCTGACTTTCTTTCTTAATACATTAGCTTTCTATGCATCCAGAATGGTTTTCTAAATTTGTGTCCACAATCCTCTCTTCTTATTGGAATGATGCGCATTTACATTTCCAAAATCTTATTTTTTAGAAGTTTTCAATTTCCATGTGAAAATTGGACCTGAGGATTTATGTCCATGGAATATTACCTAGTACCTGTAAAATTGTTGAAATTGGTGCTCCTGAATGATATGGATATTTTTTTCCAACATTTCCATTATTCTTACTTCTTCTGCCAGCAGCACTTAGAAGTAAATCAAAAGCCCTTAGGAAACAATCAGCAGAAGCATACAGTCATTGTCCCCCTTTGGCACTTCCTTTTCTCTCCTGCTTTTTCCTTCCTTTAATGAGCCTCCCCTGTCAAATTCCATTTTCTCTCTGAGAACTGGATAAAAATCTATCAAGTCAAATCCACAGAGGATAAATTCAGTTTTAACCAATAATTTAAATCATGTGATCCAGATCATATCTCACCTATAAAATTTCAGCCTCAAGTCACAAAATGACTTGGAAAATATATTTAAGAACTTGAATGAATCCCCTTAAGAATTTTGAGATGATTAATTAAGCATTCTAAATATGTGTATGATAAATACCATCTATTCTCCATATCTATCAATCTCTCTACTATTTAAAGTTTAAAACTGATTAAATGGACACTTTAGGAAAGAGAAGGTATAAGGGGATGGAGGAGAAAACAGGCCAGGGACACTGTGGTCTGTGAATACAGCTTTATTGAATCAGTGCCAAGACTAAATTTCAGTTTTCTGGTAGTTGATTTCAACTTGGATAAAATATCCTTCTAGCACTTACCTCAACTTCAGATCTGTTTCTATCCTGCAGCAGATTGGATATTATCCATGTATAGTAACAGTGATAGGTTTTGGGTTTCAAACTTAAGTGAGTGGGAGGTTTTGCATAGTAAAACAGTTTAACTGAAGGTTAATGTAGTGGTTAACAGGACCAAAATATATTCTTGTGTTTTAACTCTCAGTGTTGGTATACTGGTAGATAGATGCCCACTGTTACCAAATCTTATTGTGAGGGAAATTAATTCTCCAGATAATAATCAACAACCAATACCCACAGTTTCCTGCTCTTTAGGCCTTGGGATTAAATAAAAATGACTTTGAAATCAATAATTCTCACAGAAAGAATGCTTTTAGGAATACTGGCATATTTCTCATTAGATAATGGAAGATTATACAAAGATACATAGTTCTTCGCTTTTAGAATTTTGCCCATTTTTCAGCAATTAATTTCCTTTTGATCCATTCCAGTACAGATGTTTTGCATGTAGTTTGCAGATAATGTCTTAAGAGTTTAGTGAGATAAGACTTATTTGGGTTTTATTAAACCACTCAAAGCCATGTTGTATAGCAATCAGTCTAGGAGACCATGAATTCTAGTCCCACCTTGAACATGAAACCATGGGCCAGTCACTTTCTCTAAGCCCTAAGAAAGAGGCAGTGGCAAGCCACTTCTGAAAATTCTTGCCACAAAAACTGCAGGGATTTGTCTAGGGCAGTCTCTGAGAATTAGGCACAGTTAAACAAAAGAAAAAAACCATCAACTTTTAATGGTTACCGCTCAGTTTTTTGGAATCTGGGTTACTAATTGATATAAATAAAGAGAAAAGCAAATTTTACTTTGGATTGCCCATGTTAATTTGAGTGTGTAAAATATGTTAGGAACATTTATAAATGGCAAAAGAATTTTGAATGGGTAAATTAATATTGCCATGAAGAGTTTTCAGATGTTGTGTACTGGAATTATTCAAAGCATATTTCTTTATAACATAAATCTGACTTTTAATAGGAAAAAGGGGACAATTTTGTCTGCCTTTTGAATGTTCATTCTGTATACCTACCTTACTCTGTACACCGCCCCGAGTCCCTCGGGAGAAGGGCGGTTTATAAAAACAAATAAATAAATAAAATAAATAACTGACCTTTTAAGGCCACAAAACTTAACCTCTGATGTACTCTTTTTGTGTGGATGATTTAAAGAGAACTTGCAGTGAGATATATGTTTAAGTTCTAAAATAGAATATTTATCTCAATTATAGGAACAGAAGTAGGAGGGAAAATTAAATACATAGTTAATTCATATGAAATTTTAATTGAATTGTTATGGTGTATTCCTAAACCTGGCCTAAGATTAACTGAAGGGGCAATGAATGTGATAAATGCCTCTCGAGAGTGGGTTAGCACACACTGTTTAAAATTGTACAGGTGCAAATGTTCCCCTTTCTTCTACCATCTGCAAAGGTAGGAGAATGTGGAATCTCAAATGATAACAACTAAGGAACATTAGGACTTAAACATTTTCATAATAATAATAATAACTGTAACCTGAAGTTCTAATGATTGAGTTTGCTTTTTCCCATTCATTCTCTCACATTTTTCTTCATAAGTTTTTTTTAAAAAGTAAACTTGAGGGCAAAGACTGTCTTACTGCTGGTATTTTTAAGCCACTTGCTATCTTACATTTATTTACTTGCCTTTTAAAATCCATATTGTATACTACTTTTCTTTTTAGGAAAAAAATTGTACACATTCAACTTATACACTAACTACACACATTCCAGAACCAGGGCCTGATCATGGTAGCTCATACCCTGGTCATTTCCCATTTGGACAACTGCAATGCACTCTATATGAACTACACTGAAGATCACCATCCTAGATACTTCTTTTTTTTTTACATTGCCCATGATGGGCAGATTTGTTAAATATTCGGTTCTTGAGGCATTAAGCAAGACCAAGTGTTGAAACAGCAACAAGTTTATTTTAACTCAGAACAGAACAGAAGCAGACTAATAGCTGCTGCACAACTATTTATACGGTTGGCCTCTAAGCGGCAACCAATAGGTTTAAAGTAGCAGTTTCCCACCCCAAACCTAATTATCAGCCTGGAGACAGCAAGCCTGGCTTTTAGCAACCATTACAAAACACACAGAAGGTAAGTCAGACATTAAGCAAGCAGTCAGACATTGAGCAAGTGAATTAAAACAGATAAAGCCAATACATTACACCACTTCCCCCTCAATAGCACAAACTCTCAATTGTTTTACATAATCTTGTAGATATTCAGGCAGCCTTCATGACCGTTCAGAACATCTAGGAGTTACAGGGATCTCCTGATCTACCTGCTTGCCTGCCAAGCTGGGTAGACCAGGGCTCTGAGGTTCAGTGGAGTCGCAGTGACTTGAGTCCCTTTGGCTGGCCAGTCCGGGTCGGCCCAAAGCAAAATCCAGTTGTGCAGTGAAGTCTGCAGGGCTGTCTCTCAGTTCAGTTTGTCTGTCCTGATCAGTCTCTGTGTTTCAAGCAGGCTCTTCTACGGCCATCCCCCCATCACCATGAACAAGAGTTCTTTCAGAGTGTGCAAGCTGCTCTCCCATGACTCGCCCATCTTCCAGGACCACCTGATAGGAGAGTGGTCCTGACACCTTAACAAACTTTGCTGCCACCCACAAAGCCCCTTGCCCATAATTTAAGGTCCAAACCCGGTTACCCTCTTATAAGCTTCTTGGTGTCTTTGGCCGCGCAGTGTCTGAGGCAACTCTGTCGGGGTGCAGCCTGTCCAGTTTGGTGATCAAACACCTGTCCCAACGAAGCTCGGCTGGGCTTTTGCCTGTGGCAGTGCAGGGTGTTGTGTGCTGGCAGAGTAGAAAATCAGCCAGCCTGTAGTGCCAATCCCCTGTGACAATTTGTTTCAGGGATTCCTTGATTGAACGGACCATGCATTCCACTTGATCGTTTGACGACGGGTGAAAGGGAGCCAACATGGCGTGCCTTATGAGATTTGCCCTGAGGAAGGCCTGGAATTCTGAAGTGGTGAACTGGGCCCCATTGTCAGAGACTAAGATGTCTGGAAGCCCATGTATTACAAATAGTTTCCACAGCACCTGGATGGTCCTAGCAGTAGTCATAGTGGAAATTGGTACCACCTCTAACCATTTAGAGTAGCTGTCAACCACTATTAAAAACAGCTGTCCCTGAAAGGGCCTGGCAAAGTCAATGTGGATTCTTGATCATGGTGTGTGTGTGTCCTTCCATCGGTGAACAGGGGCCTGCAGCAACTCTGGTCTGGATTGTTGACACATGTAGCAACCATGTACTTGGGCCTTGATAGCTTTATCTAGTCCTGGCCACCAAAGGTAGCTCCTTGCCAGTGCCTTCATCTGGACTATTACTGGATGGCCTTCATGCAGAGACTGAAGAACCCTGGGCCCTTAACAAGTTGGGGACTATGACTCTACTTCCCCAAAGAATGCACACTTTATGAGCTGAAAACTCATCTTTCCTCGTGAAGAAACTTTGAAATTCAGTCCCTGGACATTTGTCCACCCATCCTGTGTGAACCCAAGTTAGCATGCGGCTAAGTGTTTTGTCAGCTGCTGTCTCAGCAGCTACATCTCCAGCATGGAGAGGAGACTCTGGCAAATCTTGTATAGCTAAGATGCATGCAGCTGGAGCAAGATCTGGCTCCACGTGTGGAAAGGGAAATCTGCTAAGGCCATCTGCATGGCCCATTTCCTTGCCTGGTTTGTGAATCAGCCTGTAGCTGTAGGCTGAAAGGAATATAGACCACCTCAGCATTCGAGGAGACAGAATCTGAGGTGTCTGCCTGTTTGTAGTAAACAATCCTAGAAGTGGCTTGTGGTCTGTGAAGACCGTGAAATGGCAGCCATACAAATAGTCATAGAACCTTTTAACCCCAGCCACAATGGCCAAGGCCTCCTTGTCAATCTGTGCATAGTTGCGCTCAGCAGAAGACAGGGTCCTCGAATAATATGCGATGGGAGACTGTTTCCCATCAGCCAACAAATGGCTCAACACAGCCCCAATCCCATATGGGGATGGATCACACACAATGCAAACTGGCAGCTTTTCGTTAAAATGAGTGAGCAACAAGTTTGAGGACAACAGTGATTTGACTGGCTGGAAACTTCTTTTGTGGACATTGGTCCACTGCCACTGAGTGTTTTTGTCTAAGAGCTGGTGTAATGGCTCTGCCACTGTGGCCTTATGTGGGAGGAATGCATGGTAAAAATTAAGAAGGCCCAAGAAGGCTTGAAGCTCGCCTTTGGACCTAGGGCTTGGTGCCTGCTGAATCGCTTTCAGCTTTGAATCCGCCAGATGAATGTCATCGGCATCAATGCAGAATCCCAGGAACTCAGTTGACTGTACCCCAATCTTGCATTTCTCTTTTTTTTATTTAAGTCCCACTGTGCAGAACTGCTGAAGGATGGCTTTAAGCTGTTCAGCCAGAACTTCTGTAGACTCCCCAGCAATGAGTACATCATCGAAGTAGGGGCAGACCCCCAGAATGCCCTTGAGTGTATGCTCCCTCATTCCCTTGAAAATCCCTGGAGCTACACTCACCCCAAACTGTAGGCACTTGACCTTGAAGGCACCCCGATGGGTCACAATGGTTTGGGTGACTGCTGTGGCCTTGTTCATCGGCAGTTGTTGATAGGCCTGTGCTAAATCTAATTTAGTAAACACGTGGCCTCCCTGCAAAGATGCCAAAATATGGCTAACTGGCACCGGGTACTCATGCTGTGGAAGGAAGGAAGGAAGGAAGGAAGGAAGGAAGGAAGGAAGGAAGGAAGGAAGGAAGTCCTGCCTTAGTCCTACCCTGCTGCCCTTTCACCATCCCCTTGCCCCCTCCTCCTGGCCTATCCTGGGCGGGTCTCCCATCCTAATGCTAAGGAAGCTTTGGATGCAAAGTCAGGTGTCCTCACGTAGAGAGGGAGTGGGCCTCCCTCCTGACTTTGCCCTCGTACCCATCATGAGCAACCTGGCTAAGGAGAGCAAGCACAGCAACTGGGCGGCCCCTTGGGGAAGTGGGGCTGGGCTTAGTGCTGAGGGTGCTTGAGGGCTGGGCTGGGCATTTGACCTCTGCACCACTGTCCAGCCCCCCCACACACACATGGCCTGAGAGTAACAGTGAGGCTCCTCCAGTGGACCATGCCTTGGCACTTGCCCCAGTCCCATCTCCTTCTGCCAGAGACACTCAGATCTGTCCCACTCCTAACCAGGCCCCCATAGGCACCCTTGATGCGAGCAATATAGAGCAGCCATGCCCTCTCAGTAGGCCACATGCACTCTAGCCACGCCCAACCAGTAGGCCATGCCCACCCTGGCCACACCCACAGAGCCCTCCAAGGGCAATCACAATGCTGATGCGGCCCTCAATGAAATTGAGTTTGACATCCCTGGGTTAGAAGGATGAAGTTTGATCCCTCTGTTGCTGCAGTTGCATATGTGCTGGAAAGTTCCTATGGAGATGATGGACATGGCTGAGTCTGTGCCCAGTTCCATTTTGCATGGAACTCCCTGAAGCTTGACTTGCAGTCGAAGCTTCTGCTTAAGGGGACGATGAGCACCAGTGCGGAACACACTCCTTCAGCTGGAGCAGAACCCTACTCGGGGTTGACCCAGGGCCCCGGTACCTCTCCTGAATGAGTCTTTCTGTTGACGGTCCCTCTGACGACCTCGGCAGATGGTGGCAATGTGGCCTGGTTTTCCACATGCCCGTCACGTTGCTGTTCAGAATCTGCATTCTACTTGTTGATGGCGGCCTCTGCAACCCATGCACCTAAGTAACGGAACTGCCTTGTCAACTGGCCTCGGTCCCTTCTCCTGATGCCTCTGTAGCTTGTTGACTTCATAGTCTGAGTCAATGTCTTCCATCTGCTCAGCGTGCTCGTGGTGCTTGGCACACTTTTGGAGGGCCGCAGTCCCTCCAGCGGCTTCATCCACCATGACCTCCTTCAAGGCCTTCTGTACTGAGAGAGTCTCCTTAGTGAAAAGTTTTTGTTGGAGCTCTCGATTCCTGAGTCCGCAGACTAAGCGGTCTCTTAGTCTCTCTTCCAAATTGGTGAAATTGCATAGTCAGGACGCTTGATGAAGGGCAGCAATGAATTCCGTAGCTGACTCACCGGGCTATTGCTCCTGCTGCTCAAAAGCATGCCTCCACGCTATAACTGATAATTTTGGCTCAAAATGGTCTCGGACCTTTTTCTTCAAGTCCGCGTAAGTGATGGACTCTATTGGCACTGGCACTGGGGTGACCAAGTTCTCGGTGATATCGAAGGTGGCTGGGCTGCACATGCAGAGGAGGGTTGCAGCCTTCAGCCTATCTTAAAAACTTCCAGTGCTGGAGCATTTACAGCTTCTGGAGGCAGGTTCTTCTACTGATTAATTGTTCTAACTGTCAGGAAGTTTCTCCTTAGTTCTAAGTTGCTTCTTTCCTTGATTAGTTTCTATCCGTTGCTTCTTGTCCTGCCTTCAGGTGCTTTGGAGAATAGCTTGACTCCCTCTTCTTTGTGGCAACCCCTAAGATATTGGAACACTGCTATCATGTCACCCCTAGTCCTTCTCTTCATTAAATTAGACATACCCAATTCCAGCAACTGTTCCTTACATATATGTTTTGGCCTCCAGTCCCCTAATCATCTTTATTGCTCTTCTCTGCACTCTTTCTAGAATCTGATGTTTTTTTACATCATGGTGACTAAAACTGGATGCAGTATTCCAAGTGTGGCCTTACCAAGGCATTGTTAAGTGGTATTAACACTTCACATGATCTTGATTCTATCCCTCTCTTAATGCAGCCTAGCACTGTGTTGGCTCTTGTGGCAGCTGCAGAACACTGCTGGCTCGTACTTAAGTGATTGTCCACTAGGACTCCAAGATCCCTCTCAATACAATTCTGATTCTATTGAGCCTGGGTCTTGCTAAGACATGCAGATGAAAGGAAAATACCATACCAGATGCCAAAAAGGTCCTTGTCATTTCATAAAATATCTTTATATTGCAAAAACTAAAAACTACAGCAATCTGTTTTTATATGGGTTAAATTTAATAAAAAAAATAAAAGACTGAGCTGGATATATATTATTACATGGATCTTTTTCATTTTTACCACATTACATCTTTTTTTCTATTTTATCATTTTATTTCATTCTTTTATTAATTCATTAAAAGAAAAATAAGACCTTTCCAGCTTTTTAAGAGAAAAGTGCCTTGAGTTCTGTAGAGCCTTTTATGATAGTTCAACATCCAACAGATGTCTAATTGTATTTACTACGAATTATTTTTTTCTTTAAAACAAAGATTGCAGCAAGATGTATTAACATTAAGATCTAAGGATCATACTTTTAATTTTTTTCCCAAAAAGACATTACCTCAGAAGAATAAAATGTTGCACTACACTGCTGTTTCAGGGCCGAATTCAAATTTCTGGAATGAATGTGAAGCATCAGCAATTTTGAAACAGATCTTATGCATATGGCACTTTATTGTCTTAGAGGTGCTATTAGTGGATATTTGAAATCTTTCTGCTGGCAACAGAAGTCACTGGTGAGGTTTCCTGATGATTTATCAAAGACCACATGGTCCAGAGCTCCAGATGGACTTATTCTCATGAGAAAAAAGACTGCTACAGAAAATTTATCATTGCTCTATGCTATATTCCCCTATAATGACATTAAGAACATTAAGACATTAACAATAACTTTAAGAACAAACCTGTACAAGTCTTTTTCATGCCCTCAGTCCAAAGAGTTCAGAAAATTGTTGTTAAACTATTTCAAAATAAATTCTACTTTTATAATTATACATACATATACACACATACAAGTTCTCTCTCTCTCTCTCTCTCTCTCTGTGTGTGTGTGTGTGTGTGTGTGTGTGTGTGTGTAGATGCAGGGGAGGGGAAAAACAGAGGGATATGCCATTATATTACTCAGTAAGTATGTATTTCTCTGTCTTGCTGTTTTTTTCTCAGTTCCGAATTTGGCTTTTCAGATATGCAATGATAGCATAGGCATGCCTGTACAAAAGCAAGCAGACCATAGTTAGAGCTGTGTGAGGCATTATTGTTACAGAGGTGTATTTTCAATACAAATCTGTTAAATGCCAAATGAACTAAACATTCCATTTCACTGATTTAATCTACTTCCAGACTTTTCATCAAATGTCTTAATTTTATTCTGAAAATAGTCAGAGCTTATAGAGAAAAGTAAGGACTGTATGCTAGTTAGTTATGGGAAGGAAGGAAGGAAGGAAGGAAGGAAGGAAGGAAGGAAGGGAGGGAGGGAGGGAGGGAGGGAGGGAGGGAGGGAGGGAGGGAGGATTGATTGTGTGTGCCCATTTGCTTGTATCAACATATTTTGTGCCTACCATGTCTTATTTTTAATACAATTGTTATTTCTAAATGTAGCCACTGGAAACATATTATATTTTTATAGTATTGAGAAACTCAATTTGCATGGATTTATGAAATATTTGGAAAGACGAATCACAGCTCATAGAAACCAGAAAGGCTTGATGATGATGAAATAAAATCCAACAAGTAAATTAAACCTAAACCTAATGATACTATATTCCCCTATATACGTATTCTTGTATTATAAGATTAAAAATATTCCAAGTTGACCATTGAGAAATAATAAAAGTCATACCAAAAACAGAGCTTTTATGCTATATTTTCCTTCTGTATTTCCTTTTTTAAAAAAAGTATTTAGTTTTGTCTTTCAGTTATATTAGTTTTTCTTCTTTCTAACCTGATTTTCTGTATACAAAAATCAATAAAAATTATATCACAAATGCAGACTTTTCTTCTTGTATAAGTTTAAAATATTGTTGTAGTAGAAACTGGAGGGGGGAATTTCTGATTAAACTGGGGGTTTCTTCATTACATGAATGAGAATCAAATCACAAAACAGTATGTTAGGTCTTTTTTAATTGTCAGACACAAAATAAGAATACATATATCTAAAATAAAACTAAGATGTATGCGTGTGTGTTTGTGTGCCAACCAGTCCAAGCCAAAGTAACCTTATTCCTGTTGGCTTCCAGTTACAATTTCAGTAAAATAGAATTTAGGAATGTTCTTAAAGATTTCCATAATAACAATAATAGTAATAGGCACCTTGGTACAATCCCAAAACATCTGAAGGATCATTTGAACAACCTATCAGCATTGACAAAATCACCATCAGTCAATTACAAAAAGCAGCACAGTTTACATCCTGTGACAATACCTCTAACATCATCAAGCAACATCTGCCTATCACAGGTCCTTATGAAAGTGAGTAAAGATGAAAATCGAGTCAGAACATCTGGCCGACTGTGCGACCAACTATATAATTAGTTACATTAATTTATTGCCTATTACAGACACTGGTAGTTTAAGTTAATAAAATCTCTGCAACTTTAATTTTTGTCCACTGTATTTAACAAGGAGTAGATATTTAGAATAATGAGCAATATGACCAAAAATGTCCTATTGTGTTATATTAATCCTGACCAGCAGCAAATAGATATTACTGTATTACATTGCACAAGGAACACTTGAAATCAAGTTTCAGATTTGTTTACATTTGATATTTTTCCATATTTTCTTAGTGCTGCTCCTACAAAAATTTAACTGATTTTGTTAAAACCGATTTTAGGGTCAAAGAGTCATGTTTAATCCTAAAGAGTTAATCCTAATGGTCAAGGTGTTATATCATGTAATTATCTGCTCAAATGTTTAATGTTTAATATACTATACTTGCCTTGTATCTATTTTTTATTAAATTAAATAATTTAAAGCTAATGGGCAGTGTGTATGATATACAGTATATATATATAATAGTGTGAAATCTATGTGAATTTAGAAAAGCATCACAATGCTTTTCAGTACAATAAATTTAAATCATAAAAAGGCTACACTTCATTAAAAAAAAGGTTTCAGTGAAATATAAATGGCATACATGCCTAATTACTCAACTAGACAGAGCCAGTACCAGATACCAAATCAGATCCTGTTCATTACCCATTGCCCTGGGAAATATAAATCCTATCTGAATTTTGAATAGAACTTTTCTTAGGCATGTCTGGGTCTGAAAACCCAGTGCAGACAGAGTAGATGAAAGGTTTGGATCCAGATCCAGTTTGAAATTTCAAATTTATTTGGTGTTTGAGAGAATTCTTGGTCTGGTGCAGCCTCACAGTAATGTAATTTCAATAACTGACACTAAAAATAAGTTTGTTTGTTTGTATTTAAGCTAAAGGGATTATTTGCTTTATGCCACAGAAATAAGACTGGTTTCTATTGTTGTCTTTTTAAAAATATTTTTGAAATTTGATGTATCAATCATCCTGCTGCATTTGGTTTACTCCCTTGGTGTTCCATTTTCACTCCATTCTTTTTTTTCCTACTGCTTCATTCCACTGCTCAGTTTCTCTTACAATCCATTTGAATTCAAGAAATACACATATTGAATTAGTATCCTTTTAAAAAGTATTATTTTATAGCTCATTAGCACATTCTCTATGTGCTTTTCCCTAATTTTGCTGCTATACTTACCAAAAACTTCTGTCTTCAACTACAAGCTTGATCCATTGTCCTATAGTTTCAAAAAATGGAAGGATTCACTCAGCACTTCCAAAGTCTATTATTTATAATGTATGCAACTCAATGATATCTAAAGATGCGTCCAATATACATAATCCTTTCAGTAATCTCTTTAACCCTTTTTTTGCTATGTTTCTCTTTGCAATATTCAATCCAAAATATATGTTGCTTTTACAGGGTAACAAATTCAGTGCAATATGTACTAATACTTTAACATTCTTTCAAAGGTCTTGTTTCCCACAGGATCTAAGCACTTGCAAGTTTGCAAACAAATGAAGAAGCAGTGGCTTCTTTATTGCTTTTATTCAGTAGCATTGCAACAAAGGCATATGTCATCAACACTAGATTTTTTTTTACATGTACTGTATATGTAACTAACCAAAAAAAATTTGTCAGGCTGGTTTGCATTTTGTCAGGCTGATCTTGCAATTGCAAAGTTAACATTTTGAATAATTAATAAATTCACAATAAAATACATTAATTAAAATGCACAATAATATAAACAGATATTTACAAGACTGGCTTAATTCAATCAAGCTTTATTTAAATCACCTCACTGAATAAAATTCAAGGTTAAAGTAGTGATTACTTCAAAAGTACTGAGCTAGTACAGGTAGTTTCAAAGCACTTAGTAACTTTTTGCAAATTCAGTGGTTTTTATTCAACTTAAGTTATGATAGACAAAATATAGTGCTCTAACTTCACTTCAGCATATGAAGAAAGGTGAGGTGTGAGGTGGGGCAGATGAGGACTATTAAACTGACCTGACCACACATCCAATGAGTTTTATAACTGACTACATTAAACTTTACCTATCAGTCCAGGAGAGGAGGGCCCTGACAGTCCTCAGCAAAGATGAAAACATCATCATCCTGCACAGTTGTCCTGAACTGCAGACTACCACAACAAAATTACCTCACTCTTGGATGAACATCACGTATATGAAAAATTGAAAAGAGAGCCCACCTGTAGCAACTACAGCTGAAAGACAGCTTGTAGCTTTTGGAACAAGAGGCTTTTATCAACAGGGCAAACTGCTACCTGTTGAATGCTTACAGGATACCGTCTGTATCCCAGAGAAGCTATTCCTTGCCTCTACAGACTTCTTAGGGAAGAGCACCTCTCAGCAGTATTAATTCACTGACATATAATATTGCTAAACACCTTGCCACCATACTAGGACCCCTGGTTGGGCACGCTGACCACCACATTTAGAACTCTGAAGAATTTACTTCAAAAATCAGGGTCTGAAACTGGCTACAGATGAAACCATGGTATCCTTTGATATCACTTCCCTCTTCACCAGCATCCCACCACTAAAATCCTAAAAGCTTTGAAGCCTCAATCAAGATCATATCTGCTGTCTGGACTTACAGTATGATTGAACACGACTTATATAACCTATAGATGTGCCTTCTACCGATAGAAATATGACTGTGCCATGGGTTCCCCCAGTATCACCCATTGTTGTCAACCTGTAACAAAAGAAGTGGAGAAGAAAGCACTCATTTCCTTCCAGGAGTTGGCATCACCTCTGATTCATGTATGTAAATGACACCTGGGTTAAAATCAAGGTCCAAGAAGTACAGGCCTTCACAGACCATATAAACAAACTGGACTCAAACATCAAGTTCATCAGAAAGACACCATGAACAACAAGCTGGCGTTTCTAGACTGTGACATTCTGATTGGGACCTGTGGAAACCTAGAAATATAGATCTATGGGAAATAGACACCACAGAGACCCACACAGAGAGACCAATTTTTGACTCCCACCATCCATTTCAACACAAACTAGCAATTATCAGAGACTACATCAGAGGCAAAAAAAATATCCCACCTCCCAAAAGAAAGAAAACAGTCACCTGTCAGGACCCACCCCAAACCACGTCTTAGGAAGACAAAACTCTTGGAGCCAAATCTAGTCCAAAAGGAATCTTTACTATGACATGCTTGGTTGTAGGAATACAAGACAGGACTTAATATTGTTCTACAAACTAAAACCTTATAAAGAGTTCCCGGTTCAACCCCCCCTTAACCCCATTTGGTCAGTCCCCCATCATTTACCTCGTATCATCCCTCTCGTGGGAAAAAGGAACTTAGGAACTTTTATGTTTATTGCTCTCTTCCTTGACACAAGCCAGATGCTAACTAACCTAACCCTCCCTTTTGTTCCCCCAGTTCAAAAGGCTTCTCTTTTCCTTTGAAATGCCTAATAGAGGCTCAATACACATTTGTTCCCTCCTCCTCGGGAGATGGCAGAATCCAGGAACAACATTTTAAACATACATTTATGAATATGATATAAATGGATTCTGACATCACCTTAGTAGATATCTCAATCTGGCCTTTATTAAATCATTATCTGGATCCAAAAAAAGAATGTGTCGACCATCCCACTGAGTTAGACAGCAAAAGAAACTCCTGGGACAGTTTTTTAACAAGAATATACCTTTACTGAGGATTCCATATGGGCACAGAAGTAAAAAAAAAAGGCTGTTTTAATTATTTTGCATGCAAACAGCATAGGAAAACTTTCCCTTCTCCCCCCCCCAGACCCCCCATTATCCATTGTCTACCAATCATTTGCACTTGCTTTGTGTTGGGAATGGTTTGTCTGCGTCAGACTTCTCAGCCAGCAATCTTGGGTATTGGTGTGTCTCAGGTTCCCAGTCAGGACACTTGCATTCCAAATTTCCTCCCAAGCTTCCCTTACATTCCAATGCATTCCCTCCCCCCCTCCCATTACTGTTGTCGGATTGCAACAGAACTGCATAGCAAGTGAACCATGACAGAATAGCCAACAAAGCTGAGACTTAGAATCAATGGAAGAACTTGATCATTCCTTACATGGCCAGTGTATCAGAGAAGTTAAAATGGATATCTGGAAAGCACCACATACCTGTGTTCTTCAAAACCACCAACACACTAAGACAGAGGTTCATCCACCCTGAAGATCATACACAAAAACATAAGAATAATGTAGTGTATGCAGTCCAGTGCAGTGAGAAGTGTTCAGAATTCTACATTGGAGAAACCAGGCAGCCTTTACACAAGAAGATGGCCCAGCACAGAAGAAGCAATACCACAGGACAGAATCAGCAGTACACCTTCACTGAAAAGAAAAAGGATACTCTTTTGAGGATCATAATTTTCACATTTGGAACAAGGAACATGGTTTGAAAGAGGAGTGAAGTAATCAATTTATGTTCAATAGAGGTAAGATCTCCAACACAACCTGTCCCCCAATTTTATGCTACTTTTGCACCAGTATCCAGGAAGATCAAGACCAGTTCACAGGTTCACCATGGAGATCATTCTTAATGACCCACCGAACAAAAGGATTTAGGAGCAACAGCACTATGAGGTCCGCTTAACCAACTTGCTCAGACTGAAGAAACTACTTGGATAAACAGTGAAACTTTTTAAAGAAAAAAAGAGAAAAAAAAGTCCAGTTACCATGACTCAGCTTCCGGACAACTCTATCTGGATGACTGAGAATTTTCATTGACATATCTACCTATCAGAGTTCTTTTCAGTTGCCCTGTGTGAGGTATGTGGAGAATTGGAGTTTCCAAAGACCAGAAAGTTGAATATGCCAATAAATACTATTTACTCCAAGTATTGAGGGCGCTTCGTTCAGTTTTTCAGCTTCTGTAGTGTAGCCAGCTTCAAGACTTCTGTTTCATCTTTTTCCTTAATAAAACATATCTCTTGCTAATCTGCCAAAAGAATTAAAAATTTAACACAGGTCTCAGTCCGGTTCACATTCTGGGATCAAATCATATACCCTGTCTAATTTGGGAGTAAACCGTGAGGGCAACATTTTTAGGTAATAATTTAAACATTTGTTCATTTTCTAAGAGAAAGAACTGTTGTTGTTTTTGGTTAAAAATATCCTCTTCCTACAAGCTATGAGCATGAAGAATCAAATAGGTATTTGCCTGAATACTTTAAACCTTAACAATTGAAAGACAATGAATCTGGAAACTTAGTAACCTCAACACCTTACATATGGAATTTATAAACCTGCAGTGCCTAAAGCATGATGAATGGGATCTATGTTGTCTTCAAAGTCCCTTGCAATCATGTCACAGAAAGCTACTAAAAATTCCAAATGATTTTCTAGCGGGCCAGGTCTTGGAAACCTTGTAAACATTTTTTTAAAAAAACTGCTTTGAGTGAGGGTGGAATTGTGCAGGATAACATTTTTTTTTTACTCCTTCACTGCTGTTATTTATCTTCAATCAGATTCAAGACAGATTTTCTTCCACCTGTGTTTTGTCAGATCCTAATTTGCTCTCAATCATGAGAAGGGAAATGTTTATATGAGATTATATTGACTGTCTGGGTTTTTTCAATGTTCCTTTGGGTTACCAGATCTTCAACAGGATTACCTGGAATAATCCCTAAAGCATTCTGGAATTTATTGGGATCGATTAGCTACCTATTATCCTAATAGATCTCTTTCCCCTGTAAAGTGTAATAATTGCCGCAGATCTAATTCTCTGCAAAAAGTTGTCTGGCCATGATAAGGGAATAAATGTAAAATAATCCACATTGTGTATGAAAACATTAGAGCAACATTTCGATTTCTATGATATTCTGTTGCAGTTTATAACTGGAAGTAAGCTGGTAAGATATATAAACTTCTAAAGAAAAGTCATATTTGATTGCTTCCTTTTTTATGCTTCTTGGTATAAAGAAAACTTCAAAGTGAGCCTGATATTTATAGGAACATATCCAAAATCTTTGCAGAAGAGAGATTGACCTTTTTCACTGTTCAATGTCTCCCATCAGTTTTCCTTGAAGGAAATTTCACAATTTTCCAGTTTTAAAGTAGTTTTGTTCAGGCGATAAGGTGAAATTGAGTCTGAAGAACATGCACTATTTCATCACTAATGGTACATGGTACAAATGATATATAAGGCATAGGTAACACTCATGTTGTGGAAAGGGCATACAATGATGGATAAATACAACATTAATTTTCTTATTCAATCAGGAAGATTGAATTATCAATAATCTAACAAAACTAGCAATTCTAGTTGAGTTGTGAAAGAAATATTTATAAGTTAAGCAATTCCTATAACATTTTTATTATATACCATAACTGAATATATTGGTTAGAGTATTTGCTGATCCCTGATTATAATAGATAAACTACAAATTAAACATCTGCCACCTGTGATCACCCTGCCCCTTAGAACTAAAGTATTGTATGGCCAACAAAATTGAAAAATAAAAAAAACTGAGAGAGAGCTGCAGTTATTGTAGCTGCCAGGAAAACTTGAGCTGCTGCAGCTCTGCTAATTCAGCAAGCATGCTGAAATTTCCCCAGGCAGATCATTCTAGAAGCTGATGCCAAGTCTAAAGTCATTCTGTCAGCTCACTTTGAAGACTGTTGAGTAGCAAAATGGTGGCACACAACAAAATCCTTACTTTGCAGTGAGTTTCCAACACAAGGTACACTCTAGAATAAACATCAATAGATAATAATTCTGCACAGACAAATTACAACTTCCTTTCCCCTATTTGTTAATTTTCAGATACCCTCTCTTAAACATTGTACTCATTGCAGTTGGCATGCTTCAAATAACCAACTACTTTTAGGTCCACTCATATCCTACAGCAGAGTTCCTCAGCCTTTTCAGCTTTGTGGACCAGGGGGAGGTGAGAGGTGATGGCTCTGCACATCTGGTGGGCAAACGTGCATGTGCACATGCACAGCTCCATTGGCACAAGCAGCAGGCATGTGTGCCCATCATTTGCACAAATGCATGCACATGCTTGCACCTCACTTCTGTGGCCCAGTTCCAAAAGGCTCAAGATCTTGTAGTGCCCTGTGGCCCAGGGTTGGGGACCCCTGATCTAGGGCCTTTAGGTCAGTTTTTCAAATATTTGAACACAGATATCCTTTTCAGATGAAGCATAAAACATCTCTAGCTCTTCTGCTTCTTGTTTGTTTCCAGGCCCTTCATCATATTGTTTGCTCTCCTATGGTCATGCTCTCCTATGGTCATGCTAAATGTTCTTCCTAGTACAGGTAATCTTTGTTTAGCAATCATAACTGAGGCCAGCAACTTAGTTGTTAAGGAAAGCAATTTCTAAGTGAAACTGTAACCATAAATATGATTTTACTTCAGTTTTCCTTTGCTTTATAGATCTGTGAAGGTCATAAATGTGATGTGATTGGTTATAAACTCACTTTTTCAGCACCATCATAACTGTAAATAATCACTAAACAGGGCAGTCACTAAATAAGGATTATTTGTGTGAACTTAATGTAATATTCTAGGTGTGAACTGATCATGCAGAATAGTGACATATATAAAGTTTCCAACCTCCCTATTCCCAAATGTGTTCTTATGACAATAAAAACAAATTACTTGGTACTCAGAAAGAATAAATCTAAAAATAATACCAAAATTTCTCAAATATGTGGTGGTATCTGCATTGAAGTACATGCAGTGGCGTAGCGTGGTGGGTGCAGGGGGGGCTGGCGCACCGGGCGCAACATCTGGGGGGGCGCGCTCACACTCGCAGCTCTCTGCCCCTGCCTGGCTCACTCACTCTATCTCACTGCAGTGCTGGCTGTACGAATCCGAGCCAAGCCGCCGGGTCGCCGCCCACTGTGGAGGGGGGGTGCCAGGCGTGCAGTGCGGTGCCTTGCCCCGGGTGCTGACAACCCACGCTACGCCACTGAGTACATGCCTAACATACCCAAACAATAACAAATAACTTGTTATGTGATTAGTGACAGACTGAGTACCCTTTAATGGCAGAACTTTCTTACTACAGCAGGGCTAGATGAAACAAAAGTTGGAATTAAGATTGCCGGAAGAAATATCAACAACCTAAGATACGCAGATGATACCACTCTAATGGCAGAAAGTGAAGAAGAACTAAAGAGCCTCTTGTTGCGGGTGAAGAAGGAGAGTGCAAAACTTGGGTTGAAACTTAACATTAAGAAAACCAAGATCATGGCATCTGGCCCTCTCAATTCCTGGCAAATAGATGGGGAAGAAATGGAAGTAGTGACAGATTTTATTTTCCTGGGCTCCAAGATCACTGCAGATGGGGACTGTAGCCAAGAAATTAAAATACGCTTGCTCCTTGGGAGGAAAGCCATGGCAAATCTAGACAGCACACTAAAAAGCAGAGACATCACCCTGTCAACAAAAGTGCGTATAGTCAAGGCTATGGTCTTCCCAGTTGCAATGTATGGCAGTGAAAGTTGGACCATAAGAAAGGCTGAGCGCCAAAGAATTGAGGCCTTTGAACTCTGGTGCTGGAGAAGACTCCTGCGAGTCCCTTGGACTGCAAGGCGATCAAACCGGTCAGTCCTAGAGGAGATCAACCCTGACTGCTCTTTAGAAGGCCAGATCCTGAAGCTAAAACTCAAATACTTTGGCCACCTAATGAGAAGGAAGGACTCACTGGAGAAGAGCCTAATGCTGGGAAAGATTGAGGGCAATAGAAGAAGGGGACGACAGAGAATGAGGTGGCTGGATGGAGTCACTGAAGCAGTAGGCGTGAGCTTAAATGGACTCCAGAAGATGGTAGAGGACAGGAAGGCCTGGAGGAATGTTGTCTATAGGGTCGCGATGGGTCGGACACGACTTCGCAGCAAACAACAACAACAACAACAGCCATTACCCATGGCTGATTGTTGCAATGGCTTCAGTTGTCAAAACAGATTGTCCTACTAATAAATTTGAAGTACTTCAAAGTGCATAATTTGGGGCTGCCCTTTCTAAACAGCATATGATGTTTTCTTTTGTTTTTTGTCTAGGTAATGTCAGTAATTTATCACAGTTCCTCAAAACCTATAGAAGTCTAAAGGTTGCCTTTAGACACTACTTATCGTTGCTATTCATTTTCTTTGCCAATATTCTCTCAGTGTGTTTTTGATCAGATCTAACTCATGACACTTTTATGATTTTTTCCTCAAACTGGTTTATTTTCACAATAATTAATCTTCCTTTTCTTGGATTTCTAAGACTCCTACCCTTCAGTAAAATTGATGGCATTCTCCTGTTCCAAGTGATACTGATCTCAAATATTCTCCATCTACTTGCCATATGTTTTTATACCAAACTGCTACCTAATCATGTTATTCTTTGCATACCCGCCAAATACTTTTTATTAAAGGGAGTTATTTCAGAACAAAACATTGGCAGGTAACTTTGAGATTTCTATATGTGTATATACGTAATCTTTGTCAGCTGGAGAAGTTTTGTTATCAAAATCAAAACTCTTGCACCAAACAGATATTCAATTTGTTTCTTAAGGTTACATTTGATTAACTATTTATTACTAAGATCACACCAGAGGTTCACTTTGTAAAAAATATGAAATTATAGAATCATTCAAAAACAAGATCTCCCTCCCAAGTGAAATTATATAATCCCTTCTGACATCGAAATAAATTGCTCAAATTTGATCTTGTGAATTTTTATACAAACCTACTTACCTGAATCAATATGAAAATAAAAATATAGAAGGGATGTTTTTTTTAGATTTTGAACTTTTACAAATTTTGCAGTGCATGTCTCTGCTGAATTAATATATCAAAATGTCAGGAAAGTGTGCATTTTGAGATATAACTGATTTAGAAATGATACTTTGACAAAAATAGGTTTAGAAATTCTAATTTTATGAGACTATAGTTCAAAAATATAGTTGTTCTTAAATGTGATCATGTTTTCAATGTTTTCAAAAACATGTTTAAGAGGAAATCATAAAATAATTTAAGCCAAATTTATTCATATGTATGTGCCTAATCATACATGCAGTATAAGGAATGTGTCAGAAAGCAAGATGGCCTATGTGGAACTCAGTCATAGAAAGATTATATCAGAATAATACTTTTTTACAATGAATATTAATCATATTCTTAAAATGGTATATAATAAGCCCCACAGTCCTGCATCATGAGCACAATCACAAAAAGAGCATGCTGTTGAAATGAATGTTTTAAATATCTGAATAAACTTAAATGTCTTCCCTTGGTACCTATAGTAAATGAACATAGGATTAAGCTAGTTTCTTTAGAAAACTTTATATGCAACAATATTGTTCTTTTAATAAAATGTATGTGGAAGAAGTTCAGGCCAAACCTGAGGGAGGGGTCAAACATGTCACCAGTCATGAGTCCCTTCATGCCCACAAGAGATCTAAGACCAGCCCACCTTTAATTCCTTTGACCCTTATCTACTACCAATTTGCTTTGGATGTTAGTAGTCAGATTATTGTAGAGAGCTTAAGCTCACAATAAATTATTATATCCACTTGATATAATACATGGGACACGGTGGCTCAGTGGGTTAAGACGCTGAGCTCGTCGATCAGAAGGCCAGCAGTTTGGTGGGTTGAATCCCGAGTGCCGTGTAACAGAGTGAACGCCTGTTACTTGTCCCAGCTTCTGCCAACCTAGCAGGTCGAAAGCACATAAAAATGCAAGTAGAAAAATAGGGACCACTACGGTGGGAAGGTAACAGCATTCTGTGCACCTTTGGCGTCTAGTCATGCCGGCCACATGACCATGGAGACGTCCTCAGACAATCGCTGGCTTTTTGGCTTTGAAATGGAGATGAGCACCGGCCCCTAGAGTTGGAAATGACTAGCACACATGTGCGGGGGAACCTTTACCTTTACCTTTTTATCCACTTGAACTGCCTAGATGTTCTGATTTCCCCGGCACTTAACAACATAGTTTAAAATGTTGTTTTACAGAAACAAAAACATTTCTAGAAGACAAAGCAAGGAATCATTCCAGAGAATTTATTAAAAGGAGCAGAGTCACTTGTTTTGTATCATGAGCAGCTATATAAATTTGGAAAATAAATAAATAAAAATACTTCTTGTAAAAATGTGAAAAATGAAAGTGGAATAATATATATTATTTTACTACTACTCTACATTGAAATAATTACAATGGACAAATTATCACATTTACTTAGAATAGGGAAATATTGAATCTGGTATAAACTTTCTTATAACAATAATATTTATGCATATAATACTTTCTAAACAAGATTAGTACTGTATTACGACTGTGATTTTAGAAATTATTTTTTCATTTTAATTCTATGCAAATTTTATCATCTTCTTTTACCACTGTGGGGCATGATGGCTCAATTCAAAAGATGAGTGCTGTGAGACAGAGTGAGCTCCCTTTCTTTTTCCAGCTCCTGCCCACCTAGCAGTCTGAGAGCATGCAAATGCGAGTAGATAAATATGTATCACTTTGACAGTAACAGTGTTTTGTGCATCTTGGCATATAGACATGCTAGCCACATGACCACAGAAATGTCTTCAGACAACACTGGCTTCCTCAGCTATGAAACAGAGTTGAGCACCATCCCTTACAGTCAGAAACAACTGGACAGGGTAAACCTATACCTTTACCCTTTCTATCATCATAAAGCAGGGATTGGCAACCTTAAACACTCAAAGAGCCACTTGGACCCGTTTCCCAGAGAAAAGAAAACATGGGGGGCCGCAAAACTCACACGTGCGCACAAGGGGGAAAAATTGATTGAAGAGTTTAATTAAAAAGAAATAGAGGATGCTGTGCATGAGTTTTCTCTCTCTCTCTCTCTCTTTCTCTCTCTCTCTCTCTCTCTCTCTCTCTCCATCCCTCCCTCTCTTTCTGTCCCTCCCTCTCTCTCTTCCCCCACCCTCTCTCTTTCCCTCTGATCTTCTGCTCACCTGGCAAGATGGCTTCATGCTGTTCTCTGACAAGCTGACAAACATTCCTATTGGGCTGGCTCTCCTGCCCTTGGTCTGCCAGTCCTCTTCCCCCCCCGACTCTGTGTGTGTGTGTTTGTGTGTGTGTGTGTGTGTGTGTGTGTGTGTGTGAGAGAGAGAGAGAGAGAGAGAGAGAGAGAGAGAGAGATGCTGCTTTCTGCTTTCTGCTGCTACCTGCGGAGACACAGCAAAGGCAGGAGCCCCACCCAATAAGCTTGTCAGCTTGTTGGAGAACAGCGTGAGGCCACCCTCTTTTTTTACACACAGAGAGATAGACAGAGAGAGAGAGAAGGGAAGCGCAAGTGCCTCTCTGTGTCTCTGTCTCTCTCTATCTCTCTCTGCAAATGGCAGAGGATGACTGGGAGCCGCAGGAGAAGGCTGAAAGAGCTGCATGTGGCTTCAAAGCCGCGGGTTGCTGACCCGTGTCATAAAGCCTTGGAAATTTCAGACCTACATTTAATATTCATTTAATACAGAATGTTGTTTTCCCATCTTGTTATTCTCATAGTCATTTAAAATATTTTAAGGACACTTTGGATGTGCAACAACCAATTGTTAGTTAAAGGATACAAAAAAGATCCATGCTTGAATCATCTTTTTGCAGGTGTACCAAGTACCTTTTAATAATCATGATGGGAGTTTAAGGATCTATAGGATGAAATTCAGTCTAATGAAAAACATAAGTCCATGTCTACATACAGATGCACTGAAATGGAACAGCTTGCAAGCAGAGGTAACCATATGTGATGAAATGTTTAACAGATTCTGATAACACAGAGAAGGGAGCAGAAACATTAATCCAGGGGACACAAAAAACATGAGAAAGAGACCTAGATTAACCCTGCCTTAAATACACTATGTATAAATCTATGTGGAGAATTGCAGGCTTCTAAAATTATATTATACTACCTACTAGCAATAAAAGCTATTCTAAAAATCCAGGTGTTTTGTTACCTGTTTGCTAGCCTTGCAGGGTTAATATTGTCTAATTACAAATTGAGATATATTTTCTGTTGATATTATTTGAAAAAATTGTGTTGATGTGTACTGATTTAATTTAATAAATTAAGAAATGTATTAAAGAGGAAACAATATTTAACCTTAGAAATTACAGTTTTTTCATAATGTATTTCATATAAGCATACTTGCTTATAAATCCTTAAAAGCATATTCAAATTCCTGGCATAAGGGCAATAGAGCTGGCTTCATATCATAAATTGTTTATGTTGAAAAGGGAAAAATACAGATATAATCACAATGAATATGTCTGGGAACAAGCTCTGTTTTGGACAGAATTATTGTATGAACATTTAGTCATACAGAAGTTTGAACACTGATTCATTATAAGTGTTTTTCTGAGCAACATAACTAATGAAATATCACAGAGGCTTTCAGTGGGAAAGCTCTGTGTTCGCCTTGAGCAAAAAAAATATTTATTGCTGGATTCACTGGCTCTGAGCCAAAAAAATCTGCTATGCAATCATACTAGTGATACATACATATAATGCTAGTGATAACATTTTCCCATTTAAAAATCAAAATCTCAGTTTTCTTAGAAATTTTTATAGTCCTATGTCATGTACATTTAACTCCCCCATCACACATTTCTGCAGATGCGGAAGCATGGAATAGAGGCAGAAGGAAAAAGAATTTAATTCTCTGCAAAAGTTTCCAACACCCCAGCATAATGTAGCTACTAGCTCAGAAAAAGAAAGAGTTAAGAGCAGAGAACCAAAAGCATTTTTCTTTATTTGATTGTAAGAAGGGGTGAGATTACAAAGAGAGTAGCATTACTTAAGATTCACCTTATCTGACTATGGAGATTCTCAGTCATCCAGGTTATGGTTGTCCCAAAGGTGCTTTTTCAGGAGTTAGCTGGACTTTCTTGTTTTTCTTTGAAGACATTTCACTTCTCATCCAAGAAGCTTCTTCAGCAATGACTAGATGGTGGGAAATGGAAGGATTCATATTCCTTGCAGACAGCTGGTCATTTGCATTCTTTTAGAGAGTCATTGAAGCCATTTGGAGGTTTATCTGTGTCCTCAGGGTCACCTGAGTAGTGCAAATGTGTGTGGAGCCTTCTTGGCTGCAGGATGTTTTCTGCCCTGTGCATTTTCTAAAATAATGCAAATAACCAGCTGTCTGCAAGGAATATAAATCTCTCCATTCCCCACCATCTAGTGAAAGCAGAAGAAGCTTCTTAAATGAGGAGCGAAATGTTTTCAAAGAAAAATAAAGTCCACTTGCCTACTGAAAAAGCACCTTTGGGATTCAGTTTATCTAAACTTATAGATCATATAGCAAGGACACAATTTAGAGTAGGGGTGTCAAACTGCCAGCCTGCTGGTGCGATGCATCATAGCAAAACTGCACCCACACCATTGTCAGCAATGACAAAAAAGTCGCAATATATCGTGACACATCATGTGACGTTGTGAGTTTGACACCTCTGATTTAGAGCTTCCAGCAAGATGGATGTTCAACTCTGATTCTAGAGAATATAACAGATATCTTAGCATAAGACAGAAAAGCCAATTTGTTTCAAAGATAAGCAGAAACACAAACAATAGTGTAAAAAAGGTCCGAAAGAAAGAAAGAAAGAAAGAAAGAAAGAAAGAAAGAAAGAAAGAAAGAAAGAAAGGAAGGAAGGAAGGAAGGAAGGAAGGAAGGAAGGAAGGAAGGAAGGAAGGAAGGAAGGAAGGAAGGAAGGAAAGAAGGAAGGAAGGAAGGAAGGAAGAAAGGAAGGAAGGAAGGAAGGAAGGAGAAGCTCAGAGGGACTAATAAGGAAATTTTAAGGAGGAACTATATATGGATAAGAAATGTACCAAATGTAAATACTGTCACTGCTGTATGCTGAAACTTTTTAACAGAGTATGAACAGTAAGCAGGGTGAACTAGAAATTCAGGTAAATGAGGGTGGATATGATATTGTTGCCATTACAGAAACATGGTGGGACGAAACCCACAAATGGAACACACAGCTAAAGGGATTTAAATTATTTAAAAGAAACAGACTAAACAAAAGAGGAGGTGGAGTTGCTCTATATATAAGAAATAACTTTATCTCTACAGAAATAGAGCACAACAATGATGAAAACTGTAAACTTGAATGTATTTGGGTCAATATAAAAGGGGGGGGGAAATGACATTGTCATAGGTGTATACTATAGGCCACCGAACCAAGCAGAGGAAATAAATGAACTTTTTGCTAGTCAGTTAACTAAGGTATGTAGGAAGCGCATCACAATAGTAATGGGGGACTTTAATTACCCTGATATCAACTGGGAGACAAATTCTGCAGCAAGCGGAAGATCTAACAGATTCCTGACAAACCTAGCAGACAACTTTCTCTCTCAAAAAGTAGAGAAGGGAACTAGGGGATTAGCCATATTGGATTTAATTCTCACTAACAGAGATGAAATGATAGAAAGTGTTGAAGCCACAGGAACCTTGGGGGGAAGTGATCATGCAATATTGGAATTCAACATTATGGAAGCACAAGCAATAGAATACAGCCAAACTAGAGTCTTGGACTTTAAAAGAGCTAATTTCAATAAACTTAGAGAGACCTTGGGAAGAATTCCATGGATGAGAATCCTAAAGGGGAAAACAACTCAAGAAGCTTGGGAAATTTTGAAAAGTGAGATAATAAAGGCCCAGTCTAGCACAATACCAACAAAGAAGAAAAATAACAGCTTTCAAAAGAAACCAGCATGGCTGCATAAAGAACTCTCTGATAAACTGAAAGATAAAAAGGACAAGTATAAGAAGTGGAAAGAGGGGCACATAACTAAGGCAGAATATCAGAAAACAGCCCGTGACTGCAAAGATGAAGTGAGAGAAGCTAAGGCTCAAAATGAACTAAGGCTTGCTACCAAAGTCAAAAATAACAAAAAAGCTTCTTTCAACATATAAGAAACAAGAAAAAAGTTAAGGAAATGATAATCAAACAACAAATCAGCGAACACCTTGATGTGAACAAAGTTATCACTAAAAGCCAACATGAGTTTGTCAAAAACAGATCATGCCAGACAAATCTTACTGCATTCTTTGACCAAGTGACAAAACTAGTGGACCAGAGGAATGCTGTAGATATAATTTACTTGGACTTCAGTAAGGCATTTGATAAAGTAGATCACAACCTACTACTTGATAAGATGGAAAAATGTGGGTTAGATAGCATCACCACCAGATGGATTCGTAGCTGGCTGACTGGCCGTACTCAGCATGTGGTCCTCAATGGAACTGCATCTACATGGAAGGAAGTGTGTAGTGGGGTGCCACAGGGCTCTGTTCTGGGCCCAGTTCAACATCTTCATCAACGATTTGGATGAGGGGATAGATGGGGAACTCATCAAATTTGCAGACAACACCAAGCTGGCAGGAATAGCCAATACTCCAGAAGATAGGCTTAAGATACAGAAGGATCTGGACAGACTCGAACACTGGGCACTATCTAACAAAATGAAATTCAATGGTGAAAAAAGTAAGGTTCTACATTTAGGCAGGAAAAATCAAATGCACAGGTATAGTATAGGTGGTACCTTGATCTATAGTAGCAACTGTGAGAGAGATCTTGGAGTCCTAGTGGACAATCACTTAAATATGAGCCAGCAGTGTGCTGCAGCTGCCAAAAAAGCCAACACAGTGCTAGGCTGCATTAACAGAGGGATAGAATCAAGATCACGTGAAGTACTAATACCACTTTACAATGCCTTGGTAAGGCCACACCTGGAATACTGCATCCAGTTTTGGTCACCACGATGTAAAAAAGATGTCAAGACTCTAGAAAGAGTACAGAGAAGAGCAACAAAGATGATTGGGGGACTGGAGGCTAAAACATATAGGGAACGGTTGCTGGAATTGGGTATGTGTAGTTTAACTAAGAGAAGGGTGAGGGGTGACATGATAGCAGTGTTCCAATATCTCAGGGGCTGCCACAAAGAAAAGGGAGTCAAGCTATTCTCCAAGGGAGTCAAGCTATTCTCCAAAGCACCTGAAAGCAGGACAAGAACAACGGATGGAAACTAGTCAAGGAGAGAAGCAACCTAGAACTAAGGAGAAACTTCCTGACAGTTAGAACAATTAACCAGTGGAAGAACCTGCCTCCAGAATTGGTGAATGCTCCAACACTGGACGTTTTTAAGAAGAGACTGGCCAGCCACTTGTCTGAAATGGTATAGGGTTTCCTGCCTTAGCAGGGGGTTGGACTAGATGACCTCCAAGGTCCCTTCCAACTTATTATTATTATTATTATTATTATTATTATTATTATTATTATTATTATTATTATTATTATTATTAGGTTACACTGAGATTTTCCCATTTTGCTCATTTATAACAAATGATGCATAATTAGATAAACAGGTTTGCAGTGTTACTTAGATCTGTTTCAATATCTAAGGCTTCCAACAATGACATTTATATAATTACTTTGAATGCATGGCATTATTTATTCAGATAAGAGCTATAGCATAGATACATTTTTAAATTGTTTAATTTCCACAATGAGATTGCTCAAAATTATAATTGGAGAACAAACCAAACAAATTTAGAATAATTGTTAGACAACCTGTGCCCCATTGTGTCATTAGATATATTTCCTTACCTAAACAGGGAAACAGAATGAGCATGGGTGATCAAAAAAGCAGTGGGAACAACTTCTGACTTTCTATCTATTGATGGTGGAGAAGAGATAGAGGACTGAGGTTATGGCTTGGGGTCATTGTGTGAGTGGAGCCCTTTTGTAGTTGTTTGTGTGTTAATTATGATTGCTGTTTTTGTCCATGTTGTCATTCTCTAAAGTTGTTTTTAATAATCTTAATTTATACATTGTATGCTGTAAACTACTCACAATCTTTTGCAGTGGAGGAGTTATAACAAATCCTTTCTTCCTTCCCTCCTTTCCTTCCTTCTTCTCCTTCAAATTTTTTGCAGCAGCCCATCAGATAATCTGGACTAATCTCCCTAATGACTCCAGATCATTGCAAAAGAACTATGCAGACGTAGGAAGAGAAGTGAAACAGCTATTTTACCATTCTAATTTTCATGGTGTGGGCCCAGACATTAGGTCTTACTTTGGTTTGATTTGATTAACTCTTTGATTTCCTCCAACAGCATTTAGTTATTTCCTAATTTGTCTCATCTCCCAGAGTTATTCATTATCAGAAGCATCCCTGGATTAGCAAACTGGGAAAGGTTGCTCAAGCATATTTCTGTCCAAAGCCATTATCACTTTCCAATCCAGCAACCCATCACAGTCAACCTATTCTAGCATTTCCCACATCAAAAGATGAAGTTAGAATATTGAATACTATTTGGACAGCAGAAAAGCCAATTGATTCACTTTATACATTTGTAAATAGATAGAAATAGGTCAAACAAGGGGCTCCTGCAGCTTTAGAAATAATAGAAAGAGAAGCTTGTTGGATCTATGTTTGGTCTCTTCAGTTCAAATGGATTTTTTTAGCACCACAAACCCTATTTGGCCCCAGTCCACAGGAATTTTTTGTGCTTATATTCTTTGGAGTGAGATCTCTGAAATTTTGGTAGCTCCTAATTTCACTTTTCTCACGGTTGAAACATTTTAAAAAGTGAGATGCAATTGGGTTTTTAAATTGCAAATTACATAGTTTTTTCAATGTTATCCTAAACTTCATTCCTTGTCTCTGTCATAATCCAATCCAATCTACTCACTCACACTGACAACAGTAGAAGTCAGTTTGGTTTTTATGATTTTCATTAACAATAGATAACCCATTTGTTATTATAGGAAATGACCACTTTCTGAACATAAAACTATGTTGCCACCCTAGCATAGCATTTGTTAGATTAAGTGTTAAGAATCTGAGATCATAAAACCCCTGTAAATGGCATCTTCTTCTGAATGTATTTATTTAGTTAGTGAGATTAATTCTAAGATCACTCAGTTGTCTGGGATCTGCATTAAGGCTTTGCATGCCAAACCATTATGTAGTTTCTGTTTTATATTTCTTCAGTAATTGCGTCTTTGTAAGAAACAGCTCTAGTTAAATAGGTGATGACTTCACTTAGGAAGGATTCAAATTTTGCAGTAGGAGTTCAAAGTCTTTAAGGAGATTTCTAGAAATGTTTTATCCCTAATTTTAGCAATATAATGTTTGTATTTATCAAGAATAAGGTGATAAAAGTGAAGATTTAATGTCATAATACTCTATGTCTCATTAATATAAGGGCCATAAGTTGGGCCAAGAGTGAAAATCAGAGCTTGCCCAACTCATACAATCTATACTTAATGGAGCTTCAGCAGCCTTTTTGCATCTTATATCAGGATAAGTAGCACCTAAGGCAATGCCTCTCATGTTTGCAACTAAAAGAAAAATCTCATATAATATTATGTAATTTATAAAGTTACATATTGTAATGTCTACCCTATGTTTGAATTGATTCATTTTATTGTTTGAATATAACATTAAACATCATCTCTAGAGAAGTCAACTCATGTGTGGCACTCACAACATCTGCTTCCATTGTCTTGTCATTAAAATAGATTGTTCTCAAAAAGTAATCTGAATTTTGGGTCAACCCTAAAATTATGATTTAAATTAACATTTTATGGAAATTAATTGGAGAAAAAGCAGTCCAATTTTTTTACATATATTTTCCACTAGGACAGGGGTAGGCAACCTCGGCTCTTTGATGACTCGTGGACTTCAACTCCCAGAATTCCTGAGCCAGCTATGCTGGCTCAGGAATTCTGGGAGTTGAAGTCCACGAGTCATCAAAGAGCCGAGGTTGCCGACCCCTGCACTAGGAGTAGTCCACATTTACCAACTGCTCATTCAGCAACTATTTAGAGTCATGATGATGCTAAAGGAGACTTGCAATTGGTCCTTGAAATTATAGCTGTCACATCATCCCCATGGCTACATAATTGCAAATCAGGCACTTGGCAACCAGCACACATTTTCAATGGTTGCAGAAAAATGGAGGGGAAAAAGTCCTTTAACATTTCCTAAAGCTGTTGCTGACATTGATATCCATTAAAGTAACATCTTCATAAAGTTCTTTCTTCTTTCTTACATTTGTTACATTTTTATCTGTAGTTATCCAGAGATAAGGGAAGGGGAAAACCTATGATCAATTTTCTTCATTCTCTGCAGTCATAATCAATCATAATAACTTCACTTCAGACTCCAGTATTGAGGATTTGGGCAGGGAAACCAGAAGCCACTTTTTTGCTTATATCTTAAATGCAGACTGGCTTCATTGTTAAGGTTGATGTACAATGCTCTCTTGAGCAAAGGATATTTCCTTACATGGATAAAATAGGAGGTAGAGGTTTTGTAAGATTTTAAGTATAAATCCCTCCCTGATTAAAAAAAAACACATGAATCTAATTCAGGGGTGTCAAACTGCCAGCCTGCAGGCCAGATGCATCATGGTGAAACTGCACCCATCCCATTGCCAGCAATGGAAAAAAGTTGCGATATGTCGCAACATGTCACGTGATGTTGTGATTTTGACATCCCTGATCTAATTATAGTCCTGTGTACTAGAATATTCCATTCTACTACATGGTGATTAAATAAACAAACAAATTTATTTATTTATTATATTTATCAGCTATCCATGTTACACGCCATAGTCCTGGGTGACTTACAAACAATAACGCAAAGCATAAAAGCAATCATAAAAACTCCTGGCTCCTCAAAAAACACATTCACAAACCTCATGAGCTCCAGCTTCACTCTATCACAACACTTTTGGGGAAAGCCAGGTCTTTTTAGAAAATGGTGTGGTCTCAGAGTTCCAGAGTCTTCTGTTTTTTAACTGATTTTATGATTTCCTTCTGAGATACAGGATTGAGACTATTTGTCTGCCTTGATAACGACTATCATTAAACACTAGACAGGAAAAAAATGGCACTATTATGTCTATGGAGATTCAAAACATCTTCAAGGAAAAACAAAGGAATTCCAGTTGCCTTTTTAAAAAGCACCGTTGAGACAATGGTACCATTAGTTCGCTTTTCAACTTTTGATACCATCAACCGTGGAAGCTGGCAAGATTAAGCCTCAAACTATAGCAATGAGTAAATGATAGTACAGTATAATATGATACTAGTATAAATACTACTATAGTAAAATATGGTGACTGGGCTGTAAACCAGCATAAAATCCAAGAATCATATTACATCTGTACTAAGGGATTTGCCTTGCTCACTGCTTAACATATAAGTATTGCCAACAATTTAGAGATTAATTAAATAACCTTCTACATGATCACTGGCTACATAAAGCACTTCCAGATGCATTCCCTTAAGAAGAATGTTAAGTTCTCACTTTTTAATGTTTAACAAAATAATAGGCTTCTAATAATAAATTAAACCTCTTAATTAAGAGCTGCCCATTGTTATTTTAATGACTGGTTTCTATTTTAACAATGTTAATTTTGCTTTGTCTAATATTTAATATTTTTCTATTATTCTAAGCTACCTTAAGAGGTAGAATAAAAAAAATCAGAATATAAAATCCGTAACATATGAAAAAAAGAATAAACCTGTGATTGTAGAAGGAGCACTCTGATTTTAGCATCCAAATTATGGGAAGTGGCAAATATTATAGCAACTGGAAAAATAAAAAAGCCAAGGAAAGTGAAAATCACCACACATTTTTAAGTGGACCAGGAAGAGATTAATGAAATAAATGGATATTCTTTTTTTAAAGGTTTTTTTTTTAATAAGGATGGGGAGGAAAAAGGAGGGGTGGGGATTGGGGTTAGAATACAGGGAAGGTTGGGCTAGGGATTGGGGTTTCCCCCGATAACATTCAATGTTTGGCAAGCAGCATATTGTCTGGATACATATATATAAATGAGAATATTAGAGTTAATGATTGATAGCAATCATAAATATAGTAAATTATAATAAAAATATTAACAACAACTTTTATTGATTAGCCCTTGGGCCATATCAAAGTACAAAGTTCCAGCAACAAACCGTCACCGAAACTAGATAAAAACAATCCGAAATGGAATTTGATAAAATACAATTTAAAATGGAATTAAAATACAATTTAAGTTAAAATAGTAATAAAATACAAATTTAAGATATAGATAAAATATGGTAACATTATATTTCGGAGTCGCCCTTACAATCTACCCCAATCAGTCCCACATATGCAGATCTTAACTGGATCATTTTGTTTAAATACTGTGCTACGTTGAATGTTCTTTTCAAGTTCTGGCCAGACATAAGGTAAGTTATTTTAATATGGGGATCCCAATGGGTCATTCGTTTGGTATATAGACCAAGATACCTGTCTCTCACCCTCTTATACAAACAACAGTCAAATAGGATGTGAGCCAGGTCCTCTACCTCTGCCGCTCCGCAAATGCAGAGACACTCATTGTACGGTATAGCATGAAATCTCCCATATCTGACCATTGTATCAAGCTGTTTGAATCTTGCTCTCGTAAATATCTCCCTAAGATGTTTTGGGAGTTGTGACTTCAAATAACTGTCCACTTGAAAAGTACATTTGTATTTACTCAGCCATTTCAAGTTACCCACCTTACTAAGGATAGCTATATCAGTTTGTGCTTCTATATCCTTAATTCTTTGGGCAACTCTTTTTTTTAGATTGTTCTCCTGTTACGCAAGAAACAGGAAGGCCACAGCTTCTTACAAAATTTGTTAGTTTGGTGATCCAGGAGATTTGTGATTGCAGTTTTATTTGCTCTAGTAGGCATAATTTGGGGAGTCTATCAGTCTCCATTTCATTAACTTTGCACCAGTAGTTATAAGCTCTAATTTTAGATAATGCCTGAATTGTATGAATTCCCAATTCAGCTCTAACTGCTGCAGCAGATGTTCTTGGGTCTACACCCAAAATACATCTCAGATGCTGGGACTGTGTTTGTTCTAAAGCTGTGGTTGAATAAAGACCCCAAATTTCTGCTCCATACAAGAGCATTGTCATAACCTTAGCCTTATAAACTTTGAGTAGTGGAGCTAGGGACCCTGGGTAACTATGGTTCTTTAGTTTGAGCAATAAATTCAAACGAGCTTTTGCTCTAAATGTACTTCATTGATGATGGCAGGCCCAAAATCCAGTCTTGGAAAAAGTTACTCCCAAATATACAAAGGTATTAACCTGCTCAATTGGTTCACCATCTAATTGCCACTTATGTCTCTGATGGTTTCTTCCAAACACCATTATTTTCGATTTGGATTTGCTAATAAATAAAAATACTAAATTTTCAATCCATAATATTTTTCTTACTAGAATACATTCAAAAATACATATCACTTTCTTTTCTCTCTAATTCGGTTATCTAGCCATTGATAAAATTTAGTCCAAGTTCTATAGTAAACTGAATCCTCTTTTTCATCAATCTCTAAAGTTAATCTATCCATTTCTGCACAATCTAGTATTTTCTTTATTAATACTTCTTCAGTCGGTAAATTTTCATTTTTCCAATATTGGGCATAAATAATTATCGCTACTGTTAATACACGTAATATTAAATAACTGTTCTCCTTGTCATAGTTAGGACCTATCATTCCTAGCAAGAAAAATTCTGGTTTAAATTCTATTTGTTTTTTAATCATCTTCTCCAACCATAAATGTATCTTAAACCAAAATCTTTTAGCTTTAGGACATGTCCACCAGATATGGTAGTAAGTACCAGGTCTTTGACTATATTTCCAACAAACATTTGAGGTGTTTTTATACATTTTTGCTAATCTCACTGGTGTCATGTGCCATCTATAGAACATTTTATACAAATTTTCTTTATATGATACAGCTTTAATTAGTAATATTTCTGTCCCATAATTTTTCCCATTCTTCAAGCTCTATAGAATGTCCAACATTTTTTGCCCAAAGTTACCATTGTTTCTTTGACTTGTTCTTCTTCCATCTCTAAATTAAGTAAAAGTCTGTAGAGGTTTTTAATCAGCTTTTCATCTGTTTTTAACAATATAAGATCTAGTTCTGTCTGTTCCTTGTAAAATGCCATTATTTTCACATTTTTTTCGTATCTTGTTTGAATTTGTAGGTATGGCCACCATGCTAGGTTAATACCTTGTTGCTGTAGATCTTGTCTAGATTTCAATTTTCCTTCATTGTCCAATAAGTTTTTATATGTTACAAGTTTCTCATAGTTAATCAAATTTGGGTAAGCAAAAGCTTCCATTGTTGGAAGCCATTCAGGTATCTTAATATAAATTTTTTCTTTTATTTTTTCCCATTCTAAAAGAAGGGCATTTCTTATAGTGTGGTTCTGGAAGTATCTATGTGCTTTGTTCTTCCCATACCATAAGAAGGCATGCCAGCCAATCTGTAAGTCATGCCCCTCCAGATATAATAGTCTTTTATTTCTAAGTGTTATCCATTCTTTGATCCACGTTAAAATAGCTGCTTGGTGATATAACTTCCAATCTGGGAGTCCAAATCCTCCCCTTTCTCTAATGTCCTGTAGCATTTTCACTTTGATTCATACTTTTTTTCCTTGCCAAATAAATTTCAATATTGTAGTATTTAGTTCATCAAAGAAGGCTTTTTCTAATTTTACCAGGATGGTTTGAAATAGAAAAACTAATTTCGGTAAAATATTCATTTTAATTGTAGCTATAAATAAGTGGATATTCTGTGGAAAGCTCACAAAACGACCAATATTTAGCATTTCTGTCCAACTTGGAATTGTCTCTCTCTATTAGGATGAATTTTTCTTAATTCTATATTTTATCTTTATACCCAAGGTCCCTTCCAGCTCTATTCTATTCTATTCTATTCTATTCTATTCTATTCTATTCTATTCTATTCTATTCTATTCTATTCTATTCTATTTACTAATCACAAATCATATAGTTCCTTACTAGTCAACATAAGAATTTTACTGCCCCATTATCTGTATTAAATGTTAATGAAGAATATAAATGAAATTAAAACATCATCCTGCCATATATTCCCAAATTAATTTTAAATTTAAATAAGTACCTATTTACGATAATGGTTATAAAATATGATATTAAAAAGCAAGCATCTTTTTTCATTGAATTCAAATTCCACAATAATTTTATTAAGGTTGGCTATCACTTCTAGAGAGGAAAAACTTCTGAACATTTATTTTAGAGCTCATCAATTTATAAAAAAACTAAAGACATATTTCCGACTAATTAGCAGTGTGAAGATGATACAGAAATACTATAAAAGGGAGGACACAGAGACACATAGATACACATCAGATGGATACAGACTTCCGGTTCTGCACACAGCAAAGCAGTTGAGGGATTCGGGACTCCGAGCCCTCCAGCTGAGTTTCTTCCTGTTAGGGGACTACTAAATGGGCCAGAAGCCACCACGGAGAGCCGGCAATGAAGGAAGGAAGTCCCAGAGACCTAGGAGAGATGGAGGTCGACCCAATCAGTCCAGGAGAAGGCTCCTAGAAACCAACAGGAGAAAGGCTAGCCTAACTCCAGAGTCTAGTCCAAGCTGTAAGCAACAGAAGTCAAAAGCACTATTTTAAGCTGATCGTAAACAGTGTGCTTGAATCTGGGTAAGAACAATGATTTTCTCTATCCTACCTACTTTCCTGAAGGGGAGACACTCCCAAGAAGCAAAAAAAAAAAAACATCTCCGAGAGTGAAAGAAGGGGGGTTTCCCCCCACCCTTTTGCTACCAGAAGCAGTGAATTCAACCTATTATGGAGGAATAAAATCTAAAAAATGAACCAGTGCTGACACCTACTGGTGGATGAGGATTATGACAGTCATGGTAAAATCTGGGGGGGAACTAATCTCTGCCTGTGACCTTCAAAGCTTTAATAAATAGAGAACAGCTATGTAGATAAAGTGAAACTTACAAACCTGAGGAAACAAAAACAAAACAAAACAAAAAAGAACTTTTTAAAAAAAATTCTCTGGACTATAAGTATTTATTCAACTCTGACTCCAAAGCTATCTCCAAAAGAGGGAAAAAAATCTGGACTTTTGGTCATCATGGAAAATCAGAGATTTATAGGAAATACTTATCAAGAAAAAATGAATATTTTTCAAGAGGAGATATATGATAATCTGCAACTAATTCAAAGAACAATGATCTCAGATCACAAAGAAATTCAGAATAACTTTGAAAATATAAATCAACTCATCTCCAGTTCAATTTTATACCAAAACAACGTTCAGGAAAATACACCAGAGAAGGAACAGACAAAACAGATGACTGAACATAAACTCGAGGATAGAGATTCAAAGATGGAATTCTACAAAACAAAGGAGTATGATCTAATCCAAGTGGGGGGGGGGAAATTACAAGAAATACTAGATTTGGAAAAGACAACTTATATTTCAATGCTGCAAAATAAAGCTGAGGACAAGAAAAAAGACTGGATAAAACATTCTACAGAGATATCAGGAAAAACACTAGAACTCGAGAGACAAAAAGCAACAAGAGAAGCAGAGAGAAAAAGAAGGAAAAAGATTCCCAATAAAAAGGAGTGGGCAAATGCCCCTAACAAGGATACTGATTTACTTTTTATATCTACAGCAGCATTTATGAACATACGGAAAACCCTTTTGATTCAGCAAAATACATTGATTAAGAAAGAAACTGGGCAAAGGAAAAAGATTAAGGTGGAAACCAAGAAAATAGATAATGGGGCTTATCAGAGAGAATACTTAAAAAAGAAACATTTGTTTGAATATGGTTAAAAAATAGAAAAAAATTGGAATATACTATTCTAAGATGGATGAATTCTCTAAACAATATAGCATGCTTTTTTCTCTTTTGTGTTCTTTTTCTTGATAATATAAAAAAGTAATATAAAAAAGTTGAAATGACTTAAATAAAGGAAATGTTTTAGATACTTAAAGGTGACTGAATTTAATACAGTCATGATACAGAAAAGATAAAAAAGAACCAGGGATAAAATTAGAGCATACACAATTAGATAAAATTCTTCTAGGAACAGAAGATCGAATGATAAAAAAGATATATCAATTTTTATTAGAACTGGATTTGTTAGAAGAACAGGTAAAAGAAACAATGTTAACCTGGAGTAAAAATTTTGGTTATAATATTGACGTAGATAATTGGCAATTACTATGGGATAGAAATAGGAGGTTAACGCTAGCCACCTTCTATAAAGAGAACTTGTACAAGATGTTTTATAGATGGCATCTTCCCCCTACAACGTTAGCAAAAATAGATAAAAAAATCTCACCAATCTGCTGGAAATGCAGAAGACTTCCAGGGACTTACTATATCATGTGTGGTGGGAATGTTCAGAAGCGCAAAATTTTTGGCAGCGGATAAAAAATTGGTTGGAAGAAATCTTATGACAAAAAATTGATTTAAAACCAGAAATCTTTTAATTAGGGATTATTAATGATAACCTCAGTAAAGCATCTCTCTACGTATTAGTACATATCTTAACCACAGCAAGACTGGCATATGCCCAAAAATGGAAAAGAAAGGAAACACCCACTGAAGAAGAAATAATAGATAAAATTTTATCCTGCACTGAAATGAACAGGTTAACCCTAGAGATCAAAAATACCGTAAGAACAAAATGGAGTATTATGAAATTTGGCAAAATTTGTACAATTGGTTAGAGTTAAGGAGGATTGCTGAGATGAACATTGTTTAATTGGTTGAAAATGTAAGGATTTCTTATTTGCATCTATATGATGGACATAAATGAAAGATATGCAAATGTAATGCTGAGGACTGAATGACAGTTTACTAAAAAAAACTGACAGATGTTATATGTACAGTTTGTTATACTCTGTCCTGTTATAGACTGTATTTTAGGTTTTTGTTATTTTTTTCTGTAATATAAGATAATACTAATAGTAGTGTTGTAGCTAGGGAAGTTGAATCATGTCCACTTTTGTTTTTAAATATATATTTAATAAAAAAATTTTTAAAAAGGTGACTGGATTTAAGAAAATTATAAAAAAATGTTTTGAATAAGAGTTAAAGGTCTAGATGATTAGATGTATTGAATGGAATGTTTAAAGATTAAAGATTAAATATATTCTTAATTATGGTTAAAAAGAATAAGAAATTGAGAAAATAAATATATATTAGCCTAGGAGGGATATATATTTTAAGTAGTATGTAATTTCTTATATTTCTTTATTCTTGTTTTCCTTTCTTTTTCTTTCTTTTTCTTTTCATTGTTTTATCTAGTTCTTTAAAAATGTAAAAGTATGAGATGGCTTATACGGAAAAAATAGAGTTAAATTTGTAAATGTAAATGTAATTAATTTTTGAGAAAATCTTCATCAGTAAGAATGTCTAGAATTTGGTGGGAGAAATAAACTAAAATAAGGATTGTAACAGGAAATATGATAAGGCAACAGAATGACAGAATAGAAAAGAAATATTATACTAATAAGATTATTATTTTTAGGAATATTGGAAAAAATTATATATTCAATTGTTATTTATCAAAGCAATAAAAATTGTATTAACTCAATGCATGCAAAAGAGGATATTTTTAGGGGAAAGGAAATAAACTAAAATTAATATGTGCAATATGGATTATAGTAATTAATTGTTAATGATTGTTTTACAATATGAAACCCAAACAACACTGTTCACCAATTATTGAATGATTTATGTTTTTTTTAAAAAAATCAATAAAATATATTTTAAAAAAGAAGAAGTTGAAACCAACATTTTTTCTAAATTTGAAGCATCAGCATCATTGGAGCTAATACAGGTTTTTTTCCTTATTCCATTTTTCATTTCCTTATTTAAAATGAATTAGTTTGATATACTTCTGCCAACCTAGCAGTTCGAAAGCACGTAAAAATGCAAGTAGAAAAATAGGGACCACTACGGTGGGAAGGTAACAGCGTTCCGTGCGCCTTTGGTGTCTAGTCATGCCAGCCACATGACCACGGAGACGTCCTCGGACAAGCGCTGGCTCTTTGGCTTTGAAACGGAGATGAGCACCGGCCCCTAGAGTCGGAAACGACTAGCACGCATGTGCGGGGGAACCTTTACCTTTACCTTTTTATCCACTTGAACTGCCTAGATGTTCTGATTTCCCCGGCACTTAACAACATAGTTTAAAATGTTGTTTTACAGAAACAAAAACATTTCTAGAAGACAAAGCAAGGAATCATTCCAGAGAATTTATTAAAAGGAGCAGAGTCACTTGTTTTGTATCATGGGCAGCTATATAAATTTGGAAAATAAATAAATAAAAATACTTCTTGTAAAAAAAATTTTTTGGACATTTTTGTCTGGCATGTACATTTATAAGTTTGAAAACAGGCTTCAGCTAGTTTCCAGAAACAGCAGCCATGCTGGAGGAGATTATCTATTCAAACATAGCTGCTATAATATTTGTGGCATTTATAAAATAACTATTTATCAGACTGCAAACTGATGAGATTACAGTTTATTAGCCTGCTAAATCCAGAAAATAATCTCTACCATTCTAAATTATTATTAGCATGAGTGCCAGGAGAGATGTAGGTCTTGGCATTAGGAAACTAGGCATTCCTTAGCATTTGGCAGTTTTCAAGGAACTTAGCACAGAGACTTTGTTATATTTTGTTATTTTTTTGCTCTCTTCTTGTCAGAATTCTTCATTGCGGTGTTACAGTGAAACCAGAAGTAGCTCTGGGTCTTCTCTCTATGCTGATTTTTCCACAGTGACCTACAACACTAGCTTGTGGTTGACTTCAGATGAAGCCAAAATGTAGCCTGTGGTTTTGTATGTTATACAAACCAGTCAGTGTAATTTTTAAACCATGGTTTATAGTTCAATGTGTGGCATGAACTGAACCAAGTATTTTTTATTCCATAATCAAAATTAAGCAGATTTTGGTCTAATAATATCAATGTTCACTTAAAGTGGAAATTTTGAAAACAAATCAACAAGTTGGGTTTTTAAGTCTGTTATGTAATATTTATTAAATATTTTTTTGTTAAATTGTTTTATCTAATGCCATATTAGATTTATAACTTGATTTTGGGTATATTGAACATAAACAAAATTGAAGCTTTATATTAATACATGTATTGCAGTTTCTAAAAATAACATTTTAACATTTTTGGAAAAACAATCAAAAATTAGTATAGATTTTACAAACAGAGCACATGTGTGTATTCATAATTTTTAAAGTGTGTTCCTCACTCAAAAAAAAGTTTTAATGTACGCATTAATGTTAAAGCTAAACCTCTTACACCAGACTCTCCTTTCTATACTTTTTTACAGTGTAGGACAACAGCTACATTCAGTGTGGCTACAATAATTACAGGGCTCCAGGAGATTCCCAGAAGTTTTCTTCAGAGTTTCTGTTTGTCCAATATAAGGCAGCTATGCAAGCTACAATAAAGATCAAGCAATAGCAAAAAGGCTTAGTATCTGAAGGAAATGAGTAGATTTTGTAATGAGAACAACTTGCAAGGAAAGTGATTTTAAAAAAAAACATCCTCATCTTTACCCTCCTTCATATAAATATTTGATTGGCTCCTTGCCTTGGTACCTAAAGTTTTTATTTTTAAGCCTGCAATAGGAATATATGCTTCTTTGAGGAAAGGAAACTGTTCAAGCAACTGTCAGATCTGTGGATTTTCCATTTATAACTACATAGAAATTTTCATAAATCTGGATCTCATAAAGAAAATTAGCTTAGCTACCAAATGCTGAAACCAGTGATTTTTTCCCCCTGCAGAATCAAACATAGCTGTTCAGGATATATGGCAAAGAACTGTAGCATAAGTCAGCCAGTAAGCACAACAATTCCTAAGGAGACAAGTATATTAAACGTTGCCATCTCCTACCACCTAGACACATGCAGCCTTGTCTGGTAACTTGGAAGGCTTCCAACTAAGACTTTGAAACCAGAGCATTGCACAATTGCTTTTCCTTATTTATGGAATTTTACAGAGTACCAGATGATCTCTGTGTATGTGTGTGTGTGTGTGTGTGTGTGTGTGTGTGAACCATCCATCTTTTTATGTCTTTTTTCTTTACACAAAGCTAGGAATAAAAAGGCAAATTACCACATGGAGGAATGTTGTCCATAGGGTCGCGATGGGTCAGACACGACTTCGTAGCTAACAACAACAACATAGTGGATTTGGTTAAAGGGCTGCAGAAATCTTGATCACCATTCATAGGTAAGAAGGCATTAGATATCATTTGATTAGTCCATTAATGACTTTTAATGACTTAGTGGCCCTCTGGACTTTTGCAGCTCTAATCTGGTGGACTGAAATTACCTACTATAATGGCAGTGATAAAGAAGACTTCCATCTAGAAATACACTTCACATTAAATTATTCTCAGTCAAATAAATGGTATTGTTCCAGTTTATTTGTTGTATCCCTTTTCTCCAATAGTCTCTATTACTCTATTCTATCTGACAGAAGAGGCTTCTTCAGGTCTTGTTTATTAGGGAATGTCATCTGGTGGAATTTAGGAAGCCAATTTTCTAGATATGTCACTCTTTACCTCCTCACTATGACAGGAGACCTTTTTTTTAAAGGAGCTTTTAGGCCATCTAGGACATTTTTTGCACAAGTATCATTTATTAAATTTGACCAACAGAAATTGCAAAATACAAAGAAGTTGAAACCAAGTTTCAGGACAGGTGGATATAATGTTTCTTCTCACGGTAACTTTCGTATTTTTTATATTCCTTCATTGTAGAAAAAGCAGACCACTTTATATGAGCCAGGCTATTTCTTCCCCTATGATCCTCCTATTTTCAGCATTTGTTGCCTCATTCCCCTACCCTGTCCTACCCTGTGAAGCTCTTGGAACTCTTGATTGAATTAGAATTATATTATGAATTACAAGATGGTGCTGTCTCTCAGCATCCCTGTGAGTAAAAAAACAAAAAAAAACACAACATTGTAAATGGATTTTAAAATCAGTTGAATGGAGCATCTTATTCTACTTCTGTGAGGATACCGTACTTTATAGAAAGTTAGATGGTAGTCTCAGTTTTGCCACCACCATCATCACTCCATTATACTGTTCACATTGTTTCTATTATAGTATATTTTGTAAGCCATAATGAGATGCACATGTATAAGAATAATGTACAAATATGTGAAATAATGGCACAATAGTTTAAAATCAATGGTTACTTCACAGTGAAATTATAGTGATGTTATCTATAAATTTGTAACATTGATATTTCTTTGATGGCCCTTAATCTGTTCTTAAACATCTGGCAACACTCCTTTTTATCCCATTGTAAGCCCCTGACTGCTAAGCATTTTAGAGTGATTCTGAGATCGCCAATTGATGTCAGAGAAATATAACCCTTATGGCTTTGAAAAATAGGACAGTACTGGCTTAAATACTGCCTACAATTCTCTAGATATCACAGTTCTCAAAACTATTAACCAGAAAGATTAAACTCCTTATCAGGCTCAATATCAAGTAACATTCCCTTGTATCTGATTTGTTGAATCAGCCACATGACATCTTAGTCTCTTAATCTATTTGAAGAAAGCTGTAAAATTCTTTGTATTTCCCAATTTATTAATAATGTTTCAGTGTAAATGACCATACTTTATATGGCTTTACTTTTTTTTAATACTAAGGTCGCATTTCTAAAAAAGAAAATGAAATGTATTGTTTTCCAACATGCAAGAGCTTAAATTTATTGTGGAAAGATAAAAATACAAAATCATATTTTACAACCGCACCTTCCCAGATGATGAGACAATTGGGTTATGGCAAGCACAGCAAGCAAGATTTCCTGATAGCATAAAACCTGACACGCTGGCCAAGGATGAGCAAAATCTGCTTTGCAGAGTCTTCCAGATAAATTGTTTGCTCTTTAAAACAGCATGAGTATAAGAGCTTTCTCCCCCCCCCCACTGCTTTGTTTCTGTAAGAAATCTCCATTGTTGAATAATAATTGATCCCAGCATTCCATCTGAAGAAATCAAAATTCCTGGGGCCTTCCCTGTTTGAAATTAATTGCAGACCAAGCAGAGTTGAAAGTCCAATTGTCCAGGATATTTTATTACAAAAACATGCTGTAATAGTTTCATATTCCAGTTTTTGACAGGCTGGCTAAGCAAATGGAAATCTATCATCATGTTTATCTGTTTTTGAATCCTTGTTACAAATCCCTGCAAAAATAAATGCCAGAATCTTAGCACTGATCACCAAAAACTCTATCCATAATGCAGAAAAGCAGTATATATATTGGAGAATTAGGCAAAAAGAGGGAGAAAAGTACTGTGACTGAAAACCCCAAGGATATTTCTATAATATTTACTTATAACAAATTCTTTAACTGAATAGCCAGTGTAAAACACAAACTTCCATTTAGTTGAGTTGCTAAGGTTTACTTTTTGCTGCTCTTGCATGCTCTGAATTATCTGAACATAGACTTTGCCATTTCTGTCAGGAAGTGTCTAAAGGGCATCTGGAAAGCCAATGTAAAAGAAGGCACCTTTAGAGGAAAAAAAAAAGTCAGAGGAAACATGCAAGAAAGGGACAATTCCCCTGAATATTATATCATACAAAATAAGGAATTCTGCCCAGTTCTGGAAGCTATGATCTTGTTCCAGGAAAGCACTTAAGGACATAATCAACTTTAATCAAATGCCTAGTCCCATTTGGTACACTTTTCAAAAGCCATATGGCTCTGATCTTTAAAAGCGTTCTTACAGCTTCCTTTCAATAGGATCTCAACTGGAGCACTTTGAGGACACTAGTTTGTTTGTGATGTAAGAGTCCATGTGTGATTAATTTTGGCAGGATTTAGAATTATGCTAAGACCATGTTTTGATGGAGAGGGTAAAGCCTGATTACCCAACTTCTTTAGTCCTTATGCTTGAAAGGAATGTGCAAATAGGAAAACAAAAATAGTACTAACAGAGGCCAAAATTAAGGTTAAAGATTCTGATTTACCCAACCCTCTACAATCACAATGAAGTACAGTCTTATGGCTCCCACTTTGCAAAGGGAAAACAGCACTAGATTTGCCAAGATTGAGAAACACTTCTTCAGTATCATGACTATTGGGAGATACTAAATATTGTCACCATAGGTTTTAAATCTATGCAGCCTTCAGCCTTATTTCCTTCATCCTTCAGACATATATCTTCTCTTTTTGTTCCCTGCTTCTTAGCATATTATCTATTATGCCTCTTTCTCTTCAGAAGACCTATCTCTGAATTATATATTCTTTTTTACTTTTTGTATCATGAATATTCTGTACCACTTCCTCTTTCTATGAATAATAAATATAACAATCAATAAATCCAGGGTGGATTTACCCTACTCTACTTTCCATATTTCATAACTTAATAGCTTCCTGTTATATAGCTGATAATTTCCCTTTGGTTCTGGATATTACAAGATAACACAGTCACCAGCTATTTATTCTGTAGGTTATAATTCCCAGGTCAATTCATTTTGAGGTTTGAATGGTTTGAAGAAGAGCTAGTTCTTCCTCACTTCTTAATTCTTTCAACAAGTAGGGTTTTTTTTAGTATTTCCATATTCCACATATCCTCTACTGTTTACATTAAAGATGCTCAGGTATTAATATATTTACCTTAGTTTGAGGAGTTTATCAGAAGTAGAGAAAGTTATAGGAAAAATCACAAATCATCTCCATAATGTAGAGTTTAGAGGGATTTGTAGATCATGGAGATAGTGTTTTCAATTAATGTTTTATGGAAAAAATGTCACAGTAACCACATTGCTTATTCAGTTGCATACTATTCTAGCTGTAAATGTCTACTGCAAAACAGCATGTGACACCAATATCCAGATGTGGAATTTAACTACCACAGGAACTATTTTAAATAAGTGTGGTATCAACATCTTTAAAATTCCAAAGCTATATCCAAGACACTGATTGCTTCTGACACATGATGTGAAAGCCATAGAAAGCATTTCACAGAATGTTAGCTATTCATTATCATTATTTTGGGGGGTTGTTTTTTTAGGTGAAGACATATATTTGCTTCTGTTTTTAAAATCCCTTGGCTGTGCTGGAGTATGTTGAAAAATATATAAAGTATTCAATTTAAGAGAATGACACTTTTACATGATTAAATACAATGAGATTACCACTGGAACCTGTTCAAAAAAATAAAAAGCATTTCTATAGTACACCCATCAACTAACTTAGAAAGTCAACAAGTAGAAATAAAATTAAGTATCATATTATGGTGGCATTTACCATCTTAAGTAACCTTTCAGGTCTGATGAAATTAAATAGCTTACCAGCAGTAAAAGCAAAATAAAAAATAAAAATAAAAAGTTAATTCTCATGAAGGAATATGCACCAGAATTGTGTTTTAATTATCCTAATATTTTATCCTCTATGGATGTAAAACAAATCTCAGCCTAGATCATTGTCTAATAGTTGATTGTATAATTGTCCTGACTGGTGCTTCTCATCTTCTTCCAGATACAGAAATTAACTGGGTTAGAATAAGAAATTTATTTTATTTCAGTGCTCGCCATGGCTCAATGGAGTCTCTCATGCATCAACACACAGCTCTTCAATTATTTTATTACATCTCAACTGCCCAAAAAGCTGCCCCAATCCAGTCTTACTGTCCCTTTTTTTATCTTTCTCCTCCCTATCTGTTTTGGTTTGACTACCTTAACTGATCTTGTTTTCTTTTGTTGTTCCTCATCCAATGTCATAGCTGTTGGTATTTGGATTTTCTTGTTCTCTGTGTTCTCCTTCTCTACCCTCTTTGCTTGTGACCAGATTGCAAGTGAAGCAATGCGAGACAGTCAGAACAATCACGATTGGCTAGAGCAAGGACCATCACGCGGCCAGTGAGCAGAGCGTGGAACCAAACAGGCTTACCAACGTTTTTTCAAACCTTCAATGCTTTCGCTGATGATGCTGGCAGAGGACCAGCGAAAGCTTAGATTAGGTAGATATGCTTTAAATGGTTACTTTTTATTGCTTATTATCTTTTAGCAATAAACGACTGTTTTTTATCCATCCCAGTGTTCGAAGATTTTATACTTTAAGTAAATATGGAATCAACTGCCAACAGAACTCCGGACTGCCCCCGACCTTCGTTCATTTCGCCGGGACCTAAAAACCTGGCTCTTTGAGCTATCTGGTCTGGACTGAGGGGTTTAATGTTTTTAAATTGTGATTTAATTTTTGCGGCTAGACTTAATTTTATTTTATTTTAATTTTATATTGGATTGTTTTTAAATTTTGCCTTGTAAACCGCCCTGAGTCCTCTGGGAATAGGGCGGTATATAAACCGAATAAATAAAATAAGTAAATAAATAAATAAATATGCCTGGGATTCATATTTTTAAAATTATTAAGAATATATGTGTGTGTATGTGTGTATGTGTGTATGTGTATGTGTGTCTGTCTGTGTCTGTCTGTGTCTGTGTGTGTCTGTGTGTCTGTGTATTCCATTTCACAATGTTTTTATAACATCACATTATGAAGACCTGAGGTTTCAAGCTATATTGCAAATAAAAGCAAGATTGTAAAAAAGTGATAAATTTCAAGAAATGAGCAAACAAAACAGTTGTATTTAATAATTAATAATTACTAGATTATTACAACTTTTGAAAGTTGTATTTAGAACAAAAAGAGTGCAGTTTAGTTAAGAAGTGAGTAGCAATCCATTTTACATCATGAAAAGCTATAAAGGAGAACAGTATTTTTATTTTAGTCTGCAGCAATGTATCAGGAAGCAATCAACCCTGAACCTTCTATAGGAGCCAAGCAGACATAGACCAAATTTAATATAGCTACATGCAAGGAAATTGAGAAAGAAAACAACTATGGATCACTTCCAAAAATGATCAGTATCTGGGATTAGAAGACAAACATCAATTTTAAATTCCAGACATCATTTTAATAAAAATGGCCTAAACTTTTCTGCTTTCCATGTGCCCTTTTAAACTTTGCCTTCTCCCTGCATTGCTTTGGAAACAGCTAACTTATAGCACAAATAAACATAAACTTTCTCTGATGTTATTGCCATGAAAACCTCCAAATGGCTGGGATACCTTCTTTACAGATCACAAAGCAGCAAGTATCTCTCTTGGTTGACAGTGGAGCTGGTTACCAAATAGCCTTTTTTCTCTGCCACTTGTTCTTGAAACATGAACAAGAAACAAGTACTTTATTTTATTTAGTTTGCTGACTGGCTGGGAAAGAGTAGAGGCAGTGCTTCAGTGTTATTGATGCCATGTGTGATGGGCTAAATGAAACCTGTAGGTTTTTCAGAAACTAGATATTTTCCCATTTTACTACTCTGCGTGACCAAGTGGGTGGCCACATATATTGTTTTCAACAGGATTTCACCAATGTTTTGCTCTGGAACTGAAACTGGAGAAACTGGTTTAATTATCCTCAAGGTAAAGGGTGAGACCTTTTGCCCTTGCTAAATGTATTTTTCAGTGGCACCATAGTAAAATATTAAAATTGTTTCTTAAACATCAAGATTTCATCAAACTTTAAAAAATATTGCTCTTGCTATCTATTAATTAACTTTTAGAATGAGATCTGTTAAAATTCAATCATCATACATCATCATAAATTCAATAATCATAAATTCAATAATAAAAATGTTTATTTAAAAAAATGCTGACTCCAATTGTTTGATTTCAAAATAAACAGAAATATGTTCAGAACACAAAGCAACAAGGCTATACAATTTTTTTTACCTTCAAAATTAAACAAATATCTGTGACACATTATTTTCAAAGGTGTTTATAAAATCTAAACAAACAAGGTGTTCATAAATTTCCTTCTAAATTGGTTTTAGTTTCAATTATTGAGTCACATAATTTATAATTATGTGGGAATAATTTATAAATTATGTGGGAATAAATTACATTAAATCCTGTGTTGGTCATATATTTCTGATAGAACCAAACCAGGAGACTACTTGAGATAGAACAGCCTGAGTCTCTCTTTCTCATTCACTTATACCACAGGTCTGCAACCCACGGCTCCGGAGCCGCATGTGGCTCTTTCAGCTGTCCCCTGCGGCTCCCAGTCCTCTGCCATGTGCAGTCCAAAAAAAAAAGTGGGACTAAAAAAGTTCAACCAATCAATTCAAATATGCAGGGTAGGTGCATATCTCGCCTTGGCTCCACTCTTCAGTCAAACCCTGTTCTGCGCATGCGCGCATGTACGTGCATGTGCACACAGTTTTTGTGGCTCCCAGTTTTTCCTTTTGTGAGGGAACCGGTTTAGAGTGGCTCTTTCACTGTTTCAGGTTGCTGACCCCTGACTTATACATTAAGTCAAGAAACATAATATCCACATGTAGTAATGCTATTCAGACCTGTCTATCCCTCTCTGACACACACACACACACACACACACACACACACACATCAGTTGCATATCAGCAGACAACCTTATTTTACTGGTGCTAAATTGGAGCCCTATAGTCAATATCAAGTATAACCCTAGATATATTTACTAGTTTTTGTCTGAAACAGAGTACTTACAGAGATGAATGCATAAAACTGAAAAGGATAAAATAACTGTACAAGAAAATAGTGAAGAAAAAGACAAGAAAAAGATAATCTTGTCTTGCAAGAATAGTCAATTTTCTGTCCAAGATATGTCTAGAAAAACTTTACAGATCGCATTGTATGTGTTCAGCTAAACTCCCCTGTAGTGTAGGATCGGTATGTTGCTGTCAATAAATAATATATTTCTTTGCTTAGCAAAATGAACTTCATGATGTGACTGGCTTCATACAATGCACTATGCAATTATTTGGAGAAGAGGAGGGATTATGTAAGCACCTGCCCCAGCTGGTCCCTCAGGGAAGCAAAACTCTTGATCACTGAGGTTAATCAAAAGAACTTTTACTGAGAGATAGTGGTTGCAGAAAAGTCAGGCAGAAAAAAAACAAAAACCAAAAAAACCAAAAACAAGACATTTAAAAAGTGCATTAAAAATCCTAACACATATACAAATATTATCCCCACCGAATTGAACACTAATTAATACATTACTACAATATTAGTTTTCCCAAGTGTTCCCATTCAAATCCAGGAAGAAGCACTGCCAGAGAATCAGCTTTGGCAGCAAAATCAGCAGATCGTTGACAGGAAAAATAAAATACTTTACCTTTCAGCAGCCATCTTGGGAAAGAGTCAACATACATGCAGTCAGTGGACAGGTGGCAAAGGCTGTAAAGAGCTCCTCCAAAAGTAAAAGCTTTCTTTTTTTATTCTATTTTTATTTTAACTTTTTAACCCTTTTTAACACTGCATTTTAACCTACTTTTAACCCATTTTAACCTATTTTTAATCCATTTTTAACATATTTTAACCTTTTAAATCTGTTTTAACTCTTGTTTGACTTTTTATAATAGTCAAAGACTTTTTATAGAGCATATATACTGGAGAGGCTACCATTGTTTTAAGTACATTTTAACAACTCTACAAGCCAGGAGTACCAAGAATGGGGAAAAGGAGAAAGAGACAGCGTGTTTACTTGGCAGCACAGAGTTTTTCCAAGCCACTGAAGCAGCAGAAAATGGAAGATTTCACTGGAAATAGACAGCCTGCTCCAGTAAGTAACTCATCTGTATGTGACTCACTGGAATGGGATTTACAAACCAAACTTGAAAGCAACCAGCATATAGAACTTTCTGTTTCTCTCACAGAAAATAGCTCCCCTCCATGGAATTCAGCACCTGCTTTTCCTGCAGAGGATGGGACAGTAACAAACTTAGTAAGGGAGAATGAAATAGATCTCCTTTCCAAACAATGTTTGCTCACAACTCAAACCATAAATTCAATCTATGAACTTTTATCAATTGTCACAAATAAGGTTGACTGTTAGAAAGAGTCTTTTGTAAAGTTTATCAGCAGTCAAATAAACATTGCAGAAGGACCCAGGAAGACACATAATGATAGACATGGGATGGCTAATGCAGAAATGGAAACTAGAATAGGCCCCTCTCTCCCTTCTATAAAGAAGAGAGGAAAGAATATCCACAAAGAACACAACACTCATCAGATAGTTCTAGAGGTGACCATTATAACTTCAGTTTACAAACCAACCAGGTTACCTTGCATATCTATGACAACATAAGCAATAGAGGACGTTGTAGTGATAGAAAAGCTGTTAGGCAGTCTCTGAGCCAGCTGTTCTGCTTCGAGTATACTCAGATTGATTTATTACATGCAGAGTGGTTGCCAGCAAGAAGGCAATGTATGCAAATTTTGTTATCCTTCCAACAGTCCATAATTCCTTCAATGCTTTTTTAGAATGAAGCACTTCCTGAGCAGTTTTTCAATATTTCCAATACATGTCTTCTGCTCAGGGAACTAGCACCCACTCCTGGTTCAGTTTCTCCATGAGGGAACTATTGTTTTAATTCCAAGTGGCAACAGACCTCATACTTATAAGTTTGAAGCAGGGGCATCTGAATCGACCTTGAGAAAGCAGAGAAGTGATCCACAAACTGAGTTACCCACAGTCACTGAATCTGCTGAGGGCATGCCAGAAGAAATGTTGATAGACTTTAATGATGTATTGCTAGAACCTGAACAAGCTAATAATACACAGAGACTGGATGGTTTAAAAGAAGCATCGACAACAACTACTCAATCTAATGCAATTATTATAATTATTATAACTATCTTCCAACAAGTGCCCCTATTAAGAACACGAACTGACTATACGAAGGCCAGTGCAAGAAAAACACTTTAAACATCACGTCATGGAATGTAGCTGGGTGGTAACAATTTAGAGGCCTTAATCACTCTGATCCTCTGAAAAGTAAGGACATTATATTGGTGCAAGAGAGTTGGACTGTTGATGATTTCCTGCTTAATGGCTATTATTCATATAAGCTGGAAGCAAGGCCAGAAAGGAGGACTGGGTATATTTATTACTACCAACTTCACAGCAGAGTCCACACTTATTACCACTTTAAACCATTCAGCTATGGCCCTTCTCCTCAAGTTGGACTCGGTCCGGTTTCTGATAATTAATGTTTATCTCCCTCCTTCACTAAGAAAAGCTGAAACTACTACTGTATGGCTGGAGTTGGAACACTAAGTTAATAAACAACTCATGGAACACCCAAATGCCAGGGTCCTACTAGGACAGTGATGGCAAACCTTTTAGAGACCAAGTGCCCCAAAACCGCCTCACCCCCCAGCCCACCCCAACCTGCCTGCTCTGCCCCCGCTCCCAGCCTAACCCTAAACCTAACCCAGCCACCCACCGCCTCCACAGCCTGCCCCAGATCACCCAGGTGGTCCTGCAGCGCCATAGCAGCCATGCCCTCTGCCCGCACCCCACAGCATCTTCTGCACATGATGGGGTGCAAGGGCGGAGTCTTCTCCCTGCTGCCTGGCTACCATGTCCTTGGCTGCACTGCTCTGCATGGGCTGTGCCCAGGGGCGACTCTCCTCCAGGGGGGACTACTGATGAGGAGGGGGCTGTGGTGGGAGGCAAGGCTGGGGCAACAACACACATGCCCACAGAGAGGGGTCTGAGTGCCTCCTCTGGCACGCATGTACTAGGGAGAGACTTTAATGCCAGATTGGGACCAGATGATTATACATTATTCATGAAACATCATCAGTACCCACCATCAGAGGTCCCTATACAAACCAACGCACCCGTCATATGACTCTCTAAATACATTAGAGCTAACTATGCTGGCCTCTGTCTTGCCAAGTTGGCAAATAAATTTAACTTCTTCATATCTAATGGCTCATGGCCTGGTGACTATTCTGGCGAGTTTACATTTATGGCAGGGTCCAAAACTAGCACCATTGACCACATCTTAACTTCTATGGACTTAGTACATTCTTTAGAAAATTTTGAAGTCCTGCCTTACCTAGAAAGTGATCATCTTCCTCTGTGTATATACATGAAGCCCTTTATCAGGCAGATACCCTCCAAGGACCATTTTATCCCTGCAATCTCTATAGCAGGCCTAACAAGATGTCGGGTCAAATGGACCCAACAACTTGACCAGAAGGTAAGGAGAACCCTAACAGGATAATTTTAAAAAAATCTGGGCAGCCTTTATATCAGCCAACCCGCCTCAAGACTTATTAGAACTATATAAAAGTTTACTTTATGAGCTACAACCATTATTAGCACATGACCAAAATCTCTCAGTTAAGAGGTCCTGCACTGCCTCCAAACCATGGTTTGATAAGGATTGCATAGAAGCCAAGAAAGCTCTTAACTTGGCATACAAGGAGTACAAAAGCGAGACTGGATATGGCAATAAAGCAATTCTTAAACAGTTACTTACAGTCAAAAAACAATTCAAGAAATTGATTGGATTCAAGAAGAGATAAGACACAAGGTCTTCCTGGGAACAGCTTATCATGGCATCAAAGCAAAAGAACACCTCCTTATTTTGGCATCTAATAGCTTGCCACTCTGAAAGAATCTATACCCCATTAGACTGTCATATATCTCCTATAACCTGGAAACTTCACTTTTGGAGAATGTATGAAGACCCCTCCAGCGAGAGTACAAGGTCTATAATGAAGGATTTACCTGAGTGGCCTCCAGTTTCAGAGTCTGAAATTGAATCCTTCATTGGCCATCTCAGTATCGGGAAGGCTCCAGGAGCTGACTTACTCAAATTACTAAATTACTTACTTACTCAAATTACTAAAGAATAATACCCATCCTAGCAGCACTATTCACCTATATTGACTCCACCAGCCATATCCCAGATGATTGGGACTTGGCAATATGTGGAGGAGTATTAATAATAAGTGAGCCACCTGACAAGTTCACTTCTCCCCTTGTTTCCCCAAACCTGCTGGCACAATGAGGTCTTGAAAAATCTCCAAAAGCTTTGAAGTGATATGTCCAACCTCATCTATGAGGAGTGGAGAGAAGATTGCATATTACAGGTGCCATGGTAGAAAAGGTTCATCATCTAGACCCCACCAAATGAAGCTAGCTAGATGATGTAACCTGTAACACGCCTCAGGTGAGTGAGCAAATGTAACTGGGAAGAGGCAATTCCTCAAGTAATCTGGTCCTGTGCCACATAGGGCTTTAAAGGTCAACACTAGGACTTTGAATTGGACCAGGAAACAAACTGATATCCATTGCAGCTAGTGCAGTGGAGGTATAACATGTGCTCTATCCAGTGCTTTTTTTCTAAAAAAAAAAAAAGTGCCGGAACTCAGAGGTGCTGTCACTGGGAGCGATGCCAGTGTCTTACTACAGCATTGCCACCTGTCCTTTGCACCCCCGCCCCTGCGGCTCGGAGCCACATGCCGCTGGGATTCCCATCCCCACAGCCGCCGTGGGGATTCCCCTCCCTGCAGTTGCCATGCCACGGCCTGTGCTGAGCCCCCACCCAGAGCTGCTCCAAACCCCAACCCAGAGCTGTGTTCCTCGTGGCAGTGGTCTCCGGCGCCAAACAGCATCTTTCCAACCACATCTAGAAAAATTTGTAACAAACATTGGAATTCTCAAGGCCATGTTTGGTATTCCCCAGCAATTTGTTACTGGAAGGAAAAAGCAATCCCTGCTGCGTTACTGATCCCAGAGAAGCATTTGCATGTATGCAGGTATCCTTAGGGTGCCATAGTTATGGATGAGAAATATTGGTTGCAAAGTTGGTATTTCTGGATGTAATACAGATATTTTGGACTTATTTTTGTTTCTTTACATGTTTGATATTTTTAAACAGGCTTATGCTACTGACTACACTTATGCACACATGTAACATCTTTTGCTAGGATACATGACCACTGCTTGTCCAGAATGTGAAAAGTGAAAGATTATGACTAAACAAAATTTTAATGTACAGATATTACCACCAGAAATTATTTTAGCCTTTTAAATAAATGTTGTTATTGATGTTAAGCTCACCATGGAAAACATCATATATTGTTATGTATATACTAGGTTAATTATTTAAAGACTGAAGTGCAACATAACTAGATTCGAAATAATCTATTTTTCAAAACACACAACAGTAAACAGTCCAAACAGTAAAAGTAAAGTCCAAATTAAGAATATTTCATTCTTAAGAATTGTTTAATTTAAAGTGGCTTAGTTGTAATAGATGGTTATAGATTCAAAATAGTTTTCAAGAGTGTACAAAAGATACTATTTTTTTTCTAGAATCAGCTAAATTAGACATATTACATTGAGAAAAAATTCTCATTTCTTTCCTGTTACCTTTATTGATTTCATTGCAGAGATGTTAACATAGGAAATAGATTATTTTGTTATCTAATTTTACCTTCCAAAATACAGAAGCAGATGAAAAATGTGAGGTTCTTTCCTGTTGGCTTTTTTGAATTAGCTGTTTTAGATTCTAAAAGTTTAGTTCCTAAGAAGTAACCTTGTAAATAATTTTAATGTCCTCCTCTAGTGCAGGGTGGGCAACCTTGGCTCTTTTATGACTCAAGGACTTCAACTCCCAGAATTCCTGAGCCAGCATGCCTCAGCTTGGAAAGCTCTCTCTTTCCCCTCAGCATGGCTGGCTCAGGATTTCTGGGAGTTGAAGTCCACGAGTCATAAAAAAGAACCAAGATTGCCTATTCCCAGTGCTTTTTTTGTAAAAGAAAAAGGTGTCGGAACTCACACATGTCATACAACCCGCCTTGCCTACCCTACAAGGTTCCATCTAAAAAAGGTGCTGGAACTCCGTTCTGAACGTTCTATGAGGAAAAAAAGCCCTGCCTACTCCTAAAGCCAATAGAGGGAATTTTTTTTTTTTTTGCAAAAAAAGGTGCCAGAATGCCATTCTGAGTGTTCTATGAGAAAAAAAGCCCTGGCTCTATCCAAGATATACATAAGTGCTCATACCACTCCATTTGATATCAGTTGAAGTTTATGGATCCGCTTCAAGGGCAAGGTCATGTAGAGCATAACTATCTTGATCTTTAGTCTTTTCAAATTATGTTGTAGAGCTTGGTTTCTTTTCATTTTTTTCTTTGTAGCTTCTTAGAAAAATCTTCAATGCTTTAACAAGCCTCTTTTATAATTCATCATAGGAAAATTATTCAGGCCAGTTTCTTGTTTTGTTATTTGTTTATCCTTTTCATGATGAAAATATCAGTTCATTTCTTTTGTATGGAGGTAGCATCTTCCTCCATTCTTGTAGTCCGTTATTTTAAAATCCACTTTCAGATCAGTCTCGGTTTTATCAAGTAATCGTGTCCTTTGTTCCATTATGTCATAATGAGTCAAATTCAAGAGTTCTTCTCTTTTAATTGTAATTTTTATTTCTTTTTATTTCCATTTAGGCTCCAACCTTCAAAATCCAATCTGCTTATGAGGTTGTTTTCTTGCAGATATTTCATTACCAAACTAGATAACATCATCAATGACAGTAAGGAGTGGGGTTTGCTCTCAGTTTATATTTTAATGCAGGGGTGTCAAACTGCCAGCCCGCGGGCTGGACATGTCACGAGGAAACTGCAACCACCCCATTGCCGGCGGCAAGTTTGACATGTCTGTTCTAATGGCTTGCCCTGTCAGTGTTGGTAACAGTGGTCTTGGAGGTTCTGTGGTTGGGCTGTTTACTGTTAGCTTGTTTGGGAGTTTGTTGATTGAGGCATTGTTTATTTCTTGATTGTTGGTCTGATGTTAATCTTGGTGTTAATCTACACTTCTCTGGGTGTAGATTGCTGGTGGGGAAGTGTTTGGGTCTTTTTCTTTTTCTTTCCTTTTTATCCTCTTTTGTTACAAAACCAAACAGTTTTGCCACATTATAATGAATTCTATTTATTTATTTTTTTTATTTTAATCCCATTTATATCCCGCCCTTCTCCGAAGACTCAGGGCGGCTTACAATTTAAGCACAAACCAATGTGCTTAGCAATAGCCTTCATTCTATGTATATGCCTGCTTATTAAAATTATTTTGAAATTTTATTTCAAAACCATTAGTCCATTTGTAATTTTCCAAAATTACAAAATTAATCACCTTTTTGTTGTTTATTTTTTAAAACATTAAACTTTTATTATTTAAGTATGCTTATTTTGCCAAGGATTGAGGGGAACAACCCAGTAATATAAAACCTGTCAGACCTAAGGGTCCTAATAGTTGAAAAGTGGTTAATAAGGAATTTCTGAAAATGATTAGAAAGGAAGTACGTATGCAAGTCTAGTCTCCTTTAGAAGGACCAACTGTGGTTTGACCAAGATGCCTATTATGTCATCTTCTCTAAACCTGCCAGAGACCACTGTCTTGCAGTCCTCTAATGAGGAGCAACAGTCTGGAGAACTTGTAAATTATCTCAAATCCTTTCCTGGTCCAGGGATAAATTACAAAGAGACAATCTACTAACTGCCTGTTCACTCTGCCATGGTCATCAGCTTTGCTTTTAGTGGAGCCATCTTCTGCTCACCATTTTTTCACTGGAAGTCCTGATTTTACTCACTAAAACAGTTTACTAGAATAATTTCCAGGATAATATGGAACTAGTTATTCTGTATAAAATATTGTTCTTCTGTCACTTTCCATATTAATGTTACTGAATATATATTTTTGTATTTTTAGGGCTTCTGGACATATAAATGCTAATGTCCAGTGCTTCCTATATGCAGTTATACTTTCAGTAATTTCAATTGAAGTTGAAGGCCATCCTCTTAAAAATTATTAGTTGTCTTGCAGAATCTTTATTCAGCAAAGCTACACTGCTGTTTATTTGTATCATCTTGATTCTTCTGAAACTAAGTGAAGTATATAAAATTGCACATACAGCTATTTAAATACTGCATATATACCCATTCAGTATCATTTTCTATATTTTCAATAATCTGTTATAATTGTATTGTTTAATGATAACATTCTATATGAAGAATGAAAGAAAGTACTTGGGTCATAAGAGAAATCACTTAAGGAATTAATATACATTGCATAATTATCTTAACCATGAAATGCCTAGTGGCCATAGATATCCTCTTGCTTTTTAAGAAAACCACACTCTTTATACAAAAAATCCTACCATAAATATTCTTTTATAATGTAACTGGAATCTGAAGATGTATTTAAAATCTACCATGTGCAATAAGCTGTGTCAGATGCTTTAGTATTAAAACAAAAAGTATTTTCTGACAAGCCAACATTTTACTTCAAAATTATACTTCTGCTCTTGATAAATGTCTGTGGAAATGAGACAAACATAACATGCCAAGTATCATTGTTCTGCCAAATGATGTGAAATGAAAGAGGATCAAGGAACATCATCTCCCCAGTATGGTTAACCTAGATAACATCTTCCAGACATTTGCATGAAATTAAAAGGGAGTTAACCTAAACAGAGAGGAGCTGTTTCTTTCCAGCCTGCTGATGTTTCTTCTGAAATGTCATGTGTGACCTAGAGACTCTGGGAAGCACTTAACCATAAGCTTCAAAGTGCAAAGGGCTGTGTTTGACATATAATGAAAGATGCATTGAAACAATGCAAAGTCAACTCATAGAATATAGTTTAAGCAAATGCACATGAAACAACATAAAGAAAGGAGAAAAGGTGAGTTAAAGGTGAATTAAAATTCCATGGATAAGATAGATAGATAGATGACATACATACATACATATATATATTAGATACATATATATACTGCTCAAAAAAAATAAAGGGAACACTTAAACAACACAATGTACTGTATTTAATAGTAGGATGTCTTATTTTCTGTTCCCTTTAATTTTTTTGAGCAGTATACATACACACACAAACATATATATACTGGCCCTTGCTTAATAACTGAATTACTATGCCTATTATCATGAAGGGCAGGATATGGGAAGGGATTTATACTGATACAAAGCTGTTTGCAAACCAAGAATTTTCATGTAGCCCTTGATTACTACTACTTAGGACCACCATTCAGCAACAATAGTTTTTCCAGTTTTTACTATAAGCTTATGCAAAGAAAACATTTTTATAGGAAAGGTATAAACCATCAATTTCTATGGAAAAAGTAAACTGGATTAAATGTGACATAATTTAGTGGGGATCAATCTACTTCTGTGAAGTTTAATGAAGTCCAGAAGTTGATCAGAAATCTCCTCTCCTTCATCTGGTTTCAAAGACTCTAATCCAGACAACCAATACCAGCCTTATAAAGGAAAAAAAATGTTCATCATTTGGAAGCTAGTTGTCATTTGGAAGCACCATATGGACTAAATTGAGATTTTTGTCAAAACAACAAAACAACATTATAATCTCACAACACAACTTTTACCTCTTATGTATTTTTAGAATTATTAGAAGACAGTACTTATGAAGATTTCTCCTTTCCTTGTTCTCTCCAAACATGCAGATGTAACCTTTTGCTCCAGGATTTTGCCACTACTGTTTATAAGGGGGTGGAGACTTCTTTTGCGGAAAGATGGAAGAAATGAGTAGTTATAATTTTGAAAGAATTATTGGACTACAAATCTCATTAGTGCTCATCTCCTTCAATGTAAAAAGAAAGATTATTGCAGATTTGTAATATAAGGCTTTTGTGAATTTCCTTCTGAGTAAGGGGAAAGTAATGCAACAGTTCTTCTAAATAATCTTCATCAAGTAGATGGGATATAAAAACCCTGAGTTTCAGATAGTCAGTTAGAAAAGAAAAATAAGTTATTCATTTTGAGCTCTAACTCTAAGTGAAATCATTCAATGGGAAGCTGCAGAAGCTGCCACCTGATTTTTGTTCCAGAGAATTTTATAGTCATTTGCAGTCTTCCTAACAGAGTGGACTTGAGCCTGGTGAATGTGATAATAAAGTAAGCAAGTGAGCAAAGTTCTGCACTGTGGTGGACTTGCAATTATAGTCCCAAGGAGATTACTGAAGCTTCCTTGAGCCTGTGAGACATTTTAATAGCTGTCTCATAGGAACGTCCTCTGACATATCGCCTGGAATCAGTTTTGTTGACTTTAAACATCCTGAAGTCAAAAATCGGTCATCTATGTTGCCTATAGTTGCATACTCCATGAGTTTATTGCTTTGACTTTGGCTGATCTGCATAGAGGATAGGTTGATAAACACTCTGGAAAGAGCAATTAAAAAAATATCTTGGCAACCACATAAGTGTATACTTGACAATACATAATGGAGGAAAAATATCCAGTGATAGAATGCAGTTTTAGCTCATATGCAGAAGCAGGAATCACTATGATTTATGGAATATTTATGGTTAACTTTCTGGCACAAATATATTATTCTCAAATTCATATTTAAGTGTTCTACCATTTTTATAAACACTTGTCCACAATGTCAATATATGGTCAGCTGCTAATCAGCAAGATGACAAAGTAGTGTTGAATTGTTGACTTAGAGGTCAGTTCAATTATTCCCTTCTCATAATTTTCTGTTTCAAATATCACATCCTTTCAGGAAATAACAATCCTTTTCTATTTTCTATTCAGTCAATCTGTATAGTCATGTGTGTTAAGATTGACTTGTAACTATCACATGGTGCAAATAATCTACAACAAACTGTTCAGAACAGCCTCCTTGGTTTGTAACAAAAAAACTCTATTTTTAAAGAAGAAGATTATAACCATGAATACCTAAACATGGAATGGATTTAACCTATTATTAGAATACTGCCTATGCAGGGCTTTTTTTCTCATAGAATGCTCAGAACGGCGTTCCAGCACCTTTTTTTTGCAAAAAACAAAAACAAAAAACCCAGCTCCCTTATTGGCTTTCCTAAGCCTATTGCAGGGCTAGCAATCTTGGCTCTTTTTTATGACTCGTGGACTTCAACTCCCAGAAATCCTGTGATTTCTGCAAGGCACCTGTGAGTTCTGGCACCTTTTTCTTTTACAAAAAAAGCACTGGGAGTACGCAATCTTGGTTCTTTTTTATGACTCGTGGACTTCAACTCCCAGAAATCCTGAGCCAGCCATGCTGAGGGGAAAGGGAGAGGTTTCCAAGCTGAGCCGTGCTGGCTCAGGAATTCTGGGAGTTGAAGTCCACCAGTCACAAAAGAGCCTGCACTAGAGGAGGACATTAAAATTATTTACAGGGTTACTTCTTTAGGAACTAAACTTTTAGATTCTAAAATAGCTAATTCAAAAAAGCCAACAGGAAAGAACCTCACATTTTTCATCTGCTTCTGTCTTTTGGAAGGTAAAATTAGATAACAAAATAATCTATTTCTTATGTTAACATCTCTGCAATGAAATCAAAGGTAACAGGAAAGAAATGAGAAACATTTTTCTCAATGTAATATGTCTAATTTAGCTGATTCTAGAAAAAAATAGTATCTTTTGTACACTCTTGAAAGCTATTTTGAATCTAAACAATTCTTAAGAATGAAATATTCTTAGTTTGGACTTTACTTGTACTTTTTGGACTGTTGTGTGTTTTGAAAAATAGATTATTTAGAATCTAGTTATGTTGCACTTCAGTCTTTAAATAATTAACCTAGCATATACATAACAATATATGATGTTTTCCCTGGTGAGCTTAACATCAATAACAACATTTATTTAAAAGGCTAAAATAATTTCTGGTGGTATTATCTGTATATTAAAATTTTGGACAAGCAGTGATCAAAATCCTAGCAAAAGATGTTACATATGGGCATAAGCATAGTCAGTAGCATATGCCTTTTTAAAAATATCAAACATGCAAAGAAACAAAAATAAGTCCAAAATATCTGTATTACATCCAGAGATGCCAACTTTGCAACCAATATTTCTCATCCATAACTGGCACCCTAAGGATACCTGCATACATGCAAATACTTCTCTGGGATCAGTAACGCAGCAGGGATTGCTTTTTCCTTCCAGTAACATATACCTAAAACCAGTTTATTGCATTTGGCAATTGTACTAAAAAGAAAAATCATTGTCAACCAATATAATTCATTTAATTTGAAATCAAGTGAAAAATTGATTTAAATTATTTTATTAAAACAAATTAATGGCAATTCTTTTATAAGAAGTTGCCTCAAACATAATGAGTTTTGTTTGGTTCGAATTGACGAGGACTCAGAGTGGTTAACACTGAACGAGTTTATTGAATACACAAAGTCAACTGTCAAATGTCAAATGTTGCAACCCTTTTATAGAGAAAGCGTTTGAACTGTAACCAATACAAACAGTCTGTTTTCCCGCTCCTTGGTTGTGGCGTCCAATGATTGCACTTTATTTTCCCGCTTTAAACCTTGCAAAGCTGCACAGTGTTTGCAATATCTTTCATGGCTTATTGCTAACTATTTACATACACAACACCCCTTACCCCCCAGTTGGTGTCATTTCTTTACAAAATCCATTAGGTATTTTGGTGGCCTATGTATTCTAGAAGGGTATCTGTTACTTTGGCTGCTAGGGACCCTTCTTCCTGGTTGACTGCTTGGCTGCTGGTTACTATGCTGGTTACTACTAGACCTGGGCTCAGGGTTACTGGCTTCAGATGTACTGCCTTGTGTATTAGGTTGTGTTTGGGATTCAGTTGTCACTGGCCTACTTCGCAGGGGTATTTCCCAATCAATTGGACTGAATTGTTGTTGATGGGCATCAGGAAATATGTCATCTTGCCCAACCACTACACCACTTTCTGGCCTAATGTTATCTGTACTGTTTGCCCTAACTGAGCTTTGGTCCCCCTCAGCTGGCACACACCCACTAGATCTTTTCCTCAGCTGGTCTATGTGTCTTTTACAGACCCTATTCCCTTCCCCCTCAATGATGTATGATAGGGGACCTAAGATTTCAGTTACCACCCCAGGAATCCATTTATCCCCTTGGGCGTAGTTCCTGGCCCAAATCAAGTCCCCCACTTCGAATGTTCTGTTAGGAATGTCTAATTCAATGTTTGGTTGGAGTCGGTCAGGGTGTAGTCTGTCCAACTTGGTCAAGATTTTTCTTCCCCACCTCATTTCAGCTGGACTTTTCCCTGTAGCTGAATAAGGGGTTGTGTGTTGAGCCAACAAGAACTCAGCTAGTCTCTGATGCCAGTCACCTCGAATGATTCTTTTAAGCGCGTCCTTCGTGGTCCTCACGTTCCTTTCAGCCAATCCGTTGGTGGAGGGGTGGAAGGGTGCAGAAGTCTTATGCTTAATCGAGTTGGCCTTGAGGAAATCCTGAAATTCAATAGATGTGAATTGTGGCCCGTAATCAGACACTATTAAATCCGGCAACCCATGAGTGGCAAAGAGGCCCCTTAATGCCTGTATTGTTCTGCCTGCCGTTACTGAACTGACCGGTACTACTTCTAGCCATCTAGAGTAGCTGTCGACCACTACAAGGAACGTTAACCCCTGGAAAGGTCCAGCGAAGTCAATATGAATCCTGGACCAAGGATTCCTAGCTAGCTCCCATTTATGTGTGCGGATGTGTTGTTGTTCAGGCCTGGAACGTTGGCACAGATGGCAATTGGCAACGCATTCCTCAATGTCTTGGTCCAATCCTGGCCACCACAAGTGACTCCTAGCCAGGGCCTTCATCCTTACTATTCCGGGGTGTCCCTCATGCAATTCAAATAGAATAGCTGATTTGTGGATTTCTGGAATTACTACACGAGTTCCCCAAAGTAAGCAACCCATATGAACTGATAGTTCATCTTTCCTTCTGAAAAATGGACTGTATTTTACGTCCGGGTTGGCGTTGGGCCAACCGCTCATGACCCAGGCCATTACTCTCCTTAAGATGAGGTCCTTATTGGTTGCCTCAGCTATGTCTTTAGCAGTTAGGGGCAGATCAGGAATATCTTGTAGGGACATTACTTGTCCCACTGGGGCAGGGTCCTCCTCTGTTGTGCTAAGGGGCAATCTGCTAAGAGCGTCTGCATGACCCATGTCCTTACCTGGTCGGTATTGGAGGGAAAATGAATATGCTGATAGGAAAATGGACCATCTCAGCATCCTGGGAGACATAATTTGGGGAGTCTGTTTATCTGTGGTAAACAGTCCCAGCAGGGGTTTGTGGTCTGTCAGTATTGTAAAGTTCCTGCCATACAGGTAGTCGTGGAACTTTTTAACTCCTGCCACTATGGCTAAAGCTTCCCGGTCAATTTGAGCATAGTTCCGCTCTGCCTTGGTTAGTGTGCGGGAGTAGTAAGCAATGGGTCTTTGCATTCCCTGGGTGTCTAAATGGCTGATTACTGCCCCAACGCCATAAGGCGAAGCATCGCACGCCAGGTAGATTGGTCTGTTTTCTATAAAGTGGGTTACAGTTGAGCTACTGGAAAGGATATCTTTTAAGGTCTGGAAACTCGCTTTGTGCTTGTCTTGCCAATGCCAAGGGGTCTTCTTATCTAAAAGCCTGTGCAGTGGTTCTGCAATGGCAGCCTTATGTGGCACAAAAGTGTGATAAAAATTTACCAAGCCTAGGAAGGCCTGTAGCTCAGCCTTGTTCCTTGGTTCAGGCGCCCCTTTTATTGCTTTAATTTTTTCAGGGGTAGGGTGGACTCCGCTTTTGTCTATCCTGAACCCCAAAAAATCAGTGGATTTAACCCCTATGCTACATTTTTCCTTTTTTAATTTTAATCCAGCCTTTCTAAATCTACCCAGTACCTGTTCCAGTCGCTCTACTAACATTCCTTCATCTTTTCCAGCTATTAGGACATCATCAAAGTAAGGGCATACTCCAGGTATGCCCTTTAAGGTCCTCTCCATCACTTCTTGAAAGATGCCTGGAGCTGCTGCAATTCCAAATTGCAGTCTGTGGACTCGGAACGCCCCCTTGTGGGTAACAATTGTCTGTGCCTCTGCCGCCTCTTTGGAAACAGTCAACTGTAAGTACGCATGCGCCAAGTCGAGCTTGGCGAAGATGGCGGCGTCCTGGATCGTGGCGAGGACCTGCTTCACCGTCGGGACCGGGTAAGCATGCTTTTTCATTCCAATGTTGAGGGTCGCCTTGTAGTCGGCGCAGATCCTCACATCCCCATTGGGTTTGAGGGGTGTGACGATCGGCGTCTCCCACAAACCGCCCTCGACAGGTTCTAAAACTCCGAGGCCTACAAGCCGGTCGAGCTCGGCCTCGATTTTTTCTTTTAAGGCAAAAGGTACCCTCCGGGCCTTTAGCCTGATTGGATTTACTGAGGGGTCTAGGTTAAAATTAATGGGGGGCCCTTTGTACTTGCCAAGAGATCCATCGAATACGTCTGCAAATTCTTTGCAGACGGATTCGAGGGTCTTATTTCTAATCACAGAATTTATTCCCCCTATCCAAATTCCCAGGGCAGGAAACCAATTAAGCCCTATTAAGCTAGTCCTATTCCCCTCCGTAACTACCAAATCTAAGACCCCCTTAAACCCCTTAAAGTTTACTCTAAGGCTGGTCTTTCCTTTTACGATTATTGGACTTTTTTGGAAGTCCGTTAATTGAATATTTGTGGGACTAAGTGGAATTCTTTTTCCGCTTAGTTGTTCAATTTTCTCAAGGGTTTCAGTGGAAATTATCGACACTGAAGCCCCAGAGTCGATTTCCATTCTGCAAGGAACCCCTTGCAGAAGGACTGTGATTTTTAATTTTCCGTCCGGAAAATTGTGCCCCCTTCCCTGCCGTCTCCGATTGACTCGGGCCACCTCCCTTAGGTTTGGAAATTTCGCCCGGGATCTAGGGGTCTCCTTGCCACTAGCATTGGGGGTTACCTTACCCTCTGGCCACACATCGACTTCATTCAGACGGGAGTCCCGGACGCGGTTTCTGCAGATGGCCTGGATGTGGCCGGTCTTGCCGCAAGCCCTGCACTTGGCGGTGCGGAATCGGCAGGAAGCGCGGGGATGGTTGCCGCCACAGCTGCCACATCGGTTCTGGGTGTCGTTGTCGCGCGGTCTGGTTGCGGTGTCCCGCCACGGTCATTGTGCCCCGGTCGGTGGTCTTTGCGGTGTTGCGGGTTGTTGCCGGCGGCCGGGTTCAGGCCCCTCGCTTCTAGGTTGTCTGGGTGCCATCTTTCCAAATCGCCTGGAGACTTCGGCGATCTCTTCCTCCCACTGCTGATCCACCTCCCCGCAGTCCACATAGCCCTCTTGGTTAATTTCAGGTGCTGTCGCCATGCTACTGCGGGGGGGGTCGCGATACCCGGTTGACTCATACGTTAGGAGTTCGTCGAGCACTTCCTGTAAATCGCCGGTAGGTTTGGCGATTATTCTATTTTGTAATTGTTCGTCGCGTAAGCCAAGCACGACTCTGTCCCGAATCCTAATTTCTAAATTATCGTATTTGCAACGTACTGCGGCTTCCCTGACGGCAGCGACGAATTTCTGTATGGACTCCCCCGGTCTCTGATTTCTCTTCTCGAAGATGCGCCGCCAAAAAAGTTCGGACCTTCGGGGAGTAAAGTGAACCTTTAGTTTTGCAAGGAGGTCGGCATAGGGCACGCTGGAGACTGGTTGTGGCTGGCACAGCCCGACAGCGACTCTGTAGACCGGTGTGCCGCAAATTGTCAAAAGTGCCGCCGCTTTTTTTCGGTCGTCAGTGATTCCGTTCACTAACAGGAATCCTTCGACCTGACCAATGTATTCTTCCCAATCTTCGGGGAAGTTAGGGTCAAATTCCTTTAGTGACCCGATTTGCGCCATTCGGAGAATTCTTTTTCCTATTCTGCCGCGGCCGCTCGGTTGACTGTGACTCGCTCTGACTTTGCCGCCTTCACGACAATTCTTCCTAATCTCTGGTCTTCTGTCAATCCCACCTTCGTCGCCAGTTGTTTGGTTCGAATTGACGAGGACTCAGAGTGGTTAACACTGAACGAGTTTATTGAATACACAAAGTCAACTGTCAAATGTCAAATGTTGCAACCCTTTTATAGAGAAAGCGTTTGAACTGTAACCAATACAAACAGTCTGTTTTCCCGCTCCTTGGTTGTGGCGTCCAATGATTGCACTTTATTTTCCCGCTTTAAACCTTGCAAAGCTGCACAGTGTTTGCAATATCTTTCATGGCTTATTGCTAACTATTTACATACACAACAAGTTTGACATGCCTGCTCTATATAGTTGAATGCTCCAGAATAAATTCTAGACCAGGCATGTACATGCAGCCTACCAAGCACCCTTGGATAGAGCACAGACTTTTTTTTTAAAAAAAAGGTAATAAAATCACCACCACTGCCCTGAAAGTCATGTTGCCTAGTGCCTCCATGGCTTACCATGACCACAAGCTCCAACACTGTAGATGCTCCTCTAGTCACCAAATCATTGATTAGCCCACCAGCATTCCTTTGCAGACCACAAAGATTTCTAATTTATCAGTGTGGGCCTTTCCCTTCTACAAGTTGCACAGATCTCTTCTAGATTTTCCTCTTGCCTTTCCGAGTTAACTCCTTGGTCTGTCAAAGAGCAAGAATTGACTTTGTAGGGAAGCATATTATCATTTGATGTATATTTAATATATGTTCTACCTTTACCAATTATATATTTGTATGCAATCCACATGGCGAGGTTTCGGGCAACTTACAATAGAAAAATATATATTTTTAAATCATAAGATTAAAACATAAAAGCAGGGCTTTTTTTCTCATAGAATGCTCAGAATGGCATTCCGGCACCTTTTTTTTGCAAACACAAAAAAAGCTTTTGCACAAGCTATGCTACTCCCTCTGTTGGCTTTCGAAAGCCTATTGCTATTGCTTTCGAAAGCCAATAGGAATTGCTGCTGAGCATGCCAAAAGACCTGGCTGGCAAATGTTGTCTGCAGCGAAAGCAAGTAGGCAGGAACTTTGCATCCCTCCCTGCTGCCCAACTACACCATCTCAACTAGGTAAGTAAGAGAGGACAAGGAGTGGGAGGTGGGTTCTGCGGAGTCCATGTGCACTCCTTCCTTGTGCTCACCCGTGTCAGCCAGGCTGGTGGCCTACCTGGTGCTGGACCTGCGCCACCATTGCATCACCCTGCAGGCTTAAGTGGCCGCCCTGCATTGCCTGGCCTGCACCACCTCCGCTGCCTGCCCGCGCAGCCCTGCCATATAGAGCAGGCCCTGCTGCTCCCACAGCACCAGCCGCACCGGCTCTGGCCCCGGGGGGGAGCCCACCACCAACACCCCTCGCACCCGTGACTGCAGCAGTGCCGCCCCCCCACCTCCTGCGCCTGCCAAGATGAGAGTTCTGTCACCTTTTTTTAGAAAAAAAAGCACGGTGCCTGTGTAACAATTATCCTGTAATCTTAGAATCTATATTAAGTATATTTGTTTTCAAAAACTTCACCTTTCAAGGTTTTTTCACTAAGTCCTAGGAACTGGTTTTAGTAAAGTATGTATATAATATACACACACACACACAAATATACATACTGTACATACACACATAAACACACATAGATAATAAGAGAGAGAGATGATATACAGGTGATGAAAGATAGGTAGGTAGATAGGTAAGTAGGTAGGTAGGTAGGTAGATAGATAGATAGATAGATAGATAGATAGATAGATAGATAGACAGACAGACAGACAGACAGACAGACAGACAGACAGACAGACAGACAGATAGATAGATGTAGATTAGATATAAATGTAGTGTATATTAGGTATAGATGTAGATTAGGTATAGATGTAGATTAGGTATTCAAGTTTTTACTTATTTATTTTTATGTCTTCACTTTTGATGATTTACATGATAGAAAAACAATTGAAAATATCTGAGCTGGGTATAAAAAGCATATATAAAATTTTAATAATGATAAAACAAACCTTTTTTTAAAAAAATGGTCTATTTTATCATGATTAAAATTTTATTTTATTTTTTAAAAAAGGTCAAATCTCATTAAAATGCTCTTTGGAATAGTTCAACTTTATTATATGCAGTTATATATTGTTCCAAGCTGATGTCATTTGGTGACTGTTCTAGAGTTGCCACTGAGAAACAAAGCCTCTTGATTTTGTTTTTTAACTTCCTAAAAATGGAACATTAAGAGTAGATTCCCCTAGATTGCCTAATATGCCAGACCATTTTTGTTGGACCAGATAACCTTGGGGGGGGGGGGAAGGGAGGGTTCAGTCTGCATAGTAATGGAAGAGAACCAATTTAACATATAAGAACAGCTCATTAACAGATCAAAGTTGTATCATTCATAGATACTTTTAATTTGTAAGAAGAATGTACAAAAGATATACTAACTTCAATATTTTACTAACAAACTTAGAAATATGTTATTAATGAGATCTTAGTTCTCATTCCAAAACCCGCTGCTTAAGCATCTTCAGCACCACTGGATGTTGCTTCAGTAGATTATTTTCTACCAATTTAAAAGCTCTTGATAATTAAAAAAATATAACCGGAAAGTATGATTGTCCCACAGATAAAATATAGTCCAGCAGTAACATTTTTCAGAGATTCAATTTCTCTCTCTCTCTCTCTCTCTCTCTCTCTCCCTCCCTCCCTCTCTCCCTCCCTCTCTCTCTCTCTCTCTCTCTCTCTCCCTCTTTCTCTCATTGTTAGTGTGTTTGTGTTTATGTGTGAAAGAGAGAGAGAGAGAGAATAATACACATCCAGTCTCAATACACATATTTTACTTTTAAACATTGGTAATCTGAAATGTACATTTAAAAAATATATATAATGCAATTAAAAACAGAAACATCAAATCACTCCAAAATTGTTCTCTGTTCCCTGAAAGATAAACAAGAATTAATCTTATTATTTAACTTGTTTACTATTGTCCTTGCTATAATACTTTTGTTTTTTATTTACACCCAGAACAAATTGTTTTAGCATATGTTATTTTGCTTTTATCGTTTACTTTGCCTGACATGTTAAACAGTTTTTTTCCTAGAAAGCATCTTAATGACCACAGTAAGATAGAATGTTTCTTAAATATCTAGTGATAATTTTTACTGATATACATATGTCTGTTACTGATTCCATACTTTGTTTCAACTGAAAAAGAATTATATTTGCAGGACATATGCAAATTAAAGAATAAGGAAAATTACATACAAAAAATCCATTCTTTTATGTCAATATCATAGAGAATAACATACAATGCTGTACATAAAATGTACAAATTAACGACATCAAAATTATTGGTCTTACCCGCCAGTAATTAATAATCTTACATAAATAAAAGCAACCAAATAGGTCCAGATCTTAGTGTACAGAATTCATATCTTTATCTTTTAGAACTGAATCTAGGGGGAATCTGTTATTGCTGAGATGAATCAGAGGAGGAGCTAAAGAGTATTCTTAATCAAACACTTGATGTTCATATCTGGCCCTTGAGACACAATTTGGTGTGTTGGTAAAGACTGCAGAATGATACATCTATATGTGACAGGAAAAGCCAACATTTCCACTCTCCATTGCTGTGCAATATAGAAAACAATTTCCTGGGAGAAGAAATCTTTTTAAAAAATTGTAAGTCAGATTTCAATACAATATATGTGCAGAATGTGGCAGGTCAAGTAGTAATGGGTACAGCTGAAAGAAAGGCTGTCAATTGGTTTCTGGGCACAATTTAGGATGCTGATCATCATCTTTAAAGTTCTTCATGGTGCAGGACGTGGGAATCTGAAGGACTGCCTTCTACCACAGATTTTGGCCTTCCCAATAGTTCCTTCTCTTGGATCATGCAACCCCCAGGGGTATTCCTGTTTAGATGTGGCTCTCTTTCCTGTAGAATAATTTGTCTTTAGACATAAGAATGACCCCTACCTGCTGGCCGTCAGAATTACATTAAGACATATCTATTCCAGTTGCGCCCCTTTTCAGACCGAGATGCCCTATGCACGGTTACCCATGCCCTCGTCACTTCTTGTTTGGATTACTGCAATGCTCTTTACATGGGGCTGCCCTCGAAGAGCACCTGAAGGCTTCAACTGGTGTAGAATGTGGCCGCATGGGTGCTTATGGGAGTATCTCGGTACTCCCATGTTACACCACTCCTGCACAAGCTGCATTAGCTTCCGGTTACTGTCTAAGTGCAATTCAAGGTGCTGGTTATAACCTTTAAAGCCCTACATGGCTTAGGCCCGGGGTACTTGCGATACCACTTGCTGCCATTGTCAACCTCCCATCACCCGGTTCACTCCCACAGAGTCGGCCTCCTCAGGGTGCCATCAGCCAGGCAATGCCAGCTGGTGACCCCCAGGGGGAGAGCCTTCTCTGTGGGTGCACTGACCCTCTGGAATGAATTGCCCCCGGAGCTGCGGACGACCCCTGACCTTCGGTCCTTCCGCCATGACCTGAAGACGTGGTTGTTCCAACAAGCGGGCCTGGACTGACTACGGTTTTAATTATCTTTTTACTGGTTTTTAAATTGTCATATAATTATTGTATTATTGTTTAATTCTTTTTTAAATTTTTTATTTTATGTTTTTAATTTTTATTGTTGTGCGCCGCCCTGAGTCCTTAGGGAAAAGGGCGGCATATAAATTTTTAAAAAAGAAAAGAAAAGAAAGAAAGAAAGACCCAGGTTGTTATGATTCAAGGATTTTAATTGTAATCCATTGGTTGCAGTATTCCCAGTTTTTCCCTTTTCTTTCTTTTGGTTATTGATTTGGCCAATGTTACTATTTATATTGTTATGCTTCATTTTTTATTCATTCAATTTTATGATGATGTGAAGTTGTCAGTTTTGATGGTAGCAGTTTATAAGAAATGCCTACATACTTATATACTGTGGACTCAGCACCATTTCTTAATTTATCAAGACAGAAAGTCAGATTTTTACTTTCCATTCAGGCAACTTTTAGATGTCATACACTAGGAATTTTATGACAGCATAAGTTCAGAATTTACCTAATTTTCCACAATTTCCCTTTATTGTTCATAGTTTATGAAACTATATTAATGAATTAAATTTGATTTTAAGACACACATTTTCCTCTAGAAAGTTAACTGAAGAATTAAAATCTTTGGCAATTGTTGCAAAGCATGTATAAATGGTTAACCAAAATTTAAATCTCTAGAATGCCAAAATTTAGAACTGGAAATAATGACAAGCAAATTTATCTTTTTCTCCAGAAAATTGTACCTGCACAGTATTATTGACCAAGCATATCAAAATTCTTAACTAGTATGGGTATACTTGTTATCAGTGTGACAATTAAGAGAAAGCATTTCTTGTTGGCTTGTTTTATTTAGCAAGTATATTAACTACTAAATCAGCAGAACCTATGCTCTGGATAAATTATAAAACTGTGCTTTATAATTCATACCCACAAAACTTTAATCCTGTTTTCGGGGGTTGAGTCTCCATTCTTGCAATTGTTTCTGTTATTGGCGCTATTATTTATTACACTGACATGGAAATCCCTCCTAGCAAATCATAGTGCCATTGTTCATAATGGAAAATCTTCATATTCAGAAATGATATAAAGTATTTTACTGATGTCATCTATACTTATCATTGTCAGAGAATATTATCTACAAATAATACCTAGAAAACAATACAATTGTTCTTCATATTTTAACATAATAGCTTTTGGCAAAGTAAATATGTCTTTCATTTTCTTCTGCTTTAAATTGTAAATTAATTGCAATTATTTTCATTTTTTCATACATGGAACAATTTCAATTCAAACAAATGTATTCTTGAAGGAATTTTTCAGGCCAATTGTTCAGGCCAATAGCTGGCAGACAATCAAATCCTAAAATGCCACATGTCAATTTGTTTTTTTAATATTGGGCCTATATGGCTTCTGGCAAGGATTAGAGTAGACTAGACATCTCTGAAAGAATGGGGACAACATTACAGCTAAGAATGACTGCCACAGGGAAAAAGATGGATGGTGTAATCTCTCCAGATAAAGGAGAAATCATGACATACCCCACATACTACAGATAGCTGCTTCTTGTAAGTTATCTGCAGGAATGAAAGTTTTTGCAGTCAGTTCATGAATTGAGCAACTGGGAGTTAAAGTATTTCATCTAAATCCACAGCAATAAAGTAGCTTATATGGACAATAAATTCAGCCATCCTTTTCTTAATCATAGTTGGATTTAATTAATCTATGGATAAGGAGATATTTTCTTTGTTGCAATAAAAGATTCCTCTTGGTGAAAATAAGACCTGAACAAATGTTGGCTATGCTAAAATGGAACTGGAAGGAAATCTGCCAAGTAGTTTGGTGTCAGAATTTCTCTAAAAGCTAAATAATAATAATAATAATAATAATAATAATAATAATAATAATAATAATAATAATAATGTTGGAAGGGACCTTGAAGGTCAGACCCTATCCCATTTCAGACAAATGGCTGTCCAGTCTCTTCTTAAAAACTTCCAGAGTTGGACCATTCACAGCTTCTGGAGGCAGGTTGTTCTACTGATTAATTGTTCTGTCAGGAAATTTCTCTTTAGTTCTAGGTTGCTTCTCTCTTTGGTTAGTTTCCATCCATTGCTTCTTGTCTTGCCTTCAGGTGCTTTGGAGAATAGCTTGACTCCCTCTTCTTTGTGGCAACCCCTGAGATATTGGAACACTGCTATCATGTCACCCCACATCCTTCTCTTCATTAAACTAGACATACCCAATTCCAGCAACTGTTCCTTATATGTTTTAGCCTTCAGTCCCCTAATCATTTTGTTGCTCTTCTCTGTACTCTTTCCAGAGTCTCAACATCTTTTTTACATCATGGTGACCAAAACTGGATGCAGTATTACAAGTGTGGCCTTACCAAGGCATTGTAAAGTGGTATTAACATTTCACATGATCTTGATTCTATCCCTTTCTTAATGCAGCCTAGCACTGTGCTGGCTTTTTTAGCAGCTGCAGCAACACTGCTGGCTCATATATAAGTGATTATCCACTAGGAGTCAAAGATCCCTCTCACAGTTGCTACTATAGAGCAAGGTACCATCTATACTATAACTGTGCATTTGGCTTTTCTTGCCTAAATGTTGAATCTTACTTTTCTCATCATTGAATTTCATTTTATTAGATAGCGCCCAAAGTTCAAGTCTGTCAAGATCCTTCTGTATCTTAAGCCAAACTTCTGGAGTGGTGGCTATTCCTGCCAGCTTGGTGTTGTCTTCAAATTTGATGAGCTCCCCATCTATCCCCTCATCCAAATCATTGATGAAGATGTTGAAGAGCACTGGGCCCAGAACAGAGCCCTACACACTTCTCTCCATGTAGATGCAGTTCCATTGGTGGATGAAAATGAATTTAGGTTAAGATAACAGTTAAATTTCTTTAAATTTGAAAACATGCACTTATATAAAATGTTTTTATACATCCCTAACTTAATTAACACCTTTAAATTAAATCAAAGATAGAAGGGTTCATAAAACCTATTATTTCATACACCTTCTTTCTTTTTCTTGTACACTTATGCACAATTTATCATTTACAATATAAAGAATAATGTAGAGAATATAACAGCAGTGTGAATATTTATTGCTATTTATTGCTATAAAATCATTTTGGACAAACATAGGAGGATAGATCTGATCCCTTGGTGAGCTCCATACATTCCCTGGAATATAGGATGTGACCCTGTAGTTTGTAATGGATATTTCTTTTATTACAGGAGAAAGAATGTGAATAGACGTTATTCTGATAGAACCTTGGTTTCTGAAATATATTTTCATGTTCCTGGCTGAAGTTGTTTTCCAGGTTATGAGCATAGTATTTCCACCCACAAATTGTAATAAGACAGGGCTGGAACAGAAAGCAGGACAGATCAAGTTCCTAAAGCAATCTGGGATTGAGGTTTAACAGTGAGAATTAAGTTGCTTTTATCAATATGCATCCAACAAGGTTTACCACAATATACTTGTTGTATGCATTTTGTATTTTTCTTTCAGGCCTCAGTGCTTTTTGAGAGAAATTTTACTTTGATGATAAAACAGCTAGATTATTGCATTTGGCAAGAGGAAGCTGTTTACTCAGATTTAGCTTGGAAGACACCATAGCTGTTTTCACTTTTAGTATCTACCTCAGGGCATACTAGAAACTGCTGTAGTGCACACTATAGACTTTGCAGTTTAAGCACCATTTCACACCCTTTGTTTCAATATACTTGCTCCAAAATATATTTGTGGAGCTCATTGTTATGCTGAACGCTTATAACTTTAGTCAGCCTTGTCCAAATTGGCATACTGATGTGTTAAGACTGCAACTCTGGGAATTTCTAGTTGGCTTTGCTTGTGAGAGACTTTGATTAGACCTATCAGCTAAATTCACACAATGTAACATCATTAACCAAAACTCCACACTAAAACAATAAGATTTCATACTGCACATCTAACTAATTATCCAACTCCATCATCAAGGTATCAACGAATCTTTATTCCATTTTTTTGAGAAGTAGACATATGAGATAAAACCAAATGATTGCTACTTTTGTATGATACCATACAAAAAACAAGGTAGAAGAAAATCAGTTTTTTTATTTGCCTAACAATTCCAGCCCAAAGTGCTTTACCAATCACAGCTAAATAAAATTTTATTTCTTTTTTTTCTCTTGACACATTGTGTGTTTGTTTGTGATACATTATGAAAATATATTTGGTAGCTCAGTGAGATAATCTTTGATTTTTCTCCAAACTATGAATGATGTTCAAAATGTAAAGGTTACATTTCCATAGTTACTTATAGTAAATAGAGAGGTAGGAATGAGTAACATTTAAACCTTAGAGCAGGGGTGTCAAGCTGCTGGCCCTTGGGCCAGATGCATCATAGTGAAAACGCGCCCACTCCATAGCAAAAAAGTCGCAATATGTTGCGACACGTCACGTGACGTTGCGAGTTTGACACCCTGCCTTAGAGTCAGGGAACCCCTCCTATTATGATTTTTGTAATCAAATACTTTTTTAATGTGTAAAACCATCATACTTTCACTATCTTATTAATTTTCTAATTTTACATTTAGGTATTTAAAAAGCAATGTGGTGGCTGGGTTAATCAATAGTTCAGTAACATACAAAATCTGTAGTACAAATCTCAAACTACAACCTCAAATATTTCTTCTTTTTTTCCCCTTAATATCTACTATCTCATATTTAAGCTAATACAGTTCTTATTATATCAACTAAATAAAAACATTATTACATTTATCAATAAATTTTTAGCTTATACATATCTTAATTACTTTTACATTCAATCTTTACAGTCAATCAATGTCCTGTTATTGGTTTTTTCCAATTTTTAGTTTCCCATCAATATTCAGATTTAACATTTGATATTTATAATTTCCAGGTTTTAGGTAACCAAAGTTTCCTTTATCTCAATTCATAACAGAATCTAATATTCAAAATACACACCTTATCTATTTGGGTATAATCTTGTTCTATTTCCTAAAAGTTATCTATTTCCCCCCATCTTACATCATCTAATTAATAATACAGTATCCCCTTTAATAAATCAAAGCCTATTATATATATTGTCTAAGTTAATCAATAAATCAACAAATCAAACATATTCATAATATTTTTTTCTTTTGGGTCCAATTTTTAAGTACTAAACAAATAGCACCCTTATTTTCAACTAATTTGCAAATGTTTTTAATTTGATGACCAAAATTTCTCTTTCCTCAACTTCTCCCTTTGACCCTCTTATTACTAATATAAAATCCCCTCTGATAAATCAAAACCCCAGTTTTCTTCAGCCTTATTCTGGCTCTTTTTTGCCAGCTAGCCTTCCATGTCAATGCTTTTAAATCATCAAATAGATCTCCCTCTATTATTATATAGTTTAGAATAAGAAAGACCATTTAGTTGCCATTTTTTTGGAAGGGCTAGACCATGGGTCGGCAACCCATGGCTCTGGAGCCACATACAGCTCTTTCAGTCTTCTCCTGCGGCTCCCAGTCCTCTGCCATTTGCAGAGAGAGAGAGAGAGAGAGAGAGAGAGAGAGAGAGAGAGAGAGAGAGAGAGAGAGAGAGAGAGAGAGAGAGAGAGAGGCATTTGCACTTCCCTTCTCTCTCTCTCTCTGTCACTGTCACTCTGTCTCTCTCTTTGTGTGTGTGTGTGTGTGTGTCTGTCTGTCTGTCTGTCTGTGTGTGTGTGTGTGTGTGTGTGTAAAAAAGAGAGTGGCCTTACGCTGTTCTCCGAGAAGCTGACAAGCTTATTGGGCGGGGCTCCTTCCTTTGCTGCATCTCCACAGGAAGCAGGAAGCAGCAGAAAGCAGGGCAGGAGAGCCAGCCCAATAAGAATGTGTGTCAGCTTGTCCAAAAACAGTGTGAAGCCAGCTTGCCAGGTGAGCAGAAGATTGGAGAGAAACTCTTCACGTGCTCGAGTTTTGCGGTTCCCACTGTTTTTTCCCCCTCTGGGAAACAGGTCCAAGTGGCTCTTTGAGTGTTTAAGGTTGCCAACCCCTGGGCTAGTGCATTTGTATTCCTTAAATCATCTCCCTATTATTCCAAATCCCCATAATTGTCCTGGTATGTTTATCTTCCATTCAGTCTATTCTTCTTCTTGGTCCTCAAATTTTTTCTGATTTATATAGAAAGTCTTTTTCATTTTCAGTGTTGTCAGTCCCTTTTCTGGATATTCCATTGACTGTATTTGTTGGTCAATTGCGTCCTCTGTCTTGATATTTGATTGTTCCACTTCTTCTGTTACCTTCTGTGTTGTTACTTCTTTAGTTGTAGTCGAAAATTGGGTTTGTATATCTAAGCTGACATCTTGTTCTTTTCTGTAACATCTTATTTCATCACAAGCTGAAAGGATGGTTTCATGTATTGCTTTTAACATAGAAATAATCTTTTCCTGGTCTTCATCTATCTTCTCTTAATGGTGCGTTAAGTTGAGGACTTTGAAATCAGATGATGAAAATAATTTTATAGCTCGGTATGGGACCTCTATTTCACGTGTTTGTAGGTAGTCTTTATAGTAAAAGTTGTTTGTCAAGTAAGATTTTATAATCCAAGGTATTTCATCATCTGCAATAATGACCAATATTTCTCAGATAAAAAAGTAGGAAGACAAGTCCCCACATACAGCTCTAAAAATCAATAAAGGTTTACATTCATAGTTCAAGAAGGCCAGCCATGCCACCCAGAACTTCTCATAGGTAGTGTTTATCAAAGTTAAAAGTCTGGGCTTCAAGCCAAGTATCCTTTAGGCAATAACAAGTTGTAATACCAAGCTTTGCCACAAGATATCACTTAAGGTTTTTTAAGTCCAAAATTTTTATAGTCCTTTTTCCAATTTTATTTCTTTTTTATAGATAAAAACAAAGGTCTTCGGTGAAAATAAGAAAACTTTTGGTCCCCAAGTTTCAGAAACATATAAATCCAATTAGATTAAAGTTATTCTTTAACTCCCCTGGGTAATCAGTCGCCACTATTCTTAGAGGGTGGGATAGAAATTCTCTTCCCTCTCTCCTCATAGGGGGAAAGATACTTCGGGAGCTTTTACAAGAAGAAAAATACTTAGGATCTTAGAGAGAAAATCAGATCTCACCCAGTTTCATCCACGTTGCTTTCTAAGTGCCTGGTGGTAAGTTTGACTTCGGCTGTCTGCAGCCTAGTGACGAGCCATATTGCTATGGCCGGTCTTTCCTCCACTGGTTTGGAGGGCTGGCCCGAATCAAGCGAAATGGCTGCCACCCTCCTGCTATCAAGCGGGGGTCCCCTCCTTGCTCGTCACCTGTACAGGGTGACTTTAGACCCTTTCCAAGGTCCCCCAGTAGAACAAAACCAAACAAAGAAGATGGAGCTCGCCTTCCAGTGTCCACAGCAGCCACAATGGCAAACCAGAAGTCCCATACTTTCACTAACTTTTGATAAGGATGCTGGAATTTCCTTGAATTTGAATATATGATTTACTTAACAAACAGAGGAAGAATGAAATTTTACACTTGTATTGTTCTGAATTACAGCACATGCTGTCCTTTCATTCCCATAAGTATTCAGCAGATCAAGATATTTCTGTAAATGAAGGGAAAGTATTTAGCATAATATAGGTAATTCTAGAGTTATGACAATAATGGAGCCTGGCAATTACTATGGGATGTTGGGATAAGCATTAAATGAATCACTTCATTAACAATGCCCCCATTTGTTAAATACTCAGGTTGATAAGTGTGCATGGGGTGCCTCAGGGGTAACCCTAGAGGGCCTAATGCAGGCATAAGCTCCATATTATGGGGCTCCCATGGCCTTCTCCATCCCTGAGATATCCCATGGTCTACTTCCCACCCTATGGAGTACCCACAGCAAATTGGGCCTCTTCTAGTCCTCACAATTGTTCACTTACCTTGTGAAGATCTCCCCTGATTCAGGAGATGTGAGAAGGAAATGAGAACAGGCCTCTTTGCTGGGCCACGTGGGATAATTCCACAAGCAGTATTTTTTTTCCAATCCAGCCACCTGTGCAGCCTAGCATGAACCTAGCTAGCTCTACTGCAAAGGTATGTCAGCAGGGAGGCAAAAGGAAGGCTTTGCCCAGAGGTAGCTCAGATTTCAAAAAGTAGAGATTTCTTTCCATGGAGGGGAAAGGGCTGCTTTGCAGCTGAATTAAATGTTTCTTTGCAAAGACAGAATCTTCTCTGGTCACACTGCTCAACCGCTTCATTCCTAGGCTGCCTCAAAATAGACGCCATTTGTGAAATTCTCCCACATGGCCCAGCAAGAGAGACCTGCTCTCCTTCCCTTCCCCCACCTCCTGATCTCTGCAGATCTTCACAAGGTAAGTGAGTGATTGTGAGGAGTGGAAGAGGAAAGTGGTGAATCCAGTGGAGGGCCCAGTGCTTTTGGAGACCCGGCAGAGCAGGATGGGGGGGGGAAATAAATATGTGAATGTGCTGGAGCATCTCTGTGATCAGTCATAAGAACGAATGATTAGATGAGCTCTGAGAATTCGTAACTTTGAGACAGGGTTTTACGTAACTTTGGGGTGTCTATTGTAATTTGGAACAGTTGTTAAATGACCTGTCGTACCTCAAGAACTAACTGTACTTAACTCTTCTATGATTTTTAAACAATGCCATATGCAAGTATCTCAGGGTCAGTTACTATTCTTTTTCTGGAATAATGAACCCCGTGATATCATAAAGGTCCAATCATTTAAATTTTCATAAATGTACTAAGATCTGGCTGTTTCAATAGGTTTTGGAGTACATGGCTGATCTTCAGAGTTTGGACAGTTATATTGTGAATTTGTTTATTGTTTTACTTAGTTTTTAATCTTATTACTATTTGGTAAGTCTGCAGGTTGTTCAGAGTCAGACATTTGGTGCTCTCTGACTGTCTCTCTTTTTTCACATTTTTTTCAGGAATTTTCCAGCTTTTATTTTCCTGCCTGGTTAGGAATTATCAGTAAGAATAACTTGCAATATTGTTTTTTAGAAAATCCCAATTTTCCTATGTTGCAAGTCCCAATCTAAAATCAAGGGTCCTTCTTTTTTTCTAATTGCATCAGATGTAAGAAGAAAACTTCTGAGCTGTTAAATTATTTTTAATCCTGTCTTTTTCTCTTAGCTGAATAACTTTCACTGTTATTCTAATTGATGAAAAATGTTTCGTTGCATTTTTCTTTCCAGCAATTTTTCCCTCAAGTTCAGGCATCTCTCTTCAATTTTTATGACATAGTAAGTAGTTCTCTGGGGTATTACACATTTTATAAATTTAGCATTGACTCATTTTGTTCTTTCTATATATGATTTCAATAAAGGGGCTGATCGCTATAAATTCTTGCCTAATTCTTCCTATAATTACAATCTTCTTAAACTTTTTTGAAGATTTGTCATTTCTACACATTTATGTTTATGCTGTTTATGTTAGAAACAATGTTCTTTTTAAAGAATTTAGTATGTTGTGGCAAGAAGGAGTATGATTCTGTGGATCTGCTATTGTATTGTATAAATTGCAATAAGCAAAGCTCTGTACATTGCCAATGTCGTTTAATACATGAGGTTTCCATTCTGTTGCCTTCAGTGTTTTGGGGATCAAATGAAGTTGAAATATCTTGGAAGAAAAATTCAGTTTTTGTACACCCTGGTTTCAATTAACTTTAAAAATGACGCACAAACTCTGTTTTTAAAGATATGTGACTGAAGCACCATATAAGGATATTTTGCTTTTTTAAAAAAATACATGTGGTTGAAATCTGAGACCAGATGACTGCCAAGTTCTAATATTTGAAATAGAATATTGGCACAAGAAAATAAGCCATTGTTCAGAATATAATTTTGAGAAGGACTATCATACATAAGGAAATATTCTTACTCTAGCTCATAGCTGTTGAACAATCCAATAATCCTTCATTAAAATATTTAAAATATTATTTCTATATTAACTTTAAGGTCATCTTTTAATATAAAACCCTCCCTTAATCTGCCTATCCTTTGAAAAATAAAAAATATATTATTTATATATATTGGAAATATATATTAAGTCTTCACAAGAGACACTGTAAGGGCAGGTATGTAACCTTACTGAAGATAATTTAAACTGAATGTTGCGGTAGGAAAATCTCTTTGAATAATTGATTCTATTGTTGAACTACTATTAGATAGTTCAACAATAGAATCAATTATTCAAAGAGATGCCAGGCAACTTTCCACTGAATATATTTAAACAGATGATAATTATTATTGGGAAGATTGAATATGGATTGATGGTTGGACCAACAGTGAGCATTGATTCCCTAAATATACCTATCAATTTTATTTATCTATCATTGTAAAATAGTCATGAGATGGGCAGTTATATAAATCTGATAAATAAATAAATGAAACACCAAGCAAACCAGATATATAGTGATGCAAAAAATAAAAATTGAAATATAAGTTTTTCTAAGTAAATGAATATTGTGAAAATGTAGGTGAATAATCAAAGGGATGGAAAAACCTGATAGAGGATAAAATAATTTAAATTCTATAAGAACAAGCTATAAATATATTTATAAAATACTTTAAAACTCTTCTATGAGGTTATAATTTGTCAAATGATTTATTTTGTGGTATTATAGTGATCAAAGAAGAGTTGTCTAAGGAAATGGGAGCAAGAACAGAATAAGCAACTTCCATAAGGATTAATTTCAAACTGGAAAGTAATAACCTGGATATCTAGTGTCACCAGAGGCTGCTCTAATTCCTTTCATGACCAATATGTTTGCCATATCATAAACTAACAACTGATATTTTCATTCCTTTGAATTGTATCTCTGTGTTTTCTTCCTATTAGATGAAAAAAGGTATGCAAATAATATATATTGCACTCATTAGATTTTTAAAACAAGTAAACCTTTAATAAAATCCCTTTTAAAAGTTTTATCTAAGGTCTGATCAGTTAAATGCTACTTCTCTTTGAAAATATATTCTTAAAATGTATTATTACATAAAACAATAGGTAGAAATCAACTCTTCTACTTTTTCTATCTTCTCTCTGACAATCTGAATCTCCCAAATTCTGGAAAGTTCCAAATCACTGCAATAAATTTTAAGGTGATACACAACACTGTAGGAGCAGGGAAAGGGAGCATCCCCCTTTCAATGATAAAAATTTTAACAATCCAAAATGTAAATTTGATTCCCCTATATAATTTGTTTTTATATATTTAACTCTGATAAAAGTTTGCTCCCAAAAGACAGCCAAGAATCTTCACTGCCACAATAATTTTGCCCATGTTAGATAACATCATTTATTGAAAATTATCAGCATTTCTAGGGATGAGATGGCTTATGGTGAAAGATGCTGGACTTGTCGTCTGGAAAGTCAGCAGCCCAGGTTCAAGACCTGGGTGCTGTGCAACAGGTGAGCTCCCACTACCTGCCCCAGCTCCTGCCGTAGCAGCTCAAAAGTATGTGGATGTGAGTAGATAAATAGGTACCACTTCAGTGGGAAGGTGTATTATAGAATATAACTTCCATATACAGTATTATAGAAATCTCTGAGATACCAAGGCTTTTCCAGGCTTTTCCTTCTTTAAGAAATTTCATTCCATGAATTTTCTCCAAGTAGTTCCCTTTTTTCTCTAGGAAAGGCAGGAATATATTACATAGAATAAGATTACTATGAGATCAAAATTCGGGCATTTGGTCTGATATTAAAGCTTTAACCCTAAGATTTCCCAATGACTGTGTCAGATACTTCCAGCATCTCAGAATTTGTCTTCTTATCTATATTCTTTATTAGGTATAACTATGCCTGGAGTAAATGATTACTGATGGTGATTGTTTTAGCCATTAGCCATTTAGTAATAAAACCTACCTCTGGCATAAAAAAAATTCTACAAAGAGAATTTGTATCACATATGCAATTCCTTTAAACTTTTCCTGGAGTACTATACATCTCTACACATCTCTGTTCCCATTAGTTTATTGTACAAGTTTCTCTTCCCTAGAATTGTTTTTCCCTGTATGTGAAATGTATCAAATAGCAGAATTCACAACTAGGAAGCCTAAATTTAAATGATTCATCAAACAGATGGCAGTAAATGTAATCAAATGAATAAATTTCACTTTTCTATTCCAGAAATCAACTGGTACTTATGGTCTTTAACAATGGGCTAATAAGTGTGAATAAAACACATTTCAGTAAATGGCCAGTTTAACTTAATGTGACAACAACTAGTTTATTTTCATGTATTAGATGTGAATGTCAATATTTTCCATTTAGACAGTTGTGTAACTTACTGAAATGCACACCATGTGTACGCAAACCAATGTCTAAACATTACTGGTAAGAGAAATGCACTGTGCCATTTTTGGTGTCTCCTGACACTGATTGGTTTTGTAAGGGCCTTTATTTTCTGTTGATGTGGTTTTGAAATTTTGGCTCATCTTTCTTATTAGAAACATAAAACTAGATAAATATGAGTTTCATGAAATACTTTTGTTTACTTTAAATGGAAAAAGAAGCAATCAACAAAAACATATCAATCTGTGAACACATATTTCACAGTCACATCCAGACATTTTATGTTTTGCCAGAGTTTAGAGAAAACATGAAATGTAACGTATATCTCCTAAACATGTTTCTATATGAATGTAATGTGAAGTACATGGGTCTTGTTTTCACCATTTGCAGAATGGATAATATTTAGTTTCCTCCACTGTATAAATGCCATATAAATTTTAAAAACAGAATTTTTCCCAATGGCCCTTTCAGCATCTTTGGGATGAAGCATCTTTTCCCATCAAGTAGGAATAATAAATATAGGAAGAATTATGTATTTTGAAGATGTTTTCATATTCCCTTCTTTGAGAAATTTGCCAAGCAACGATGCAAAGTTTATAAGTTCTTGGTATTGGGGCAATATTTCAATAGTACAAATTGTCTAATTTTAATATATTTCATATTTCTTTTATAATTTCAGTATTTTGGTATATTATTGTAATGGGAGCAACTTAGTTTAAAAGCTTAAAAAATAGAAAAACAAAGTAAATCCAGAGAGGCAAATAGTAAGCAGTCATAAAAAGGCAATTTTCCTTCAATTGTTTAATAACAGTGAGGTTAACTAAATAGATTTATGATTGGCTGACTTTATAATACTGATACAGGGGGGGAAAATACAAGGTAGACAAACAGCTACACTACATACAACAAAATATGAAGACACTTAACAATAGAGTAATAATCCAAGTTTTCACTAATCCTAAATCATCAGCATAAAACTGAATGTCAGTTTCACCTTTTATCAGAAATTCAAGTATTTGGATGTTCTAGCTTTTCCTATCATGTTCATAAATGCATATGTTTTCCATCTCCTTATTCTCAAATGCTTTCCAGCTGCTGCTGTCCTATGTGGAAAGGCATGAGGAAGAAGTAATAAGGAAGAAGTAATAGTAGATGAGAATCAGCTAAGGATAGATAAAGAATAAGCTATCACTGGTGGACATGAAGTGTAGGGTTTGAACATAATAAACACAAATCAGGTTAAAAGGGACCAATGCTTGATAAATATATCCATATTTTACCATCTTCTTTACATACAGCTCAGGGGAAAAATCTGTTTATTGCTTGCCTGCAGCTAGATTCCTCTTAATTATGTAAACTACATAGGGTTTTTAGAGCAATGGAGCAAAATAAAAGATTTGTTAGACATTAAGAATGAAGCAAAAGACTTAGAGAAAATACAATTAAGTGCAAATGAAAACACATTATACAGTACCTACTATGTGCCAGTTATAGAGAGTACTATTTATTTCTGCTACTGAATGCAAAGTGAACTGCCAGTATAACTTTGTCAGTTATAACTTTAGGTCATTAGGAATCTATCCTGTTGATATGTTAGATCAGTTAGCTCTAAGATCAAATAATTATTGCCATGAACTTGCAATTTTCTCTATCATAAAAACTGCTGAAATGTGTCAAAATTGATACAGATCTAAGGAAGGTGGCTGCATACTGTCTAATTAGTTATTGTGCACCTGAACATCTCAAATGTGGAGACTGCAAGCAGAACTTGGAATCTTTTCAGCTCTTTGATGTAGTGCAACCTGTTACTAGAGTTAAAGAGTTGAAACCTGTCACCTGGATATGGAGTGAAGGGATGGTATCTTACATAACATGACTTCGTATCAGGCAGCAAAATATTCATCTTCAGCTTAATTAAATAACTGACCTGGTGAAGTGAGCTGTAACTCACAAAACCTTTTTTCATAAGGTACTACTAGATTTCTGATAAAATAACTGTCTGGATATGATGTACTTGATGTGTGGCAATAAAGTATATGTCTACTCAGAAATAAGTCCCACAAGTAAGTATATAGATATTTTCAATCTAGGTTTTTTTCAAACCATGCTATTGGAGTTAGATCTTTAAATCATGCATGTCAGCATGCAACCACAGTCGTGCTCTACACAGTCAGTACAGATGGGATTAATTGTCAAAAAACAAATGTAAATTATTATTGAATGGAAATGGCTTTTTCCTTTGCTAAGCAAGTCTTGGCCTTCCTAGTTAGACTTTTAGAATCTGGATTCCTTTCCGGTCATGGCAAGTGCTTCCAACTATTCTGTGCATATTGGCATTAGCCAGATACAATTCCAGGAAAAAGAAACCTCAAACAACTAAATGGCACAACATTCCTTAGTTTCAGCAAAAAACAACAACATCCTGAATGTTCTCTCATCTAGCAGTTGTAGAAGCTCACAAGAGAAATCAAGGAAGTCTGAGAATGATGTTACTTACTGATTCTATTGAAATTTTCCAGGTTGCCCTTCTACTTATAACCAGGGCTTTTTTTGTCATAGAATGCTCAGAACAGACTTCCGGCACCTTTTTTGGATGGAACCTTGTAGGGTAGGCAAGGCGGGTTGTATGACATGTGTGAGTTCCGGCACCTTTTTCTTTTACAAAAAAAAGGACTGCTTATAACTAGCAATTCCTTTGGTAGAGGTCTCCTAGGGATCCTGTTATTTTATGACAACTGCCCAATAGTTAAGAAGCAGAGCAAAGAAAAAAATACTTCTTTCTGACCCAGAGAGCATAAGGGTCAAAATGTTGTACAAAGTATCCACAAAAAACAGAACATTTACTCAACCTCTCAGAAACATTTCAAAGATAACCCACATCATTTTCAGCATTACCAATCTTGAAATGTTGAGAGCTGACAGAGACCACAAAAATTGGCTTGCAGTCTCATTTCACATTCTTCTATGCTATGTTCATGGTGATTTATAATAAATTGGACTGGCCACTGTAAATGGAGCTGCAAAACCACATGGCACTTTTCCTTTTGGCAGTTTGAAATGACTGGTGAAGTCGTAGCTTGGTGCAATAGCAGTTGATTTTCTTTGGATAGGAACAACACCCAGCAGTTGGGACGAAGGGAAAGGCAAGACATTCCTACCTATGGTGGGAAAGGCTCACTCACAAACCCAATAGATATTCAGCATTCCTACTGCAAAACTGCCTTCATAGGAATTCCTTCTCTACCACAGCTGATCCCAGTGATAAGTGAAGGTCTGTGAGCAAAGAACTGATCCAGGAACAATACAAAGTACCATATCCCTGTGAGGAAAGGTGAATATGACTTACTTTTGCCAAATACCAAGTTTTCGACGTAATTTCTTATTTGTAGTGGAAGGATTTATAATAAACAATGCACATGAATATTATCCAGGCTAGGGAAGAGAAAATAGCACAGGCAGGTCAAACAGTGCTAATTTTCAGCAAGCACGTTTCTCACAAAGTGAATAGAGTCCTGAAACTACTTAAGAATCATGTTTAAAGAAGATGCCTTATTGCTCCCTACTAGTATTATTAGTTTCACTCTAACATTGGTTCATTTCACAGAAAAACCTTTGACAGTATGTCAAACCTTTTAATGACAGGATGTTGATATATAAGTATTTTGCCAGGGATTGTGCATTTTGCTCCCAATAGATTTTATAGCAATACAGTAATAGCATAAAGGTTTGGCTAACATTTATTGCTTTGCAGTCAAAATTTACCAAAATAATGCATATAATAGTTGCATATCAAAAAGCAAATTCTTTTAAAAAGAACTTTCATTTATAAAATATATTTGCTTTCTAATATGATTTACGGTAATATTTTATATAGTCACCTTTATATAGATTCATCCATATGTAGGACACCATCTAAAGTCACCTTATATAAATCTACTTAAATAAATAAATAAATAAATGTTAAGGAATAAAAGTTTTTTTTTCAAATTTTCAGAAATGTTTTCAGATAATATTAACAGCAATTAATTTAAAATAGTATGCATTAAAAGGGTTTGTATTTTAGGAGATGTGAATACAATACTTTAATGTTTTAAAAGAAAAAACAATGAAATATTTTTATAGATAGAAAAATGGACTTTTTCTGGAAGTAAAATTACAAAATATATTGATTTAAATGCAGGATTATTTTAATTGTTTTATAGTTTAGGTTAAATCTATGTTAAAATAAAGTACAAAGAAAGAAATCAAGGATAAAATAAAAATGCACATGATATAAAAATGGTCATAAGTCACTTCTTCAGTGCATTTACAATTTTGAATTATCACTAAAAGAACTACCAATAGTTGAAAGTTTCTGCAGGCTGTGGCAATCATTTATTTTACATTTTCAGATTTTTACATTGCTTAATACTTCACAAAAAACAAGTTTATTTTAATATAATTATTCTAATGTAATATCTGTTCCCTTGTTATGGGGCATAATTAGTTATCCCAGGTTCATGAGATTATATTTGTGCTTTGTCAGAATTTATTTAAAGTTTGAAACATAATATCCTAAATTATGTCCTAAGGTCACAAAGTTCATGCAACATGGACACATTAAAAATAAAGTGGTGTTTTTAAATATATTTAACTTTTTAGTAGGCTTTTGCTTTGCCAGAACTGTACAGATGACTTCAAAGTAAAATAATGACTTCAACATCAGTTTTACCTTTTCCATAAACCTTACTGGTCACAATAATATTCTTCTAGTTTAGTTTTTAGGGGGAAAATAATGTCACAGCCAATTTACTTAACTAAGCAGCTAAAAATATTTCTTAGAAATGTAATTAATTGCATTATGTTTAAATTAAAATATAATTTAATGGTCATCTTAATGTTGTTAGGTGACAAAATTCTCTGGGGAAAATCATTTAATGAAAAGTTTTAAAAACTGATACCACAATAACAGGATCTTGAAAAAACTAGTATAAGAACTATCTTTGGATAATATATCCATTATTGCTCAAATAGAGATATTCTGTTTTTATACCCACATACTGTAACTTACCACAATTGTATGTCCTGATAGACTTGTATACTTCTTATTCCAATAATACCAATAAGACAAAACCACAAAGTTTTTTCTGCACTCGCAGAAACTTTGTACAAGCTTTGTGTGACCATATATACAGTAGATAAAAGTATTATCACTTTTTTCATTATAGTTAGCATTCCATATTAAAGAATTTGAAAGCAATAGAAAGCACAGAATTATCCCTTTTGTCTTATGGAATGGTAATTATGAAATGTTTAAATAAATGGGACAGCAACGTGTGAATCAAATGAAACCAGATAATTCTTTTTATTTTATTTATTTTTATTTAATTGGATTTATATACCACCCTTTCCCGCAGGACTCAGGGCGGTTTACAGGGTATTTAAAACAAGAAATACAAAAGTTAAAAACAATTTAAAATAATTACAACAGTCCCTGAAAAAGTAAAAAAAACCCAATTAAAATTAAAATTAAAATTTTAAAATTTAATGTAAAAATTTTAAAATTTTTACTGCATATTTGATTCAAGGGGATCAAATACATTTCTAGCTATAAACCATTTTACATTAGAGTGTCGCGCCCCGCGGGCGCAACGCCCAGCGGCGCCACGGACGCGACATTCACCTGGTACCTGGCACCGGACCGAGAGAGGACCCCAACGGCTGCGGCAGCAACGACGGCCGGCTGACATCCGCCCTTCCCCACTTGTGCATGCCGAGCCGGCTGGAGCTTCTACGGTGGCCTCGCAGGGTCCTAGGCCCCGCCTCCCTTGCCTGCCGGCTACGGTGGCCTCGCAGGGTCCTAGGCCCAGCCTCCCTTGCCTGCCGGCTACGGTGGCCTCGCAGGCTCCTGGGCCTACACCAGCTGTTGATTTGGCCTTCGCGGCGTTGGCGGACGGGGCCCACGGCAGCGGAGGCCGTTTCCCATACAAGAGGACTGGGGGTTCGCCAGCTTTGCATAGGGACAGCAAGCGGCAGGGTGAAGGTGTATTTGGTTGCCGGGTCCAGGGACGGGTGTGGGGGTGGCGTCGAGCGGCGTCGGGACGAGCGTGCGCGAGGGGATTCAGCTGGGAGGTGGAGGGTGATGGGTGGCGGGCGTGTCGCAAAGGGAGTTGCTTGGGAGAAGCGGGGGTTAAGTAGGGGATGGGCGGAGGTGGGTGCAACCGGGTGGGGCGTGGGTGTGTACCTGCAATTTGTATTTAACAGCGTTGGATGCAGGTAGCAGCCAACGCTGGCTTTGTTCCGTTTGGAGATCGTTTGCTTTTGCTCATTAAACCGTTTTGGAAAACTCAGCTTTCGTCTCGGTTGCTTGAATCTCCTGCTCTCCGGACGAGGTTTGAGAGAGAGTAAAATACATCTTTAAAATCAGGCACAATCCTTTTTATTCTCTTTAAGACAAGCCATAAAACATCCACTTTCTATGAGTACTTCCTAATCATAAAGTGTATGGACCAGAAAGAATATCATTTACTAAGAGGTGCTACATTGTTCCTGGGAAGGGCTATGGCAGGTCAATAAAAAAAGCATTTATTTTGTTTGAAGTTCTACATACTGTTGCAAAAATCTTGATCTGAAAGGACCAGGAAATATCTCTGCTTGAGATATTGAACAATTGCTGCCCGGCAATGATAATATAAGGCTCTTTTCTACATTAAGGATGAAATTCCTATGAAGATTTTTTTATTAGTTTACAGTATACAAAAATACAAAAGCAAATAATAGAAAAAAGATAGGAGGGAAAAGATAAGAGCAAAGTGTAGAAAAAAGGGGGAAAAGAAAGAAAAGGCATTGACTTGCATCTCCCTTTGGTGCAAAAGAATAAAATAGTGACATCAAACCTCAACATTTTATTTATTTTAGATAATAGCATAAACTAGCCATTTCTATAACATCAGATCTATCTAATCAGTAAAACCCAAAATCAAAGTTTCATTTTTTTCCACCTCAAGCACAAAGTCCAGAAGCAGTTTCCAAGTAGAAACAAAAGTATTTGTGTTTTTTTTTCTTTTATCAAAGCAGTCAATCTAGCCATCTCTGCTAACTCCATCAGCTTTTGCAACCATTCATCTATTGTGGTAGATGAATGATGAAGTAGAAGTGTCCTTTCATTTTTGTACATAAAGTAATGTCAACATGTACAACATCAAAATTCCATTTTTGTTCTCAAGTCTTTTTCCGGTAAATCCAAAAGAAAAGTTTCTGGTTTTATTTTATATTCACTTTAACAATCTTCTGTAATAGCATAGGAATCCTACTACAATATTTCTTTACTTTACCACATGTCCACCATAAATGATAGAAAGTCCCTTCTTGCATTTCCAATATTCATTTAAAATATCTTTATACATTCTTGAAAACTTATCTGGTGTTAAATACCAATGATACATCATCTTATAAAAATTTTCTTTTTAATTGTAATTTAATGTAAATTTTAAGCCTTTCATCCAGGAAGATCCTATGATGAAATTGTTCACTTCATGATGAACTAATCTCTGGATGGACAACTGATGCATAGAACTACTGTAGAATTAAATATATTCATTTATCTTAAATAAAATCACATCATTGGCTCACTCTAAAAGGAGGGAGATCCATGTGTGGAAAACTGAAGAGTATATACTAATTATTTATTGCTCCTCTTCTATGTTTTGCATATAGTTTCTTTGCTCAGAAGGAAACATCATGAAGGTGTGTGTGTGTGTGTGTATTCATATATATTTCACACAATTCTTACAGTTGAGGTGTAGGGGGAAAAATTCTCTGTAGGACCTCACATACAAACTTGACTCTTGTATTAAGAGTTTAGGATCCTCCGATTTGGCTTCCAATACACAAAGAATTTTCCTGTATGATTAGACAGAATATTATTATTTAATATGACTCCCACAAGCAAAACTGCTAAGTGTTGTGGGGCTGGTGTTGGTATTTTTCCAGTCTCTTGCAGTTCTCATCTACGTTTTTAAAGTATAGCCAAGGACCTTTTATTTTCCAAGTTAAAATATTATTTTCCACTTAATAATTTAGATACAGTTATTTATAACAATTATGTCTGTATGTGACTTGTCAATTAATATTCTCCCAGTTTCTTAGATATTGCCATTTACTTGTGATGACAAAATACCTAGAAGCATACGGATCTTTTAAACCCAGAAACTGGATACATTAATATTATTGTACTTTTATGACTTTGATTTCTGCCAACACTACTGATTTGAGAAGCAAAACATACTCGGTAGTTCAAGGGAGACCTTGTTTCTGTAGAAACAGCTCAGAGCAAGTAGTCTCTCTGTGCTTTTCTTTGTTATCCGCTGTTGTATGCTTGACAACTTTTTATTATTTAATTATTGATTTATCTTCAACAGTAGTCCAGGCAGGAAAATAATTGGATAGTTTTGATTTGTGTTACACAAAACAAAGTGGAAATTTGCTCATGGCACTACTGTGAATCTCTCACAATCAGTTAAGTTAGCAAAGAAAAGTTTTGTGAATACCCTAAAGGACGACTACCATTGGTAGCTTTGCATTTGTACAATTTAAAGTATTAGGCCTTGTTTTTTTCCTAATATCCACCATGAACTGTGAATCTGATTTGGCTGAGGCTGAGGAATTTAGCCTGGAACTCTGAGATTATTTTCAGATTTTGGTGTGTTCTTAATAAATATTTAATAAGCAGTAGAATACTTTTTGATGCATATAAATACTAGAAGACTAGTTTCTATTCTTTGTTTAGTTAATGGACCTTGTACTTCAAGCCTTGATTTCCTTTTTCATATGAAACCTATATAATCCTGGACTAGAAAATGCACTGTCCAACTCCAGTCAACCTGGCTAAATATTCCCACTTCCATGACCCCTCACAGAGGTAAATGCAACTCCCACAATTCTTATTAATCACCATACAGCCTGGGAAATTTTCATGTTTAAAGCCACACATCTCAAGAGCATCTAAACCAGCAATGTTAATCTAGATACAATAAGAATCCCCATATAACCTAACCTGGTATTATACTACAGTTAAAGAAAATTTAGCTTATTTAATTAATCTAATTTTCTGGATTCACATAGCACACTATATCATGAAGGAATAGGGTTCCTATTCATATAATACAATAACCTAAAATGCACTAGGGTTTTAGTAGCCTGATGTGCCATACAATCACAAACCATGACCTTAGAAATCAATGATAATTAATTTCTACAATTAATATGTTGGTAATATATTTCTTGATCCTCTCTTCTTCCTATAATATTATTCTTTTGTCTACATAAAACAAATATAATTCTTAATATTTTGTGGCAGTTTTCTTTTCATGGGTCTTATAATTATCAGCCAGTCAGGATTCAGTGCAAAGTACTTGACCATCTAAAGGTTTTCCAGTAATTTCTCCTTTATTTATTTTTATTTTATTTTATTTTTATTCCATTTATATCCCGCCCTTCTCCGAAGACTCAGGGCGGCTTACAGGCTTAGCAGTAGCCTTCATTCTATGTATATGCCTGCTTATTAGGGCTTTCACACACACCCCCAAGCGGCATTATTAGGTTAAGATTTAAGAATGCAGTTCAGTGTGTTTATAATCCCAGAAGGTCAGCAGTTTCTAAACATACGTAGTTTCACTCAGTAGTAGATAACTCAATGCTTTGTTCCCAGCTGGTTTTTTTTTTTTTTTTTTTTTTTTGGTGTTTCAAGGCATCTCACCAAATTCTGGGTCAGTGCTGCTCTAGTTTTCTCTAATCCTCCACTAGATGTCACTGTTCATTTCTCAACTTTTTAAAACATATAATTTTAAAATATATAATTTCATCAATGCTTTTTCAGGTATAGAGTTTTAGCAATTTTCTTAGCTTTCACATTTATCCAAACTATGGTATTTTTTTTTCTTTTGGTACTGTCCATGGAGTTTTTGAAGCAGTAGGCATGAGCCTAAATGGACTCCAGAAGATGGTAGAGGACAGGAAGGCCTGGAGGAACGTTGTCCATGGGGTCACAATGGCTCGGACACAACTTCGCAACTAACAACAACAAATGGTATTTTATGTGTAATCCCCAGAAGGGTTTAATTCGCTACTTCCATCTATAGAAGGGTGAGGCAATTCTCCCCCCCTTCTCACTTTGGGAAGTTTTTTGCTTCTTGGTGAAGTTTTCCAGGAAATCAAATATAAAAAGGACAGAGAAGATCAAATTCCTCATCCAGTTTCAAGCACACTGTTCACTGTTGTGCTGGTTAGTGCCTTTGGACTTCAGCTGCAAATAGCTTGGTTCTGATCAACAGGATGTGAGCAGCCTTTCTCCTGTCAAGTTAGAAGGCTTCTGCTGAACTGAATGAAATGATCACCATCGTTTCAGAGTTATCGGGGCACCCTTCTTTCTTTGCCGCCTCTCCTGGGTGACTTAGACCCATTTAGGGTCCCCAAGCAGGGCGAAACTAGCCGTGGGGTGCGGAGGTCCACAATCCCGCAACCGGGCACTATGGCGCAAGACCAGAAGTCCATTTCTATAAATATTTTTTTACAGTCATCCAAGACAGGGAAAGATGAATGTAGAAAAAACTTTTAAAAGCTCCCCAGAATCACTGGGAGTTGGGTGGCATACAAATTTTAGTAATAGTAATAATAATAATCCATAACCATTTTGCAAAGTCACAAATTATGCTATCTTGCAAGAAGCACAGACCATCTATGACCTCTACAGAGACAGATCTCAAACTAAGGGCTTATAAAAGTAAAAATAGAGTTGAAAGAGACCATGGAGGTCTTTTAGTCCAATCTCCTACAAAATCAGGAGACCCTATACTATTCTGGACAAATGAGTGTCCAACCTCTTCTTAAAAACCTCCAGTGATGGAGCACCCACAACTTCTGAAGGCCACCTGTTCCACTAGTTAATTTTTCTCACTGTCAGGGAATTTCTCCTTAATTCTGGGTTGCTTTTCTCCTTGATTAGTTTCCATCCATTGCTACTTTTCCTGCCATTTTGTGCTTCAGAAGGCTCCCTTTAGTAAAATTAGATGGAGCAAGTTGAACAAAGTAGAGCTTACTAGTTTTAATATTACCCAATTGACTTACTATTTTTTCAGTGAATTAAAGCTGGACTGCTGCAAAGAAAAAGTATTAATTTCCTTTAGAGTCAGATTAATAATATTTTTTGAACTAAAATGATGGAAGGCTGAAGTCCAGTGCTGTATTTGGAAATATGGCTAGCTGATCAGAATTAAGATAAAGATAACAAATAGGCAGAAATCAACCTTACCCATTTGCATTATGATAAAAATATGTGAAAATATATATAAAGGTAAAGGTAAAGGTTCCCCCGCACATGCGTGTTAGTCGTTTCCAACTCTAGGGGCCAGTGCTCATCTCCGTTTCAAAGACAAGAGCCAGCGTTTGTCCGAGGACATCTCCATGGTCATGTGGCCGGCATGACTAGATGCCAAAGGCGCACGGAATGCTTTTACCTTCCCACCGTAGTGGTGCCTATTTTTCTACTTGCATTTTTACGTGCTTTCAAACTGCTAGGTTGGCAGAAGCTGGGACGAGTTACAGGCGCTCACTCTGTTACACAGCACTTGGGATTCGACCCGCCAAACTGCCGATCTTCTTAAAAATAAAGTAATAGGTATGGTGTAAAGAAGTGGACATGGCAAAAGAAAACAAAAATTAAAAATGAGCAGGTTGAATTGATTGGATTGAATACAATCCAATGAAAGACTAGTACAAAAGACATTAAGATGGTTTGGTCTCATAGACAGAATGAATGAAGGTCAAATTGCAAAGCAAATATATGGATAAGTGGGTTGGAAGCAAATAGAAGATGAGAATGAAGTGGTTCTTTGAAATTGATGAGGTTGTCAAAAAGAAAGTGAGAGACTTAAAGACCAAACAGCATGTATGAAGTGAATATTGGCATGATGGAAGTAAGTGGCTTTCAAGAATAGAAAAATATGGACAAGTATAGTGAATGGTTCAGCTGTAAGCTAAATTTAGTTATACTTTTTCTTGTCTCATACCTTAATTTCTTCAGTTCACTATTATTTACTCCTGTTCTGCATTTTGCTAATCATTACACATTTTGCAAAGGAATAGAGATGTAGATATTTGTCAGTTTGACATTTGCTCAGCTGTTATTGCTGATATATTTTACCATAAATAATATATAGAGGTATAAGGTTCATGCAGTTACAAAGGAATTAACTGATATAGTGGGTGTAATACAGGTTAACAAGCTTTAACTTTAATTTACAAATGAATAAAACTATCTATATACTATAAACTTTTTCTACATCTCTACCATTGATTTAAATGTTTTATTTCAAGATACTTGCTTTTACCATTCAAGCATCACTGCTTACATCTAGTTTCAGACTTAACCATTGGACAAGAGAGGGAGAAATGGAATGCATTCAAATAATGTAAATATTCCTTACCTTTCTTTAATTTTGCTTATATTCATGTAGGTGCATTAAAATTCATCCACAAATTTATTATTCTGGCATTTAGTCATATGGAAAATGTGGTAATTTAATTAAAACAAGTAACATCGGTTGGATATCCCTTAGGATGGAAAATGAGGGAAAATAATCTATTCCATCAGGTTTCCATTTCGAAAATGTATTAATATTAGACCACAAGACCACTGCAAAAAAGAAGAAAGTTCATTTACAATGCCGTAATCTGATGCTGAAACAATTTAAATTGAGGAAGCCAAAATGTGTACTGTTCTGTTTCAGTTTCTTCATCAGGCACTTGTCAAAGTATAATGTAACTTAGGAAACTTTTTTTAAGATTACTTTGAAAAAGGCAAATGTGGCAGTACATTTTATTAAGTATGCTTTAACATTATTTTAACAAAATGCTTTAACATTATTTTTAAAAAATCCAGAATAATATTGAATTAAAGAATGGTTGTAATGATGGAAGGAAAGATCATAGACGTGATTTGTTAGGAATCTTAAGAAATAAGATTTCTTTTCAAGTTAAAATAATGATCTAAAATCATTCTCTATGTGAATGGCTAAACTTCTGTAGTTTCAGAAACTAGAAGAGCATAGTCAAACTACTGCTTGACCAGCTCAGCATAGTTGCTTTCATATACATGTTGAAAAAATGTCAAAAACCAGTGTCAAAAACCTAAATTCATATACTTGGATTATATCCACTTGTGACTTGGCCTTAGCAGAAGGCCAGTGTTGGTTACCTTCTCCAGCTGTTGCAGCATTCCATACTTTGGGATTCTTGGGGGCTGGGATGGGGTAAGATAAGTTTTGTTTCTCTTATTAAGTTGTAAAAAAATACTGAACTCATGCTCCATCTCCATTGGATTCAAGGATTTGTCTAAAAATCTTCCATGTTCAGAAATACTATAAACCCTTTAGTAAAGGAAAGGGTACAAAACATTGGTTCATACTAGGAACATAAAACAAACATCAAGGATTTTTAAGGGAATAAATTTGTGAATTGAGAATGTTTCCATCCATGGTAGGGTAAAAGTATCAAATTTTCTTCACTAGGGTACTTCTTTCTTTAGTCAAAAATAAATACACAAATGCAGACAAACATACACTTTAAATGAAAAAGAATTGCTTCCACTACCACCATCAATCAAACAAACATTTTTCCTCACATTCATACTTTTCCTAATTACCTGCTGAAGTACAAAAGACTGGCCTGTATACCCAGCATAAAGTCCCAGAGCACTTCCAAAATTTTGCTTATTAACAGTTTTTATAATGTTTCAACTTGGATCCAACTTGGTATCCTCTATTTATAAATATAATATACCAAATAATATTTTAAATGACATTTAGACTTATTTATTTATTTATTTATTTATTTATTTATTTATTGATGGGATTTATATCCCGCCCTATCTCCCGAAGGACTCAGGGCGGCTAACAACAAAACATATAATAAGTACAGAAATCAAGATAAAAATAAAATTAAAATCATCTGTGCAATAAATTAAAATTAAAAACTAAAAATAAATTAAAAATTCCAAATATAATTAATTAAAATGCCTGTCAGTCCAGGTCAGCCTGGTGGAAAAGGAGTGTTTTGAGGCCGCGGCGAAAGGATTGGAGATTTTGGGCCATCCGAAGCTCAGGGGGGAGCTGATTCCATAGGACTTGGTATTGTATTTCTTAAAATCAAATTTGCTTAGTTATATAAATTAATTTTTCTCCTAATCCAATTATTTACATGGTGTCGAGCCCCGTGGGACCAACATTCAGTGGGGGGGAAGGTGGAGTTCCACGTCTGCCAGGCGGCTGGCATGGATGTTCATCACCCATATATACCGCCTACATGGAGTGCCCCGACGAATCATCTTGGACCGAGGGGTGCAGTTTACAGCTCAATTCTGAAGGGAGTTTGTTCACTTTATAGGATCCTCCCAGGTCCTCAGTTCAGCATACCATCCGAGTACCAACAGGGCAGCAGAGTGAGTGAACACCATGGTGAAGCGGTATCTGCAATGTTATGTGTCGTATCAGCAATCCAATTGGGTGGACCTGTTGGCATTTGCTGAGGTGGCACATAATAATGCAGTGCACAGCAGCACTGGGTTCTCCCCGTTCAGGGTGGTGTCTGGTCACGACTTCATCCCCATTCCCGAATATGTCCAGGGGGAGCCTCTCCCATGCCAACCCAGATAATTTTATTTATTTATTTTTTATTTTTATTACATTTATATCCCGCCCTTCTCTGAAGACTCAGGGCGGCTTACAAGCTTAGCAGTAGCCTTCATTCTATGTATATGCCTGCTTCTTAGGGCTTTCACACACACCCCAAGCGGCATTATTACAAAGTCAGCTTATTGCCCCCAACAATCTGGGTCCTCATTTTACCTACCTCGGAAGGATGGAAGGCTGAGTCAACCTTGAGCCTGGTGGGATGCGAACCTGCACTAATTGCAGGCAGCTGGTGTTACTTAAGGAGGCATCAGCCCACTGCTCCACCAAGGCTCTGGATGAGACAGGTGGGGGAGGTATGGGAGACAGTGAAGAAAGCCCTAATTAAGGCCACAGAGACGAGTAAAGAAAAGGTGGACAAGAAAAGGAGACCCTTTAAACCCTTCCAGTTGGGGGATTTAGTGTACCTATCCACTAAATATCTGTGGCTTCAAGTACCCTGTAGGAAACTAGGTCCCAAATTCCTAGCACCTTTCAGGGTGACACACGTCATCAACCCTGTGATGGTGCGGCTCCAGCTGCCCAAGTATCTGGGCAAGATACACCCAGTCTTTCACAGCAGCCTGCTGAAGGTGGCTGGGGTATCATCCCATGGACCAGAAGAGGGGGTCCAGGACCCATATAGGACAGTCACTTTGAGGTCCAGGAGTTCCTCGACTCTAGGATATGGAAGGGGAGGTTGCAATATCTAATATTGTGGAAGGGGTATCCCATGACAGAGGCATTGTGGGTGAAGGAAGTGGATGTCCATGCACCTCATTTGGTTCAGGCGTTTCATTGTCAACATCCGGGGAAGCTGGGTGGGGGAAAAGCAGAACCATCCCGTCGGGTGGATCATCATTTATGTGTCACCTCTTGTCTTCCAGGTGGAGCCCTGGTAGGGGAGCTGCCTGTCAAGCCCCGTGGGGCCGACATTCAGTGGGGGGAGGCGGAGTTCCACGTCGGAGCCAAAAGCACTGCCGCCTCCCTTACTGCGACTGTTGCCACTGCCGAGCCCCCTGCATTCCCTACTCACCCTTGGCTGCTGTCAGGTCCTAGTGCAGACGCTGCTGGCTGTCCTGGGTGTCTTGCTTCTTCCATCACCTCCCGGCTGTCTCCGGCGGGTGTGGGTGCACAGTCAGGCCTGCCTGCCAGGTCCACCGCCGACCAACTGATCTGGGAGATGCCGGCAGAGGTGGTGGGGCAGTTGAAGTCTTCGGGTGAGCCTGCCATCAATCAGCTGTTCCAGGGGATGCCAGTGAAGGCAGCATGCCAGCCGGAGCTGGAGACTAAGTCTACACCTTGTCAGCTGGGCCAGGGAGTGTCGGTGGGTGCCGCTGAGATGCAGACAGTGGTGCCGTCATCTTGCATGCCGCTGATAATGGACATGTTAGGCCTTGCCTTGCCTCAGGGGTAGCTCAGCCTGCACTGGCCCTCACAAGGCTGGACTCAGCAGGCCTGGACATCTAGCTGGCCCGAACATTCAGTGTTCTACTCACCTGATTGTCGGTGGACTGTTGGATGTAGGGAGGGATGGGTTGATGGACACACGGGGGAATGGTGCATGGAAGAACGCAGCAAACGGAGCTGAGGGGGAGGGAAGGACTTTAAGGAATTATGAGCAGATGTTGGGTTGGGGGCGGGGCCCTGTCTCTGGCCAGTTATATGAGCGCTGGGAGTGATTAGCTCCCAACGCTGACTTTGTTTTCACTTTGTGTGCATTAGAGCTGAATAAAGCATCTTCTGTTTTGTCACACGTTCCTGTTGAAGATTCGTGTTTGCTTTCATCAAGGACATGTAGCAACACATGGTTAATAATGACTTAATCAGTGTCACATGTCCTTCCACCCAAACCTTCCAATTTCCTCTTTTCTAGTTGACAACAAGAAACTACTGAAACCTAAATCATTTTCATTTTATAACTTTTTCTTCAATAATCCAGTTGAGAAGAACAGCTCTGGTTTAAAATTATTTCACTGGTATGTACATTGTCATTACTCATGCCAGGGTCATTTAGCTTCCTTTTAATTCTTACATTCACTCTTACCTCTAACCCTTGATATAGGAGGACAGTAATAATATAATTTCAATCATCAGGCACAGATACACCCTTCAAACATATATTGAACAACTTAAGAGCTTTTCTATAACCAAACCACATCTACTGTATGTTTTGACATTTTCCAGTTATATTGGTTATACCTGATGTAAAATTTTCACCAATCTTGCCACATTTATTACTTCCATTTCATCATGCTTTTCTTGATCAACAATTTCAGAATTCATTCAATTACAATCCTCAATGTATCCCCATCATCTCATAGAAATCTGTAAAATATTCACTTTAGCTTATTCTCACTTCAGTTTCACAGTCTCACCTCCACCTTCAAAATAATCGTTTTTATTCTTGTTTTAGTTCACTTTGCTAGAGTCTAATGATTTAAACCTTTTCAACAAATTTCTAAATATTATTTAAAAAATAAATCCACAAAGCTACTGTGTAAGTTCTCTGTCTTTTAATATTAACTATTCATTGCTCTTTATGACCACAATATTTTTTCTTAATGTACAATATATTGATTTACTTATTTATTTAAAATATTTATATAGCTGTCCATCTTTCAGCCAATTCTGGGTGACTTCCAGTTAAAGTTTAAAAGGAAAAATGTATAAAAGCATTTTTAAAACCTATAAAACTCTTGCATTTTTTCTTCATTTCTTTCCAGTATTCTATTATATGCATGCTGGAACATAATTGTATCACTCTCTTTCAAATAGCTGTCACATCATGTTGACTTACATTCACTTTTCATTTTTTAGATTAATCTGTCTTTAAATACATATTTAAATACAGCTTGTACTTCATTCTTTCACTCTAGTTCTTTATTTTTCTTTTCTCCCACACATATATATTTTTTCTCAAGCTCCATTCTTAATAGTACTAAAAATGATTGTCTGCTTCACATTTCGAATCTCATACCATCCTGGTATCTCAGTCTCATCAAATAAATCACATTTTCAGATTACTTCTTTTATAGATATTCATGGGGGGGAGCCCAGATATTTTAAACATACACTCAGCAGACAAAAACCATAATAATGTATTCTTGGGATCTTCAAATTACTCAATCATTTTTCCCTGCATTCTTTCATCTCATCTCCACCTATCACTTTAAATCACCTAACAGAATGAATTTTCCACATGGAACTTAATAGAACTGCATCTCTCTGGAGGGAAGTGTGTAGTGGGCTACCCCAAGGTTCTGTCTTAGGCCCAGTACTCTTCAACACCTTCATCAATGATTTAGATGAGGGGATAGATGGGGAACTCATCAAATTTGCAGACATCATCAAGCTGGCAGGAATAACCAACACTCCAGAAGATAGGCTTAAGATACAGAAAAATTTTGACAGACTTGAACATTGGATGCTATCTAATAAAATGAAATTCAATGGTGAAAAAAGTAAGGTTTTACATTTAGGTGAGAAATACCAAATTCACAGGTATAAAATAGATGGTATCTGGCTCAATAGTAGTAACTACAAGAAGGGTCTTGGAGCCCTAGTGGACAATCACTTAAATATGAACCAGCTGTGTGCTGCAGCTGTCAAAAAAAAGTCAATGCAGTGCTAGGCTGCATTAAGAGGGATAGTATCAAGATCACATGATAAAATCAAGATCATGTGAAGTGTTATTACTACTTTATAATGCCTTGGTAAGACCATACTTGGAATACTGCATCCAGTTTTGGTCACCACAATGTAAAAAGATGTTGGGACTCTAGAAAGAGTATAGAGAAGAACAGCAAAGATGATTAGGGGACTGAAGGCTAAAACATATGAAGAACAGTTGCAGGAATAGGGCATGTCTAGTTTAATGAAAAGAAGGACTAAGGGTGACATGATAAGAGTGTTCCAGGATTTAAGGGACTGTCACAAAGACGGAGCCAACCTATTCTCCAAAGCACATGAAGGCAGAACAAGAAACAATGAATGGAAACTAATCAATGAGAGAACCAACCTGGAACTAAGGAAAAATTTCCTGATAGAACAATGAATCAGTGGAACACCTTGTTCCAGAAGTTGTGAATGCTCCAGCACTGCAGGTTTTTAAGAAGAGATTAGACAACCATTTGTCTGAAATGTTATACAGTTTCCTGCATGAGAAGGGGGTTGGACTAGAAGACATGCAAGGTCCCTTCCAACTCTTTATTCTATCACATTATTTAGTGTCTTTTACTATTTTTTCAGTATTACTGTTAACTAGAGCATACATTTTGTGGGCATTTCATTGATAACTATATCTAATTTCATTTGCCTACAAATATAATCTTTGGTCCTCAAAATCAGACCCCCTTCATATAAGTATATTACATTTTTAATTACTCTTAGATTCCCACAAAAGACACACACAACATAAAGTATTTAATTTATTTAATTTCATTGCATTATTACATGTTCATTTCCATTCATTTTTCATAAATTTAAAGTCACAATGTTTCATAAGCCATAGTCACCATTGGATGGACCCATAGCTATTATCCTCTGCCACTAATAATTGGCTTGGTTCAATCAGCTTTAGTTGAAGACAAGTCATATGCAGCGTTTTCTCTTAATCACCTTCAACTGATTCAGAAAATTGGCTCAGATTGGATCCTAGGAATAATCAGAAATGTTATTTTTATTTTTTTTTATTAGATTTATAGTCCACCTTTATTTTATACAACTCAAGGTGGCATAAATAATATTCCTGTCTCCTATTATACCCACAATAACAATTCTGTAAAGTGACTACATCTGAGAAACATTCCTTTTCCCAAATCACCCAGTCAACTTTCAAGCCTAAGGGGGACCTAGAAATCATAATCTCCAATGTTTCGACACTTTAATCAGTATACCACACTGACTTATAAGAAACGAGGTTACATTTTTCAGGAGACATTTACCTGGTATTTTCTTTTACATTTTAATGAACATAAAAATTGAGAATACAGAAAACTTTTCAGTATGTATTCATAATTTTATGGGGGCTTTTACATCATTTTCTTCAACCTATATGCAAGCTACTATAGAGGATGCAAAATCGTTGGTAACTTGTTACGGAAGTAGAGAAAAATATATCATTATGAGACCAACTGTCTTGTACAAATGGTTATGAAATATCTCCAATTCTTCGTTAACCAGTGCTTTTTTTGTAAAAGAAAAAGGTGCCGGAACTCACACATGTCATATAACCTGCCTTGGCTACCCTACAAGGTTCCATCCAAAAAAGGTGCCGGAACTCTGTTCTGAGTGTTCTATGACAAAAAAAGCCCTGTCATTAACAAAATAGGATAGAGCATTTTGAAAAGAAGTTCCACATACTGGCTTCTTCATAGCTTTTATTTATTTGCAAAGCAATCATTTCTCTTTTCAGAATGGTCTGTTCTATATTTATTCTTTCCTAAATTCAGGAATCAGGAGTTTCATTTTCGTAATATAATGTTATATAGATAAAGACAAGTAAAGAATGCTTCTCAGTCAAACACTGTGATACAATTCATGAAAAGAAACAAAGCTGAAGAATATGCATGTACAGGAATAAGAGGCAGGATTGTACTGACTAAAGAATGCAAAATATGCAATAAAAATGTAAATATTTCTTTACCACAAGTCAGATATAATTCAGTACATACCTTCTTAGCAGAAGGAAGAATCACAGCTTTTGGAAATTCAGTGTGAGTTTATATATATATATATATTAATTGGCCACTGGGGAGATAAAACCCCTCAACAATAGCTCCTCCTCTGAATAGAGAAAGAAAACCAACAGCTTAGCAAGTTCCCATCAAAGCAAAACAGAATCTGTTTTAAAGTCTGGTATAGCAGATGGTAAACAATAAAGAGAAAACATGATGAAAATTGAAGCAAATCCATATTCATAAGGGATGAAATGAGAGTTCAGAGTTTGAATGCTGAAAATTCCCCCTTTCAGTGAGGTAGTCTTTATGTAAAAAATCTGGGTAGTAAATGCAAAAAAAAAGGTTTTGATAGCTTCAAGGTTAGATCCATAGCCTTCAGCCTTTGAAATTTCCAAGTGACATGACAGAGAAAGTAAAGGAATTATTCAGTCATAAACACTATAAAGAATACAGAATATTACCATTCATTCCCAACAATAACAGTAAGTAAGGCCAATAGTACAATCTAAGTCAGTCTATGTAATGCTAGCCTCATATTGGTCTTGATTGCTGCATATCAATTTAAAGATCAACACAGCAATTATTAATATATAAATGAAGAATTTGGGTCAAAAAATTCACAAGTTGTGCATAATCTGGTATGTCTCTGAGCTAGTCCAAAGGATTCACTGGGGAGGGGGGTATGGAGGACACCCATTGGATCTTACCTAATTGCTACCAATTTCTTTAATGTATTTTCTTTAAATCATTCCTCTTATCAGGTAATAATCAATAGCTTCATACCTGTCTTTGGCTCCACTTACATTTAAAACTGAAATAGAGATCATAGCATTCTATCTAGAGTAAAAAATATGATGATTATACTTTGTTTTGTTTTTGAAATTATATTCTAAAAAGTCAACAAATGGCTATTTAGATGGCCAACCTAGACCCAATTCAAAAGAATAGTTGTCAACAGAGTCACCATGCCTTATAGTCAAGAAAAATACATCATTGTGAGAAATTAATTTTCAAAAATTAATTAATTAAATTAATTAATGGACTTAATTACTGTATACCATTACAAATAGATTTGGCTCTCTCCTTGGAAGCTCTATTAAGATAAATTATAAAAAACTTCTCATAGACTGTTCATGTCAAAGGATTCTTTGTTCTGAAAGGTACCATTGCTGGGAATCAATGTAATCTATGAAGTTCTAATGAAGATATTAGGATTGAATTGTTTATTCAACAATAGCTGAAAATAATATGTTTTCCTAACCAGCCAGCCAAACTTCTTTCTATTGTTTTTCCCATGGATTTCTAAATTTTGATTCAAATGAGATTATTTTTTTTATTTTTGTCAATACTTCAACTACTATATCTTTTCATGTGAACTCATAAACTGTTCATCTCTCCCATATACCATTAAAATAATATGAATTCCCATCCTTAGAGTACCTTCTGTGTTTTTAAAGCAAATATTTATAGACAAAAGTAACAAAAACACTACAAGAAAAAAGAAAGATGAATAGTAATGTGACAAATAAAATTTAACTCTATATTAAATGCCACTTATGCCTTAACTAGTTTCAGTTGGCTTCAACTATCATCAAGAACTCTGGAGCCCCAGTTTCTGTCAATCAGAACAGACATCTGCAGTCCTAAAATGTAGACAGAGTCCTCTGGGACCCTCAAACAGTATTGTGTCTACCACATCAGGAATTGCTTCTGTCTGATAGCTGCAGTTAAAAATAAATATATGTACAAATGAACTCTACTCAATTGCAGTCAGTATGGTAAGTGACTTACTTTGTTTTAATTTAATTAGACTAAGGAAATAACTGATCATGAGACTCTTTTGCATTATTAATTTACTCAGGCTTCTGACTGCTTCTCTTGGGTGAAGTCTAATGTTTAATTAAAGCTTGCAAGTAATATTTCATTAAGCCACATGCTTCAATTCTTACCCACCAGTTGAATGTTTCAGATATTAAGAAAGATTTCCATCCTATTCAAAAATTATTAGAACATGTTGTTACTTCAGAACCATAGTCCATTTGATATACGGCAACCTGTGTCCCAATCAGTTACTTCTCTAAGAAAGCTGCTAAGATAATAGTCCTCCTGGACTTGCTGTTTTCAGTCACTGATGATTAGCGGTGTTCTTGCACTTAACTTGAAACATACTTAAAATGGGAAGCTTAAAAAAATTTACACTATCACTTTACATCTATATTATGTTGAGTGGTATAAATGTTTCTTCGATAGCTTGTTGGCAGAGAGATGGGGGTTATTGTTATTATACCCTTTGTATATTGGGTTTTATTTTTGGTAAGCCAGCAGAAGTCATTGAAAGTGAGTGGGTGGCCTTATCATTTCTTTAAATAAATAAATAAAATTAAAATAAAATGCATTTATAACTCAATGTTCTTGTTTTCCTATATTTCTGTTTTGTGTTGTGTTGTGGATTTTCTTAAACTAGAAGCCTAAGTAAAGGAGGTATGTAATCTGCTCTGAAAATCTTTCCAGTTGAAAAGTGATTATAAACAGTCCATTCCAGTGCTTTTTTTCTAAAAGAAAAAGGTGCCGGAACTCAGAGGTGCTGTCACTGGGAGCGATGCTGGTGTCTTGCTACGGCGTCGCCACCTGTCCTTTGCACCCCCACCCCTGCAGCTCGGAGCCACATGCCACGGGGATTCCCCTCCCCACAGCTGCCGTGGAGATTCCCCTCCCTGCAGTTGCCATGCTGCAGCCCATGCTGAGCCCCCACCCAGAGCTGCTACAAACCCCAACCCAGAGCTGTGTTCCTTGTGGCAGTGGTCTCTGGCGCCAAACAGCCTCATTCCAACCACGTCAGAAAATTTTGTAACAAACATTGGAATTCTCAAGGCCATGTTTTGCATTTCCCAGCAATCTGTTACTGGAAGGAAAAAGCAATCCCTGCTACGTTACTGATCCCAGAGAAGCATTTGCATGTATGCAGGTATCCTTAGGGTGGCATAGTTATGGATGAGAAATATTGGTTGCAAAGTTGGCATTTCTTGATGTAATACAATATGTTTATACTAGGTTAATTATTTAAAGACTGAAGTGCAACATAACTAGATTCCAAATAATCTATTTTTCAAAACACACAATAGTAAACAGTAAACAGTCCAAACAGTAAAAGTAAAGTCCAAAATAAGAATATTTCATTCTTAAGAATTGTTTAATTTAAAGTGGTTTAGTTGTAATAGATGGTTATAGATTCAAAATAGTTTTCAACAGTGTACAAAAGATACTATTTTTTCTAGCATCAGCTAAATTAGACATATTACATTGAGAAAAATTTCTCATTTCTTTCCTGTTACCTTTATTGATTTCATTGCAGAGATGTTAACATAGGAAATAGATCATTTTGTTATCTAATTTTACCTTCCAAAATACAGAAGCAGATGAAAAATGTGAGGTTCTTTCCTGTTGGCTTTTTTGAATTAGCTGTTTTAGATTCTAAACGTTTAGTTCCTAAAGAAGTAACCTTGTAAATAATTTTAATGTCCTCCTCCAGTGCAGGGTGGGCAACCTTGGCTCTTTTATGACTCGTGGACTTCAACTCCCAGAATTCCTGAGCCAGCATGGCTCAGCTTAGAAACCTCTCTCTTTCCCCTCAGCATGGCTGGCTCAGGATTTCTGGGAGTTGAAGTCCACGAGTCTTAAAAAAGAGCCAAGATTGCCTACTCTAAAGCCAATAGAGGGAGCTTTTTTTCCAAAAAAAGGTGCCAGGAGCGTTCTCTTCAGTAAACCCATCATGATTCATCACTTATACAGGAACTTATTCTCTATAAATCCATCTTCTTCTAAATGAAATTCCTCATAATCTAAACTCTATTCTTAACATTGTATTGTACAATTTACTTCTTCTCAACCCATTCTATATCCAGGCCAGAGTTCTGGGGAAAGAAAACACTATTCTGAAAGAAGGATGCAATCATTGGCTTTTATATGAAAAGGCACAAAACGCTACAGAAGCAATTTTCTGTGAGCACATCCCCCTGAGCTTCTGATTCCAAGTATGAGGAAGGTTGCAAAGAATGCTGCTCAGAAGCTGTATGTATATTCAAAATCTACTTAATGTACACATAGTAATTCCTCATAACATTGTGTGCCTTTTCCCCTAGTACCTCAGTACAAACACATCAGTCTAGTGTATATTCTAAATATTTTTGCTTGCTTTTTGTTTATTATTTATTGCTATTATTTATTCTTCCACAGCAAATGAATGTGCACTTTGACCTCCCTCCTCCAACTTCCCCCATAGCATTCTTCTATCTCATACTGTGGCCTAAGTTGGGTTAAGAAAAAGTGACTCAGTCAGCTTCCAAGGCTACAAGTGGACTTGAACCTTGATTCCCAGGTTCTATACCAGCATCTTAATCACTATTCCTGGAAAAAAATCACTGAAAAAAACCACCTATTGCCACCAACAAGGAGTTTTTTAAATTATCTTTAAATGAGAATATTTTGGCCCCGATTATGGAAATAAGTTCTGCAGAAATTGAAAACTCTAATGCAGTTTGATATCAGAAGATGATTTTTGTACAGACATACACATGCAGAAATACACATAAAACATACAGAGAGAGGAAGAGAGAATGACAGAGAGAGAGAGAAAGAGAATAATCTCCTCCTTTCCTTTGGAAAGTAACTTATATGTTAAATGGAATGTGGCAAGATGTTATGTTATGTTACATTATATTATATTATGAACAAACTGTACACAGTACAAATAATAAAATAATAATAAAAATAACAATCATTATTAATTTAAAATCAAAATAATACATAAATAATTCCTACAGATCTATCCTAGATGTATTTTAAAGGTCTTCCGCAATAACTCTATTTTAATCTGCTTCTGGAAGGCCAACAGAGTCAGGGAAAGTCTAGCCTCCAATGGAAAGTTATTCCATGGGATGGGGAAGAAGCACTTCTTCATAACCTCAATCTCCATGATTTCACAATTCTGAGGAACTATCAACAATGAACAGAATGATTCTTTTGCAATTAACAGAAAAATAAAAACTGGAGAAAGTATATTACAGGAGAAAACTTTACATTTTCCATATACCGTAGATATTAAATTATCTAAGGCTGTTTAAGGGAAGACTGTTTAGAATAATCTATTTGAGACACAGAATACAGCTTGTGGCAATGAAAGTTCATGGGGTTAAAGAGAAAGTAATAAAACACAGTTGTTGTTTGTTCTGAGATACTGAAACATTCCTTGGAAATTCAGTGATATCTTTATTTTTGGAGTGGTATGATGAATTGAAGACAATTCTGCAAAAGCAGAACCATTGATCATGGAAATGATAAAGAAATTGGTGATAAACCCATTCTTTGGAACCTCTCTAAATAAAGAGAAGACAGGAGATCACCCATATGTGCTCTGGACAGCTAAGGTCCATGAAGAGATTGCAAGACAAATGTTTTCTACGTGCTTGAATGCCAGGAGACAACAAGGTTAGCGATCTTTTCAAATACACTAAGTTAATAAACAGCAAAAAGCTATGTAAGATTTTGATGCTGGAAAGTTGTAAGTGGACTAAGAATCCAGATAAAATTGGATTATTGAAATTTTTACAATAAGATTTTGGAATTAATTATAAAGTACACTGATAAATTCTGTTTTGATTTTTATAAGATATAACATAAAGATTTTTATGATTTCAAAAACTACACTAAAGCAGACTGAAGTTTTTAGGAAGAAGAAAGATACACAGGCCTGCAAGACAATAAAAAACATATAACTGTAAAAATACTGAAGGAGACTTTTGAAGAATGTAGATTTACAACTGACAGTCTACAAGACTGATTTTAAGAAGGATGTTTCACTGGAATTATAAAAGTTATTGACTGAGTTTTTACAATTTAAAAGGGATATACAAGTGAAAAATCAAGAGAGTGATCTGGATTTTTTTTCCGTATTGGGTTACAAAAAGGGACCTGTTAAAGTCTTGAAGACCTATGTGTGATAAGACAAAGAAGAAATGAAAAGAACTCAAATCCTATGACACTATTTGAATGAACTAAAAATTAAGGCTGTTAGAAGTAAAATGAAGCAAAATAAAATTGATTTATTTGATCAAGGTTAAAATAAGATACATTCTAACTTCTGTTTACTTTTTATGGATTTTTTGTTGAAGGAATGAAAAGATGATCTGTAAGTCAATATTCTACATCTTATGTTACATAAAAGGCAAAATACACATGTATAAAATAAAATATATGAGATAAGAATTAGTTGATATAATGTTTATGAAGATTTTTAAAAACATATATATTTCTAATAAAGGATAAAAGCAATCAGTTTAATAGCACATGGTGAATATAGTAAAAAATGACCATTCAAAGTAGATATACAAATGTGATTGGCAAAGAAGCACAAATATGATTCATAAACATTCTCTTTTATAAATCTCTCTGCTCATGCAAATCAATAACAAACTAACTTAAAAAGTAGTAAGAATTCAAATTCTCTTTGGAGACTGAACTTTCAATTACATCAAATAATAACTAAAATCTGCAGTGGCTAGATTCTGTGCAGCAGCATTGGGGATTTGCCAGAAACATAAATAATCATTTTAGATCTTTTTCAATATACTTTTATAATTAATTTTATTACATGTTTTATCCAATTTTAGACTATATTCAATGTATTTTTATTGTCAGGTCACTATGATTCAGTTTTTCTGAAGCTAGCTAGTTTTTGATATACTGTCTGTAAAACTAGGCAGACCTTGGTCACCCATTGATTACATCATTAATTGTAATATATTGCTATGTCCTCTTATGATGGTTCTGCTTAGTTTTGTTTTATTTGAATGTTTAATCTATGTGTTGGCCTTTGGCTGTAATAAATTGATTGACTGACTAAAATCTGCATAATTCCTTTTATTATAAATCCTGAGGCCAAAAAATATAATTTGTATGCTTCTAAAACTCAACTAAGGGACGCGGTAGCTCAGTGGGTTAGGACGCTGAGGTTGTCGATCAGAAGGTCGGCAGTTTGGCGGGTCGAATCCCGAGCGCTGCGTAACAGAGTGAGCACCTGTTACTCGTCCCAGCTTCTGCCAACCTAGCAGTTCGAAAGCACGTAAAAATGCAAGTAGAAAAATAGGGACCACTACGGTGGGAAGGTAACAGCATTCCGTGCGCCTTTGGCGTCTAGTCATGCCGGCCACATGACCACGGAGACGTCCTCGGACAAGCGCTGGCTCTTCGGCTTTGAAACGGAGATGAGCACCGGCCCCTAGAGTCGGAAACGACTAGCACGCATGTGCGGGGGAACCTTTACCTTTACCTTTAAAACTCAACTTCCCTTTCCCACAATGTTCTTTCTGAAGCCACTTGAGGATACCATGTTTTAAAATTCCATGAATACCATCATGATTTTGTGGCATTCAATGCCCACTATCCAAAGAACTAGTTGATATTAATTTAAAATATATGTACTTTCAATGCTTTTCTTTTGAAAATAACATCTATCATTTTCTCAACTCCATACAATGAGCCAATGCTTTGGAAACTGTTATTTAATTTTTAAAATAGCTTGTCATGTTCATAAGGGGCTGTTGTTTCAGAAAACCACATGCTCTTAGGCTAATGAAGCTAGTTGCACAATTCTTTGGATCCCACAAAAGTTTTGGAAGATATCCAGAGCATACTCACAAAAACAAATGAATGAAATGATAAGTCTGAAATTTACTTTTATGTCAGATTCCTTAATTATTAACTGAATTGTCAATGTAATTTATGTGTAATTAGAATCTAAAGCCTGTTACAGAACCTAACCTAAATTTCTTTCTAAATCTGTATTAGACAGTACTTTTAATAAATGAGAGTGAATTACTGAGAAAAGAAGTAGACTTTTAATTCAACAAATACTAAAATTAAAATAATTAATAATAGATCCTTAACACAATATTTTTTCCCCAAATGATTTATGTGCATTCTAGTTGTAAACTTTCCAACCAAGTTCTAAAATAAGTCAGTGAGAGTTTTTATGAGGTGAGAAAGGACATACACCCAAGGCTACCTTGTAAGTTCTTAGGAGAAATATTTCCATCATTTCAAGGAAAAATCTATATTGAATTATACATAAACATCTGAATAAATCCTCCTTTAAAAAACCCTATGTATAGTTTAGCATACTTATTATGTTAAAACTGTGCACAAATATATCATTTAAAGAATGGACATTTTTCATAGACTGTCCTAGTATTCCAAAGCAGCTGCTCTCAAATCATAATCCTTGCCTTTAATTGGCCTAAATTTCGTATTTCCAACTGGGATTTACATTTTTCTCATTTTCTTTCTATTTCAACAGTCACTTTTAATCAACAAAATCAACAAGATTTATGGATTCATTTTTCCACTATTACAAATGTTTGAAACTTGAATGTTGCCCTTATCATTTGACTGTGCAATTAATTGTATCATTATTAATTAGCTCCTCAGAACAGTTATGGTCTAAAAAACATTCCAGAATTCTGCAAACTCATCAAACCAGCAGAACATGTTAAATGCTTTATAAATTCACTACAGTACAGAAAAAAGTCAATCATACAAGGAAGATTTTGGGGACATTTTTTCCAGCCCAAAGAGAGGATATCTAAATACATATTTACTAAAGAATATTATCACTATTCAAGAGTTAAAGGACAGTACAAAAAGTGAACACAAGGACATTTTGTTCTATTTCAGTAAACAGAGACATAAACAACATGCCAAACGATAAAAATGGAAACTAGATAATTATGGTTTAGATGTCAGAACTAAAATTGGGGAAAAATTTAATTTTCAGCTCAGTTATCATTGAGGAAATCTCCTGAAGAATAAAACACTACTTTCACAAAGTGGGATGACTAACTGATCATCAGTTCCACTTTCTCACTTTCATCTCTGTGAGCCTGCAGAGAAGAAATGACATCTGTGCCAATCACTGGCTTGAGGGTCTGCCCTGAAAGGACGGCAGTCGGTTAGACAAGTGGTGAAAGACTGCAGCCGGCTATGCAGAGACAAAGCAGTTGGCAAGAGAGAGTAAAAAGAAAGAAACTTGTGCCCATCTGCTGGGAACAACAATGACAGGATAACCGTAACTCTAAAAAGACCTTCCCAATATGGGATGCCTGTGAAGGAAAGAACAACAACAACAAAAAATCCACCTCCAATTACTGCTTGAGTCAGTTTATTAATCTAGAGAAGGACTCCTGGCAGAATGTCTATTCAGTCTTTATCCAATGTATTCTGCCTAATGGGAACCTTATTATGTTTGACACTGCAAGTAATTACCCTATGAAAATTTTTGCATATGAGAGAAACAAATGCTTTAATTTTCTGCAGGTGTCTTGGACACATTCAGTGTGCCAAAGAATGAGGTGTGCATTCTTGTTTTATTGTAGTGATTTCAAATTAGGATGGTTCACGCTTGAGGAAAATGTGTCCATCAGGGAAAGAGCATAGCATATTATTTATCTGACAAAGACACAAAAGCCAAGAAATTGCTTTCACAGAACTCAGTGAAGAAAAAAAAATAAAGTATTAAGAATACTATTAGTTTACAGAGCATTTTAATGTCTTTTTTTTCTTAAAAGGCACTGTTTCAGAATGTTCCTTATTTCATAAGCATCTGTTTCTTGATTATACAGTTCAGTCATTTTCAGGCAAATCATCTCCTATTCAACTAATTATTGATGTTCTTTTTATTAAATATTTGTCTGGCAAAAAGTATATTAGTTCTTAGTTCCAGAAGTGACATATATTCATTGGAAAGAGAAATGATAGTGATTCCAAATCCACTATCTTTGGTATTTTTATTTAAAATATATTTGTTGGGGGGGGTGAGCAGAAGAAAGTACATGTATTCCATAGTGAAGTAACTCTGCAGCTCAAATGTCTGAAACAGATGGTGCAACGGTTTAAGCCTGGCATCCGATAGCAACTAGATTTTACAAGGCTTTCTTGTTCAGTTATTAAAACAAGATGTAAAATAAAGCAAAACTTGTTTCTTGGAAACGGTGCTGTTTCTTGTTTTAGTAATTAGGTTATTTAAATTACCAAGAATATATATCACATTCAAAATTATAACAATGGATATACTTTAGACCAAAATGGGGTGTTTCAATGATTAGAGATGACCAAATTGTAGGTTGAGCAAACTTATTAGGGCTATTTATTTTTCAAAAATTATTCAGAAGGCTTTGAACTCCTGCCATACTCTTTGTAAATGGTGGATAGAACTAAAGAAAATGATAGGCAAGGCCAGAGTCAAATATGATAAACAAAATCACATATATCTTCTTTAAATTTCACTATCCTACTTTCCTTTTGTAAACTGTATTTTATTTGGTGCCACTAACACCAGATTATTCTAGTAGGCTTACAATACACTAAGATACATAAAAACAATATAATTAGAAAGAACAAAAAACAAACTGGAACAAAAAAAATAAGATGACAATGTGAACACATTTGCTACACATCAGCCTGGAGTTTAGCAGCAGCAGGTGCCTAGGATCACTGTGGATCCATCAGCCATACACTGAGAATGGTAGCCAATGTGCTCAAGTGTGATCTGTCCCAGATTCCCTTCTAAACCATCTTCTGTCCAACATTATCTGGATGTGCCTGCCTATCTTCTTAGTTTGTCCACCCCACAGTGACCTTTTGCTCAGAGCATGAAACACATGCTCAAACAAATACCCATTTACTTAATAAGCATTGAAACCTGTCCTAACAACACATTCATCCCATAAATGACTCAACCCACCATTCAGTCATGCCTACCCAAGTACTCAGTGACCTTAAGGCCAAACAACTCAGGTCCAACCTACCATCCCCTGTAAAAGTGGAAAAGACTATCCCTGCCAGGACAAAAGGATAAAGAAGACTGGGTCTTCTGGGTCTCAAGAATGGTCCCCAGACAAGCAGCCCCAAAGAGACAGCTAAGACCTAGGTCCTGATAATGGTCTCCAAGCTATAATTGGAGATCCTAAAGTAATGCAAATGTCCATGCTCCTCAACCCTGGACTGCCAAGCACTGCCCCAACAGCCTCCAGCCCCATTCCAGGACAGAACTCACAAACCTGCTAGCCAAACAGTATAGCCACAACCTCAAAATACACATATCCCAGGGAGGCAGCAAGGCCCCAAGAGTTGCCCCTAGAAACTCATTACTAGTGCCACATCACAGCAGTACAAACAGCCCATGGTTTACCATGTATGTCTTCTAGTAAAGATTGTGATGTTAACATTAGTCTTAGATTTCACAACCATCACGCTGCTTTAGTAGCTGTGGCAAGCTACCAGCTCCAGCCATGCCAATAGCATCAGCCCTACCAGTCCCAGCAAGTTGTGGGCCACCTATAACCTCTGGCCTCCAGAATCCACCATCTTCAAGAAAGGGGAACCAGGAAAGTATCTTCTTGTACAACATTAGAACAGCCAACATGCAAACTCATCAAGAATACCCTTGTGAGAACTGGATTTAAACTAACCATTTTCAGAACAACAGGTGTCATCTATCTCTGCTTCTCAAAAGATACAAGCCTGTTTACATTAAAGAGTGATTTAAAAATAAAAAGAACCTGGACATTCTTACTCCACTTTTCCTATAGATATGTTTCTTATTTAAAAGCAGAGAGCTTGCTGAAATTCTATATTGTTATGTAAAACTACTTAACAAATATTAATAACCAGAATTCTGAGTGATACTCCCAATCTAAGTTGCTACCAGAGAAACAGATGCAGCCCTATCAACAATTTGAATTAAACTGGGAAATTTCCTTCACATGTGGGGACTGATGCACTAATCAAAATTTCTCTTTAACTGAAATAGTTACAGGGATTTATTTCTCTCCAGGCATGGGACTCACTGAATGGAAGTATGCATTGCATCAGGAAGGACTTGTATGTGAAGGATCCTATGAGGCTATATTTGAATGAAATTAACTATGACTTATATTTCAATTTATTCATTATTTAAAGATACAAAATATAAATCCACAAACATCAGATTAAAAAGCAGGGTCTAAATTATCACACATAATGTAAATTGAAAGTATTTCACTATCCTAGCTGTTCAGCTACTTTATTCAAAGAAAGAAAGTATCCCATTAATTACAAAACTTTACAGCACAAATTCACTTTTTTTCCCACAGCTAGCTTTCTCCATGAATTATGTTTCTGCCCTGAAGTTTACACATTCATCATCAGAACATGTATAGTAGCAAGAGTGGTTAATATCTGTATCTCAGCTATAGGACAAAGTCATTACTAAAAGCAAACATGGGTTTGTCAAAAACAGATCATGCCAGACAAATCTTACTGCATTCTTTGAATCAAGTGACAAAATTAGTGGACCAGAGGAATGCTGTGGATATAATTTACTTGGACTTCAGTAAGGTATTTGATAAAGTAGATCACAACCTACTACTTGATAAGATAAAAAAATGTGGGTTAGACAGCATCACCACCAGATGGATTTGTAGCTGACCGGCAGTACTCAGTGTGTGGTCCTCAATGGAACTGCATCTACATGGAAGGAAATGTAGTGGGGTGCCCCAGGGCTCTGTTCTGGGCCCAGTGCTCTTCAACATCTTCATCGATGATTTGGACAAGGGGATAGATGGGGAACTCATCAAATTTGCAGACGACACCAAGCTGACAGGAATAGCCAATACTCCAGAAGATAGGCTTAAGATACAGGAGGATCTGGACAGACTTGAACACTGGGTGCTATCTAACAAAATGAAATTCAATTGTGAAAAAAGTAAGGTTCTACATTTAGGCAGGAAAAACCAATGCATAGGTATAATATAGGTGGTACCTTGCTCAATAGTAGTGACTGTGAGAGGGACCTTGGACAATCACTTAAATTGTCCTATGGACAATCACTTAAATATAAGCCAGCAGTGTGCTGCAGCTGCCAAAAAAGCCAACGCAGTGCTAGGCTGCAACAGAAGGATAGAATCAAAATCACATGAAGTATTAATACCACTTTAAAATGCCTTGGTAAGGCCACACTTGGAATACTTCATCCAGTTTTGATCACCATGATGTTAAAAAGATGTTGAGACTCTAGAAAGAGTACAGTACATATATGGACAGTGTTCAGCAGTGATTCTATTTCAGATGATGTTTTTCCATACAGCTTCAGATCATCCATGTAAAGGAAGTGGGATAGTCTGACAGATGTTTTTGATGTTTGATAGCCATGTCCTTAGTTATTCAGTATTGTTGACAGAGGAAACAGTGCAATAATGAATAATAGTGGTGATAACGAATCTCCTTGAAATATTCCTCTCTTGATATTAACCTCTTCTAGTCTTTCACGATTTACCTGCAACTGTGCCTTCCATGGTGCCATCGATCTTTGCACAAATTTTCTGATGTTTCTACTGACTTCTGTTATTTCTAGGCACTTGATTATCCAGTCATGTGGCAGAGAGTCAAATGCCTTTTTGTAGTCAATCCATGCCACTTTCAGGTTGGTCTTCCTTTTCTTGCAGTTTTCCAAGATCATTTTGTCTATTAGGAGTTGATCTTTTGTTCCTCTGCTATTGGGGTGGTTTCCTTTCTGTTTGGGTAGAAAGAGATTGTTTTCAACCAGATGTTGTTGTACTGCATCAGCTACCACACCAGTTAGCAATTTGAAAGTTGTTGGTAAGCAGGTAATTGGCCTGTAGTTGCCTGGTGTTTCCCCTTTTGCTGGATTTTTCATTATTAGGTAGGTTTTCCCAGTTGTTAGCTACTTTTCAATTTCTCCTCCTTGTAGTATATTGTTGAACTGCTTGGAAATGAGTGGGTATATAACAACCAAAACCCATGCAGTTCATCTTTACCTGGTGCTGTCCAATTTTTGATCTTCCTTGCTCTTTTTCCTACCATTTTTGTTGTTATTACTAGTACTTTCATTTCAATTCTGTTTTATTTGCATCCACCTCTTTTAACCAAGCCGCATCCTTGTTGTGTTTCTTTGGGTTCTCCCATATCTGCTTCCAGAACTGCACTGTTTCTTCCTTGTCAGGTACTGACTGATTCATTGCAGTTTCTCCATTGATGGATTGGTAGAAACATTTCTGATTGGATTGAAATTGGAGGTTCTGCCTATAATTTGCAATTCAAGCTTCATACCTACTGATTTTCCTGGCTATAACTGTTATTTGCTGCTTTATTATTTCCAGTGCTTCCTTGGTCTTCCTTGTTTCTAAGTGGTATTTCTTGGTTAGGTATTCTTTGGCCTTCTTGTTCTTAGGCTTCTTTTCTTTCATATGTTCTAGCTTGCTTGCATGTGATCTTAACTTGCTGATCTTATTTTCTAGTCTAACCTTCCATTTTTGTGGTGCACTGTTTGTTTGCTTTTCTTCTTTGTTGATTTTGCATCCCAGGTATTTAGTACAGCTGTGCTGTACATTACTTGGTTTGTTTCTTGCAGTGAATTGGTGCTTATACTTGATATTGCAGTATTTGCATCTTTTAATGCTTGTGCTAGCTGTTTCTTTGGAACAAGCTTCAATGCAGGCAGCCTTATTCTGTTGTTTTTGTGCTGTTCTAGATGCTCTAGATGTTTCAATCCTTTTATTTCTTTAGCTAGAAGGCTTTGCTCATCCTGAGGAAGAGGTGCCTGGTTTCCAAATGAGAACAGTTGTATATCTCTGCTGGATTCCTTCACTGCCAATTCCCCCTGGCTTGCCTCTACATTCTGAATTACTTCTGGAAAGGCTTTAATTTCTTTGCCCGGGGTAAACATTTGCAGTTCATCCAATTCTGTTTCTGTGAATACTTTATTTCGTATTATAAATCAGGGTTGATCTGCTAGTCTCTGTTCTGTTATTTCTGATTCTGGATTTTGTTCTTTCCAGAACTGGTGCATTCGTTTTAAATATCCTCTTCTTGATGGACTTGATCTGTAATAACAGATCATTCTTTGTTTTCAATTGCTGTATATTTGTGTCAGGTAAACACCTTTTCTTCCAGTAGTTCTGCAGCTGCTGGCCCTGGTTGCTCAGCCAACAGTCCTGAGTCCTGTAACCCATTTTTCACCAGATATCCAGGAACTTCAACATCTAGCGCAGACCTTGTTAACCAAGGCAACATCTGAGCCAGTATGGCATTCTGAAATTTACGTCTCACCATATTTTTTATGGGAGAGATACTTTTTGTCTGACTCCTCTGATGAGACCTGCCCAGTATGGTTGAACCTCTAGCATACCTCTCATCTTCCTCAGAGTACAGAAGCCTTACAATCACATCAAGGTAGTGCCTCACTGGGGGTTGTTGTTGTTTTTGTTGTTGTTGTTATTGTTGTTGTTGTTGTTGTTATCATTAGTAGTAGTAGTAGTAGTAGTAGTAGTAGTAGTAGTAGTGAAGGTTTGTTCTCTGAGTTGGTGGGTTGGTTTCCAAACATTTCATTACCAGGCTAGGTAACATCTTCAGTGAAATTTAGGGGATGTCAGTGTTCTGTTTATAAGGGCTTCAGGTATGGGTGTGTCAAGTGAGGGTCTTGTGATGGGTCAGGTATGAGTCATCAGTGAAAAACTTGTGATGGGTTGAAGCTCAGTGCTCTCTCTGGTTGGCTGTGTGGTTGATTTAGATTCTGAGAGGTTCATAGGCTGGTTGTAGGTCAATGTATCTGTTGATGGAATTGCTTGTGGAGTGACAGGCTTCAATGAAGTCATGAGTGTGGCAGGTGGTAGTGTGGCTGATGATTTTAGTTTTGCTCCAATCAAACTGGTGTTGTTTGGTGTCAGTCCGGGTAGAGATTAAAGATTTAGGATTGTGGCATTTGACTGCCAGCCAGTGTTTGTGGATCCTGGTTTTTAATTGATGTGATGTTTGTTCCACATAGAACTGTTTGCAATTGTTACAATTGATTTTGTAGATTATATTGTTTCTTTCATCCTTCTGTATCTTTTCTTTGGTTCTGGATAATTCCTGGTGGAGTGTGGCTAATGGTTTGTGGTATAAAGCAGGGCTTTTCAACTGGTGGTATGCATACCGCCACTGGTACTTTGGCATGTGGCAGGTGGTACATGACTGTCCTACAGAGGTTTAGCAGGGGAGGGGAATGAGCCAAAGTAATCCAAGCCTGAGGGAGAGACAGCTGGAGCTGCAGGACTGTCATGGCTCTGTAGAAGCCCCAGGAACACTGGCAGGACTCAAGCTGATTGGGTCCAGGTGATTGGTGTTTCCGGAAGCAGCACAAAGCTGGAGGTGAACAGGAGAAAAGGGGGGAAGAGGAGAGGATATAAAAGGAGGTGGTTTTGGTGGGAAAGGGAAAAAAAGACAACAAGGAAAGAGAAGGGGACAGAGAAGAAGCTGTGGAGGGAGAGCTCAGCAGACAGGAAGGAAAAAGACAGGGAAGAAGAAACTGTTGCTGGAAGAAAAGGTCCCCTGGTTCGTTTTCTCCAGCCAGGACAATGCAATCAGCACTGATGAAATGAAAAGCTGGGAGACGAGCATGTCAGAAAGGGGGTGGGTTTATTTTGGAAGCCAGTGGGTTCCTGTTCAGCTGGCAGCTTGAATGGATTACCATAAGGATTTTTATACAGTTTTTACAGTGTTTTGTAATGCAGAGGCTCAGTTTGTGTGCTTTGGTACTGGAATATTTTAGTCTGTTTCACAAAGGCTAGCAATGAGTGCAAAGTGTTGGCTTTCATAGTTTTAATTCCTTTAAACAAATGTAATTAGTTTTACCCCCTTATCTTGAGTCTGTCTATGGGTTTTAGCAAGTTTTCTTTGTAGGCAAACAGGCTTAATTTAAGGTTATCACTTTTCACAATTGTGGGGTCCTGTTTGCTACATTGTTTAAACTGAGACATGCTTGAGGCAGCTTAAAGGGGAAAAAATGGAGTTTAGTGTTTATTTATTCTGGGAGGCTTTTGTGAGCCTTTTTTGCTTTGCGCTTGATTCCTGTGTCTTTAAGGGTACAGGGAAGGGACTGTGTGGGGATGCATACTTACTACACTGTGGAAGGAGAGCTCAGAAGGCAGGGAGGAAGAAGAGGAGAGGGAGAGAGGAAGAAGGGCCAACCAGCTAGCTCAGGGATCTACAAACTTAGCAACTTTAAGACTTGTGGACTTCAACTACCAGAATTCCTCGATCAGTCATGATGGCTGAGGAATTCTGGGAGTTGAAGTCCACAAGTCTTAAAAGTGCCAAGTTTGAAAACCCCTAAGCTAGCTGGTAGTGGTGCATATTAATAAACATGGATAAATTCATCATACATTTGTCAGTGCAAAAGGAAAGTGATTCAGCAAAGGAACAGCCACCGAAGAAATTAAAACTGGTACTTTTTGACTTTTTTCTACAGTTGTAACATTTTATTAGATTATAGAATAAAATACAAAAATACAAAAGCAAATAGTATGATACAGTGGGGAGGAAAAAAGTGAGGAGGAGAAGGGAAAAAGTACAGACTTCCTGTTCAATTAACATTGAACCTCAACTTTACTTTTCCATAATATTATAAAATAGCCATTTCTATAACAACAAATGAGTCTAATCAGTAAAACCCAAAATCCCCCCCTTTTTTTTTAGTCATCAAGTTTTTGACACCTTGCTAAGCACTTGTTGTTGTTAGCTGCGAAGTCGTGTCCGGCCCATCGCGACCCTATGGACAACATTCCTCCAGGCCTTCCTGTCCTCTACCATCTTCTGGAGTCCATTTAAGCTCACACCTACTGCTTCAGTGACTCCATCCAGCCACCTCATTCTCTGTCGTCCCCTTCTTCTATTGCCCTCGATCTTTCCCAGCATTAGGCTCTTCTCCAGTGAGTCCTTCCTTCTCATTAGGTGGCCAAAGTATTTGAGTTTTAGCTTCAGGATGTGGCCTTCTAAAGAGCAGTCAGGATTGATCTCCTCTAGGACTGACCGGTTTGATCGCCTTGCAGTCCAAGGGACTCGCAGGAGTCTTCTCCAGCACCATAGTTCAAAGGCCTCAATTCTTTGGCGCTCAGCCTTTCTTATGGTCCAACTTTCACTGCCATACATTGCAACTGGGAAGACCATAGCCTTGACTATACGCACTTTTGTTGACAGGGTGATGTCTCTGCTTTTTAGTGTGCTGCTAAGCACTGGTGGTACTCAAATATTGTCGTGTCCTAAAAGTGGTACAATCTGTGAAAAGGTTGAAAGGGCCTGGTATAAAGTATAGTAGCATTGTGAGTTATTCCCTCACACAGGTACCATGGCAACTTTATACATACTGTAAACTAAAAAGACACTTTTTGATAAAATACAGGGAAGGGGGCAGATCAGGCTCCCATTCCATATATCCAATAATATGTGGGAAATTGTCAGAAGATATTCAATGCAGTATCCTATTATTATTAGCAATTTGTTTTCTATTCCAACAATCAACCTTAACTGAGAACTAGTTTGGATTATCTAGACATTAATGACTGAGGCACATCTCATATGAAATTTTTACTATTGTGATAAATCTGACAGCAGAAGACTTCCTTAACTCTTAAACATTTCCAATTTTGTAAAACTACTAATCTTGTTGCATTGTAAAAAAAATTAGCATTGATCCAGGGCATAACTACATTCCCATTAAGAACTCATATTTTTCATTCCTTTTATTGGGGCACGGACAAGAAAGCCTTTTTTCATGCAATATAATAGATAGCATTTGGTGAGTTCATAATCATTCATTGTCCAATGTGATTTTTAAAAAATCAATTTAAAATGAGCAGAATTTATTACAAAACATAGTCAGAGAAGAAATGCTACCAACAGATATTACAATAAAGTAGTTAGAACTACATTATCACAAATGTAAACAGTGAAAAAAATCTTTTCAATATGAGATTATATTCTGGGATTGATTGCAGTTGTGTGAAGCTATATCTGGTGAGGGCTGGATATTATGCTCCAAGTGATAATAAAAATACAGGGATGATTTAGAACCAGGGATGATGGAATACCCACATATGATTTAGAGAGAAATGTGCAGTATTATGAAGAAAAGTCATCCAGGGATAGGGCTGGATGGGAAATATTAAGTTAGATGACATGTATGGAAGGCTGGGAATGAAATGACACAATACAGAAAAAGTAATCCAATAATGATTTAGTAGCTCTGTTTCAAAGATTCAAAAATATGGTTTAATTCTATAATTCTATTCATTCATAGACACAACAAAGGAATAAAATAAACATAAAAGCATAAATTAGTCAATTGCTTATGAAAAGAGAAGAGACAATTAGTAAAGATTAATAAAGCCAGATAAGTGGTTCTGAATGTGGAACATTTTTTTTCTTTTCTTTTTTTGACAATGTCAAAAAAGGGTCTTGGGGAAAAATGCAGATGAAAGAAAAGAAAAAAGAGTGAAAGAAGCAAAAGTAAAAGGAAAATGACTGCGGGAAAAGAAAATTAAAGACCAGTACAAAAATTTTAGAATACAAGTGAGTTTTCCAAAATAAAGAATTGAAAGTACATGAAAGCAAACATGATGTGAATTTGCCTAGAACAGAGTGAGAAGAGTCACGTTATAGAATTCCATAGAAATTGACAGGTCTGCCTGGTGTAATGAAAAAGTAAACACATATAAGAGAATGACTACAGCAAAGATATATTACAATATGTGTAAAAAGAAAAAGATGTTTCTAAAAAATGTAGTTGACAATATCACAGAATATTTTTGAATGCAGGACGATGTACATGGATTAAAGTATAAGAATGAGGAAATATGAGGGATATTTGTGGATTGTGAGTACTTTGTATACAGACAAAGTCATGTTTTGGGGTGAGAACATGAATTATTAAAGTGATCAATTGGCATAGCTCTGGAAATCAACATATCAAAGAGCAAGCTTATGCTTCACACAGAGACTGGAGTGAATGATTGCAAGTTATACATTCAAATTGAAAAACTGGAATAAAAGAAATAGAAAAATGAAAGGGGTTAGAGCACGGGTGTCAAGCTTGCCACGTCACGTGATGTGTCACGACATATCTCGACTCTTTTTGCATTGCCAGCAATGGGGTGGGCGCGGCTTTGATATGCTGAAACCGGCCTGCGGGCCGGCAGTTTAACACCCCTGATGGAAGCAGAAGTTGTGGAAGCTATGGTTGCTTGGGTTGATAAGAGCTTTTAAAAGAGAGTGGTAAGAAGTTTAGAGGACAGAAGCAATGGATAATGTAATGGTCTAACGACCTGGTGGAAGCAAGGATAATTTTCAAGTTTAGAAATGTACTAGAGTGGAATAGCAAAAGGTCTGGAAAGAAACTACTTTAAATTTTGTACTATTATTTAGTTTTGTATTGCTATTATAACAATTTATTGACTCTGCAAAATATTGCTTACTCCAGAAAGAAATAATATAGTGTCTGTTTGTGTTTGTGTGTGTGTGTGTGTGTGTGTGTGTTTGGCACAGGCATTCTCACTCTCTCAGATACAACTAAGTATATAACACAAACATAAAGCCATTTCCAAAATTTATTTTAGTTGGACATGTATTGCCCAAATCAAATCCAGCAAAACAGAACCAGACTGATTGAAACCAAAATGTGAACTCTCACCCCCTCCCCTGTGAAGCTAAAAAAAAATGGCATTCCCTTTCTGGACAGCTTGTTAAAATGACATTATAAGAGTTGGGGCTCTTTATGAATACTTACGTCATGAGCAAAAACATGTTTAGACAAGGAGGGAAAAGAATATGTTTAAACCTGCTTGGAAGCTTTAAAATAAGCCTAATTAACATTTTGGACAAACTAAGTGATGTTAATTTGTAATTCTGGCAAGATGCCTCGTAGCTTTTTTTTTTTTTAAGTGCATCATTATTTCTTAAAAGTCTTTTCCATGTGAAATGAAAAAAGAATGCCTTACTGTTGGGACAGTTTTTTAAAAGGATTTAACAAATAAGCTATAGAAACCAATCCCAAGTTGTTTAGAACTTTGAAGGACAAGCATCAAGGGCATTGGTAAAGCATTAAATAAAAGGATAACAGCAATTAACCTCTTTAGATGGGTTTATGCAGTACCGGTAAGTTGTTTTGTCAAAAAATGGATGCACCCTAGACAGGCTGGCTCTGCAGTAGGATCAAGACCAGATGGAGTTTATAAAAAGTGCATAAAACCCTACATGATATGGATAATGTCTGTTCAAGAGCTATTTTCAGTTTAACAGAGATGATGGAACAAGAGGGTATACATAAAAATTAAAGAAAATCTGATTGGAAACAGATGTTAGGAAAACCCATTTTAATGCAAAGAAACATAGCTGTTTTGAATAATCAAGAAAGCAAAATTTTCAGGTAGAAACACTAGTCTCATTCATAAACAACCAAAAGGCAACCTGGGATGTAATGGAGTATGAATGACTAATGTATCTTATTTAGGCAAGGATTCTAAATTTACCATTGCCGTGTAATATGTTCAAAAGTAGATTATAAAGGAATTCATTGGTTGCGATGATTGAATTTTTTTTTTCCCAGTCAGCATTTGTTCAGTCGGATTTAGAGGTTTTTTTTCCTAGTCAATAGCTCCTTTATTCTTGAGTTTTCAAAACTACAGAAATTAAATTAACTCTGTGTGTCATTGCTTTGCCTTTTGTATCATTTTGTTTGTTTCTTAGTTAATTCTCAAGCTGAAGAAAATAGTATATATCAACTGATTCCCTTAGATCAGAGGTGTCAAACTGATGGCTTATATGGGCCAAATGCATCACGCACAGGCCACACCTACCCCAGTTCCACAAAGGCAAAAAAGTCACAATATGTCACGATACGTCATGTGACACGATCAAGTTTGACACCCGTGCCTTAGATGGATGCTTTTTTGAGGAGGAGGGGAAACAACTTCACAAGCTGATTAGATATCAGAAGTTAGGTTTTCTTTCTGCCAAATTTTGTATGCCAATTTAAATTGTAAAACTACAAACCCGGTTTTTCAGTTTAAGTTCACAGACAGCTAGGTACAAAGTTCAGACTAAAGGAAAGTTGCAATTTATGTATATACAGTATGCAGACTTTTAAATATGCTTGCACAATCACAGCAAGACAAAACAATCACAATAACCTTCATATCTATATTTGTTCAGCATAGAACACTGAAGCAAAATGACATTCATAACAGACAAATCAAAAAATGATCTGGACAGAATACCAAATCTCAATGGAGAGTAGAACAGATAGTTTTATTTTCAATGGTTATTCAAAATTCAACAAAACAGAAACAAAAAAAAACCCAGGAAAAGCAACTTAGCTTTCTGAGTTCCTTACTCTTTTACCAGCAGTGGTCATAGTAGGCATCTGCATTTTCTTCTCTGTAACAAAGTGTTGTGTGTCTCTGTCTGAATGTTTTTGCTTATCCTATTATGTTCCATGTATATGAAATGAAATGCACTATATGCACTGGGAAGCACAAAACAATTTTCTATAGAGTCCTAAACCTGATCCATCCCATTTTCAACCCCAACTCTTGCTTTATTAGTTTCTTCCAACATACTAATATTGGTCCCATTCTGTTCAGTTTTCAGGGAGTTCAATTCCTGATGGGCAGACAGAGTTCTGAGCATAATTTATTTTTGAAATTTATTTCCAACATTCTGCTGGGGTGAAAACAATAACAAGTACATTAAAATTAAGCTAGAGGCAGCAAAAATTTGATTTGCACGTATATATGTTAACAAGTATGCTAAAAAAATAACAAGGGATTCTACTTGATGTTGCTGGCTATTTATTTGATAAACTGCTCTTACTTAGAAGAAAGAAGGCTATTGTATCTGCAATAAACCTTTACTTTCTCTTGCTAAACCACTACTCTAAATGAAGGACATGACTAGTGGTGGGATTCAAATATGTGAACAACTGGTTCTCTGTGTGGATGCTGCTTTTGGAAGTCGATTCTGGGCCTGGGCAACAAAAATTAGCTACTGGTTCTGCTGAAGTGGTGTGAACCGACTGAATCCCACCATTGGACATGACCAAATATGACAAGCAGAAGATCTACATGAATCTTTAGCAAGATGCTTTGTATTCCAGAAGAACTTTAAATTTATAATCAATTATAATCAACTATATCTTTGAGACTATTTGGAAATGTCTCTAATGCTGAGAAAAGTAGAAGGAAAGGGAAGAAGAACACAACTAGTAGCAAGATAGATGGGCTGTTACTCACTGGTGAATGCAGCATTGGGCGACTTGAAAGAACAGGTTAGGGATAAATAGTCACAGAGGAAACCTATCTGTTGCTAGAGTCAAAGATGACTTGATGGTACACAATCAATCAATCTGAGGCTAGTTCAAGCTTTTATTTTGCATCATCTCACACCCGAGAAAACAGTGTGCAAACCCACAAGATAAGCAGTCAAACATTGCAAACAAAAAAGAAAGGAAGTTCAGTTACCATGACTCATAAACTAGTAGTCTTGCTATAAATGTTCTTTCTTTTCACCCTTCATCCTCCCCATTTTTAGAAAGTTTATTTGTCTGAATAACAGAAAACAGCACTGGAAAAGAATTCCCAATTCCAGCCAAGTTTTTAAAGTAACTTTAAAAAGTAGATTTCAGATTAGTCATTAGCTCTTATCAATAACTGTAACTATTAGATATCCACATTTATCCAGCGTGACACAATGATGGCATGCATTCTAATATAGACTGAAGAAGAAAAAGGCAATAATAGTTTCTTAAACTATCCAACAAAGTTCATATAGGAAAAAATTATACCTATCATTTGTAACTACTAAAGCCAAACTCTAAACTACAGGAAGTAAAAAAGTCATTTGATAAGTTTCATTCTTATAGGCTTAGAGGTAAGAGGGATGGTATATAAATTTAATAAATACATTTTAGAAAACTGTTTTAGTAATACCTATATTCCATGTCATGAACCATATGCTGCAGAAGAGTAATAACACAAATGAGACTGAAGTCTACTGTGTGGCATGGACTAGCAAGATGACATTCAGGCCACCCATTTAAGAGAAAGAATAAAATCCGTTTATGTGTGTAAAAAAAAAGATGTTCTTAATTCAACTCTAGTAAGGCAATACTCAATTAGTTTGTACTCTTGATTGTTCCCAGAAAATTTGATATATAGGACAGAGCAACATGTATTTTAAGATGCCTCCAACAAAGTACCATTAATGCAAATCTTTTATAATTTCCATTTTTAATATATAACATTTGTAATGTCAAATATAAATTATGCAAGTTTAGGTTGGCACCAATATTATTTGTATATAGCCAGGAAAAGCACTATTTTTGGCCAAGAAAAGTGAAAAAATAAAATCATAAGCACTCCGGCTCTTCCTATCGTGATTGCAAAATTGTGGTTCTTTTCCATTAAAAAACAGATCATATAATGACTTATGTTTTGTGTATGAAGTACCATATCCAGAATATTTAAGATGATCAGTGCAATTTAACTCTGCAGAATATTAAGACCATTGATCCATTTATCATATTACTATGGTTAACATACTATTCATCAATATGCATGATGCAAATTTGAAACTGTAATATAGTCTAAGTTTAAATCATTCGTGCAGAACCAATATTTTATTCAATCAGTTCACAGTTTGGTCTTGGGCAATCTGAGACTGAGGTATATGAACTCAAAAATTCTAAAATATTATGATTTTCAAAATAGATGACATTCTGTGGGATACAGATTCCATCTATTATGAATAGTTGATAAATAATATTTATTAGTTACAAACATGCTGAAGAGGCCTTCATCCTGCAGTGGATAGATAATGGCTAAAATGATGATATATAATATTTATAATTTATATATATAAGCTACTAATATAAAAAGCATAATAAATATACTAAAAACCTAGAATAACAAATCCTAAGTGAACAGAGAATAAAATATCCCCCCAAACTATGTAGCCATCTAGACAAGTCTCCTTTAGTTATTTCTTCAAGCTGAATGAACATTTAATATCATGCTTTAATCTCAGAAGGATCAGCCTTAGTTACTCTTTGAATAGCAGAATACCAGAGGGCTTCAGGACTGTTGCCCAGTCTAGGAAGTTAAAAATATTGAAGAAAAGAGGAGAACAACCTTTTCATATTTATACTGTCTGAAGAAAAAGTCAAAGGAAATGGAAAAACACTTCCACAATACAACTATGAAAACTGTATATTTGCTATCTCCAGCTAAAAGATGCTTTCATCTCTATCAAACTCTGAAATAGGAATCATAGATTAAACAGTTGGGCAGTCTTGCGCAAAATATTCCTCTTTTATATGCCAAGCTGGTTTTGGCTGATGGTATCTGAGGTATAAAAGATCTGAAAGGCAGCAAGATCCCTCTTTCTGGGTTAAGCAAATGGACTCTATGAAGAAAATAAAAGCAGGAAGCAAAAGGCAGAGCCGAGTATAGGGAAAGGGATGAAGTATTCTTGTTTCTTTCCTCCACTCCAGCCATCATCAAAAGGATTATTCTCATGAGGCAGGTAAAAATAAAACCCAGGAAGGAGAAGGAGTACTCCTTCCTTTCCCCCCTCCCCTCCAGCTAGTAAGAAAACTGCCACCTGTTTTTTGCCTTTGATGAAAAAAAATAGGGCAAGGCCCATGCATAACACTTGACAGATGTATCCATATGTATGTATTATCAGCAATGATGTATGCAGCTATTAGAACTAAAGTGACACCATAGTGAGAAAAACTGAGGAGAGAAAGTGACTGAGAATAAACCCAGAGAGCGTTGTATATATGGACAGGGGCAAACAAATTGATACCAGCTGAAAGCAGACAACCCAAAATGGCAGCCAACAGGAATTAAAGTAACTACCCAGCAGTAAGTCTTACTTAACCAAGTAAATGATCATGAAAGGAAATGGAGGATGAGGTAACATGTAATGAACAGCTGCTGGCATAAAATAAAAGTTCATATTAAGGACTTATCAGAAGACACCACCCATGTACATCATCATATAGGAAGCTTGTATTTTCCAACTTTCTTTGTGTTCTTTGACTACTAGTAGTGAAGCTTAGCTAGTATGAATGTGCAAGCTTGGGTAATTTAAACAAATGTAATCAAGAAAGTGAATAACAGAAACAATGCTTCAACAGAAAGAGGAATGGATTATAATATTGTTGCTTAATTCTGCTGCACACTCAGCAATTCAGGAACTTGTACAACTACCTTAGGTACAATGCATTGCTAAAATGTCCAACTTCATGTCTGACGATTAAAATAAACAAAACCTCTAGTTAGTATCATGTAGTGTCTGGAATTCCTCTTGGAAGTGTTCCTGACACAATATTTCATGGAACATCTTTTGTTGATTCAGACTGTGAAATATCAAACCAGATGTAAAAAAAAATCAGTTGGAGGCGTCAAGAGAAGGAAGGAGACAACTTTCATTAACAAAGATTACAACAATGAAAGTGCAGTTTCATATTCATTGAACAGATTGTGCTTCAATATATTTCCTATTTTAGAACTTGCATTATTTCATTCTTTCTTTTGTACTGTAGCTATTTTCTGAAATGTATTAGAAAGTTGAAACATTAGTTGACAACAAATAGTATAACTGTAATCTCAGCATGACTTGTTGCAAAATGTTAAGCAGCTAATATACCAAGTTGTGTACATAAAGGTATCTCTCCAAGAGATACTGTGTTTCCCCGAAAATAAGAGCCAAATGGAATATAAGCCTTAGCATAATTTTTCAGGACACTTGTAATTTAAGCCCCATCCCAAAAATTAACTTCTGTTAAGATCATCACCCAGACAGACACATTTAGTACTGTATTTCCCTGAAAATAAGCCCTAAGGTGTCCTTTGGAGCAAAAACTAATATAAGGCCCGTCTTATTTTAGGGGAAGCATGGTGCTAGAAGAGGCAACAAACCTGTCCCACAACCCCACATTCACTTCCATTGTTTCATTGCTTTAAATTCATTGCATTACAATACAGAATTCTGGCTTAATACTTGAATTACAATAATTTCCTTTGCCCAGGAAAGTACTGTGGGTTTGAGGGAAATGTAAAGTGGAAGAAAGTGGGGAGAGAGAGAGAAAGAGAGAGAGAAAGAGAAAGAGAGAGAGAGAGAGATCAATAGAAATCCAGTTTATCCTATTGTCTGTAGGAGGAGGGCAGTACTGGATGTTTCCATTGTTGTTCTATGATATTTGTTTAGAATCCATATACCTGTGTGCTTAGCTTACCCAACAAATTCAATTAAAAGTTCTCATTTGAGACACAAATTATATGGGTCAAATTATCATATTTTAGATGCATTATGCAAAGATCAAACTCTCTAGAGTAGTCTATATTGCTGGGAATTTGGAAGGAAAAATAAGAGAACTAGCAGCAGGTAAATGGTCTCTAATTTCAGTGATGATGGCTCCACTCTCAGAATACCTGAAGTACAAAGACAGGGACAGATCATTCTGCAGAGTCTATCTACATGGTCACTAATAGTCAACTCTGACTTGAGGCCATCTAATTAATTAAATCAACACTAAAATGTGTGTTGTGAATATCAAAGAAAAATCATTTTGTGTGTGTTTAAGTGGATAGCTAGAGAAAAGGACACGACTGGGCAGAGTTCTAAAATAAAAAAAGACATGTTTGTTCCTTTGTAATAAATAATGGTGTTCAGTTCCCAGGTGAAATATATTTCAGTAGGGCTATCACTGGAGACATACAGATACTGGTAGAGTTTAACTTTTTTTAAATAAAATATTTGAATTGAGAATGTTTTTCTTTGTTCTCCAAAATATTCTAAGGAAGCAAATCTTAACACCATACAATATGTACCTAGCATATGCATGTTTCTAATATATTGTATGTGCCCAGACCTGCTCCCTAATTTCTACTATAGTTCTACTCCTATTTTTCTTTTTAGGGTCAAGGAAATTACTTAATTGCCATTGCAAGGAAATCCTCTCAGGCAAAGAGATTCTGGAAACTGCTTGCTTAATGTTTGGTATACAGTCCTTTGATCTTGTCTTCATCATGGTCAATATTAAAGTCATCTGACTATGTGATATCATGATGTTTTCCCCCTTCAGCACTCTTCTTCCCAGAAGTGTGCTCTCCAATGCTTTTGTGAGTTTTCTCAGTTTTACCCACCGTTCTATAAATCTTTGTAAATGTAAACAGGTCCATTTTATTTTTATCAACATCATTACTTACTCTGGATAGAAACCACCAGAATACAGACCATCTTTAATATTTATTAAAGATGTTGAGTTCATGTTAGCCTTTTTAGGACCTTCAGCTGCAGCCAGCTGTTGTAAGACTTATTTTTCTCCCCAGAATCCTTTTAGATTTTAATGTGTCACCTGAAAGTTTTCAAGGTTTCCTGATAGTTGATCCTAATTTCCTAATATCTTTTTTATAAACACTGTATCCTAGGGAGAAGCTAGACTGCTCTCTGTTTCCAGCAAAGTGTGGTGTTAAGAGAGCATACTTGGGTTAGTTGCTCTTCTCCCAATCCCCATTCCATGATCCACAGAGATGTGAAGAAAAATGAATAGATCACACCAAAGTATGGCTGATTGCTGGCTTGTCACAATGCCAGTTCAGTCCCTTGAAGTTGAATATAATTAGTTTCACTTCTATATATATATATATATTTCCAGCATAACTAGAAATGGTAACATAAAATGCTAACCAATGTAATCTCCCTGTTTTGATCTTCATTGGAAAAGCATAGTGTTCCTTAGAATCAAAGCAATTGGCCTTGAAAATAAACAGATTGACTACGTACTGGTTGAGTTAATTACTATTTTCAAACTACTACAATGATCCTGAAAGAGGATCTAAATGTTAAAACTGTGGGCCTTTACATTTTCTTTGCCTACCTAATGATATATGCAGTATGCCTGTGGTTGAAAGACAATTGGCATCCTGGCTTCCAGCTGAGATTCCCTACCAATGTCAAACTGAAGCAATAAAAATGACCTTTGTAAGTACAGGATTACTAAGGCATTCTTTCCCACTGTAGCTCTGAATAAGAATTAAACATATACCAAAAAAAGTGAACTACTCATTACCAAACCACAATTATTTCTACTCCTAAAACCCAGATGTTATCTTGAGTCATAAGTAACCCAAGTGACTCAAAGAAAATCTCAGATAGTTTGTCTGATATACATAAAAAATTGACCTGCTATACCAACTATAAAGCCAAAGATTAAAGAAACAAAATCTGTAATTATCAAGAACAATTATTTAAACCTGAAGTTCTAATTCTTAATTTCTTTACCACACAAAAAGAACCTTAGAATGGTGAATGTAATTTGCTGTATATAGATCATTTATTCATTATAAACTTTTAATCTTTCTTCAATGAAACAGCCTTATCTTCATTGTGTTGTTGTTGTTAGTTGCGAAGTCGTGTCTGACCCATCGCGACCCTATGGACAACGTTCCTCCAGGCCTTCCTGTCCTCTACCATCTTCTGGAGTCCATTTAAGCTCACGCCTACTGCTTCAGTAACTCCATCCAGCCACCTCATTCTTTGTCGTACCCTTCTTCTATTGCCTTCAATCTTTCCCAGCATTAGGCTCTTCTCCAGTGAGTCCTTCCTTCTCATTAGGTGGCCAAAGTATTTGAGTTTTAGCTTCAGGATCTTGCCTTCTAAAGAGCAGTCAGGGTTGATCTCCTAGGACTGACCGGTTTGATCGCCTTGCAGTCCAAGGGACTCGCAGGAGTCTTCTCCAGCACCAGAGTTCAAAGGCCTCAATTCTTTGGCGCTCAGCCTTTTTTATGGTCCAACTTTCACTGCCATACATTGCAACTGGGAAGACCATCTTCATGTATCAACCATAATATATCCTGATCATTATATGACCTTTAATTTATATAATCTGAAGAGAAACCATATTATATGTATAATAAAATTCAATAAAACTAAATCATGTACATAGTTTAATACAATTTAAGCATAATAAAAATGTAAATTATAATGGGGTTACTCAGAATACATGATTAAAATGACAAAAATTCTTCCATTTCTCAATATTTGGAGATATCCCTGAAATAACTGCAAATTTTCTGGAAAAGAAAATCTGGGGCAGCAACCAGAAACAAATTACCATGTTTACATAGAAAAGCTTCAACATTTCTAGCATTCCATTTGAAAAATGCAAAAAGATATTTTATATTCTAAATATAAATTTAAATTCAGTTTTTCTTCTATATATAATCAGATTTTTTTAAAAAACACTCTAAAATACTGTATGTACTCCATTCTGGATTTGCCATGTTCTGTTTATTTGGTGTGGGGGGTTTTCAGTTATCGCTAATGTAATAAGTGATGTAATTCTAATTTTATTTTTGTTCATCTAGCCAATTGTTTACTATTCTCCTCTGGTTAGTTGTGTCTATCAAAGCAGATATTTTTATATCACCTAAAGGTAAAGGTAAAGGTTCCCCCGCACATGTGTGCTAGTCGTTTCCAACTCTAGGGGCCGGTGCTCATCTCCATTTCAAAGCCAAAAAGCCAGCGTTTGTCCGAGGACGTCTCCGTGGTCATGTGGCTGGCATGACTAGACGCCAAAGGCACACGGAATGCTGTTACCTTCCCACCGGAGTGGTCCCTATTTTTCTACTTGCATTTTTACGTGCTTTCGAACTGCTAGGTTGGCAGAAGCTGGGACGAGTAACAGGCACTCACTCTGTTATGCGGCTCTCGGGATTTGACCCGCCAAACTGCCGACCATCTGATCGACAAGCTCAGCATCCTAACCCACTGAGCCACCGCGTCCCTTATATCACTTATTAGTTGCTTATTTGAGGACCCAGATTGTTGGGGGCAATTAAGCTGACTTTGTAATAATGCCGCTTGGGGGTATGTGTGAAAGCCCTAATAAGCAGGCATATACATAGAATGAAGGCTACTGCTAAGCTTGTAAAGCCGCCCTGAGTCTTCGGAGAAGGGCGGGATATAAATGGAATTAAAATAAAAATAAAATAAAATAAAAATTTCATGAATTAGAATAGTCAAGTGCTGAATTTGATGTTGTCTGCATTTGAAGCATATACTTTTAAAGTCCTAAAGTCTCTTTAATTTACTAAAATTTCAGTCAGCAGTAACCAAACAGTGCAATAATATAGTACAGTGTGGGGCAAAGCACAGAATTATTTTGAGACATAAGTGCCTTGTTCAAAGGCCCATAGGAAGAATGGGTGCAGTTGAAAAAGAATAAAAGAATATAAAGGAGGTAGAATGATTTGGTATATGGGTCAGAGTGTTAATTATCACTAGGTGATTATTAGTTACTAGATTGATTTGGCCCCTTTGCTGTTTTTTATGGTTTGTAGTATGTACTGTACTGTACTGTACTGTATTGTATTGTATTGTATTGTATTGTATTGTATTGTATTGTATTGTATTGTATTGTATTGTATTGTCTTTAAATATTGCAAGCCTCCTAGAGTTGCTATTGGGATATGAGTAGCTATATAAAAGTAAATAAATGAATAAACAAATAAAATTGTACTGAAGAATTAAAGAAGGACCTGAGAGTAATTGAAGATATGGTAAACTCAGTTCAGTGAAGGGAGGAGTTCCATGGGATTGATGTATAGCTGGAGGTTTGAATAACTAACTGGAGTCAAGGAAACTCTTGAGTAGAATCATATAGGTTGAGTCTTATTTCAACACAGCTTAGAAGATTTATTTTAGGACCTTGGAAAGAGAATCTGTCCCCTTTCTGAAATCTGGTAGTAGGGAAGGAGGAAAAAATATGTGGAAAAAAATGAAAGAAGAAAAATAAATTAGAAAAAGGAAGGAATGATGTCAAAAGGCAAGGGAAAATATCACCATAGTATAGTAGCAAAAAATAATAATTGAAAAACAGATAAACTGTTAGGGAGAAACAAATGGGTCATTTATAAGTTAATTGGGTTCACTGAAAAGTTATAAGCCCTGAATCTAGTTCATAGTGAAAGAATTTGAAGCTTATGTGTCTCTGTATCTCTTTTAAAGACTGAAATTACACAAATCATCAGTTGATATTTGATACAAAAATTCAGATGCTGTATAATGCTGAGAATTGTATGGAAACTCCACTCAGTGAAGCCATACTGTAACTATTCTGACTGCTTTAGATTTAAAAATCAATCGTGATTTACATTCATATCTTCACTAAGAATGTCTGTTATCTATTTTTGTAAGAAACACTGGTAGAGTCCTTGAAAATACTTGATAAACATAAACTTTCCCTTTTAATAAAAAATGAACATAAATCAAGGCTGAAAAACCATCTTGCCTGCATTATGAATCCTGCCTTCATTGCACAGTTCTATCAGCTGTTCTATAAATTCAGAACTTGTAAGTAACCTTTTTAATGTATAAGGATCAGCCAAATTTTATCTTCTTGGCTGCTTCAAAAAAGGAGGAAAAAAGAGTTTGCCTGTTTGCAGTTTATCATGTTGGCTGTATCCAACCATTGTGATTTATAAACATTTTGCAGTGACTTTGGAGAGCTAAATACATGTTGCAGATGTTAACAAAAAGATCAATACTTAAGCTCAAGCAGACATTAGCTACCTGGGGAAGTTAGATTTGTAAATACCCATCACCTCTCCCTTAATGGTATTAAGGAAACAGTATAATTCTCTCCTTGTACTCAGCAGACATAGAATTTTCAGAATGAAAAGATCATACTCTTCCTATTCTATTTTGATCATCAATCTGCAGTCTACAGACACTTTGGCTGATTGGCAGAGGGCACCACATAAGAAGCCCAGGGGAGAAAAATTGCAGATGAGGGCCACACAGCTTAAAAATTATTCCAAAGAAATGCTTCATAACTCACACAAATGCAAATGCAGCACTGTTGTACATTCAGTAAAGTACCTTGTCTTTTTTTACAGACCCCCCCATGTGAGGGGTTACATTCATTTTAATAGCAGCAGCATTGTTTAGGCTTGTGTGGAAGCCTCTTAAAAAATTCAGCTATTTAGATGACTAGCAGAGAAATGCTGTCCTCACATAAGATCCAAAGCTTTTTTTCAAAAATATTTTCAAAGAACATACATGCCTGCTACAGATTTTAATTGCCTACACATTCAGATAGCATTTTGCAGTTTTCTGGAAGCAAACTCTCTTTTGAATTGAAAGTACATTGGTATACATTGGTATACTTCACTATAAGAATTATGCAAGAGCAATGCAAAAACAATCAGATCTTGTAACCATGTGGGAACAGTGCAAAAAAACCAGAATGTTTTATTGATCCTGAGTGGATAGAATGTATTTTATTAATAATTAAACACCAATCCTTTGTATATTTTCTATTTGATTTTATTTATTTTTATTTTAATCTAATCTACTATTTCAAGTCTTTTCAAAGACACTGAAATTATTAGGGTTGAGGGCAGTGGTGGGATTCAGCTGGTTCGCACCACTTCAGCAGAACTGGTAGCTAATTTTTTGTTGCCCAGGCCTAGAATGGACTTCCAGAAGCAGCATCCGCACAGAGAACCGGTTGTTCACATATTTGAATCCCATCACTGGTTAAGGGGTAGGGAATTTTGGACACTCCAGGCAAATCGCAAACATGTAATAATAAAAACAGTTCCATTAATAGTTATCTAAATAGCTATTAGCTATTTCTGGGAAATAGTCAAAGTAAAGTAATAAAAGTCTTGATAAATGTATTCCAGGATAATTTCAGGAATAATTACTATAGTTCCCTTCACCCCAAAGAATCATTATTGCTGCTACAGATTTACTTAATATGGCATGAGCTGAAAAAAAATATCTGAAATGTTATTTCTAACAAGCAAAGTTCATTGGTTCATTGTTGAGACCTACCTGTCAAATCTAAATACATTTTGAAACCATCCCAAGTTCACCCTCCCAACTTCAAAGAATTGCATATGTCCCATATGTAGTATGTGAGATGCATGGAGAATAAATTATAAATCTCATACATGGATTTTAGAAAATGAGGGTGGGGTTTTTACAGATACATATATTTGAGCTATATGTCCTCTTTTTAAAAAAGTTTATATTCATAATTTTATATAGAGATTTTATTGTTTTAATATAATAGTAGTGTGTCAAGTTTTAGGGATGTTTAGCTTTTAGCTTTAAATATTTAATCATTTATAAGCTTAGTGTTATTACTGAAATCACTGTGTTTTCTTGATTATATCTTATGCTGGTGTATTACCACAATAATCACTTGATTTAATTTGACTTGACCATGTGAGTTGACATCACTCTTTACTAAATTCTGTCAGATTCCTTGTGTAAGCTATAACACTATCTGTGTTTTTTTCTCACTGTTTTAATAAGTAAATAAGTAAATTTAATAAGAAATAAGTTAGCCAAACAGTAATAATAGCACTCCATTGAAAAATGACACTCTATTTAATGAAATTTTCAAAAATATATTTTTCTAAGAGTCCAGACTTATGGTTAGATAATCCTTAGTTTTGTTGATCCAACAAAGCAACAAAGCTAAACTTCTTCAAAGCTTAGCAAGCATAACAGCTTTAATAGCCCCTCAGCAGTTAGTGTACTGACCTCAGATGTTGGGAAATTATTGAAAACCTGTATTTTGTGGTCATTCTCAGATTTAAAAATTAATACATTGTCTTTTATATTATATTATTTTTAATTGTCACTGAAGGGTTTATTGAAAAAAGGTGGGCTATTTCCCAGCTCAGTTCAGATAAAGAAAGAGCATATTTTCTTTTATCTTATTTGAATGAGGGCATTACACAGAATCCATTATCAGTTCAAAATGTTCATTCAAGGTAATGTGAAAATTAAATGACAATAAACCGGACCCCCATAAAATTAAATGACAATAAACCGGACCCCCATACTATGTTAAGTTTTTCTTCTTTTATTTCCTTTAATGTTTTTTGGAATGTAAATGGATTTGATGGGTAATGATTACAAGTTTTATAAATTATTGTGTATGTGAATATTCTGAGATATTTAGAATAAGTTAGGAACAAGTGATCAAATTATATATATAGCATGATAATTGGGTATAGAATGGAAATGGCATTAGTCAGGATTTTAAATAATCTCTGATGAGCATGGGATCGGTGTTGTGCATCCATCCTTGCGTACTTGATCTTTTGTGGCTTTTGATACAGTCAACACTGGTATGTTTCTGGATTGGCTCAGAATATTGGGGATGGATGGCACTATGTTATGCTGGTTCTCCCCTTTCTCTGGGATTAATTGCAATCAGTTTATGATGTGGGGAGGAGATCCCACTGTCAGCCCTTATTTATTTATTTATTTATTTAAATTTCTATACCGCCCTATTCCTGAAGGACTCAGGGCGGTTTACAGGGCAGCATAAAATACAATATAAAAATAATATAGAATTAAAATACATTAAATTAATTAAGCCCAATTAAAACAACATTTAAAAAAGCTAAAACCCCTTCAGTCCAGGCCTGATAGATCGAAAAACCAGGTTTTCAGGTCCCGAAGAAACGAACGCAGATCGGGGGCGGTCCTAAGTTCCACGGGTAAATCATTCCAGAGGGCAGGCACGCCCACAGAGAACGCTCTTCCCCTAGGAATAACCCACCGGCATTCCCTAACCGGCGGTATCCTGAGAAGGCCCTCCCTGTGGGAGCGCACGGGACAAAGGGAGCTTGATGCTGGCAGCAGGTGTTCCCTCAGATAACCCAGACCCAAGCCATTAAGGGCTTTATAGGTCATCACCAGCACCTTGCTCTCTCCTATTCAACATGTACATGGGGCCATGAAATGAATTCATCCAACCCAATTAATCCACCCCTGATGAATTAAGCAATGTCATGGGTGTCTTATCCTGGTTCTTGCAGGCTGTGAGAGTCTGGATGGGGGAAACAGGCTTCAGCTGAATTCTTGCAAGACTGAATTGCTCTGGATTTGGAGGTCTGCTGGTTATAGGAATAAGCGGTACCGGATCAGGTTGCCCTGCCCCAAACAAAGCTGGTGCGTAATTTGGAGATTCTACCATGGTGAGGCAGTGGCTAGAATATAGTACTACAGGCTACTTCTCCTGATTGTCAGCAGTTCAGCAGTTCAATTCTCACCAGCTCATGGTCAATTCAGTCTTCCATCCTTCCGAGATTGATAAAATGAGGACCCAGATATTTGGGGCAATATGCTGACTCTGTAAACCTTTTAGAGAGGGCTGTAAAAGCATTGAAAAGTGGTATATAAGTCTAAGTGCTATTGCTACTGGACTCAAACATGCTACTCAAAAAGCAGGTGGTAGTCATGGCCTTTGCACAGCTTGATGTTATGTGCCACTTTCCAGTACTCTGGTTTTACCTGTTTCTGGATTGGGGACACTCAACTTATGGTCACCTAATTCCCTGTCACATGACTAAAATTAAAATAAAAGCAAAGAGTTAGGCAAACCATTATAAAGGCCAAACTGCTCTTAGTGTTAGGATTTTTTCTTCTTCTTAATGTTCAACTTAGATCTGCCTTGAAGTAATTTAAATCTATTCTTCTATATCTAATTTAATAGAATGATAGAACGATAGAATGATCTTGGCTTTTTTCTATGCTGCTGGTTTGGGGCGCGGTGGGCGTGGATCAGGCAGAAGGAAAGAAAAAGGAGGAAAAAGGGTTGTTGTTGTTGCTGTTGTCAGAGGGAGACCAGGTGAAGTCAAAGAGGGATTGGAAGTTTTAAGCTGATCCCTTTCTGTGAAGGAGGGGGGAAGGAGAGATTGAGAGAGAGTGAGAAGGTGGAATTTCACTGCTTTCTTTCATAGGGGGGGATATCCCAAGTGGAGGCAAGAGAGAGAGTGAGGAGAGAGAAAGTTGGTGGGGCTGCTAAATTCAGATTTTAACAATAAAGGACAGGGGGAAGGGGTTTGACACCAACGAGACCTGAGACTGCGAGCAACAACAGAAGAGAAGGAGAGGCTGGTCATTGCTACTTTGGAGACTAATGGCCATCTGAACTTTGATTATTGCTACTTGTGCAAGTTTTAGACATTGTGGGGAGTTGCCCTGAGGGACGAGCTGTTACTGCAGAATGCTGACTTCCTTTGTTCATGTTGCTATCACTGCCTGGAACCGGGGTTTTCCACACCCCACTTGTTTCCAAACAGTCACTGGGAAATCATTGACTATTGCTTCTATGACTGCTTGGGGCTGTTAAACACCACCATGTATTGGCTATCAGGGCTAGGGGCTAGTCATCTTTGTTCCTGAAAGCCCCCCTTTTGATGACAAGAGTCTGCTACCTCCTCACTTCACATGAGCTTCTGCTAGAAGAGACACTTTACTAACACCTTGAGAGCGCAGCTGCAGAGCATGACGGAGGAGAGCAGGGCTGGGAAGGCCTGGGCTTTGGCGGCCTCTGAGGGAGTAATGCTACATGTGGGGGCTCATCCAAGATTCTCTGCCTGCCCCCCCTTTAGTAAGGAAGGGTTGGTCTCGTGTAGGCATATGAGCCAAGGGAACAAAATGGACTCTAACATGGCTATCAGGTGGTGCAAAGAGCAGAATAGTGAAGTAAGGACAAGCATAGTAATTGATGTTCCTGGTGATGTTTGGTCAGAGGAGCGAATTTTACAGACATTGAGAGGTTTTGTCCCGGATCAGAGGGTATATGTGATAGATATGAGGGTGGATTGGGATCTCCCCATTTTTATGTACTGCTGGAATGGAAAAAGAGTATTCTGGAGTGCTTTCAGGTTGAAAGTTTGCAACTGACAGAAGATGTCAGAGTAGGGGTGATCTTTCCAACTGCATGGAGCACACCTTTGACCAAACCACTAGGCCAGAAGAAAGAGAAGTGCACTTCCCTACCCACAGGGATAGCAGAAGTAGGGTTCACATAGGTGGGGGGAAGTTTGACTTCCATCCAAAACCTGATGGGGGGTTATTGCATAGGGGCTGGATATAGGAAATTACGTACTTTTTGGGGGATGCAACTGGTGCCGGAAGGGGAAAAGGAGTATGAAGCTTGCATGGAATAGGCAATTCAAGCAGTTGAGGATGGGTTGGGCCTACTTATGAGGGGATGGGCCTGTCGCCCTGGTTAAAAACACAATGAGACCAATGGTCTGTTACAATTGTGGAAATTTGGGGCATTATAAGCGTACATGTACAAAACCGTACAGAAAATTAGGGAAACCAGTGTGGTCGGGAAACTGTCAAGGGCCCCCAATGAGGGAGCTAGCTGGGTGCCCAGTGATATCAGTCAGCCCCAACAAGAGAGGGTTCCCTTGTAAACCCTCATCAAAAATGGGAGTGATGGGAGTACCCCCTTTAGTGAGAAATCTCCATCACCTTGAATTGACAGAAGCTGGAGCCATGGGTCCCCAGCAACAGTCTTTGGAGAATCAGGTGTGGGTCGTTGAACCAAACACTGGGTTTCCCAATACTGGGGCTCCTCAACAGCTGGTAGCCCTTCTCCAATGGTGTCAGTGCAGGTGGAAGGTATTTACACTAAGGCCCTTTTAGATTCTGGTGCGCAAGTCACGTTATTATATAGGGATTTTTATGACAAATATTTTACATATATGCCCATACAGGAACTGGGTGATTTGAAGATCTGTGGTATTGGGACTGAAAAATTTCCATATGATCGATATTTAATTTATTGAGATTTTTATACCGCCCTTCTCCCAAGGGGACTCAGGGCGGTTCACAGGGCATAAATATAAATAACAATACAAACATTAAAAACAATTAAATCAATGCCCAAGTTAAAACCAATAATAAAACAAGCCTATATAAAAAAAAACCCATGTACCCCCATCAGGCCAGACCCGCTAGTTCAAATAAATGGGTCTTCAACCCGCGACGGAAGGATCGGAGGTCTGATGCCATCCGGAGCTCTACCGGCAGTTGGTTCCATAACGCCGGAGCACCCACAGAGAAGGCCCTCCCCCTGGGGGCCACCAGTCGACATTCCTTGACAGGAGGCACCCTGAGGAGGCCCTCTCTGTGGGCGCGCACAGGGCGGAGGGGAGTCGACACCGGCAGCAGGTGGTCCTCGAGGTATCGCGGACCCATGCCATGTAGGGACTTAAAGATCATAACCAAAACCTTGAACCTTACCCGGAAGACAACTGGCAACTATATTTACCCATATAGCTGATGTTTGGGCCTTCTATTTCTGGGTATATGGAGACCTTTGATACTCTGGGCTGTGCTAGGAGTTCCCAGCATGAAATGCAACTGAGGGACAATAACTTTTTATGCTTCCCCTATAGTGGTGGTCCGCAAGGAGAATGGGTCCCTGAGGATGTGTATAGATTACTGCACTCTTAACTGGAGGAGTATCCCTGATCAGTATACAACTCCTCGGATAGAGAATGCCCTGCAGTGTTTGTCAGGGGTGAAGTGGTCTAGTGTGTTGGATTTAAGGAGTGGTTACCATCAGATCCCCATGCATCTGGAGGGTAGGGAGAAAACCACATTTATCTGCCCACTGGGGTTTTACAAATTTAATCAAATGCCCCAGGGGCTGTCAGGGGCTCCAGTGACTTTCCAAAGGCTCATGGAACAGACAGTGGGGGATATGAACCTGATAGAGGTGTTGGTCTATCTAGATCAGGAGTGTCAAACTCAATTTCATTGAGGGCCGCATCAGCATTGCGGTTGCCCTCAGGGGGCCGGGTGGGTATGGCCAGGGTGGGTGTGGCCTACTGGGTGGGCGTGGCTAGAGTGCATATGGCCTACTGGGTGGGCATGGCCAGCTATACATCGTTTGTATCAAGGGTGCCTATGGGTGCCTGGGCAGGAGTGGGACAGATCTGAGGGTCTCTGGCAGAAGGAGGGTCTCTGGGCCAGGGCCAAGGCAGTGGGGGCTGTTCCCTCACTGTTTCCAGGATGGTTTCGCGGGCCACATGAAACCACTTCGCGGGCCAGATCCGGCCCCTGGGCCTTGTGTTTGACATGTCTGATCTAGATGATAACAACATTTGATATAGCAATAGACTATTTTTTTCAGAGTGGTTTTTTTTTCAGGGTGGCTTTGCAATATATTTTGAAAGATGCAGATTCTGAAAACCTACACAATGTTTACTTCTGATTTTGGCTCACTTACAGAGGTTTCACCTTCTCTTTGCTCACTAAATATCCCATTTATAATGTTGTGAGGAAAAGCAGAACAGAAAATACTGGCAGGAAGTAATATAAACAGGTTGCTTATATCCAGTTCTTATGATGGTAAGCTGTGATAATTAAGCCAGTTTAAAAAGTCTATGAATGTATCTCTCACATATATTATACACAATTCCTATGGCCTAATGATTGCAATGCCACTTGGATGGGACATTAAGTACACTCTTAAGGAAACAACTTGGTCTTCCCACTGCAGAGCTGAATTAACTAATAGGTCTTTTCTATATTACATTTGTATTACTGAACAAACTGCATAATATCTTTACATTAATCTTAAAGAGGAAAGGTGCGCTTGAGACTCCTTTGCTACATTGCATTATGCAGATGGAAGCTACAAAGCAGAGCAGATATTTCTGAACACAAGATTCCTATGTCATGATAATCTGTGGAAGTCTGTTTCCTTAGCATGTGGAGTCTATTTGTTTAAATTAATATCTCAGCCAGAATGTATGACACTGTAGCAAGAATATTTGCAGCTGATGGGAGTTGGATAAACACAAATTAATCCTATTGGCTCTCTGCTGATGTTCCTGGAAAGCAACAATACAAAAAACATTTGTTATACTATTTTGGAAACATCAAGGATTGTAAGGGGAAATCATATAGATCATTTGACATTTGTAGTTTAGTTATTAATTGTACACATATGTGCACACATCCATGTACACAGTACACAGAGAGGCTAATTAATAAGATCTTGCCAGATCAGTGGCTTATTATCACTGTTTATGAATACAACCATCAAAAAATTTGGTGTTTATCTAGTTTATTTCTTTCTAATCTACGTCTTTTCAAGGTTTACTGTATAAAATATATGTTAATATCAGTATAATTTCATAAAACCATAAATCATTTTCAATACATTCAAGAGTATCCTACATAAGTTTAACAAGCCAAATCAGAAAAACTTGAAAGAAAAAACATTTTTTTGAAAAATGTTCATTTACAGGATTTTTTTTTCAACTCCAATCAAAATATTGCATGTGACTTCATCCAAGAAAAGTATCCTGTAGACCAGGGGTGTCAAACTGCCAGCCAGCAGTTGCCATGTGTCATGGCAAAACTATGCCCACTCCATTGCCGGAAATGGAAAAAAAGTCACAATACATCACAACACATCATGTGATGTTGCGAGTTTGACACCCCTGCTGTAGACGCAATGGTGTCATCCAGACTGTTTCTTTAAAGAATAGTGAGATACTTCAGTTAGTGGAAGACACAGCTGCTCAAGTCACTGTTAGAAATAAATGCATACTGTAAGTAATACTGTATTAGTTCTATATTATCTGTATTGGGGTTTCTGGTGCTCACATTCATAGCATTTATACATACACACACAGCCACACAAATATAAATCAAATACATTTGATTCTTCCTGTGGATCCCTCTGATCCAGACATTGTGTATTTACATACTTAATCCCATAATGTTTTCCCATTATCTTATGTATCCTACTGCAGGTATTAAATACTTAAACTGCAACACTCCAAAACCTATGATTCACTGTTGAATTTCAATGAAGAAATTTGGGGAAGTATTCTGAAGACCACAAAAATAGGACTTTGTATAGCATGAAGCATGTAGGTTATAGGCTGTCAATAATTATTCTTTTTCTTTCAATCTTTTTTGTTGCTTTGCTTTCCTAGGTTTGCTTCATTCTTAAATATAAGCATCTCTAAATTCCTCTTTCAGACCTAGGGTGGCCATTTGTGAGTACAATTAGTGAAGAAAAACATGACATCACAAGAACTCATATTTTTAGTGAAAAAGAGTCTGATTAAAGTTTTCAGTAAGCTGCAATGTAATTTACAGCATTATAAAACATTTAAATTTGATTATTCAGTCTAAGGGAAAATTCTTATTGAAAACTAGGGCTCATTTTCCAGCTCTCTTGGATCCATTGATAAGTATCTGATAAGTAAAATAGTGAAGAAAGAATTTAAGAGTATATTGAATGTGTCTATTCTAAAGCTCTCTGGAAAATCTATTTGTTTGATCAGAACTGATAACTTCTTGTGAGAGAATAGTTGAATGGTTGTCCATGAGGGAACTCTCATGTCCAATAATTTTTACTTTCCATCAATAGATGGAACACCACTTTTTTAATGCACCCTTGTTTATATAACATGCTTTTTTAAAATGAAACTTTGGAGAGGGTATTCCTTAAACACTGTGGCAAGATATTTAGTGGAAACAAACAGACATTCCCTACAGACTACTGCTCTGCTAAACCTGTTGCCAAATGCGACACATATTTACGTGCAAATTTCTCTCCCATTCCTTATGGAGAACACTAACAGCCACCACAAAAATGCAGGAAAAAGATGCAGCTGTGGCAAACTTAGCACATTTCTGACAGGTTCAGCCAGAGGGAGAATCTTTCCTGGCTTTCTTGGTAAAAGTTATGCCTTTGAACCATGAGGATTTCCTCTTGAATCTTGGCTGAGGAGGTGTGGGGCTAAAATCCAGCCACACCCTCCAGACACGGAACTCTGCTAATTGGTTAAGACCTCTTTAATGTCTGGCCACCATTTGGCAGGCCCAAGAGGCAGCTGCAGCACTCATCTCCATTTATAAGACACTCTTGATTAACACCATATTTTAATACAAGGCCAAATGAAGTTTCAGCAGAGCCAAACATCTGTATTTGTACATTCCTTTGGAGAAATCCTCTCTTTTCAATTGCAGAGTTTGCTCTCATGCTTTTTGGAGAACACATGGTGTAACCTGGATTTTGTTCTTTTCCACAAAAATACTCAACCATGAATGTTAAGATTCATAGCTCCAAATTTTCATTGTTACCTTCCAGCTGTCAGCTCGCTTCCAGCAAACCACTTTCAGTAAAGTAATAACTCCAACAATTGTAGTGGGATTCTCTCTCAACTTTGTCCACAGCCATAAATGCTTCATGAAGCAAAATAAAGCATCATATCTCTATGGCATTATCTTTCTCTATTCTAGCAGACTTTATCTCCATCTCCTCCTTTTTCTATCACAGATCTGCCTGGTATTAACAATCATTTTATTGATTAGTACGGACACTATTAATACTTAAAACAACAACCAGATTTTTTTAAAAAAAATAAGCAAAACAGTTCAACAACACTTAACATAAAAGCATTTGCTACAATAGTACATATCAAAAAGAGTAGAAATACTTTTGTAAGAAGAGCAGCAAAAGTATCAATAAAGAAGTACAGCTACTTAGTGTTAAAAGTTCAAATGAATAAGAATGATTCAGTTTAAGCTGCAGTCTTATGCAAACCTCTTGGCAGTAAGATCTACTTTGAACTCAAGAGGATTTACTTCAAGCACACATTTCCAGTGTCAGAGGCTAAGGGTTCATCCACATAGTCACTTCTAGGTGCTTTCTTCCTATGCTTGTGTTGGCAGAAAAGTATGCTGATATAAATTATTCTGCCCCATGCCTGAGCTTTACTGTGCCTCAGCAATGAAACTGGATTTTGTGCCTCACTGAAATGTGAGACAGTTTCAGAGCAGCCAGTTGGTGGATGGATTCCCTGCCATTCTTTCTCCTCACACTCAGTGTGGCCTATCGTTGAGAAAAATAATCCCTAATTGCTGCCAGAATGTATAGTAGAGTGGAGTTTGGGGAAGCTGGGAACTCACAGAGAAGTCAATCAAAACTTTTGAACTCTGTGTGTGTGTGCGTGCATGTGTGTGTGTGCAGTTGCATTGGAATTAGCTCTTTTGAGATCAACATTCCTTGACAGGGCAGAGTCAGGTGGAAGCCAAAACCCAACTACAACCTTACAGAAAAGCATAGGATAAGGAGAGGGTCATGCAAAAATGTACGGAGTCTTAATTTCTTAATTTCTTGTTGTCTTCCCCCACTGTAGTTTCTTTCTGTTTTCTCTGAGAGAGTTTCAAAAGACTTGTTTTTTTCCCTTGGTTTTATTCAAGGCACTCAATAGCTTTTACCTCCAAGGAAGCTTTCTATTTTTTTAACCAAACCTCCACTGGGACAACAGTAAACATAGCCAAAGGAAAAGGAAAAAGAAAAGTTAGGTCCTCCGAGAATTGAGCTAATTAGTGAGGATAAGCTTAGGAATTTTTTTTTTCTCTATCCCATTTCTCTTCTTTCTTTGCCATAAACAGTTCTTATTATCTGGCTACAACCAGTAACAGCCTTTCCCGGGCCAATTGATTTGTTTATTGATCCATCACCCTCTGCATGCCACTGTTCCCTGTTTGAAAAAATTATCAATTTCCTTTGAGACTGATATTGCTGAGGGATGGGACAGACAGGCTTTGAAGAGAGAGAAATGGTATCTCCTGCTTTTTCACTCTTCTCTCATCGTCTTTCTCCATGTGCGTTACTACCACAGGATTTGTAGCAAGGTTTCTGACTGCCAATACTTCAACCATAGCAACAAAGCAATCCCTCTTCCCCATTCCAGATTAGATTACCTTGGGCAGCCAGGAGCAATTTCACTTACAGTATTTTCTGATTTTCAAAAGAAATCCTGAGGCTTGGAAGCAACATCTTTTTCATTCTAAGCATGCATGTCAGGCTTCTCATAAAGGTCTGTGCAGAACTTGCTGGCTTGTCATCTGCCCTTTTCCCTTTCAAACAGGGAATCACACTGAATGACTGATGGGGAAACAAAGGGTGAGGAGAGAGCATGCAGTGCTGCAATTAATAGGACCAAAACTCTTTTAAGTTGTGTTGCCTCTTTATAGCCACTAAGACAGGGGTGTCAAACTACCGGCCTGCGGGCTGGACACGTCATCGGGAAACCACGCCCACCCTATTGCCGGCAATTGCAAAAAAAACTCTGATATGTTGCGTGATGTCACGTGACGTCGCAAGTTTGAAAACTAAGATGATAAAAGGGCAGTAGAATTAAAGTGCTCAGGAACCTTTTGAAGGAAAGGAAACACACTTAGGCAGCCAATTGGAATTGGATGGATTGCTGCCCCTGACCATGCCATTTCCAAGCTTGTCATCAAGATGAGCTGGACAGCAAATTTTGTATTGAAAACATCACTTTTCACAACAAACTAACTGAGAATGCCTTTAGTTTACATCTGCAGAGAGCTGAGGATGAAGCAGAAAGACCTCAAGAGGACATATTCCTTAAAAATGACTGTTAAGGCCTCCCTGAGCTGTAGTAAACACAAATACTGCAATATCTTGCAGTAATCAGAATAATCACTTAACAATAATGCCAGCACTAGGCACAGAATCAGCTTCAGAATTATCCTCAAACAGTGTTACTTGCTGACACCTATGTATATTTCCTTGCAATGAGATTCATCCTAGTGAACAGAAATCATGCCATTTTAATCTGTCCACAATAATGTAGCATAATGTAGCTCTCAGAGCTTTTGACACAGTCATTCTATTTCTATTTGCGGGTTTCCTGGTACTGCCATGTCCACTAGCCAGACTTTTTTGTCTTTCTTATTGTTAATTGTTAAGTCTGGGGTGTTATATAACAGGTGCGTGTCTGCCTAAAGAGCAAGTTAAGTTCTTCATTTTCTGTGACTTTCTCTATTTTATGGTCCTACCAGTTCTTGCTTGCTGTACTGGCCATGTAATGCTTTGTTTTCCCATCCCTCGTTTCTCTTCTTCATTTAATCTTTCTTGTAGACCAATTTGTTTGATATCCCTGGCCTGAGTTATTGTTGACAGAGGAATCAGTGCAAGGACAAACAGTAGTGGTAATAGTAGGTCTCCTTGGAAGATTCCTCTCTTGATGTTAACCTCTTTCAGTGTATCACCATTGACCAATAGGCTTCTCTTCCATTGGCCATTGATCTTTGTTCAAAGCTTCTGATGTTTCTACTGACTCCTGTTATTTCTAGGCACTTTATTATCCAATCATGTGGCAGATATTCCACAGATATTCTTATCCATATCCTTTAAACAAGCTGTTTTCTTGTTGTATTTCTTTGGGTTATCCCATATCTGCACCCAGAACTGTACTGTTTTTTTCCTTGTCAGGTAGTTACTAATTAATTACAGATGAAATAAGCATAAGTGCACCCAAAGTTGTGGAACTCTGTTCTAGCACATTAAATGACAATGCCACTAAGAAGAAATGTTATGAAATTTATTCTTTATGTTGGGAGGTTGAGGATTGCTATAGTAGTTTATGTTCTTTGTTGTTCTTTGTCGTTTTAATGGTCAAGATTATGGAATAGTTGAATTGTTTATGTTGGGCATTTGTTTAATGTAAAAGAGATAGATAGATAGATAGATAGATAGATAGATAGATAGATAGATAGATAGAATCATTCAGTGAATCAGAAGTGCTGCCATTTAGGAAAGTGACAACATCTGTTTTCTAATATGATTCCTGGTGGGGAAGGGTAGAAAACTGTTTTGAGATAACGAAGAAATAATTAATTACAAAAGAAAAAATAGAAAAAATTAGAATCTGCACGTAATTAGCTGCATTTAAGATGCCAAAACATAGCTTGAGAAACATAATTAATGAATTAGTATGAATTCTTGGCAATTCCTTATAATGCAGCCATAAGGAGGTATTACCATCTGCTTGGAGCGCCTGGTGGGCCACGATCTGTAATGTGATATTTGCCAAGAGTAAAATTGTATTTTTGAGTTAAAGAAAATGAGTCAGATTCTTTTTAATTTCCCTTTTGATTGTGTGAGGCTAATTAAAACAACAGCAAGTTACTTGCATAACTTCATTAATCCATGAGTAAATTACCTTTGCCGTAATGCTGTTGGGGGGGGAAATGCACAGTTATACTAGTTAGGTTCAGTGAGTTCTTCAGACTTATTCATGAACAAGTAAGCATCTACATGTCAACAGTATCATTTGGTAAAGTTTCCCCCGCACATGCATGCTAGTCGTTTCCAACTCTAGGGGCCGGCGCTCATCTCCGTTTCAAAGCCGAAGAGCCAGCGCTTGTCCGAGGACATTTCCGTGGTCATGTGGCCAGCATGACTAGATGACAAAGGCACATGGAACGCTGTTACCTTCCAACCGTAGTGGTCCCTATTTTTCTACTTGCATTTTTACGTGCTTTCGAACTGCTAGGTTGGCAGAAGCTGGGACGAGTAACAGGCACTCACTCTGTTATGCAGCACTTGGGATTCGACCTGCCAAACTGCCGACTTTCTGATCAATGAGCTCAGCATCCTAACCCACTGAGCCACCACGTCCCTTTTACTGGACTATACATTCTCAATAAAAATGCAGTCCAGGGCTGGTTGCAGGTTGAGAAACCTGAACAATATATCATTTTATGAATCCTGTTATATATTGGTAGACTTCCTCAAGCTTACATGACAGCAGTATAAAACAATTGGGATTACCACTGGAATTTCTCAAAAAGTTCCATTTTACTACAAGTCCCTTTTGAAAAAGAAGCATAATGATAGCTTCCTCCAGAGCCCTATCCTCCAAACAAATATGTTGTATATTCCTACCACGACTGATATACTTCTTTAGTCATGAATTACAGGCTATTTTTGCTATCCTACTAGGACTTCAAAATTAGGAAAGACTATGAAGCACTGACAGGCTGTTCTACATGGTTGGCAAGCTATGTTCAGTTTGGCAAGCCAATGTTACTCACTTAGAGCACAAATCCAAGCTTCTGTCATTTTTACCCAGGCTCTTTCCAGATAAAAATTACATTTCACTGTTGCTTTATTGTTATCTTATACTATCCACATATAAATCTTGCATGCTGGCAATCTAGAAAACTTTTTTATTTTCTCTTTTTCTTATAAGATCTTCATGGAGATATGAACACTTGACATTCAAATAAGACCTGGCAAGCATAACTGACTTTTCAAAAGGTAGCATAGCAAAAGCAAAGTTGTTAACATTAGCTGAAGCCAAAGAAAGATATGTTCAAGCAATTCTACTCATTGTGACATAGTCTTAATAGTAAACATTATATCAGGAGGTAAGAGTATAAACTAGGATATAAGACAAGTGCTCCTGATCAGACCAAGGCTAATCCTCATTCAGGAATTTGTTTTTCATAGTGTTCAAATAAGACACTTCTGTGGTACTGACTGACATGGAGACTCATCCTCCTCCTCTTCCTCTTCCTCCTCCTCCTCCTTCATTGATTTCATTTTTGTTGTTGTTAGTTGCAAAGTCATGTCCAACCCATCGTGACCCCATGGACAACATTCCTCCAGGCCTTCCTGTCCTCTACCATCTTCTGGAGTCCATTTAGGCTCATGCCTACTGCTTTAGTGACTCCATCCAGCCACCTCATTCTCTGTCATCCCCTTCTTCTCTTGCCCTCAATCTTTCCCAGCATTAGGCTCTTCTCCAGTGAGTCCTTCCTTCTCATTAAGTGGCCAAAGTATTTGAGTTTCAACTTTAGGATCTGACCTTCTAAAGAGCAGTCAGAGTTGTTCTCCTCTAGGACTGACTGGTTAGATCGCCTTGCAGTCCAAGGGACTCGCAGGAGTCTTCTCCAGCACCATAGTTCGAAGGCTTCAATTCTTTGGCACTCAGCCTTTCTTATGGTCCAACTTTCACAGCCATACATTGCAACTGGGAAGACCATAGCCTTGACTATATGCACTTTTGTTGGCATGGTGATGTCTCTGCTTTTTAGTGTGCTGTCTAGATTTGCCATGGCTTTCCTCCCCAGGAGCAAGTGTCTTTTAATTCCTTGGCTGCAGTCCCCATCTGCGGTGATCTTGGAGCTCAGTAAAATAAAATCTGTCACTACCTCCATTTCTTCCCCATCTATTTGCCAGGAATTAAGAGGGCCAGATGCCATGATCTTGTTTTTTTTAATGTTGAGTTTCAACCCAACTTTTGCACTCTCCTCCTTCACTCACAACAAGAAGCTATTTAGTTCCTCTTCGCTTTCTGCCATTACAGTAGAGTGGTATCATCTGCATTGATTTCATTTAAATTACACTAAGAATTTGCACTCCAAGTTTGCTTGTTTTCTTGCAGACATTTCATTGCCCTAACTGATGATGCACTGATGATGTTACCTAGTTAGGGTAATGAAACATATGCAAGAAAGCAAGAAATCTCAGAGAGGACTCCCCATTTCAACCCGGAGCTACAAATATTCTCCATAATTGGTAATTTGCACTCCTTTTTTTAATTAGGACAGATCTATCCATTTTATGAAAGAAGACTACTTAACTATTAAAACTTAAGTAATATGACCTAAATAATGCTTAATATTTCCTGACTCTCTAGTTTGATAGTCAGTGAAAATGGTAGAAGTAATAAATATATTTAGGTGAAATTCCATGTATATTTACCTTGAACAGATTAACCATTTCAGAAGAATATACTTCAAATAGAAATGCATAGACAGCAACTGACAATCCACCATATAAACTGGTGAAAGTATTTTAAAACAGAAGCAAACAGAATATGGGCTAATATGATTTTAAAAACATACCTTTTTTCCTTTTTATATTGTTTTATTGTATTAACATAGTAATACAAAATAATTAGTACATTTCTGAATACTATACTACAGAAAAAAGTTACAGAGGAGATTACTTTTCATGATTAGTAGCAGCATATGAATGAATTAAACATACATACTGATATGCTGGTTTGACCTGCAGTCATAAATACCACAGATGGTAAAACCTGTTGAACTTGATGCGATTGCTCTCTAAAATATTTTTATCAGTAATTACTATGAAAATGAATATGGCCCATCACTTCTTTGGAAGTATTAATTAAAATTGCACTCTGTATTGATTGAATACTCAATTCTGCTCATTCTCCATGCGTACCTAATCTATGAACAGAAATGGACCCATGCCTCTTACATCCCTGACACTGCCATACTATCATAGCCCTTGATCATTGAATGAAATGCTCTAGAGGCCACTTGGATTATCCCCTCCAATCTGGTAGGAAATTTGAACATTGTTTTATTTATTTTTTCAACTGTTTGTCAGCTTCTTTGGTTGAAGTGGAAATTTCTGACATTGGAAAGAATAACAGGGGACACTGAAGGAGTCAGAGACCAGACTCAAAGTGTCTGAACAGCCAAAGGATTGTCTGTGTTCCTTTTCTGCCAAACCTCATAACTGCCAAAAATTTAAGCACTTGAGTTGGTCTAAATTTATTCCCTCTTATTGCTAGCACCAGAAAAAAAAAAGATTTATTTTAAAGAGCAGTACAGGAGAAGAAAGAAGATCACCAATGTCTTTGTCCTTTGTTCTGCCATTATGTAGCAAGCAGAGCCCTGAAAGCACTAATGATATCAATGATAATAATAATAATAAACCTTTATTGTCAAAGTACAACATGTGTACATTGAGATTAGCTGAGCCTCCCCCCATGCTCAATCCCCCCAACACACAGTGACATCAAACCCTCCATCCTACCACACCATGACCAGTGGAATTGCTGTACACATAAGCAATATTTCAGAGAGAAGCCATGTTCATCTGTTACAAAACCTTGATTCGAACTTTATATTTGTTGAACTTAAGGTTTTGTTTTTTTAAAGAGCAACTGAAATAATTTCAGCATTTCTTACAAAACAAAGATCCTTTTTTTCAGACCAACCTCCAAAACTGTAGATTGCTCGGCTGCAGCTCTAATTATAGTATATGAATTATACATAGAGTGAAAGGATTAATTGATCATATTGTCTGCAAACCAAACTAGTTTAAATTGACTTTAGTTTTCAGCAGTTGTTTTTTTTTAAAAAAAATAATAATTTCTTTCCCTGTAAATAAAAAGTAAATCATTTTTCAAACCATGGAAATATTATTTTTTTTATTGAAAAGTTTTACAATACAATTTTCCATTAAAAACCCCCATCCCCCTCCACCCTCCCCTCCCTACCTCCCCCCTACCTCTTCCCTCCCCCCTTCCCTCCCCCCTTCCCCCCTCCCTCTTCCCTCCCCTCCCTCCCCCCCACCCCCCTCCCCCCCCCCGGACTTCCCAGAGCTAAATACAAGGTATATATATATAAAAGCAATCATAAGCAACCATATACTAACAACCATAAATTCTAAAATCCATCACTCTCTAACTTATATAAGAACAAACAAAACTTAACATTATTAAATATATATAAAAAAAAAATAGGAAAAGAAAAGAAAAAACTCGAAAGAAGACTTATTCGAATGCTAAATAAAACTTCTTAACCCTATACTTATTCTGGATAAACTCAATCCACTTTCTCCATTCCAAAATATAACGTTCTTGCGAGTAATCTTTCAAATAAGCCGATATCTTCGCCATCTCTGCCAGGTCGGAAACCTTTAAAGTCCATTCTTCTATAGTCGGCAGCTCCTCTTTCTTCCAATATTGTCCTATCAAAAGTCTTGCTGCCGTGACTAAATTCAGCATCAACTTGGAGTCCACCACTGTAGCATCAACAATTATTCCCAACAAAAAAAATTGCGGACAAAACTTTATCCTCCTTTTAAAGATCTTCTGTATATTCCACCAAATTTTAATCCAAAAGGCCTTAACCTTTTTACATGTCCACCATATGTGAAAATATGTTGCATCTTCAGCCCCGCACCTCCAACACTTAGGCTGATAATTCGGGTACATACTTGCAAGCTTTTTAGGATCTAGATGCCATCTATAAAACATCTTATAAAAATTCTCTCTTAAATTTTGAGCTTGAGTAAATTTCACATTCCTCACCCAAATCTTCTCCCACATGTCCATTGTAATAACTTCCTGGATATTTTGGGCCCATTTTATCATACAGTCCTTAACAAGCTCTGTTTCTGAATCAATCTCTATCAATGCAAGATATATCCGTTTAATGTGTGCAGGTCCCTGATTTCTAATTTGCTTTATCAGATTTTCATCAATCGTTGCAAATCCAATTTTCTGGTCTTCTTTCCACCTGGCCCGTAACTGAGTATATTGAAACCATGTTTGAACAACCTTCTCTTCTCGCAAGAAGCTATATGATTTCAAGCACCAAACATTCCTTTCCAAACTTAAAATTTCCTTATAGGTAGTCTCATCGTGTTTGAAACCAGCATGTATATTTTCTATTGCGTGTTTTGGAATTGCCCACAATGGTATCTTACAACTTAGCTTATGTCTATACTTCTTCCAAACTCTCAGCAATGCCTGTCTTAAAATATGCGTCCTAAACACAGTACCTACCTTCTTATCATACAACAAATATGCATGCCAGCCAAACAACAAATCATGGCCCTCAAGATTTAATAACCTCGATTGCGTCAAATTGATCCAATCACTTATTCCTACTAATGCAGCAGCTTCATAATATAATTTAAAATTAGGCAATTTAAGGCCACCTCTCTCACGAATATCCTGCATAATCTTAAGTTTAACTCGTGGCTTTTTCCCTGCCCACACAAATTTATTGATACCACGCTGCCATTCCTCCAAATTAGAGTCTTTCTTAAGAATCGGTATCATTTGGAATAAAAATAAAAATTTGGGCAGGACATTCATTTTCACTGCTGCAATCCGTCCCAACAAAGTCAATTGCAATTTTTGCCAACTCTCCAATTCTTTTTGAATTTTCCCCCACAATTTTTCATAATTATTTTTGTATAGCTTTGTATTCGAGGGCGACAAAATTACCCCCAAATATTTAACCCTTTTAACAATCTCAAATCCAGTTAATCCTTCCAAGAAGGCCTTCTGTGAAACTGTCATGTTTCTAGCCAAAATTTTAGTTTTCTGTATGTTTACTTTAAATCCAGAAACCTTCCCATATTGTGTTATTATCTCTATCAGGTCCACAACAGAGTTCTCTGGCTGGGTCACTGTAACAACCAGATCATCTGCAAATGCTCTCAATCTATAGTCCTGGTCTCCAACTTGTATCCCCTTAATTTTTTCCGAATTCCGAATCTTGTTCAATAATATCTCTAAAGTTAATACAAATAACAAGGGCGATAACGGACATCCTTGCCTTGTGCCCTTCTCAATATTACATACTGCCGTCAGACTATTGTTAACTATGATTCGGGCAGTTTGCTTTTGATATAATGCCCTAATCGGCTGTAAGAAATTTTCCCCAAAATCCATTTTATCTAACATTCTCAACAGAAATTGCCAATTCAATTGATCAAAAGCCTTTTCAGCATCTAAAAAGATTAGCGCTGCAGAGATCTGGTTGTGCCTTTCCAAATACTCTAACACATCAACTATATGTCTAACATTATTTTTCATTTGCCTACCACTAATAAACCCCGTTTGATCCCCATGAATCACCTGTTGCAGAACCCTCATCAGTCTATTAGCCAAAACCTTAGCAAATATCTTATAATCTGTATTTAAAAGCGAAATCGGTCTATAATTTTTAACTTGAGTAGCATCCTGATCTTCCTTCGGAATCAATGAGATAAAAGCTGTTCTCCAAGACGGTGGCACCTTTCCCCCCCTCTGGATTGTCTGGAACAGTTCCTTTAACGGTTTTATCATCTCAAATTGTAAATTTTTATAAAAAGCCGCAGACAAGCCATCCGTACCGGGCGCCTTATCAACCTTCAAATCCTTAATTGCTGTAAGGATTTCTTCTTCTGTGATCAGTTGATTAATCCCCTCTCTTTGTGCTTGCGTAAGGACCGGAATATTAGCATTCTCCAAATATTTATCAATGTCTTTTACCTCAATTTCCTCTTTGGTATATAATTTCGAGTAAAAATCCACAAAAGCATCCTTAATAAGATTCTGTTGAAACACGACCCTTCCTTTATATTCAATCTTGTCTATATTAGAGGCCCTTTGTTTCTTCCTCAGTCTATAGGCTAACCATCTGCCTGGTTTATTAGCGTTGCAAAAAGTATTATGCCTAGCAAACCGCAGATTGGTTGCCACTTGGTCTGCCATTAATTTATCAAATTGTCCTCTTAACAACCTAATAGCCTCTTTAATCTTCACGTCCCCTGGATTCAAAATCAAAGCCCTTTCTTTTTCCTTTATTTCATTCTCCAGTTCTTTCCTTCTAGTTTCCACTACACGTCTACGTCTATTATTCATATATATCAACACACCTCTCATATAGGCCTTACTAGCATCCCAAACGATATCCATAGAGGTACCCTTATTCATATTAATCTCAAAAAAATCCTTCATCCGCTGTTTACATTCTTCCACATTTCTCTGATCTCTAAACAAGTTCTCATTTACGCGCCACGAGCGCCTGTCGCTTTTCTCCTTATCAATCTCCAACCAAACTGGACTGTGGTCTGAAATAGTTCTTGCACATATCTTCACTTTTTTAGTTCTCAAAAAGAAATCATTAGTCAACAAAATAAAATCAATCCTTGAGAAAGATTGGTGTCTGTCAGAGTAAAAAGTATAATCCTTCTCCTGCAGGTGCCTCTCCCGCCATATATCTCGCAATTCGAGATCATCCTTCAATTCAAAAAAAGTTTTAGGCAGTCTGGCGTGGCTTGGAATACGCTTAAAAGCTCCAGCTTTATCCAAGTGTACATCCAGAACACCATTCCAATCTCCCATAATAATAAAAGATTTATAATCCAACTGGGTAAGCTTTGTATGAAGTAAGCTAAAAAAATCAACTTGTTGTTGGTTAGGTGCATATAGTCCAACTAGAAGCATCTTTTTACCTTCTAACAGCAGCTCAATCATAACATATCTTCCATGCTTATCTGCTTCAATTAAGTCTGCTGTTAAGGCACTTTTAACATAAACAACTACTCCATTTTTCTTATTCTCTGCAGAGGCAACAAAATGCGTACCCAGTCTCGAGTTCAGTAAATACTTTTGATCCAAAACTCTAATATGCGTTTCTTGCAAGCATATAACATCTATCTTAAATTGCTTTAAATATTGAAAAACTTTCTTCCTCTTCTGCGGTGAATTTAGTCCATTAACATTCCAAGTTAAAAATTTAGTTGCCATGCATATCATCCAGAAGCCCTTGGACCACAGCCTTGATAGGACTAACTTCTTTAGGCCGTGCCCCTCCCACAGCTTGACTGTATGTACGTTGCGAAGAAACTGAAGTCTTTTGCTGATCTTGTTCTATTATTTTCTTTGCTCGTTTTAAAGCAGCACGCGTCACTCTTTGCTCTCTAGGATCATCCAAAGAAGTTGTAACTTGATCTCCTCCCACGCCACTTTCCTCTGTTTCCTCCTCTTGTTGTTCTTCTTCTCCAGATCCTTTTCCAGCTTCCAGGAGCGTTAATGGGGTTGCTTTTTTGTAGAAATCACGCGCTTGCTTCACAGTAATCAACCGGTACTTTTTACCTTCATGCATCACCATCAGCCCCTGAGGAATCTCCCATCTGAACCTTATATCTCTTTGCTTGAGCTCATGCACGAGGAATGTATAATCCTTCCTTCCCCTTAAAATCCTTGGAGGAATTTCTTTTAAAACCAAAACTTCTTGTTCAGCAATCACCACTTTAACATCATAGGCAGCTTGTATAATTTGATCTCTGATCTCTCTTTTTGCAAAATAAACCACCACATCTCTAGGCAACTTCCTCTGTCTGGCAATCCATGAATTCACCCGAAACACTTTATCCATAGCTGCTCTTATTTCAGATGCTGGCAGGTTTAATACTTCTTCAAAAGCCTCAGAGATCAGCTGCTTCAAATCTTCTTTAGTATCCTCTTTTAAGCCTCTGATTCTGACAGCAAACTGCATCTGGTAAAATTGGGCTAAACTTAAGTCCTTCTCCAGTTTGTCTCTTACATTTTCATTCTCTCTTACTTTAACTTCTAATATAGCATTCCTTTGAGCCAAATCATCCATCTTTTCATCTAATTCTTCCACACATTCCGCCACTTTATGCACTGAAGACAAAATGTCTACCTTCATCACGCTGAGCTTCTGTTCCATCCTCTCTTCCATTCTCTCCTCCAGTTTCTCCAATTTCTCCTCCATCTGCGCAAATTTGTCAGCCATTGATTGATTAATTGAATCCAAAAGTTTATCCACAGCATCTCGAAACTCCTTCGCTGTCAGCGCTTCAGAAGGGTGCAACGCCTGTAAAGATGATTGTTGCACTGGCGAGGATCCACCACTCCGAAGAGTTTTAGGGGGAGGTTTCGCCGCCATCTTTTAATCCTCAAATATGACGCACTTTCACTTAGAGTTTAAAAAGTTCAAGTAGTTAGAGAGTATAATAAAATAAGCCTCTTCACCTTTATCTCTTGTATCGCTCTGCCTGCTCCTTTAAATCATAGTCCTTTCTTCAGGCAGGGATGGTTCACAGACGCCTGGCTCTGCTCCAAGAAGTTCAGAGCAGACACGCCGGCCAGCTGGGAGCAACCCAGGCTTCGGGGGAGTTCAATCCTTCAGCCGCCCAAGCTCCGAGCTCAGGCGGCCTCGGAGAACTCAACCCCTACCTGGGGCCTCACCCCCTCCTCTTCTCCCGAGGAGGGGGCTTCAATTTCGCCCGAACAGCTGTTCGGCGCTGTTACGGGCGAAAAAACAAACAGCTGAGCCGCGGGCAGCCCGGGAAGGCTGTCTTCGGCGCCGCGACGCCACCGGAAGCCCCAAACCATGGAAATATTAGAATGCAGCTTCAGGTATAACACTCTGTCTTAAGTTTCACTTAAAAGGCAGTGATGGAAAATAGCTCTCAGTTATGTTGTCCTGTGTTCAGGGTTACCTTTCCCAATGTTAACTTAAGAAAATCCTTTTGCTTGCTGTTTTCCTTAGTCTCACACTGAATTTCATGTCTTTAGGTTTAATTCCATGCAAGGAATTAAATTACAGCACAAGTCAACATCTATTTCTTGGCTCAGTAAAAAGAGTCCCCTCATCCTTCATTTAAACTCATTGTTTTCTATACTGTTTACATTTTTCTAAATAACAGAACTCCACCCTGTTTACTTTGTTTCCCATACAACTTTGCTTAGCCAACAGCATCGTGCTTAAATGAAAATCCTAGTGGGAGGCAGCAGTTGCAACATAAGATCAATTTATGGAAAACAGATACTTTTTCAAGATGTATTAGCCTTAAAGCAAAAATAGAAAAATAACAAGCACTTTTGCTAAATATTTTTTTATTCTTTTTTATTTGTTCAGTGGGCATTATGAACATACCTGTATACCTAGCAGACTGCATAGTTTCTTATATAATTGTCTAAATCTGGTTTTATCTTGGTATCTATTACTGGAGTATGTAAAAGCACCTGCCATAAAATGTTGATGTCTCCAAATATAGATGAGCCATATTTTAAATCTGGGGAGTAGGGAATTTGTAAGGTTCTCATGTTTTTATGTTGGTGTTTCTGGTTCACAATATGGAAAAACAATGTAATAGCATATTTGCCACCAGCATGTCATATGTTGTAATATATAACATCAGCTGAGAGGTGCTTTTGTTCAATATCTTAGAAGGGAAGATTCAACAACTGTGTAAAATGGAACTTTTATATATTCTAACCTGATAACATCCAAAATTTCCACATTCCTGCGAGCAGGGTTATCATGGCAGCTGGATACTGTATTAACAGTTAATTTTATTTTATTCATAAACATTACCAATTGTATTTATAGCACCATGGGTATACATATAGATAATATAAGCATAGTATAAAAAATGAAATCATCTCATTTTCTGCTTGTGCAAATAGATAGGTATTACACTTGGCTCTGGAAGGATGCAGATTGTCAAGGGAAAAGGTCAAGCTAATCAGAAAAATTCACTCCAGAGGGTAGATAACCATCTTCTAAATTTGCTTATTTGTAGTCTCAAATAGCTTAAAGGTGCATACACAGAAGTCCTTAACCTAGAATTTCTTTTCTTATTCTCACTTTTCTGGTGCCATCTAGTGTCCTCAATTTACTAGTAAAAATACTCAAGTTTGTGTGTTATTTCATCTTCTAAAGAGGCAAGGCAGAGCAACATCATGCAACAATATTAACAGTAATAAAAACATCCTCGGGAGGATTTAAAAGTCAAATTCATAAGAATGTTATGGTTTAAACTAGAGCCTCTGGATTAGTATTAAAGAAGGTTGCAAAATAGGCTATTAGGAGAGTTACATGTTCACAACTTAAACCTATCCTCTCTATTTGAATGAAAAATGGCATGAGAATTAGGATGCCGTATGGTGGCACCTAGAGACTCATGTCTTTTTTTATTTTATTTATTTTAGGAATTTTGCTAATACAAAAAAATTCAGCAAGGCAGCATCACTACAAAAATTGAATGTAATTAAAAAGACAACTGAAATATAAATCAAATGGCTGCCTTGTTTTAAAAAAATGTAGAACAGTTGAACAGAAAACAAGCCAGATTTAAAATCACTTCAATGTTTCTAAAACAATTCAGAACAAAAATGTTTCTGGATCTCTTCAGATGACAGTTCCAAAGTAGAAGTGTTCTTGTGAAAAAAAGTCCTCCTAGCAGATACCAAGCCATCATTTTAATCTTCATATATGAAGAAACTGAGAGGGGGACCCATTAAAAACATTGTGCACAACCTCAGATTAAACATACCCAAGCTAATACTGCAGGGGCAGGGAGCCTGTTGTTTTCCAGAAATAAGCCATCTGTCTGCATTTTGGAGTATTTATAAAATGATTGTATAATGAGCATTGTTTGAGATTCTGTCTGTCTCTCTCTCTCTTATTTAAAGTTATTTTCTTTTGTCCATATACATTTATTTCTTTTTAATAACATACATTATGATGATAGAGTATCAGTAAAAAAAGGTAAAGGTAAAGGTTCCCCCGCACATGCGTGCTCGTCGTTTCCAACTCTAGGGGAAATCTCATCTCCGTTTCAAAGCTGAAGAGCCAGCACTTGTCCGAGAATGTCTCCGTGGTCATGTGGCTGGCATGACTAGACGCCAAAGGCGCACAGAATGCTGTTACCTTCCCACCGTAGTGGTCCCTATTTTTCCACTTGCATTTTTCTGTGCTTTCGAACTGCTAGGTTGGCAGAAGAGAGTATCAGTAGAGTATAATAAATAACATAATGGGTGGTGACCAGGAAGAATGAATTTCCCCACTTGAGGTTGGAGTTCTCTGGATTATTTTTGACCAGTTGTTATTTCTCAGTCTTCCTTAATTCTGCATTGTTGTATTTTTTTTCTTAGCTTGTTAATAGATTTAGAAAATAATATAAGATCACTACAATAAACAGAGAATATAATGTAATATATTGTTGTCCTAATACAATACTGGTGATTAAGGAGCAGATATGTAACATGTGATCAACTACTCTGAATAATTTAGGAGTTTAACAGGATCACAGGTTAGTCCCAAAAGTTCTTCATGCTGCATATATAGACTAAAACAAAAAAAAAACATAGTCACATATCACAATATTATCCACTGTGATACGTGACTTTTCAAGCCAGACACTAGGCTCCTTGTACTCTTATCCCAAAATCCAGAGTATTCATCATTTAAGGTTTACAAAAGTTATAATATAGGATAGTAGGATTTTATTGTAAACTTGTTCAAAAATGCAACAAAATTGAAGGAAATATGGTAGAATTGCTCATTTCTAGCATCGCTCTAACTATACATAAAATGGGGTGTATGTTTTTATAAAAGGAAGATTTTAAAAGTTATAGTCACACATTCAGAACTGCTATTTAAGAAGACCATAGATAGTTACCAATATTTCACTGTTGTTTAACATTGACATAATGCGATCTATTAGTACAAATAACAGATAGAGAATTTATAATCCAAAGAATACATAATAACTTGAATTCATTTTTATAGTTCCTCCCATAAAAATTTAGTGCTGTGATTTTCTATCAAGTTTCAAAGTAAACTCAAGGAAAAATGGCAGGTTCAGAACCTAACAGACTTAAAAGATGAAGTTTCTTTCAAGAGATGCTTGACTTTTGATGAATACACCCATACCATTTTCTTAGCAACAGTATGGAATTGGTCTGCTACTGTCTTCTTCAGGATAATTATTTTTTAATACTTGATATATCCTGATGTTTGATTGATTGATTATGGGCCACTGAATCATTTTTGACTCCTAGTGCTGATACAATTTTCTCCATGATGATCTATCCATAATCTGGTCTTTGAGGTTTTCCAAAGCTGCACTCATCATCACTGTACCTGAGACCAAACACCTTGCTGCTAATCTTCTCTTTCCTTCCATCTTACCCAGCATTAGCACCTTCTCCATTCACAAACTAACCAGGTCTCACTCTGCTTGGTTTTTTTTTAGTTCAGCCAAGATCAGTTAGCTACTGTCAGTGTATTGACAGGCTTAATCCACTTGTAAATATAGACTAGACTAGACTAGACTAGACTAGACTAGACTAGACTAGACTAGACTAGACTAGACTAGACTAGACTAGAATAGAATAGAATAGAATAGAATAGAATAGAATAGAATAGAATAGAATAGAATAGAATAGAATAGAATAGAATAGAATAGAATACAAAGTTGGATGGGACCTTGGAGGTCTTCTAGTCCAACCCCCTGCTCAGGCAGGAAACACTATATCATTTCCAAAAAATGGTTGTCAAATCTAGTGTTAGAGCATTCACAACTTCTGGAGGCAGGTTGTTCTACTGATTAATTGTTCTAACTGTCAGGAAATTTCTCCTTAGTTCTAGGTTGCTTCTCTCCTTGATTAGTTTCTATCCATTGCTTCTTGTCCAGCCTTCAGGTGCAGAGTCTCAAAATCTTTTTTACATTGTGGTGACTCAAACTGGGTGCAGTATTCCAAGTGTGGCCTTACCAAGGCATTGTAAAGTGGTATTAATACTTCATATGTTAATGCAGCCTAGAACTATGTTGGCTTTTTGGCAGCTGCAGCACACTGCTGGCTCATATTTAACTGATTGTCCACTAGGACTCCAAGATCCCTCTCACAGTTACTGCTATTATCACCTATACTATACCAGTGCTTTTGGTTTTCTTGCCAAAATGTACTGTAAAACCTTACTTTTTTACCATTGAATTTCATTTTGTTAATGCCCAATGTTCAAGTCTGTCAAGATCCTTCTGTATCTTAAGCCTATCTTCTGGAGTGTTGGCTATTCCTGCCAGCTTGATATTGTCTGCAAATTTGATAAGTTGCCCATCTATCCCCTCATCACTGATGAAGATGTTGAAAAGTACTGGGCCTAAAACAGAGCCTTGGGGTACCCCACTGCATACTTCCCTCCATGTATATGCAGTTCCATTGAGGACTACACAATGAGTATGGTTGGTCAGGCGGTTACAAATCCACCTGGTTGTGATATTGTCTAATCCACATTTTTCTATCTTATCAAATAATAGGTTGTGGTCTACTTTATCAAACTCCTTCCTGAAATCCAAGTAAATTATACCCACAGCATTCCTCTGGTCCATTAATTTTGTCACCTAGTCAAAGAATACAATAAGATTTGTCTGGCATGATCTGTTTTAAACAAACCCATGTTGGCTTTTGTTTATGACTTTGTTTGCCTCTAGCTATTCACTGATTCATTGCTTGATTATCTTTTCCAAAGAAGATGGGAACTACATCAGCTCTTTTCCAGTCCTCTGGTAGTTCCCCAATGCTCCAGGATCTTTGAAAGATATACTTCAGTGAAATCATGTCTGCCAGTTCCTTCAGAATCTTGGGTATAATCCATCTGGTCCTGGAGATTTGAACTTGTCTAGGGTGGACAGGTGCTCACTTACCATTTTCTTGCCCATTTTAACTTGTATTCCTAATCTGTTTTTGATAGGTTGGACTGTTTTTTTTTCCTTTTGTGTAAAGACAGATGAAAAAAAACAAGTTAAGCAGTTCTGCTTTATTCTTGTTGCTTGTCACCTTTGTGCCACTTTCTCCTATTAATGAATCAATTGTTTTCTTGACTTTTTGTTTTTTTACCTGTTGAAAGCAGCTTTTCTTTTTTCTTTTTACCTTTGTCACAGCCTTAGTTCATTTTGAGCCTTAGCTTTCCTGACTTCATCTTCACAGGCTTGGGCTATTTGCAGATATTTTGCCTTAGTTATATGCCCCTCTTTCCACTCTTTATACATGTCCTTTTTGTCTTTCAATTCATCAGAGAGTTCTTTATACAGCAATGCTGGTTTCTTTTGAGAGCTGTTATTTTTCTTATTCATTGGTATTGTGCTAGACTGGGCTTTTATAATCTCACTTTTCAAAGTTTTCCAAGCTTCTCAGGTTGTTTTCCCCTTGAGGATTCTGATCCATGGAATCCTTCCCAAGTTTTCTCTAAGTTTATTGAAATTAGCTCTGTTAAAGTCCATGACTCTAGTTTGACTTTGTTCTATTGCTTGTGCTTGCATAATGTTGAATTCCAATATTGCATGATCACTCCCCCAAGTTTCCTGTTTCAACACCGTCTATCATTTCACCTCTGTTAGTGAGAACTAAGTCCAATATGCTGATTTGCTAGTTCCCTTCTCTACTTTTTGGGATACAAAGTTGTCTGCTAGCTTTGTCAGGAACCTGTTTGATCTTTTATTTGGTACCGGGTTTGTCTCCCAGTTGATATCAGGGTAGTTAAAGTCCCCCCATTACTATTGTGATGTGCTTTCTACATACCTTAGTTAACTGACAAGCAAAAAGTTTATCTATTTCTTCTGTTGGTTGAATGGCCTATAGTATTCACCTATGGCAATGTCATTTTACCCCCTTCTATATTGGCCCAAATGCATTCAAGACAGTTTTCATCATTGTTGTGCTCTGTTTCTGTAGAGATATAGTTATTTCTTATATATAGTGCAACTCTTTTATTTGGTCTGTTTCTTTTAAATAATTTAAATCCCTCTAGCGTGTATTCCATTTGTGGGTTTTATCCGCACAAGTTTCTGTAATGGCAACAATATCATATCTGCCCCCATTTACTTGAATTTCTAATTCACCCTGTTTATTCCTCATACTCTGTGCATTGGTGTATAGACATTTGAGTTCTTTCTGACTGACCCTTTCTACATAACCTGTTTTGTGCCTGTGTTCCCCCACTTCCGTACCACCTGTCTGGTTAGTGCACATGGTATGGTACACACTATCAAAAGCTTGATTTTCCTTGACAGCAAGGTTGATATTCTTAACCCCACAAACATCTATGTTACAAGCACTGATCACCCTATTAGTTTTAGATTGCTGGGAACAGAAATGTTCTGTATCAATTAACTTTCTGTCCCCATTGTTTAGCTAAAATGTTTCTCCAGAAAATCTGTGAATTTAATGCCAATAACTCAGTCCCTTTCTTTGATGAATGCAATCTTCGTTCCTTCCTCATGCAATAATATTCAGACCCAACTTCTCCAAAGACTATCTTGTCTTCTGTAGCTTTCAATTAGCAAAGTAATATTTATACTAAAGGGGAAAGTATACAATAACCATTAGCTTGTTTCTGATCTAAATGTTTTATTTATTTATTTCCAAATGTTTTATAAAAGGCAAAATAGTCTCTGTGTTTTGCATGTCATTTTCTAACAAAACCTAAGTCGTTTTCCTGAAGTGCTTTTTAAGTCTTTTAAAGAATTCCTAGCCAGATATACATAACATGTATGAAAAATTACAAAAGTAAGCTGTGCCCTGATCTATATTTATTTACTTAATTTGTTTATATGAAGATATCCCACTGTGTTCTTTCATTTATTTGGATCCAGGTATAGCTGCATATGACTAAGCTAATATAGATGGTTGTTCTACCTCCTCATAGTAGCATGTCTGGCTCTCTCCTGAAAATACTACACCCATCTACTGAATGGATGGATTGTGATGTGAGAAGAAAATGAAGACATCCCCCCTCTTTCCCCCTCCCCAAAAAAACAGTGTGAGGACCTTTCCATTAGTTGGTTATTCAGGACCAAATAATAACCCTGTGTTATGTCAGTAATCTTTATTTGCTGGATGTGAATGACATATTATAGCCTGAAATTGAAAGCACCTACCTCAAAACTTTGGATAAACTTTTAAGGTTTCCAGAAGCTTTGTTTTTACAGCTCCCTTTGCTGCCCTTTCAGACAGCCAATGTAAGCCTTAGCCAAATTAACTTTTTATAAACTGGATTCCTTTTTGTTCAACTCAAACCACATACATTTGGACAATCTCAAATAAACAGACATGTGAGACATTTTGGTAAAGTTTCAGACAACTATTCTAATTTTCATTCTTTTGGGAAAATATAGAAAGATTTGTTTTCCTTAATGTTAATTCTTCTTCTATTTCTTTCAACTTCCCCTTGAAAATATAGATAGGATTCCCCATATGTTAGCCAAAGGATGTGTTCATGTGTAACTTCCTTTGCTAAACACACTGTTGTGAAGAAAAAACAGATCAACTGTCTACAGAAGATAAAGGCAGTGTTCTGAAACTATTCCAGGAACATTAAATTAACCTAGAATTAGGCTTTTCTCTTGCCAAGGTTGAAATTAATTATAGTGTGCTCAATTTATCTTTTCCATTCTTTCATAATTCTATCAGTTTTACATTATAGAGTTTTACATTCCTTTCCATTGTGTATGTTATGTGCTGTTTTCTTACAATTCATTTACATCTCATTTATTAATTATAGTTTCATCTGACAACTCATTTAGTAAAATTGCCACCTTCCAAATCTAAACTAATCCCCAGTACTTAAAAACATCTGGAGAACATCCAGTGCTGTATACACATGGTTGTATTTATGTTTGTATACATGGGCATCCATGGAGCAATGTGACATTGTTTGCACAATGAAGTCATCATACAAATGACATAAATTACATATTTGCATGCACAAAGTAATCCAATTACATAGTTTGAATCATTTACTTATTGGATCATTATGCACATTATATGTTTTGATGTCACTGTAGCTTTTGGATCTCTCTCTCTCTCTCTCTCTCTCTTTCTCCCTCTTGTGTGGTGTGTGTGTGTGTGTGTGTGTGTGTGTGTGTGTGTGTGTGTGTGTGTGTGTTAAAAACCCACAGGTCTCACCTGATGATGTATTCTTCATAAGTTATTAGTAGATCATATATTTTACAAATTGTAAATAGATTCCTTTAACATGGTAAATTTAGAGATTATACATAAAGTAGGCAAATCTATAATTTATATGTAGATTTTTTTATTAACAGTTAGAAAAGTTTTAGATTGTATTTCCTCCTCTGACATTTAAAAACTATTTTACAAAGACTAAAATGTCAATGTTTAAATCTTTTTCTCTATATTAAGAAAAATGATGTGGGGCTTTGTGAAAATCACTAAATAAGGTGATTACCAACATTTGGCAGCTTTAAGTATATGAAAAGGTTTGGAGCATTTTGTTCAATAATTTTTTAAAAAATCTTGCATTAAGGTTTTTAGTGTCTTGATCCAGCAGTTTAAAAAACAAAGAAGTAGCCTACAGATATATAGACCTAAAGTGGGAAGGTTTTTAACTTGCTTTATTACATGATTATAGAACTAGAACTTACAACAGACTACTGTAACAGAAAGAGAGATATCATCTGTCACATTCAGTTTTGTTTCAGCATTATTCTCTGTAAAATAATGTATATTAAAACATGAATTGTTAAATGCTGACAGCTTTCTAAGTGCCTCTAAAAAAATTAGAGGCAAAAATGTGATAATTGATGTTGCATGAGGTGATATGTGCTACCAATGCCAAATTGGACTTAGATTGCACACATTTTTCCAGTTTATACAACCCTAATTTACCAGTCTTACTTGTGACATGAGTGTCTAATGGAGATGTTGACAATAAAATAGCCTAGTTAACACTTCATGATTTATTGCTCACTCGCCACATCCTTGCAATTTAAAAATGTATCTTTTAGAATCTGAGTATATTTTTGTAGGCTTTTAACCAGCATAATTAGACTATATATATATGTATATATATATACATATATATATATATATATATATATATATATATATATATATATATATATATATATATATATATATGTATATGTATATATAATGTGTGTGTGTGTGTGTGTGTGTGTGTATAATGAAATCACAGTTTTATATTATATAATTCTTGAATTTGATTGGCTTGAAATAATATGCATTTATGAAACGTATCTTACTGAGGCAGTCAGAAATCTATTCATAGCAATTCTGAGTACTTTGAAATACATTTTTCATATGACATGTTTCATATGCAGAATCATCTCTAAAGAAATTAGAGATACAAAAACATAAAGAAGAAATGAAGAGAACATTGCCAAGTTTATCAATCATGACTTGAGACAGAATCCACATTACAGCAGTTCACAAACTTTAAGAAACACTCTCTTTATGAATCACAATCACAATTCTCCTAATGAATATACTGAATCAATAGTCAGTGCATATTATTGTACAGTAATATTGCCAAACATGCATATTAACATATATGTTATTGTGACTATGGCAGCACTCCCACATAATTCCTAATATTTTTGGAAAAATAATGATTTACTAAATAAGTTATATTACCTTTTTTTGTACAAATATAACTTAAAGAAGCTAGGCCTTATTTGAAGTATATTACTAGATTACCACCTTTCAAAATACAAGTTGTACCTAAAAGAGTCTCTTGTTTTTGTTTATTAGAAATGCAACAGCAAAGAAGGATGAGTTTGAAAAAGAGGATTAGGACTCAAAGTTCATGTAAACAAACAAATAATGGAAAGGCCATTCAAATGAGGGTCCATCCTAGACAAAAATAGCTTTGAAAGAACTGGGAATTGGTTTAGTGAAAATCTCTGGAAGCTTGCCAATCATTATACTAATAAATATGATTTATACATTGTACTATGTTAAAACCAAACAAAACATATTGGGAAACTATAATGTGAACAAGCCTTATATCAGAGAAATGTGTATACTGGGAAATGATTCAGAAGAAATGCTTCATATCTCACATGAATACTGTACAGCACCCTTTAGTTATTCATTAAAGCTACCCTTTTATCAGACTTTCACATGAACCTGGAAAGAAAAACATTCAGGTTCTTCAACTATATATATTGTTGAGTGGCTACAATCTATTCCTTAAATCAGAAGTGAAATGGTCACTAAGGAAACACATGACAGAAAGAGGGAGGGAATGGCCTGCAAAAATCACTGGTTGCTGCTTTCTCATTTAAAGTTCTCTTGCACAGTGCCCTTCACTTGAACCACTTTTTCTCCCTTTTTGCTCCCTTGCAGGGTAGACAGATTGCTTAAACAATCTCTTTTCCTGAGCTGCTTTTATCCGTAGCTCAGCACTTTCCTAAAAAATGCTAACCCCAAATTAACAAACCCTGCCCTGTGATCTTACTTAAAACTCTACAGTGGCTGATACTGCTGTTTGAAACTGACTAGGTCTTAATCAGTAAAAACACTGAAGTCTTTTATTATTAAGCACATGAAATTTGGTCATTGATTAGAAAACAATGATGATGATGATGATGATGATGATGATGATTACCATTGTATTTGAAAACATTTGCTGAACAAGGTAGCTGGCAATGAGTGGTTATACTAAGAGTTTTTCAAATCAGCCATATTTTTTGCAGGCACCCACAGAAGCGTTTTGAATCTGGTAGAAATATAATCTGTCATCTTGTACATCTTGTCATCTTGTAACATCTTGTACTTATAATCTTGTCATCTTGTACATCTTGTCATCTTGTAACCTGATTTTTTAATGTACAATTTTTTACCCTGGAAAAACGCTATTCCATTTCTTTATAGTATATTAAAGTTCATCGTCTATATCAGGGGTCTTCAAACTTGACCCTTTTATGACTTGTGGACTTCAACTCCCAGAATTCCTCATGCAGATATTCAAGTCCACAAGTCATAAAAGGGCCAAATTCGAAGACCCCTGTTCTAGACCAGGGGTGTCAAACTGCCAGCCCGCAGGCCAGATACGTCGTGCTAAAACCACCCCATTGCAGACAATGGGGGAAAAGAAACGATACGACACATCATGTGACATTGTGAGTTTGACACCTGTGTTCTAGACAGTCTTTCAAGCAATTTCATGTAGAGTGAGTTGCAATAGTTAAACTGATCAGGTGATAAGGCATGAGTGATTGTGAATGAGACCTCCTGTTTCACGATAGTTATAACTGATTCATAAGATGAAGTTGTGCAAAAGTTGTGCTTATGACAACTGCCATAAGCTCTTTGAATAAAAACTGTGAATACAGGAGATGCTCCCAAGTAACAAATCCTTTCAGTCCAGGAGAATGTAGCCTCAACCAAAACCAAAAATTAAATATAACTGATTTCAGTTGGTTTCTAAATCTATAACCACTGCATCTTGCTGGAACTAAGTTGTAGTCTCTTTTTCCCTTCAAAGCCTCCAGGCACTGGGATAGCATCTCAACCACATGTGCTTCACACCAGGGTCAAGTTCTACAACTGACTACCTATGGAGTTTATATAATACCATCATTTTTTAAAGGAACAGATCACAGCATATGGTCTGCAGCAAGCTACTTTCCCATTGAAATAATAGAACTTAAAAAAAATAAAAATAAAACAAGGCACATTTGGGAATTTAGTGGGAATACCAAGGGAAATAATTTTGGTCACATTTGTGCCTTGACAACATTGTAATGTTGCCAGTGCCTAATTGCCCTAACTGGCAATAGGTTTCCAGGTTTCAAACAGCGGTCTTTTCTTGTCTTACACATTTAAAGCATGTGCTCCACGCATAGTTAAGTGCTTCCCTTCTACTCAAACAAAAATCAAATAAAAACTTAAGAATGTCTTATCTCTTTCTCATGTGCCAAACGGGCTACCTATACATATTTTTCTGATCCTGTAAATATTAAAGAACATTTATTAAAATAATTTATGTTCAACTAAAATTTAAATGCATAATGTTAATGCTCTTAATGAAGGAGTAGCTACAAACATCTTGCCAAATGGACTGCCTTCAGACTTCCTTTTTAGGAAAATCTTTATTTGCAGTAATTTTATTGTGTTTGTTTTCTAGATTTAGGAATAGTGTTTAATTTCTGCTTTTTAAGCTTTTAGGATCCAGTTGCCAAACCTTCTTTCCATAATTGGAAGATTAACTGAGAAATCATAAACCTTGGGAGCTCAATGGCTCAGGGGTTAAAGGTGCTGAGCTGCAGAGTGGACAGCCCAGGTTTGAGACCCATGCTCCATGCAATGGAGTGAGCTCCTGTTACTTACCTCAGCTCCTGCCCGCCTACTGGTAACAGCTCTAAAGCACAGAAATGCAAGTAAATTAATAGGTACCACTTTAGTAGGAAGATAACAGAATTTCATGAGCCTTTGATATAAAGCTATGCTAGCCACCTGACCATAGAAATTGTCTTTGGACAACACTGGCTTCCTCGGCCAAGAATGGAGATAAGCACTGTTGTGTAGTGAATTCTTTGGAGGCAGAAAGCGAGACGAGAGGTTGCAAACAGGAACATTGCTTTATTGAAGCAAACAGGAACAGAACTGAAACAGAGGCTTCTGCGCAGCTATTTATACGGTTGGCCACTAGGTGGTGGCCAATAGGTTTAAAGGAACCCATTCCCGCCCCAAATCATCCAATGATCTTCCTGGAGACAGCAAATCTGGCTAGTCAGTGACTGTTGCACAGACACACCAATTGAGCAACCTTAAGCAGCATTCAAACAGACGTGAAATAGTTCAAGTAAAATCCAAATACATTATACCCCTCCACCCTAGAATGTACACACATTATTTAAGAATATTATCTTGTAAATATTGTGGTGGTCTACGCGACCATTCTGAACACCTGGGGGATCCAGGCAACTTCCAGTCTACCAGCTTGCCCGCCAGGCTGGGTAGACCTGGGTTCTTAGGTGCACATGAATCAGATTGACTCGAGTCCCTTTGGCTGGCCATTCCTGCTCGGCCCAAACCAAAGTCCAATGAGGTAGCTGTGTCAGCCAAGCTGCTGCTGTGTTCGGGTTGACTTTCCCCATCTGGAGACCCATGTTGCACTCCCGGACTTTGTCCATCTATGACCACCTCCCCATTTTACTGACTGATTGAATCCTCAGAGCGTGTAAACTGCCCTGTTTGGCTGCCAGTTTCCGGCTCTAATTGTGGACCTGCCATGAGGTCCTCGCTTAGTGGCCATTCTGCAAAGTGCTTCTGCAGCTTATCAATATGGCAGCAAATGACTCACCCACCATCTAGAGCTACCTCGTAAGAAAGAAGTCCAGAAATTTTGACAATTTTACCCGGCACCCACAAGTTCCCATATCCGTAGTTCCAGGCCCACGCCCCATCACCCACTGTCAATCTCCTTGGAGCCTTTGGGTGTGCGGTGTCTGCTGCCATCCAGTCAGGATGCAACCTGCCCAGTTTCGTGATGAGCCTTCTTCCCCAGTGAAGCTCTGCTGGGTTTTTGCTTGTTGCTGTGCAAGGCGTAGTGTGCTGGCAAAGCAAAAAATCAGCCAGCCTATGGTACCAATCCCTGGTCACAATGTGCTTGAGTGACTCTTTTGTCGTGCACACCATACATTTGGCCTGCCCATTAGTTGAGGGGTGAAAGGGAGCCAATGTTGCATGCCTTATGAGGTTAGTCCTCAAGAAGGCTTGAAATTCTGCCAGTGAACTGGGCCCCATTGTCCGAGACTATGACATCCCGCAGCCCGTGTGTGGCAAAAAGCTTTCTAAGCACCTGGATGGTCCTAGCAGTAGTCATAGTAGAAATAGGAATTACTTCCAACCATTTAGAGTGGCTGTTGACCACTATCAAAAACAGATGTCCCTGAAAGGGCCCAGCGATGTTAATGTGAATCCTTGACCATGGTGTATGAGCCTCCTCCCACCGGTGGACAGGGGCCTGTGGCATTTCTGGTCTGGACTGTTGACACGTGTAACACCCATGTACTTGGGCTTCAATAGCCTTATCTAACCCTGGCCACCATAGGTAGCTTCATGCCAATGCCTTCATCCAAACTATGCCCAGATGGCCCTCATGCAGAGACTAAAGCACATGGTGCCTTAATGAACTGGTGACAATAACCCTGCTTCCTCATAAGATGCAGCCTTTGTGAGCTGAAAGCTTGTGTCTACGTGTGAAATAGCTCTGGAACTCTGGTCCAGGGCTATTTTCAAGCCACCCAGTGTGAATCCATGACAAAAAATTTTGTCTGCAGCAGTTTCTGCAGCCACATCCTCAGCATGGAAGGGAAACTCAGGCAAATCCTGAAATGACAAGATGCGAGCTGATGGAGCCGTATCTGGCTCTATCTGTGGCAATGGCAAACTACTAAGACCATCTGCATGGCCCATGTCTTTGCTGGGTTTGTGAACCAGCCTGTAGCTGTAGGCTGACATAAAAATGGACCATCTTAACATTCTAGGGGAGAGTATTTGAGGCATCTGCCTATCTGTAGTAAATAACCCCAACAAGGGCTTGTGGTCAGTGAAGACCATGAATCTCATACCATACAAGTAATCATGGAATTTCTTCACCCTGGCCAAAATGGCCAAGGCCTCTTTGTCAATTTGAGTGTAATTGGGCTCAGTTGAGGACAATGTCCTTGAATAATAGGCAATGGGGACTTGAGTCCCGTCGCTTAACAAATGGCTTAGAACAGCCCCCACCCCATAAGAGGATGCGTCACATGCAATGCATACATGCAATGTTTCATTAAAGTGCGTAAGCACTGAATTGGAGGACAGTAGTGATTTTACTGTCTTAAAACTATTTTCGTGAACCTTGGTCCACTTCCATGGAGTGTTTTTGTCTAAGAGCTGGTGTAATGGCTCTGCCATTGCGGCCTTGTTAAGAAGGAATGCATGGTAAAAATTAAGGAGACCCAGGAATGCCTGAAGCTCTCCTTTTGACCTGGGGCTTGGTGCCAACTGAATCGCCTTCAGCTTGGACTCTGCAGGATGGATGCCTTCAGCATCAATAAGGAATCCCAGGAACTCAGTGGAAGGGACCCCAATGTTACACTTGTTCCTTTTCAATTTGAGCCCCACTGTGCAGAACCATTGAAGGACAGCTTTGAGCCTGCTTGCAAGCACGTCAGTGGACTCACCGGCAATGACCACATCATCAAAATAGGGGCAAACCCCTGGAATGCCCTTGAGTGTATGCTCCATAACTCCCTGGAAGATTCTTGGGGCTACGCTAACCCCAAATTGGAGGCGTTTGACTTTAAAAGTCCCCCTGTTTGTCACAATTGTTTGTGCAGCTGCTGTGGCCCAGTCCACAGATAACCGCTGATAGGCCTGTGCCAAATCTAACTTAGCAAACATGGTACCCCCTTGCAGCGATGCCAAGATGTGGCTAACAACTGGCACCAGGTACTCGTACTGCTGTAGTGCCCAGTTAATGGTGCACTTGTAATCAGTGCTAATCCTGACCTCCCCTTTGGCCTTAAGTGGCGTGACAATAGGGATTTCTCATTCACCCCCATTTCGGGCTGTAGTACCCCCTGACTGACTAGCTTGTCCAGCTCTGCATTGATTTTGTGTTTTAGTGAAAATGGCACTCGACAGGGCTTGATCCTAATAAGCATTACAGCAGGATCAAGCTTAAAGGCTATCGGAGAGCCCTTGTATTCTCCCAGGCTCATGTCAAAAACATCTGTAAATTCCTCGCATACTGATGCCAAGTTCGCAGCTTGTGTCCAGTGGATCCCAGTTACTTGAATGCCCAGTGCATCAAACCAATCAAGCCCTATTAAGCTCATTCTCTGGCCATCCACCACAATCACATCTAGGGGGTCCGGAAACCCCTTGAATTTGACAGCCAAGGTGGCCTCGCCTTTGACAAATACTCAGGAATTCTGGAAGTCAGTGAGAATGATGTCAGATGGCCTAAGTTTGGCCCATCTCTTGCTGAGGTTGCACACAAACCAGAAGGTCTACAGAGAAATAATGGATACAGCTGAACCAGTGTCCAGTTCCATCCTGCAAGGAATGCCTTGCAGCTTGACTTGAAGCCGAAGTTTTGGCTTAAGGGGGCGGTGAGCTCCAGTGCGGCAAACACTCTGATGACTGGAGCAGAACCCTGCTCTATGCTGCCCTGGGGCACCCTTACTCTCCTGATCAGATCGTCCAATTGGTGGTCCTTTTGGCGACCTCTACAGACAGCTGCGATGTGGCCGGTTTTTCCACAGGCCTGACACGTGGCTGTCTGGAACTGGCAGTCCACTCATTGGTGGTGGCCACCACAGCCCAAACACCGAAAGAAGAGAACTGCCTTGTAAGGGGCTTCAGTTCCTTGTCATGGTGCTGTTGAATCTTGTCACCTTTGTGGTTGGAGTCGATGTCTTCTGAATGTTCGTGGTGGACGGCTTCCTTGTGATGAGTGCTTTTGGCGGGCTGCAATGCCTTCACGGCTCCAGCGGTAGCTTCGTCCACCATGGCTTCTTTTAGGGATTCCTGGAGCGAGAGAGTCTCTTTTGTGAAAAGTTTTTGTTGCAGCTCTCTGCTCCTTAGTCCACAGACAAGTCAGTCTCGAAGCCTTTCTTCCAAGTCCAAAAATTGGCACAGGCACGAAGCTTGTCTCAACGCCACGATGAATTCAGTGGCCATCTTGCTGGGTTGTTGAACTCATTGTTTGAAGGCATGCCTCCATGCTATCACTGACAGCTTTGGTTGGAAATGGTCACCGAGCTGTTTCTTCAGGTCCGCGTAAGTAATGGACTCCAGCTGTGCTGGTAAGACTAAGTTCTCCGCAATGTCGAATGTTGCAGACCCACAGACACAGAGTGTTGCAGCCTTCAGGCTATCTTTGGCGACTTGGTTGGTGCGGAGGTAGTTCTCTACTCTTGAAATGTAGGATGACCATCTCTCTGGGTGAGTGACATCAAATTCCTTGAGCTTTCCAACTTTTGCCATGGTGGGAAAGTCTTCACATCTCGTGCTTTGCGTTGCCTCATCCTGCTTCTCTTGTAGGCCCTGGGACTAGTCCGCAGGGCAGTGTGGTTGCTAGTGTGGCTTGCTAGGCCAACTGAGGGGGGGAACGCAGTCCCTGCCAGGCGCTATGCTGGCCTCACCCCCTAGTGACTTTCAGGTCTTCTGAAGAAGCAGGATCCCACCTTCGTCGCCAGTGTTGTGTAGTGAGTTCTTTGGAGGCAGAAAGCAAGACGAGAGGTTGCAAACAGGAACATTGCTTCATTGAGGCAAACAGGAACTGAAACAGAGGCTTCTGTGCAGCTACTTATATGGTTAGCCACTAGGTGGTGGCCAATAGGTTTAAAGGAACCCATTCCCACCCCAAATCATCCAATGATCTTCTTGGAGTCAGCAAGTCTGGCTAGTCAGTGACCGTTACACAGACACACCAATTGGGCAACCTTAAGCAGCATTCAAACAGACATGTGAAACAGTTCAAGTAAAATCCCAATACATTACAAGCACCATGCTCTAGAGTCAGACACAACTGACAAGGAAACCTTTACCTTTAGAATATCCCAGGGTTTATCCATTAGGAAAGACTAGTAAAGGTTTAGTCTGGCAAGATTCTATCTCTTTGGAAAAAGCAAATAAAGAACTGAACTGTCTGGATTGTTCTATGTCATTCTTGAGCTGGGCTTGACAAGTAATTGCAATACACCTAATAAATATATTCATAGTAAACATCTTCAAAGACAATATCAAAATACAGGAAGCTGTCGAAAAGCTAGAATAATGGGTAAAAACCAGAAAGACACCTTTCAACAGGAACAAACGAAAAGTCATTTATTAGGTAGGAAAAATATAAGGCATAAATATAAGATTAGGCAAACCACACTGGGTGCATTGGTATTTGAAAAATATTGCATTATTTTGTGGATCGCACACTGAACAACAGTTAACAGTGTGATTCAACTAAAAACAGACACTCTGTCTGAGTCTTAAGTTTCATCAACTAAAGTATAATATCAAGATCAAGGAAAGCTGGCATTCTTCTCTATTCTGTGCTGATCAGACATCTAGAATGTTGTGTTTAGTTCTGGTTACACATTTTAGGAAAGACACTGAAATAATAAACACATCTGGAAAAGAATGAACAATATAAGATTCCTGTAAGGGGGAAAAACATATAACGAATGACTGGATAATATAATACTAGATTCCTGCACTGGCCAAGGAGCTAGGCCAGATGATGCCCAACTTCACATTCTGCCCATACATTCTATTTAAGGATTATATAATTAAATATGTCTTCATTCATTATAAGGAATACAATGAATGATGTAAACTTCATCATCTTATGGCAATAATAATTGAAATATGTGCATTTTCCAACATAACTCCAAATCTGACATTAAATGTACAGCTGCTATTTACAATCTTTAAAAGCAGCTTTTTGTCTCAACTTACATTTCTCTTGCCAGTAATTACAAACATTAGTTCAGCTTGAAGTGCTATGGCTCATGAATTTGATTGATAGAAGGATATGGAGCAGAAATAATCTTAAAGTATACCAACAGAAGTGTAAAGGGTTCATTTTATCTCCCCACTCCTTTTTTTTCCTTCTGTCATAATCTTGTTTCATCAGTGATCTTCATTTTACAACTGTAACTGCTTGGCCTAATCTCCACAATCATTCTTTGCACCAGTATCAAGAGAAATCAATCAAAGCTTTATTTATAACTTGAATAGTATAAATTGTTTCTATTCCTTGTGATCTCAATATAAGTTAAATGAAAACCTCATTTATACTGAATATAACTTTAACAACAGTTCTATAGAAGGCTTAAATACAATCCTTTTTTTTCTATTGTAGTTTAACTAATGTTTTGATCAAGGAAAACTCTGACTCCTCCCAATTTACTTTGTTCAGTTTGTGACCTTCTGAATAATTTTATTTCCAGTGCATTAAGAAACATCATTATATTATCCCTTGGTATATTCGACTTTGCAAGCCTGTTATTTGATTGTATGTCTTTTTCAATTAATATAAAGGAGAATATTGACTCGTTATTATGTAATCAATCATATCATTCTCATCTTGTTTCTTCACTTATTACAATCTTTAACATGTTTTTGAGAGATTTTAAAATCTATAATATTCTTCTCAATCTTTTATATACTTCACCACCGGGGATTATTGGTTCATATGGCCCCTGACTCTTTTCCACATATCAATCCTCTTTGCCTGTGAGATAGACTGAAACCTTGTTTCTGTAGTCAACGTTTTTAAAAAAGCAAGGAAAAAGGTGATAGACCAGTTCAAATTTCTGAATTTGAACATATACACAGTAGCTGGAAGTGTAATTGAAAGGACTTTTCTCCTGTACTTAGTAGCTTGCCTTGCAGGAATTCCCTTTCTCAAAGTTAGATCTTCAACACACTGCACAGATCTGAATGATAACTAGGTGGCAATCAAGAAATTAAGTTTCTGCTACCTCTTACTGGTTTTTAGGTTGAAGAGTTAAACATTCAACCCGTAATTTTGAGGAATTAAGAAGAAATCAATAGAGAGTATGATAGAAGAGAAAAATGATACAGTGTGTGCATGGAGTAATCAGAGATTGTGCATGACAATTGGAGAAAGCTTTCCACATGGTAGAAGAAGTTGAATGGGGCTGGAATTTCAGTTGAAGAAACCACCAATCACAAACCTTAGAATATTCTGTGAAAAGTTGTACGTATTAAAGCGCAACAGAGTTCCAACACAGGTGCACACTAAGGGTAAATCATAGGGGCAGAAAAATTTAGGACTTTCTGTAAGCTCCATAACAACAATGCAGGTGTGCTCCATAATAACAAGCATGCTAATGAAATATCTTTTAATAATGATGACCTCAAGCAACCAATGTATATCTGAATTTCATAAAATACAGCCTTATATACAGTAAAGCAGGGGTCTTCAAACTTGGCCCTTTTATGACTTGTGGACTTCAACTCCCAGAATTCCTCAGCATGCCTATTTGCTATTTGCAACAATTCTACTACTATTATATTATAGCTTTCAGTCCAGAATTGCTAGAATGTGGGCTGTATTCTGGCTTCTCTCATCTGACCTGACTCTCCCTTCTATGCAAGACATTCCCTCTTCTGGGAACCTGCCTCTTCCATGTTGTTCAATTGTTTTCCACTATTCAGCTAAATAGGATGAAATGAAGAGACTTAAACATATCCTTCCATCATCTTTGCTAAAGTAGCTGAGAAATTGACAAAAAGAATTTTCAATATGAGGTGCTCAGATAAACAGTAATCACTTTAGCAATAAGATGGTAGAGCAGAGATAACAAAGATCTTCTCTATGAATTCTATTTTTAGAGCCCTGGGAAAAAGCAGAGCAGCACACAGAATTGGATTTATAATATGCAAGAGAGAAATGAAGCAAGAGAGTGGGGTATATCTAAGTAAGTATATGAGGAGGTATGTCAGTGATGGCAAACCTATGGCACGGGTGCCAGAGGGGGCACTCAGAGCCTTCTCTGTGGGCACGCATGCCCCACCTCCCCCACCACCCCCTCACCAGCAGCCCTCCTGCAGGTGTGGCCTGCATGGAGCAGTGCAGCCAATGACATGGCAGCCGGGCAGCAGGGACAAGACTCCACCTTCACGCTCCGTTGTGCGCAAATGATGCTGTGGGGTGTGGATGGAGGGCATGGCCACCATGACACTGCTGGGTCACCTGGGTGATCTGTGGTGGGCCATGGTGGTGATGGGTGGCCCTGCGGGAGGGTGGGCCAAGGGGCAGGGCATGGGGCGGGGTGGTTCTTAGACACTCAGTCTCTAAAAGGTTCACCATCACTATTTTATGTGATATATTGTACCTGTGCAGATGTATATACTTCTGGCATTAGCCCACCATTGGTTTCAAATTTCACCAGCAAGATGGGGGTAAATTCCTATCTCTGCTATGGAATTCAGTGGTTGGAAGAACACAGTCACTTCTAATTTGATGCTGCATACAGTATAATAAAGCCAATGACAGAATTAGTTCAAAACCAAAATGGTCACACAAACATCCATGTGCTCCCACATAGAGATGATATATATATAGATTTTTCAAACTTTTTAAACAAAAATTGAATATGCAATAAACCTGATTTATTTAGTGGACTACATTATCAGTTTCACATTGTTGTTAGCTGCGAAGTCGTGTCCGACCCATCGCGACCCTATGGACAACATTCCTCCAGGCCTTCCTGTCCTCTACCATCTTCTGGAGTCCATTTAAGCTCACGCCTACTGCTTCAGTTACTCCATCCAGCCACCTCATTCTCTGTTGTCCCCTTCTTCTATTGCCCTCAATCTTTCCCAGCATTAGGCTCTTCTCCAGTGAGTCCTTCCTTCTCATTAGGTGGCCAAAGTATTTGAGTTTTAGCTTCAGGATCTGGCCTTCTAAAGAGCAGCCAGGGTTGATCTCCTCTAGGACTGACCGGTTTGATCGCCTTGCAGTCCAAGGGACTCGCAGGAGTCTTCTCCAGCACCATAGTTCAAAGGCCTCAATTCTTTGGCGCTCAGCCTTTCTTATGGTCCAACTTTCACAGCCGTACGTTGCAACTGGGAAGACCATAGCCTTGACTATACGCACTTTTGTTGGCAGGGTGATGTCTCTGCTTTTTAGTGTGCTGTCTAGATTTGCCATGGCTTTCCTCCCCAGGAGCAAGCGTCTTTTAATTTCTTGGCTACAGTCCCCATCTGCAGTGATCTTGGAGCCCAGGAAAATAAAATCTGTCACTACCTCCATTTCTTCCCCATCTATTTGCCTCAGTTTCACATAATCAACTGTTATGTTACTTTGTCTTAAACTTGTCAAAGAAAATCTTTTTGCATTGTAAGCAACACATACTTTCCTAACAATAAGGTGAAAGTTTAACTGTAAAAATCTTATTCTTAGTATTTTGTTGCTATATATGAGCCCAAAAGAGAACTAAAGTTGCTGTTGTCAGCAAATAACTTGGCTTTGCCATAAAGGTTTATAAGCCTCACTGTGAAAGACACATAGTTTCCCACCTTTTCCACCATTTTTTCAAACAAATTGTAAGAGTAATATGTGTCTGTCTGTTTGTCTGCCTACAGGCAAGCTAATGGAAGGTGTTTTCTTTTGTGTGTGTGTAAGGGGAGGGTAGTACATATGGACAAAATGGGAAGAAAGAAAAGGAGAAAGTGTCAAAGCAAAGATATTTAAGAATGAGGATCCTGAGTGGCCTCAATCCAATTTATTAGCTAATCACAATTGTTTTAATTTGAAATAAACTTTATATATAATAAAGGAGAATATTTGTAGCTCAAGGTTGAAATGAGGGATCCTTGGTGCTCTCTGGGTATATATATATATATACTGTATATTGGCAGTCATTTGGATACAACATATATATTGAAAGCAGCCACGCCTCCACCCAGTCAGAACACAGCCCCACCGGCAGTTGGAAGGAAAGGAACAGCCAGACCACGCATTGCTCCTGGAAGCAGCAGGAGGAACACTCCGGCCTGATGATGACGGATGGGATTTCGTCGAAACATCGCCACAACTTTCTGAAGATGAAAGGAACGCGGGAAGAAACCCGAGACTCTATATATATATATATATATATATATATATATATATATATATATATATATATATATATATATATATATATAGGTAAAGGTTCCCCCGCACATGCATGCTAGTCGTTTCCAACTCTAAGGGCCGGTGCTCAACTCCGTTTCAAAGCCAAACAACCAGCACTTGTCCAAGGACGTCTCCGTGGTCATGTGGTCGGCATGACTAGATGCCAAAGGCTCACGGAACGCTGTTACCTTCCCACCGTAGTGGTCACTCTGTTACGCAGCACTCAGGATTCGACCCGCCAAACTGCCAACCTTCTGATCAACAAGGTCAGCGTCCTAACCCACTGAGCCACTGCATCCCATATTCTTTGCTAACTGCATCCCATATTCTATGTTAAAACTTTTCAATAAAAAAAAAAGAATTAAAGGGAGACTTTGTTAGCAATCTAAAAAATTTACACAAATATGAGCTGTCACTGTTGTGACTACTGCCTGTCGACGGCCTTTGGTTAGGCTGAAACAGGAAATAAAGATTTGTCCCAGGTTTGGGGCCTAGCAAGGTAATCTAAATAGTTAACAAGCATTTAATATATATATATATATATATATATATATATATATATATATATATATATATATATATATATATATATATATATATATATATATATATATATATATATATATATATATATTAGCAGTAGTTGTAGTAGTATTTTGTAGTAATAATAATAATATATTCTTTAATTTTAATTTTACTCTAGAAATATTGAGAACATCTTTCAGAAATCCACACATGAAGTAATTGTTGAGCTACAATTCCAGAAGGCCTCAAAGGAGAGAGGTTATCTGGAGTCTTTTCTGCTGTATTTGAGGATCTGGAATTTTGAAGAAAAGTTGAGTATTTTCATTAGTTCTTTGCATGCTGGACTGTACAGGGTATGAAGCAAAGCCTCTGGACATTACATTTCTAGACTTTGGAAGCATAGCCTTATGGGTCCCTGAAGAATCTCAGCCACATTTTGTTTCACAGCCTGGAAAAGCAAGCCAACCATGTAGCTAGATTCATAATCAGACAAAAAAAATGGTATACCTACTCAGTCACTCACTCATTTTTTTCAATTTATACAGCACAAACTCTCAATCTGGTCAGGTAACTTAAGATTAAAACACAGAACAAAATGAACATTAAAAATCCCATGATGAAAACATGATCACATTCCAAAATTATTCCAGGCAGGTTGTTCCAACATTCTAGGTTTTAAAAACCTTACAGAAGGCCAATAGGATTACAGTTACAAAGAAAATTCTTGTCACTCTCCTTTCTTGTTCAATCCAGAAACATTATTTCATTCTCATTATTTTATTCTCCATTTCCACATGAAGAGATATCTGAACCACTTAGCACAAATGTGTGTAAATGCATGTAAATCTCTTTCCCTCTTTGCCGTGGCAAAAACACCCAAAATTTTGATTTTCTTTTCTCTAGCTAGAGTATGCTTTTCTTTCTGACTTCTGTTGCTGAATACTAATATAAATGGCTTCTTTCAGCTTGCTCTGTTTTGTCTTCTCCTGTGTTTTTATGAATCAATATGCCATTCTCTAGTTTCCAGGTGTTTCTTCCACTTACCAAACTCAGTGCCTTTCTCCCAGTGAATTAAATCTGATACTCTTAGACCCAAACTTTGCACAGACTATTACTGCTTCTTATTTGGGCTACATTTGCCATAGTCAAATACATATTATTAGGCTGCTTTTATACCATTAATTAATAGATTGTTAGGATAGTGCTTAGTTATAGTTGAATCCTTGTTCTAGAACAGTGGCATAATGTTCTCTTCAGAACTGCTGCTGTGGCAGGCCACAATTTGTAGTAGCACTGGAGCTGGAGTCTGACTAATACTAATTTCAGCTTATTTTAATTATTAACGTTCTCCCATATTTCTGCAGTTCCAAACTGTCTGCATGCAATTGTATTTGGTAACCTGTAAGTAATCTTCCATGGTTACCCCCGCATATATTATTGGTTTGTTTTCAGATCTTCACAAAACATTTTGGGCAACCGCATTGAATTCTGCTTCCCCCTTTCCATATGATATTATTTCCAACTGTGCTTCGTGTTTGTTTGTTTGTTTGTTTGTTTTAGAAAGTACTTATTTAGAACTCCTTTTCCCAATTATTTCTTCTGCCATGAAATTCTATTTATTCCTGACTTTATTAAAATCTACTTTTACAAGAAACATATACAATGATATTCATCTTAAAAGTAAAGGCTTCTGAATCAAGTTTGACTCATACTAACTACATGGACAAATGATCCATGTTGTCTTCTTTGCTATCATATGGAAATGTTTTGTCACTGCCTTCTTCTACCATGTTTTTTCAGTTTCTAAATTTAGTCTATAAAATTTAGCCAGAGAAAGAAATATTTGCAATATTTTTTGTGAACTGGAAGGAAGGATGAAAAAACAGTTAACCATCTTCCTTTGCTACAGATTCCTTTTGAAATAATTTTCTAAGCAAATTTGGTTTTTCCTCACATTTAAGGCCAGTGATTTCAGAAGGAAAGGATGATTATTTGCTTCATTTAATCTGATATACCATACTGATGGATAATTACTCTACCTTATCTGTGGAAGATTTTATGTGTTAGTTAGTAGCTGGAGAAAATGGCAGACTACGCAATATGCTTTTTCCATTTTCCCACGACTCCCCCTTTGTCTCTTAAATTGGATGGGGGGAAAAATCAGAATGTTCTCAAAAACAGAAAAGAATGCATTTGAAGACTAAGCTGGGACTCAATGTTCTGAGGTATCATAGCCCACAGATTTATGTATATTAGACTTTTGAATGATTGTCAAAGTCTGAAAGTGGAAATTAATATGGGGATATGTCAGCCAAGGTTGACTGACTTTATATACAGTTAAAACCTTTTTGAAAATCACATTTTCTTGGCTATAAACTGTTGTCCTAGTATTTTCATACTGGTCTGGCAATATACAAAGGAAAATTAGAGGTAATAGACTGCAGGAACTAGGTAAAATAAATCCATCATCATTTCTGTTTACCTCATTCAACTCAATTTGTATCTAATTCTTTTTCAAGGTCTCTGTGTTCATTTATTAACTGAGCACCAAATCCTCTTAGTGCAGATCAACTAGAATTCAAACCAAATACACAGCAGTCTCAGGCTAACAGCACAGAGCCTACCACAAGGGAAGCCCACTGTTGTAAGAACTGTGGGTGTTGCAAAGGTGCTTTCCAAAAGGCAACTTCTTGAATGAGAGGCAAAATGCTTTCAAGAAAAAAACGCTATAAAGTCCAGTTATATTTTGAAAAGCATCTTTAGGACAATCATGATCTGGATGACTGAGAACTCCATAGACAACTGTGGGTGTTAGTCTGTGACACTGTTCACAGTTGTCTATCATTTCTGGTGGTACGTGTCTTCAAAGCTGGCGAAAACATCATAGCATAGAGCTCATCAGCACTTGCATCAGCAGCTACAGCCTCTACTTTCCTTGATTGGATGTCACAGTAGCACAGGATTCTCTTTCCTTCACAGTAACATAGGGTTTCCTTCACAATCGCATAGGGTTTCCTTCCTTTACTTTGTAGAGCTTGCATGGGCAATCTTGAGGTCTCTTCCTAATCTCCAGTATACTAGAGCAACTGACAAGGCATATGGTGGTCGTGCACTCTGATAATATGTCCCACCTACTGCATCTGGATTCTGATAATTAGGGACTCAGGTAGGTAGTCTTTGTACAATCCAGGACTTCCAGGTGCAGACATGGACTTGCCAATGAATACCAAGGATAGAATGGAGAGCATACATGTAAATTTTTTTCCAGTAGTTTGATATTTAAAGTCCAGGACTCACATCCATATAGCGGGGGGGTGCATATTTTATTCATTTATTAAACAATTTTATAGCCACCCAACTCACAAATAGGCGACTCTGGGTGGCTTACAACATTTAAAAACAACACTGCATAATAAAACCTCATAAAATCCTCATCCTTCCATTTATATAATATGAGCAAATTAATATAATATTGTAATATCATATAATATGCTATAATGTGGCATAAAATAATGTTATAGTATGAAATATTACATAAAATATATAATTATCTCACAATAGTAATCATATATAAAAAATAATCTTCCATGGTTCTTTTTTAATTAACTGTCATTAAACAAATATGAAAAATTCTGGTTTCATTTGACCTTTAAAATTCTTTGTATCCTTGCATACATTTGAACCAGAAATTAATCCACCAGTCATCATAAATGAACCTTTATTATTATCAAAGTACAACACGTATCACCAAGGGAAATATATTATGCAGGAAAGCAAGGCAGAGCCTTCGCTGACAACTTATAAAATTCATATAAAATTCAACAACCACTAACTTCTGTGTCATATAGTTGCTCACATGAATTTATCTTTCTGCTCTTGTATTATATAATTGTGTGCTGGATGTAGTCGCTGCCTTATTTGTAAAAGTAATAAAAGCAGGATATATAAATAAATAAAAAATAAAAATCTGTATTCTAAACTTTAAAGAATTAGCACTTCATTTCACAGAATTGTTTTATGTTGTATATTTAATGGATTGTAACCATTCTGAGGATGGAGACTATAAATATTTTAAATCATAAATAATAAATCCTTCTTTTAATCATTTACAATCTTTTCTACTAGTTGGAAACATTACTCCCAATGTATTAGGAATGTGCCAGGCTGCTTTATTTTATTTTATTACAGTGGTACCTCGATATGCAACTACTTCGAATTTGGTACTCAACGCATTTTGATATGAAAATGTTGTCCTGGTAGTCATCATTTGTTTGTTACTTGACATGCTGCAAAAGAAAGTAAGGGACAACAGCAGAGGAAGTTGGCTATGCTGGGAAGGTCGCTGACATAGGAAAAGGGACAAATAGGAAGTCCTTCCTGGTGAAAACAAAGGGTCATATGGTAAGTCACATGATTTGTTTGGTATTCATCCATTTTAATACTCATCGCATCTCCTGTTGGTTTCAATGAAACTGCACTTTCCCTTTCTTCTGATATAAACTAACCCTTGTCCTCGAGTTTATTTTGCATAATATGATTATAATCAGTATATGCTAATGGATAACCAAGTCAAAAACAGGAACCAATTAATTTATTATCTTGCAAGCCATCCAGAATTAGATGAAAGATGGGTAGCTATATAAATGTTTTAAATAAATAAATTAAAAGAAAGCTAATTCAGATCTCTGTACCATTTATAGTAAGGTTTTTATATATGTTTCAAACTAGAATTTTACACTTCTTAGCTAGGAATAGGCCTAATTTAACACAGGTGTAACCTTATAGAGGTTTGTACTATAATATACATTTTGGAATGATATGACAATAAATGCAAAAATCACACACACAAATAACACAACACAAATATTGTGTTTGTTGGTATTACTAATCATAATAGCAACTGCAAAAGTGGTAGCAGTACATTAAAGCTTATTTTAGTTTCAGGTTGTTGACTGAACAATACAATTCTCTTGGAAATTGCAGTCTCATTTTCTAAGAGATGAAAGGAGTTTAAATTAGCATAAAGTATATAATTATGCCAATAATTATAATTTAAAAAATCAGATGTAATTAAGGTTAGTAAAGAAAAGTTCAAGCTACAGAAACATGCCAAATCAAATCCTCATTAATTGAATAAAGCACTTTTTTTGCTACAGTTATCCCATCTGGAAAGAATTCAAAGTTATGCTAAATAAAAAAGACAGCAATACAATATCCCCAAACAAATTTAGCAACAAAGAGGTGTGAGATTTAAGATTATTCTTAAAAGCCATTATGCTGTCTAAAGACTCTCATAAATAAGAAGCTTTCATCAAGTCCCAGAATGAAAGGGCTGGAAGGGAACTTTAAAATGGTTTAGTTCACCCACATGTCCACTGCAAAAATCCATAACCACAGCATCCTAGACAGATGGTCATCCAGCCTCTGTTTAAATGCATGCAGTGATAAAGAACTGACCCTTTCTCTGGGCAATTGGCACTGCTTCATGATGTTGCTGACTGTTCTGTTCTCAGTCTCCCCTCCTGGTCATAATTCCAAATGGAAAATATGTACCCTACCCTAAAATATGTACTCTGCTCTACCCTATGCTTCCCAATGCACAAAAACATGCAAAAATACAACAGGAGGACGCACGTGTGGCATGTTGCTTTGATATGCAGAAGACATCACAGATACATCTTAAGGACTCTATTCATCCCACCAGGCTCAAGGTTGACTCAGCCTTCCATCCTTCCGAGGTAGGTAAAATGAGGACCCAGATTGTTGGGGGCAATTAAGCTGACTTTGTAATAATGCCGCTTGGGGTGTGTGTGAAAGCCCTAATAAGCAGGCATATACATAGAATGAAGGCTACTGCTAAGCTTGTAAGCCGCCCTGAGTCTTCGGAGAAGGGCGGGATATAAATGGAATTAAATAATAAATAATAAAGGTATTGAAAAGAATTCCAGAAACCATGTTTTGTATGGTTCCTGGTTTTGCTTCCTGTTTTTGTCTTCGGTTTCCATCCAGTTCTTTAAATCTTGATACAGATAATATAAGACTTAAATATCTTGAATATATATAAGTCTTGAATATCTTGAATATGTTGAATGAAACAATTTTAAATTTAGCATACAAATCTCCCTGCTTGTCTAAACTGCTAATAAGACAGGTTGTTTGCTTTTCTGTCTTCTGTCTAGAATCAAGCAGAAGGAGCAGCATACACAAAAGCTCCCAAGAGTATGGGAGGATGTAAGAGAGCTGTGGATGGAGGATTTAGAAGAAAATCTCTTATGGGAGCCAGAGGGGCTAGACGTGCATGTTTAAACATGCCCTGTAAACAAACTATAACTACAAATCACTCTAGCTTTTGCGCTCACCACCAAGCTGTCATAGGGGGGGGGAAATTGTCACAGTAATTGTAGGTTTATAGGCTATAGCAGGAATATATAAACTGCACATAGAGAAGTTTGTGGGCAATTCCCATCAACACAGCTCCATAATGAATATAAGGATTTGTACGAGCTGTCATCTAAATGTGTAGAGAGCACAAACTGATATTCAAACTGATAGGAATATGACTTTTACTGCTACTTTGAGTCTATTTTATGTTCAAACCACAGTAGCTCACAGGTGGTTTATAAGTCGATAGTTACCCCATACATGGCATCTGCACAACCCTGGATTTATATATAGAGAGAGAGATTTGCCTCTGTAATTGTATACTCTTGAGTAATGGAGCCAGTTTAGTTCTGCAAGCTTGGGGAGTAAAATACTGGTACCTAGACAAGTACAATAATTGCAAATTATCAGGAAACCAGACATGTTTGGAATAAGTTCAGGTATACTAAATCAAAACCACACAAACCATACTTTGGTTTGGTCATGGTTTAAACTGGAATGAAGCATTAGATATATATCTTAATCTTATTTTTTATTTTTTCTATGGACTCTGCATCTTTTATGTAGAATTTAAATACCCAAATAATGATCTTAGCAACACCTTTGAAACTGGGCAAAAAGCTAAATATCAGTTATCACATGAAAAGAAATCCAACAGCACTTGCCAGTCTTCAAGAATTACCATCTTCTCAGCTTTAAGTCATGTAGCTCTGTAGACACTTAATGTCTGTCATTTCCCTGTGGAACCAACTCCCCCTTGAGCTCCGGATGGCCCTGGATCTCCGGTCCTTTCACCGCGGCCTTAAAACATTCCTTTTTCATCAGACTGACCTGGACTGATGACAGGGATTTTAAAATGTTTTTTTAATTTTTAATTTATTAATTTTAATTTTGGGGGGCTGTTAATTTAATTCTTTTTAACTTTTGTATCGCTGTATTTTATTGTTGTTAGCCGCCCTGAGTCCTTCGGGAGATAGGGCGGCATATAAGTCCCAAAAATAAATAAATAAATAAATTGCCTCATTCACTGGTTTACTTTTGGCCTGCTTACCCTACATAGCCATGTGTTGATTCACACAGTTCTCCAATAAAGTAGTCCTTCCTAGAAACAGATTTTAGATGCTACATGATTTGTGATAAAGAAAAACGCTAGTTTCAAATCAAGGCATCAAAAGAAGTATTTTTTTAGAACACTTTTTGAGGGAATCCTTTTAAGCTACACAGAAAGCACATTTTTAAAACTAAAAATGTTCTATTTTCCATTTTGGGAAAAGAGATGAATAGTGTTGTATGCTCTATGATATAAGCACAGATGATAGTTTTCTCTTCCAGCTAATAGTTTGCCCAGATCAATAACATTACAGTAGTTGACAATTTCACAGCTTAACATTAAGAGAATCTCATTTTTTATTTGATAATTTTATTAAACTTACAAAGTATAACCAGGGCTTTTTTTCTCATAGAATGCTCAGAACGGAGTTCCAGCACCTTTTTGGATGGAACCTTGTAGGGTAGGCAAGGTGGGTTGTATGACATGTGTGAGTTCTGGCACCTTTTTCTTTTACAAAAAAAAGCACTGAGTATAACATACAAATAAAATGAAAATAGTGGGAAACTGGGAAAGGGGAAGGGGGAAAGAAAGAAGTGTAGGGTAAAGTGAAGTGAAAAAAGAAAGAAAAAACTTTGACCTATGATTCTTTTTAGTGTAATAGGATAACATTATTATTTATTTATTTATTTATTTATTTATTTATTTATTTGTTTGTTTGTTTGTTTGTTTGTTTTATATACCGCCCTTCTCCCGGAGGACTCAGGGCGGTGTACAGAGCAATAAAGTAAGAATACAATAATGCAATAAAGTGAGAAAATTTTAAAACCCAAATCCATCAGGCCAGGCCGGCTTGTTGGAATAGATAGGTTTTTAGATCACGCCGGAAGGAGCGAAGGTCAGGGGCCATCCAGATTTCAGCTGGTAAGCGGTTCCAAAGGATTGGCGCACCCACCGAGAATGCTCTCCCCCTGGGGGTCACCAGCCAACATTCTCTGACCGGTGGCACCCTGAGGAGGCCCTCTCTGTGGGAGCGCACAGGACGGAGGGATGTTGATGCTGGCAGTAGGTGCTCCCGTAGGTAATTTCTGTTGCTAAGCAAGTCAGTTTTTAAGTGAATTTTGCCCCATTTTACGGCCTTTCTTGCCACAGTTGTTAAGTAAATCACTGCAGTTGTTAAGTTTGTAACATAGTTGTTAAGTGAATCTGGCTTCCCCATTGATTTTGCTTGTCAGAGGGTTGCAAAAGACGATCACATAATCCCGGGACACTGCAACTATCATACATCTGAACCAGTTGCCGAGCATCCAAATTTTGACCACGTGACCATGAGCATGCTACAATAGTCATAAGTGTGAAAAACAGTCATAAGTCACTATTTTCAGTGCCATTATAACTTCAAATGATCAATAAATGAAGTATTGTAAGTCGAGGACTATCCATACTTAGTATTTACTGGCCATTTCTATTACAACAAACATATCTAATCAGCAAAATCTAAAGTCAACATTTCATTTTTTTTCCCATCTCAAGCACAAAATCCAGAAGCATGTTCCAAGTAAAAATGAAGTGGGATGTGTTCTTTTCTTTGATTAAAGATTAAATTTAAATTTAGCCATCTCTGCTAGCTCCATCAGTTTTTCCAGTTATTCATCCGTTGTGAAAATTAAAGTATCTTTCCATTTTTGTACATAAAGCATTCTTGCTGCTGTCAACATATATGATAGCAAGATTCCAGCTTTTTTCAGTTCTTTGCCATTAAGCTTAAAAGAAAAATCTCTCATTTAATTTTTATATTCTTCTGCATTGAAATATGATTTTACCCTATTATTTCTTTGCTTTATCACAAGTCCACCAAAGATGATAAAAAAATTTCCTTCTTTACATTTACATTTCCAACATACATTTGAAATACCTTTGTGCATCTTTGACAATTGTTGAATGTTAAATAATAATAATAATAATAATAATAATAATAATAATAATAATAATAATAATTAATAATAATAATAATAATAATAATAATAATAATAATAATAATAATAATGAAGTTGGAAGGGACCTTGGAGGTCATCTAGTCCAACCCCCTGCTCAGGCAGGAAACCTTATACCATTTCAGGCAAATGTCTGTCCAGTCTCTTCTTAAAAACCTCCAGTGTTGGAGCATTCACCACCTCTAGAGGCAGGTTGTTCCACTGGTTAATTGTTCTAACTGTCAGGAAGTTTCTCCTTAGTTCTAGGTTGCTTCTCTCCTTGACTAGTTTCCATCCGTTGCTTCTTGTCCTGCTTTCAGGTGCTTTGGAGAATAGCTTGACTCCCTCTTCTTTGTGGCGGCCCCTGAGATATTGGAACACTGCTATTATGTCACCCCTCACCCTTCTCTTAGTTAAACTACACATACCCAATTCCAGCAACCATTCCCTATATGTTTTAGCCCCAAGCCCCCTAATCATCTTTGTTGCTCTTCTCTGTACCCTTTCTAGAGTCTCGACATCTTTTTTACATCGTGGTGACCAAAACTGGATGCAGTATTCCAGGTGTGGCCTTACCAAAGCATTGTAAAGTGGTATTAGTACTTCACGTGATCTTGATTCTATCCCTCTGTTAATGCAGCCTAGCACTGTGTTGGCTGTTTTGACAGCTGCAGCACACTGCTGGCTCATATTGAAGTGATTGTCTACTAAGACTCTGAGATCCCTCTCACAGTTACTACTATTGAGCAAGGTACCACCTATACTATACCTATGCATTTGATTTTTCCTGCCTAAATGTAGAACCTTACAAACTGTACATCATTTTATACAAATTTTCTTTTACATTATAATTTAATGCAAATTTTAAACCTTTTAACCACATGTTTTCCCATTGTTCAAACATTATATTATACCTGAAATTATTTGCCCATTGAATCATTTAATGCTTCACATATTCATTCTCCAAACTCAATTCCAATAACAAGTTATAAACTTTGGCAATAACATGTTCATCATTACCACGCAATACAGTTTCAAATCCATTTTGTACAAAATCAAACCTGTAACTTTTTCTTATCTAATTTAAACCTTTCTTTCAGCTGTAAATATGTAAAGTAGTGATAGACATGTTGTATCATGTCTATCAAAGACTCCAACTCTTTTTGGATTTGAGGGCAAGTTCACTTTGATTAAAAAATATTATTTGACCATAGGTCCACCAATCTATCCTCAACATCATTTCTTTTTAAAAGAAAATACTTGACACCCAAAGAGGTACCTTCACAGAGTGTCTTGTTTTATATTTGTTCCAAACTATTAGGATGGGACATCTAACAAGTGATTCCTAAAACCAACATTTATAAAAGAGAATTTCATTTTTCACATTTCCTTACAGTATGAGGAAAACATTTCCTATTTTTGTGTCTAGTTTTAAAGCATTTTATACCCTTTAGCTGTGCTGACCTACAACTTCCAAACTAATTTGCATGACAGAGTAGGAATTGTGTAAGCTGCTGGACCAATGTATTAAAGGGCTCAGTATATCCTAAAAAAAATCTTGGAATTTCTTCTGAAGTTAGTTTAACTTGGTATATACATAAATTAATAAATAACTACATGAAATGTGCTATGCCTATAGTAGAGTTAACCAGACAGAACTGCACATATCCATATAATGGCAGCAGAGAGATACATAACATTTTTTGCTCCCATCTAGTGATTCTCTGGAATTAATGTCAGATTACAATCAAATGCCAAGCACTGAAAACTTCCAGTCAAATGACCACTATCTGAAAAATTTCTCTTTCAACAAATCAAAATCATAGAATTGGAAGGCTAATAACCTGGCTTTGCTCCAGAACAAAATGTCCTACTGTGTTTCCCCCAAAATAAGACCCGGTCTTATATTTTTTTGCACCAAAAGATGCATTAGGGCTTATTTTGTAGAAAACACAGTTTGAGGGGGGTCAGCCCAGCCAGGCACCCCAGCCCTCAGTGTGCACACAAGAGGCAGCAAAAGCATGGGACTGACAGTGTCCAACAGTAGCCATAGCCCGCTGGCCCCTTGGCACAGTACAGCATGGAGGTAGAGGCAGGGGGGAGGCAGGCCATCCCAATGCGCCATGGGGCTACCTGCCCCAATGCAGCCATGGGCAAGCTGACAGATGGTGGGACAGAGTGGGTGGCACGTTGGGATCACTGCCTCCCCTATGCCTCTGCTTCTCCCTGCTGCCAGTGCTGCTATATGAGCCTCCTGTGAGCCTTCCATGATCCAGGTGGCCATGCAGTGCATCCGGATCACCTGCCTCCCCCCCCGATGCCTCTGCCTCTGCCTGTGCCACCGCACAAGCTTTCTGCAAGCTAGACAGCTGCACAGCTCATCCAGATTGCCTACCTACCCCTGCACCTACCTGCACTGCACGGGCTGCGGCTGCTGACAGATGCCGTTGGTCCCCATGCACTCACCTTCTCCTGTGGTGTCCAAGTCCCCCCACAGCGTTATTTTGGGGGTAGGGCTCATATTAGGCCCACCCTAAAACTCAGGCTTGGGCTTATTTTTTGGGTGGGTCTCATTTTCAGAGAAACACAGTATATTGATGGTTGCCCTACCTAATTATACCTGATATAAGGAAATTCATCATCTCTTTGGATAATTACTTCTACTGCTGAACAATACCTACTAACACACAACTGTGTTCTTGTAATTCAAATACATTATTCCATATCTGGTATTCTTAAACATAATTTCTAGTTCTGACTGGGAGCTCATCTGCCCTACTCCATATTAATGTTTTAAAATATATAATAAACATATATTTATTTATACAATAAATATATAATCAATCGTACAACAACAGATCAAACATCTATTTCCCATTTATATTCTTTAAATTCTGATTAAAAACAAGAAAGAAGCAGGGAAAGGCATGGATTTATTCATTAAGAGGGAATGTGAGAAGTGCCTTTAGCAAGAAACTGAAGTTCTGGAGACAATAAATTAATCAGTATTAAGATATATGTGATTGATTTAATGTTAAGCAATTAGAGTGATTATCTACCAGGAGACATTTACTGTATGTTGTATTAGTAAACTCCAGAGAAACTGCATCAACAACCCAGAATAAAAGAAAGGACAACATACATTTATAGGTTGTGTAACATCTGTTTGTTTTATCCTAGTCATATTTGATTCTTGGGGAAAGAGGACTCACTTTGTACCTCGCAATTGAATATAATCACACAGTAAGAAGTATTTTTAACGTATCTGGCAAATATTTGCCTTTGACTGAGTTATGAAGACCTCATACCTTTATTTGTTATTTAGAGGTCTCCTACTTCTTTGAACTGCTTGCCTGCTTTTCAGCCAAAGCACATGTTTCTCACAGGCCTGTTTCTTTGAACCTCAGTTAGACTCTGAATGTGCTTATCTGCCCCGATTTTGCCTTCACATGAAATGCCTTCAAGCTGCAGTCTCCAATTACATTCATCTGGATACTTTAAGTCTTGGTTTTGAAGCAATTTCTAAATTGCTTTCTGTCATAAGTTTGTAAGTTATGGTTTAGGGATAGTTCTGAGTTTTGAGCTGCATTAACTGTTTAACTGTTACAACAATCAGAGACAGCATCAGAGCAAAATATAAAAGACAAGCCCTACAATAAACCTATTTAGTGTTGGCAGACATAGTTGTAGTATATGAACAGTCTCAAGAGATGACTCATATTTTGTTTGAAAGAAGCTACTGGCAAAAAGAAAATCCTCAGAGCAACAAACTGTTATAAACATATAGGGGGGTTTATAGCACTTTAACAGAACTTGCAAACACATTGACTTTGACTCAAGGGTCTTGATTCTTCACAGGAAATTCTTGTATCCACTGTATATTGTCTTAGCTAGCAGCAGCCATTATGCACACTACTAACAAGGGGAGAACCTCCTTGCCTGAGAGCCTTAAATACAGAATACTGTGACCAAAAGCTATGTTTGTACATGTAAATCTTTCCTGCCCAAACCTAGGCTGCAACTTATTATTTCACTTCTTATGGCCAGAAAATGCACCATGCATGTTGAGAGGATGCTTGCAAGATCTTTGTCCTGGCATGTTCTCTTCACACAAGGTTTTATACTCATGATGAAGGGTGGGCAGAAATGGTGCCCATTAAACCATGGATTGATTTTGATTGTTGTGCATAACATAGGATTAGTTTATATCCTAATTGTATGGGCTTCCTATAGTTATTTGTGACTGAATATTTAAAACCTTGAGAGTCATTGTAGAAATACATTTTATGTATCTTACCTTTTTTATCAAAATTATATATTCAATTTAATAAATTCTGTTTAAAAAATAAAGAGGAAGTGTTGTCCACCCACAAAGTTACTTCAACATTTCTTTTCCCACTATACACTCACCCACCTAAGTGATTGACTCACATATTCTGCTCATGCTATTACTGATCCAGGAATATCTTGGGGTTTGCTACTTTGGACCATCTCTTTAAATATGCCCATTTGTAGATGTTAACAATCACATCATAATCAATCATTTTATGGGGTTCTAGAAAACCTTGAAGACCTGGCTTTAGTCTTAGGCCTGGGTTTGTTGTGGTTTAATGCCCTTTATTTTGTGGGTTTTGTTAGAAAAATATTTTAGTTTAGTTTAGTTTATGCTGGATCAGGGACTGCATTTCCTTCGTGAAGGACTCTTGATAAGGGATGGACTGCACCTCACGAAAACAGGAGAAAAATGTACTCAGAAAAAGACTGGCCCAACTCATCGGGGGGGGGGCTTTAAACTAAAACTGAGGGGGAGGGTGACCAATCTTCAGAATCTCTAGCCAACCATAAATCCCAAGAAAATAAATCAAACAATGAGGTGGGCAGAGATGAGAAAAAATAAAAACTCAAACAACATTCAGGAAATGCAGGAAACATACCCACGGACAGGTATAAAAGCCTTAAATGCTTATATACAAATGTTCAAAGCTTGGGGAACAAACAGGGTGAACTAGAAGAAATAGTACATGAGGGAGGTATGACATAGTTGGCATTACTGAAATCTGGTGGGCCAAAACCCATGAATGGAATGGACTGATGGATGGTTAAAAATTGTTCAGAAGAAACAAGTCTACAAAAAGTGGAGGGGGAGTTGTACTATATGTAAGAGAACACTACGTATCTACAGGAACGAACATGATCAAAGATAAAATCTCTCCGGAATGCATAAGGATCAATATAAAAGAGAAAAAAAGTGACATTACCATAGGCTTATATTACAGACCACCCAACCAATCATAAGAAATAGATGAACTCTTTGCCAACCAGTTAACAAATGTATGTAGGAAACATACCAGAATAGTAATGGGTGACTTCAACTATCCAGATTGCAACTGTGAGACAAACTCTACAGCGAGTGGAAGATCAAACAAATTCCTAACCAACCTAGCTGACAACTTTATCATCCAAAAAGTGGAGGAGGGAACTAGACATACTGTAAAGCAATACTGGAGTTAATTCTTACTAATAGAGAAGAAGTGATAGAGGGAGTTGAAGTTACCAGAAACTTGGGCGAAAGTGATGTCATACTGGAATTTAATATAACATAAACACTAGCAACAGAAAACAATCCAACCAGAGTCTTAAACTTCAAAAGAGCTGACTTTAACAAACTCAGAGAGAACCTAGGAAAGATCCCAAAGATGAAAATCCTAAAGGGGAAAACAACCCAAGAAGCATGGGAAACCCTGAAAAATATTATCATAAAAGTCCAGACCAGCACAATACCATTGAAAAAGAAAAACAAGAAATTCAAGAAGAAATCAGCATGGCTGCACAAAGATCTCTCCAATAAACTGAAAGACAAAAGGGACAAATACAAAACATGGAAAGAGAGTCACATAACTAAGGCCAATTATCAGCAGACAGCCAGAACATGCAAAGATGAAGTCAAGAAAGCAAAGGCTCAGAACAAACAAAGAATTGCAACTGAAATCAAGGATAATAAAAAAAAAGTTTCTTCCAATATATTAACAACAAGAAAAAAGTCAAGGAAACTTAGGTCCACTAAAGAGAAAAGATGGCAAGGAAATAACAGGCAACAGGGAGAAAGTAGAACTGCTTAACACATACTTCACACAAAAAGAAACCATAACGCAAACATACAAAAAAAACCCACTGCAAAAGACAAACTAGAAACAAAAATTAAAATAAGCAACAAAATGGTAAAAGAACACCTATCCGATCTTGATGGATATAAATCACCAGGACCTGACAGATTACATCCCAGAGTTCTGAAGGAGCTGGCAGATGTTATCTCAGAACCATTGCACCATATCTTTCAAAAATCCTGGAGCAACAGGGAAATACCTGAGGCCTGGAAAAGGGCTGATGTGGTTCCCATCTTCAAGAAAGGGAAAAAATGGACCCAGGAAACTACAGACCAATCAATACCTGGGAACATCCTGGAAAAGATAATCAAAAAAACAGTTCTGCAAACAACTAGAAGCAAAGAAAGTTATGACTAGTAGCCAGCATGGGTTTGTCAAAAACAGATCATGCCAAACCAATCTTATTTCATTCTTTGATAAAGTGACTAAACTAATAGACCAGCGAAATATTGTGGACTTAGTATACTTAGACTTCAGTAAGGCATTTGACAAGGTAGACCACAACTTACTCCTTGGTAAGCTAGAAAAAGGTGAAATACACAATATCACCACTAGATGGATCTGTAACTGGCTGGCAAACTGTAAACAAGTAGTCCTCAATGGCACTACATGAAGACGAGTAAGCACATGGAGACAAGTAAGCAGTGGGGTACCACAAGGTTCCGTCTTAGGCCCAGTACTCTTCAATATCTTCATTAATGACTTAGATGAGGGAATTGAAGGAAAACTCATAAAATTTGCAGATGACAAACTCAGGATCCAAAAAGATCTTGACAAACTTGAACAATGGGCCCTGCCCAACAAAATAAGTTTCAGTGTGGAGAAAAGCAAAGTTTTACATTTAGGCAGGAAAAAATCAAAGGTACAAGTACAGACTGGGTGAGACCTGGCTTAAAAACAGTGAGAGGGACCTTGGAGTTCTAGTGGACAATCACTTAACCATGAGCCAGCAGTGAGCAGCAGCAGTCAGAAAAGCTAATACAATCCTGGGTTGTATAAACAGAGGCATTAAATCAAGACCATGTGAAGTATTGGTACTGCTTTATAAAACCCTAGTAAGACCACACCTGGATTACTGCAGCCAATTTTGGTCACCATAACACAAAAAAGATGTTGAGAGTTTGGAAAAAATTCAGAGAAGAGCCACTAAGATGATCAAATGCCTAGAGACTAAAACATATGAAGAACAGCTGCAAGACTTCCACTTGGCTAGTCTAAAAGAAGAAACAGGGGCAACATGTTAGCAGTGTTCCAGTATTTAAGGGGCTGCCACAAAGACAAGGAGGTCACATTATTCTCCAAAGCACCAGAGGGCAGGACAAGAAACAACAGTTGGAAACTGAACAAAGAGAGAAGCAACCTAGAATTAAGGAGAAACTTCCTGACAGTGAGGACAATTAACCAGTGGAACAGTTTGCCTCCTGAAATCATGGGCTCTCCATCATTGGAGATTTTTTAAGAGGCTAGACAGTTATTTGTCTGAGATGGTATAGGTTCTCCTGCTTAAGCAGGGGGTTGGACTAGAAGACTTCCAAGGTCCATTCCAGCTATATTCTATTCTATTCTAGTTTTGGCTACCTGCTGGTTTAGATTTTCTGGAGGTCCTTCTGGGTTATTTTAGTTTTGTATGCCACTTAGAGTCCATTGGAGTTGGGCAGCCAATAACTTTAAATAAATAAGTAATTTATTTCTGCTCAATTTTTATTTATTATGTACTTTTCAGGCGAGATGAATCACAAATCTGAAGGTGCATTTTGAATGATAAATAAGTTTATTCAAAAATATTTTTTATTAAAAAGTTTTGTAAATTTACAATATAATCCCGAAAACCAACCCACCCAACCCCCCTCCCTCCCCCACTTCCCAAAGCTGAACACAGGGTTACAAATATAATAATCATAATCTAACTAACATTAACCAACTATATAAATAACCAAGTTCATAATGCGCTTTAACTCACCTTTAACGTAAATACAAACAAAATAAAAGTGAACATAATAATAATAAAAACATAAACAAATTAATATTCAAGTTATTAAACAATACTAATACTAAAATAATAATAATACCATATAATTAAAACTAATAAAAATTCCGCTATAATAAACTATTAATAATAATAACAATCTAAAATTTACCCATAAGCTAAATGGAACTTTTTGGTCCCATATTTACTCTGAATATAATCTATCCATCTTCTCCAGACCGAAATGTATCTTTCTTGTGAATGATCCTTCAGATAAGCAGAAATCTTAGCCATTTCTGCTAAATTTGACACTTTAAACATCCATTCTTCTATAGTAGGCAAACTATCCTTCTTCCAATATTGCCCTACCAATAACCTTGCAGCTGTTATCAAGTTCAACATCAAATTAGTTTCTTTAGTATCACAATCTATAATAACACCCAATAAAAATAGTTGTGGGGTAAACTTTATCTTTCTCTTAAAAATCTTTTGAATGTTCCACCAAATTTTAATCCAAAAAGCTTTTATATTTCTACAAGTCCACCAGATATGAAAATAAGTGGCATCCAAACTGCCACATCTCCAACATTTGGGCTGTAAATTAGGATACATACAAGACAACTTTTTAGGATCCAAATGCCATCTATAAAACATTTTATAAAAATTTTCTCTTAAATTTTGGGCCTGGGTAAATTTAACATTTCTAACCCAAATTACCTCCCATATCGGTTCTTAAATATTTTGAGCCCACTTTACCATACAATCTTTAACTAATTCCATTTCCGAATCCTTTATTCAAAAATATTGAATTCAATTGAGTGTATGTGTGCTTGTGCTGATTTGGGTGTAAGGACCGGTTATTACTTATGGAATGCAAACATAATAAGGCACCAGAATAGGATTTTGAAGACTAATTCTATATTTAATAATTAATTAAATAAGGGGTTTATTTAATGCAGAAGCAAATAATCTGTGCCTTCCTGTATTTGGGAAAGTCACCAGACTCCCTCAAAAATCTGAACAATTAATGTGATAGTACAGAAATATTTAAAAGATTAGTAATGGTATTAATTTTAATTTAGTTCCTGAAATTTTCCTGCTCTTACCAAATTTCCCATCAAACCAGTTGTAGATCATCCATTGTGTTTTGTTGATTTAAAGCACAATTAATTTATGTGATTTATGTCAAAATAGATAGAGAACTTTCCAGGAGGAATTTGATAAACACTCTGTTTCTGTTTAAACAGGTATGCTCTGTAACCATTATGACATTAAGCTAAACCTTCTGGGACTGTGTATGTATGTTTTCCTGTCTATATTGTTCTGCAGCTCTACAATTTCTTAGACATGATCGCAGTTCACACTTTGGCAAACATACAATTACAATTTATGTATTCAGGATAAAGAAGGTACCTAAATCTTTATAGGATGAAGATCCTATCTTTCAAAACCATAAACCAAGGCCAGATGACTGCTCATTGAATAGTGTGCTTTTCATCTCCCCAAATGCATTTTATTTATGCCAACATAAAGCCTTTTCTGAAAAAGTCTACCAAAATTCAAATCTTGTGATTCATGTGCATAGATGTAAGCTTATGGCCATTATACTGATGCTATTGGTATAAAGAGAATTTAAATTGCTTCTCCAGGATGTGCAGATATAGTATACATTTCATACCTAAAAAACCACAGGTACCACAAACAAAATTGTAGCACAAGGTTTAAAAAAAGGTTAGAAATATGAGGTCATATTAGTTTCAATTTTTTGGATTCTTTATAGCAGAGAACAAAGATCCTCTCTTTTCTTAAGTAATTATGTGGTAATTCCAGCCAATTCAAACCTAAATTTCCAAAAGTATATACACCATATTAGCAATGTAGTATATTACATTCTGCCACTGCCTAACCAAGCCTTGGGAATGCAAGTTTGACAGTCTGGATCTAAATCAAGAAACACTGGCAAATGGTAACTCTGAAATGCATTTTGTGGGACCCACTTACCAGGACAATTTTTTTAAAAAAATAAGGAGCTAGATTCAATGGACTGGACATTACACTAAAAATAAACAGCTGGACTTGCTAACCAAAATTTGTACTAAAAAGAAGCATGTGGACTCATTGAGTTAGAATCAATGCTGAGAGAAAACATCTAGGTTTATTAGACTATTGCTACACTTAATATAAATAAAGTGATAAACTGCTGGCTGAAGTTGATGACGACTGGCTAGTGCCCTGCTTATACAAATCACAAGTCCAGGTAAGTAAAAAGAAATGATTTTCCAGGGGAAACCTACTTGTAATTCTCATTACAAGTATTTCACTTTGCTTACCAAGGTATCTTTTGGTGCTAATTGAATCATGGTGGATAGTTGAAATGTTATCTAGTGTATGGCTGCTATAAAAAAGACAACTCCATGTTTGCAATCATTAGAAGAATAATTAGTTCAGTTTTATAGTTCAGTTTTAAATTTGTATGCAAACAAATTTAAATAATAGTAATAAATAATCATGTATCATCAATATGTGATTGCTTTGGGCTAGTGACAGGTTCTGTATTGATGTAATGGTAAGACTGATACACATTATTTCACGTACTCAAGATTTATCTAAGGCTTTAAATATTAGTTTTACTTATTTTCTGCATATAATACTTTTTATTTTATCTTCTTTTGTTTCTCTTTCCTCTTTGCATTTGTGGAGTTTTTTTCTTTTTTATATTTTTGACTAAAAAAACATATATAAAAAAGAGAATCCTTACCTCAACTGAGCATCCATAGAATAGAGAGGCCAATCTTCTATTAAAACCTCCCAACACTTTAATTTGCTTTCAGAAAATATTTTACTCTTTGAGCAAGATTTTCACTAACAAAGGTTTCATTTCTCAATGAGCAGTTTTTCCCTGTTTCGCAATTTCACTTGTATCTGTTTTTCTTTTAACTTCTTTTGTAAATATATATTTTTCACAGGATTGGAAAGATGAAGGAAAAGAAAGAGAGAAGTGTCTAGAGTTTAATAAATTATTAAGAATCATTTTATTCTGCAAGAAGGATGGTCTAATTTTTCATAAGATTTTCCAGGCAACTGAACCAGTTTGCTATTGTAATCACTCATATAGCTTCAAACCAATAAAATATAATAAAATATCCAACTCCATCTTTATTGCATTTTAAAATTGTCTGAAATTATATAAAAATGGCTTTCTTTAGCCATTGATTTACATGATTCTCCTTCTCTTGCTGTATTAAATATGCAGTAAGAAAATTCAGTAAGTTTAGACAAAGAATGGACTCTTCCTTCCTTCTTTCCTTCCTTCCTTCCTTCCTTCCTTCCTTCCTTCCTTCCTTCCTTCCTTTTTAGCTAAATCTTGCCAATGTAACAAGAACATACATTCTAATGCCAAAATGAGCCTTGGTGGAACAGTGCGCTAATGCCTCCTTAAGTAACACCAGCTGCCTGCAATTAGTGCAGGTTCGCATCCCACCAGGCTCAAGGTTGACTCAGCCTTCCATCCTTCCGAGGTAGGTAAAATGAGGACCCAGACTGTTGGGGGCAATAAGCTGACTTTGTAATAATGCCGCTTGAGATGGGGCCGAAAGCCCTAATAAGCAGGCATATGCATAGAATGAAGGCTGTTGCTAAGCACATTGATTTGTGCTTTAAATTGTAAGCCGCCCTGAGTCTTCGGAGAAGGGCAGGATATAAATGGGATTTTAAAAAATGGATATCACGTGCTTGCTTCAAATGAACAACCACAGAGCAAATGACTTCTCTTAAAATTTTCCAAATATAGGATAGAAAAGGGTTATGTTATAATTCTATAACATTATGAAATATTGCAGCTAATCACAATGGACACCTATTTTTGCTAATGAGTCAGGGTTTGCTTTGACATTCTTAATTGCAATATGTCAACACTAGATAGGACAAAATGTACATGAGAGATTAAATAAAATAATGGTGGTTTCAAGGCAAAGTTTTTTAAGTTTCTTTCTCATGCTTTCCTCTCTCAGGTCTGAATAATTTTCTTCAAAGTATTTTCTTAATGGCTGAATCATTCCTTCCCCACTCTCAATGCCAGATCTATATATGCAAAGAGAATAAAGTCTGAAAGACTCTTAAAACATAGCACCAAAAATAATAAAGATCCATTATGCTCTGCATTTTAATCAAGCTTTAGTGACTCTAATAATAACCAAAGACATGAAATGGAAATATGAACGAACTATACATATTTCAGAACTCAAACTAAGAAAAAAGGCTGATCTGGATTGATGCTCCTCTGCTTACAGTACAAGACCATTTAAAAACACCCTGAACTCTGACCAAATTTAGATATTTTAAAAAATGTGTTTCTTTTTTTAAGTGGACTATTTATTACAAGTCTTTCATCTTGAACTGCTCCCCTACAAAAAAATCTGTCTGTTGTTACATTTTTTAAAAATGAGGTAAACCCACTATATTAAGAAAATTACTTTAGGCCACACATTAAACTGTTTCATTATATGCCTGCAGTTGTACTGTAAATCAGAGCAAGACTGATCAGACTTACTATATATTCTGGAACACTGACATTAGCTACCTTGAAATCAATGGAACTATTCATGTGCCTAAAATAAAGCCTTTGTTTGTAGGAACAAGCTGTTTAAACGTTTTAGTAAACTACCCTAACATTTGGTCCAATAATTGAAGACTTAAGCAACACAAAAGTAATAAAGCTTGGTTTTTTTAAAAGCAATAACTAGTTATTAAAAATAATAATATCTTTAGCCTGTTAAAACATAGTCTAAAGTGGTATTTTTTATTTATAATTGATCTACCATATGTGTTGCATAACTGCCTATTTAAAAGATTCCATTTTCATTTTATTTCAAATGGTGCTGCTTGGCACTTTTTCCGTAGTTGTTCCTTCAACTGCCTCAACAACAGAGCTTAGGATCATTTTGTGAGCTCAGAAGCAAATGGAATAGTCATTGCAAAGACCAATGCCAAAAGCCACAATTTCCTGTAATAAGAGACATAATTTGCCCATTAGCACCATAGTAAATCTCTCTGGACTATTTATGCATTGTTCCTTGATTAATTTGATTGTCAGCTGATTGAATCAGAGTGTTTTTGGCAATAGGAGATAGATTACCAAGTCAAGCTTTACAGGTACTAGAATTCTAACCTGCAGGCATATTTTTATCTGAAAGTACTATTCTGTAGAAAAACAAATACATACCTGAATTGGGGGGGGGGTATTCCTTGAAATTCTGTAACTTTTTGGAAACACAGCAAAGCAGTCTTATTTGTTGCATGAATATTGCCACTGAAACAGAATAGCAGAATAACAGAGTTGGAGTGGACCTTGGAGGTCTTCTAGTAGTCCAACCCTTTGGTCAAACAGGAGACCATATATCATTTCAGACAAATGGCTGTCTACTCTCTTCTTAAAATCCTCCAGTGATGGAGCACCCACAACTTCTCTGAAGGCAAGCTGTTCCACTGGTTTATTGTCAGGAAATGTCTCCTTAATTCTAGATTGCTTCTCTCCTTAATTAGTTTCTGTCCATTGCTTCCTTTTTTGTTTTCTGGTGCTGACCCCCTTTTCTTTGTGGCAGCCCCTCAAATATTGCTGCTATCATATCACCCCTAGTCCTTCTTTTCACTAGACTAGACATACCCAATTCCTGCAACAGTACTTCAATTGTTTTAGCCTTCAGTCACCTTCGTTGCTCTTCTCTGCACTCTTCCCGGAGTCTAAGCATCTTTTTTATATTGTAGTGACCAAAACTGGATGCAATATTCTGTGTGTGATCTTACTGAGGCCTTACAAAGCAGTAGTAACACTTCACACGATCTTTTGTGCCATCTGCAAATTTGATGAATTCTTCTATTCTCTCATCTAAATTGTTTATGAAGATATTGAAGAGTACTAGGTCTAGAACAGAACCTTGGGTTATTCCACTGCTTCCCTCCCTGTAGATGTAGTTCCATTAAGGACTACACTTGAGTCCAGTTTGTCAACCAGTTACAAATCCATCTGGTGATGATATTTTTCTAGCTTACCAATTGATAAAAAATAACCCATGAATATATGTCTTAATTAATTTGTTAAAAATAGTTCTGGATTGTTTTCCAGGAGATTTTAGTTAGCCTAAAGGAAAATACTGACAAGTAAGAATGCATATTGCCTGCTGAGATAGCAGACTAGAGATTGTGTCTAATACTGCTAAGCAAATGTTATCAGATTCTATATGATTTGAAAAATGCCTGATCCCTTTGAGGCCCTAGCTGCAACTTTATATCTTCATATTGATGGAACCCACATAAAAAGTTAGTTCTATTTGCTCTCTTCAGAAAGTCCAATAAAAAAGAAACTATATTCAAAAAAGTTTGATCTGCCTAAGTTACACAGCTGTTGAACTGTGCTTTCCCCCCCTTTTTTTTCTAAGAATGAACAAAGACTAAGGATTTTCAAATATTATTTAGTAAATATTGCCAAAGATTCCATTCTCTTTTATCAGTTATCCTCATATAATTACAGGATAAATTAATTCTTTACTTGATTACTTAAATTACTTTTTCCTGTAAGGAAATAACTCATCTTCTTTTAACAAAAGGACGAGCAGGAAACAGTTGAAAGAATCTTGAAGCATCTTAACCTAGCTTTAGAAAATATAAACATTGAACTATCAAACAATCAAATAGAGCTGGAAGGGACCTTGGAGGTCTTCTAGTCCAACCCCTGCTCAAGCAGGAAACCCTATACCATTTCAGGTAGGTGGCTGTCCAGTCTTAAAAACCTCCAATGATGAAGCACTTACAACTTCTGAAGGCAAGCTGTTCTACTGGTTAAGTGTCCTCACTGTTAGGAAGTTTCTCCTTATTACCAGGTTGCTTCTCTCCTTGAGTAATTTCCATCCATTGTTTCCTGTCTTGTCTTCTGGTGCTTTGGAAAATAAGTTGACCCCTTACTCCTTGGGGCAGCCCCTCAAATACTGGAATACTGCTATCATGTAGTCTTTCTTTTCTCTAGACAGACCATACCTAAATCCTGCAGCCATTCTTCATATGTTTTTGTCTCCAGGCACTTGATCATCTTAGTTGCTCTTCTTTGTTCTTTTTCCAAATCTCAACAACCTTTTTGTAATGTCGTGACCAAAACTGGATGCAGTATTCCAGGTGGGTCTTACTAAGGCTTTATAAGATGGTACTAATACTTCATGTGATTTTGATTCTATGCCTCTGTTTATACAACCAAGGATTGTATTACTTTTTTTGTTGCTGCTGCACACTGCTGGCTTGTGCTTAAGTGATTGTCCACTAGGACTCCAAGGTCCCTCTCACAGTTACTGTTTTTGAGCCAAGTTTTACCTAATCTGTACTTGAACCTTTGGTTTTTCCTGCCTACGTGTTTCATACCTAGGTGTTTTCTCCATATTAAATTTAATTTTGCTGGATAGGGCCCATTGTTCAAGTCTGTTAAGATCTTTTTGGATCCTGAGCTTGCCTTCTGGGGTGTTGGCTAGTCCTGCCAGCTTAGTGTCATCTGAAATTTTGATGAATTACCCTTCTATTTCCTCATCTAAGTAATTTATGGAGATATTGAGGAATACTGGGCCTAAGATGAAACCTTGTGGTGCCCCACTGCTTATTTACTTCTATGTAGCTATAGTGCCACTAAGGACTACTCTTTGAGTATGGTTTGTCAGCCAGTTACAAATCCATCTGGTGGTGATGCTGTCTATCCCACATTTTTCTAGTTTACCAAGAAATAGTTTGTGGTCTACTTTGTTGAATGCTTTGCTGCTAAGTATACTATACTATTTCACTGGTCTACTAATTTAGTCACTTTGTCAAAGAATTAAATAAGGTTGGTTTAGATAATCGGTGATGGCTACTAGTTATAATTTTATTTCTTTCTAGATGTTCACAAATCTGGGTTTTTAAATTATTTTTTCCAGTATCTTCCCAGGTATTGAGGTTAGGCTGATTGGTTTGTAGTTTCCTGATTCTGTTTTTTTTTCTCCTTTTTTGAAGATGGGAGCCACATCAGCTCTTTTCCAAACCTCTGGTAATTCCCCAGTACTCCAGGATTTTTTAAAGATATGGTACAGTGGTTCTGAGATAATATCAGACAGCTCCTTTAGAATTCTGGGGTGTAATCCATCAGGTCCCAGTGACTTATATTCATCAGGATCAGACAGGTGTTCTCTTACCATTTTCTTGCTTATTTTAATTTTTATTTCTATTCTGTCTTTTACAGTTATGTGTTTGGTAAGTTGGGCTATAGCACAGGTCGGCAACCTGCGGCTCCGGAGCCGCATGCGGCTCTTTGAGCCGTCTCTTGCGGCTCCCAGCCGCCCGGTGCGCGCGCACCTCTTCCAACGGGCAGTGGTGCGCGCGCACCTCTCCAAATGGAGAGTGGCACCGCCCGTTTGGAGAGGTGCACGCGCACCTCCCCGAATGGGTGGAGGTGCGCGTGCACCTCCCCAAACCTTTGGAGAGGTGCGCGCGTACCTCCGTGCGAATGGGCAGCGGTGCCGCTCTTTCAGGAAGCCCGCCGCGGCCCGTCTGTGAAGCTGCCGAAAGCGGCAGCTTAGTAGACGGGCCGCGGCAGCTTCCTCAAAGAGCGGCGCCGCTGCCCGTTCGCGCGGAGGTACGCGCGCACCTCCCCAAAGGTTTGGGGAGGTGCGCGCGCACCTCCGGTCGTTCGGAGAGGTGCGCGCGCACCTCTCGGAATGGGCAGGGGCGCCGCTCTTTGCGGAAGCTGCCGCGGCCTGTCTGCTAAGCTACCGCTTTCGGCAGCTTCACAGACGGGCCGCGGCGGGCTTCCTGAAAGAGCGGCACCGCTGCCCGTTCACGCGGAGGTATGCGCGCACCTCTCCAAAGGTTTGGGGAGGTGCGCGCGCAACTCCAGTCGTTCGGAGAGGTGCGCGCGCACCTCTCGGAATGGGCAGGGGCGCCGCTCTTTGCGGAAGCTGCCACGGCCCATCTGCTAAACTGCCGCTTTCGGCAGCTTCACAGACGGGCCGCGGCGGGCTTCCTGAAAGAGCGGCACCGCTGCCCATTCGCGCGGAGGTACGCGCGCACCTCTCCAAAGGTTTGGGGAGGTGCGCGCGCAACTCCGGTCGTTCGGAGAGGTGCGCGCGCACCTCTCGGAATGGGCAGGGGCGCCGCTCTTTGAGGAAGCTGCCACGGCCCGTCTGCAAAGCTGCCGAAAGCGGCAGCTTTGCAGACGGGCCGTCGCCATCGGGCAACCGGGAACCGGTTCCATCTCATTTTTTAAAAAATGGCAGCCGCGTGCGTCCGCGCATGCGCAAAAAGCCTTTTTGCGCATGCGCGTGCATGGACACACGCACGCGGCTCCCTCTTTTTTTAATTTGTGATGGAACCGGTTCCCAGTGGCTCTTTTTCTTTTTTAGGTTGCCGACCCCTGGGCTATAGTTTCTTTTTTGCATGGAGACTGATGCAAAAAATGGGTTAACAGCTCTGGTTTCTTTCTATTGCCTGTTATATCCTCCCAGGAACACCAATGAAAAAAAGAAAAATACTGCTTCTTGAATAGAGCTGTGCAGTGCTTCAGAGCTGAAACTTCAAAAGTAGTCCAGAAATACATTTTGGGGGCATCCCATACTTAATGAACTTCTTTAAAGAAGCTGCATAAGATTGAGGGCAATAGAAGAAGGGGACGACAGAGAATGAGGTGGCTGGATGGACTCACTGAAGCAGTAGGCGTGAGCTTAAATGGACTCCAGAAGATGGTAGAGGACAGGAAGGCCTGGAGGAACATTGTCCATAGGGTCACGATGGGTCAGATACGACTTCGCAACTAACAACAACAACACAATCCCAGGAAAATATAATTTGGAGTGAGCATCCATGACAAACGTGAACTATAAACTGGGTCTCCTAGTCCAACACTCTAATCATTATACTACATTGGCTCATAATGCTGATATATTCATTATCCCATGCTGGACTCTGGTTTTTGTGTGGGAATTCAGGTTTTCATGGCCAAATAGCAGACATGATTGGAAGACATGAATAGAATATAATACAGCCTTAATATTCTTAATTAGAAAGAATAATGATCTGCAAATATAAGATCTGTATCTATTTTCTCTCAATAACTTTCAGTTCCAATTTTGTGTGTTAGTAGTTTTATCTAGGGGGGAAAGACTCTATTGAAATCATCTTCCTCAAAAGTGAATAATTATGTCAATTTTTGATAGCTTTTAATTATATTTTTGGCTCTAGTGGTTGTCATTTTTCTCTATTCATTGGGTTGGAACAGCCAAAAGAGGACTTATTTACTGGAAATATGTATTGGAAGTCCAGAACATCCAAAATCTACAGTCAGTCAACATTTAATTAGAACCAATCAAAATGTAAAAGAATAGCCTGATAAATACAAAAACAAGAAGAAAATATATAGTACTGGGCAATGTTGGAATAGAATGATCAAATATGAAAGAATTCATTATCTCTGATTTTCATGATCCATTGAGGGGTTGCTTTCAAATAACATTTTTGGGAATATCCGTTCCATTTACATATGTACATATGGATAACCTATCAACTATCTGGCACAGCATAAGCTCTGATCACTTATGGGCCATATGGCTTTTTCATTTTGAAAAATGAAATTTCCCCATTATTGTAAAATATAAACCAAAATGTATTGGACAGCATATCCTTCACTGTAAGTGATATTTAGACGTAAATGAGAACAGTCCTTTAAAAGAATTATTACTTTAGAGCAATTATGACAAATAGATTCTTGCCTCCCTCCTGCATTTTGTTTGTATCTTCTTTCTGCCCACTTTTATTATTCATTTCTCCAGACCTTAAATGCAATGGCAGAAGCACCTATTTTCTGAAGTTGTATAAACAAAATTAGATTTTTTTAAAAAAACTGTTCTGCCTACTGCCTAAACTTATGGCTTAGTTCTAAAAGCCCATACTTTCTACTATTTAGCATGCAAGGTGGCAGATCCTGTAACTGAGCTACCTCAACATGGTGCGGAAAGAATTTAGAGATTTATTGTATACTATCAGCAATCACAAAACCCTTTTTTAGTTCTCTGTATCTCAAAGTACAATTAACTGCATGCTCTACCTACAGCACAGTTCCACTAGGGTCACTTACAGCAGCCTCCTTGTTTTCCACTAAATCTAACACTTAATTCTCACTTGATTAAAGAACAGTTAGGACTTCCTAAATCTCACTATAGACACTGAAGGTGCAGAAGACATGCTGTTTATGTTTCTCCCTCGTTCCCTTGTAATATATACTATGATAAAGTTTTCAATCTTTCTTGCAGAATGTTCAAATTTCAAATCCCTTACTGTAATTAAAAAAATGTGGTTACATTGTTTTATGCAAAAAAAAGTTTTGAAAAATTGCTTCTTGTGTATTGCCAGTTTAGCCGAGAGGAAACTTTGAAAAATAGGCTTGTAGTGAATAATTATGGCTACTTTTATTTATGTTACAGACACTGAATATAAAATAAACGTAGAAATGTATATTTTTCAGAAAGCAATCTTCATTCACATCTTTATTGACTCCTCATGATGTGAAAAGCTTTTATATTAGTCCACATTACATTCACTACAGAAAGAAAGTAAAAGCATATGCATCTGAGGATTATGGTATATAAATGTATATATGATAATAAATGTATCTGTCTGTTGTATGCTTTTTTGTTGTAGTGAAGCATAATGCCAAATATAGGAATATTTGCCACACTGAACAAAATTCAGAATAAAGAAGAAAAAATCATAAAACAAATTATAAGTTGGATTCCGAGCTCTCTCCCAGTTCTAAGGCATTGACTACCATGCCTGGATTAAGTTTTAGTTCATCATCCAATGCAATAGTTCACCAGCTTAAAAAGATCTATGCATTTAAAAGGAAATCTCTTTTCATGTTTCTATCAACAACCTAAGAGAAATATCAATAACCTAAGATATGCAGATGATACCACTCTAATGGCAGAAAGTGAAGAGGAACTAAAGAGCCTCTTGTTGCAAGTGAAGAAGGAGAGTGCAAAAGTTGGGTTGAAACTCAACATTAAGAAAACCAAGATCATGGCATCCGGCCCTCTCAATTCCTGGCAAATAGATGGGGAAGAAATGGAGGTAATGACAGATTTTATTTTCCTGGGCTTCAAGATCACCGTAGACGGGGACTGCAGCCAAAAAATTAAGACGCTTGCTCCTGGGGAATAAAGCCATTGCAAATCTAGACAGCACACTAAAAAGCAGAGACATCACCCTGCCAATAAAAGTGTGTACAGTCAAGGCTATGATCTTCCCAGTTGCAATATATGGCTGTGAAAGTTGGACCATAAAAAAGGCTGAGCGTCAAAGAATTGAAGCCTTTGAACTATGGTACTAGAAAAGAGCCTAATGCTGGGAAAGATTGAGGGAAATAGAAGAAGGGGATGACAGAGAATGAGGTGGCTGGATGGAGTCACTGAAGCAGAAGGCATGAGCCTAAATGGACTCCAGAAGATGGTACACAACAGGAAGGCCTGGAGAATGTTGTCTATGGGATTGCGATGGGTTGGACACCACCACAACTAACAACAACAATCAAGAACTTCTGTTGCAACGGCTGATAAAATTTTGTTCAGTTTCATATAATTATTGCATCTGAACCATATTTTAAGCAATTCTTCATGGTAGCTGAGGCCTAAACATGACAGACCAGGTATATTCCATCCCTCAAGTTTTATAACAATTCAGCAATATGATCTTTCTAATATTGTTTTCCAATATGTAAAATAAAAACTAAAGCCATGAGTGATTTTGGATTTTGATCTGGATCAGAAAAGTTATCTGTCTAATATTTTGCCAACAGCCACATTTTAATATACTAGTCTCTAGGAATGATACTGAAAATTTAAGAACAAAACACAAAAGTTTCCATAAGTAAATAGGTAAATCTATAGAAGCAAGATGGCGGCCGTGGTCGGGAGCTGAGTTTGTGAGCTCCGCGATGGGCTTCTTCTTTGAGCAGCTGAGTGGCTGAGCAGCTGAGCGATTTGTCGTTCAGAGATGGAGTGTGAGAGTGTGGTTGCCGGGCACCGTTTTGTGGTTTGAAGGCTCTCTTTGAGCTGGTCGAGGCGCTGGTGGAGCTGGGGTGGTGACTGAGGATGTGCTTGCTGCTTTGCCGTGACTTCCAGCTGGTGGCGTTTCGGCTCGTGCATTGCTGCAGTGAGGAGACTTCCCCTTCTCCCTTCCTCCCCCCCGACTGAGATGGTGGTTTCTAAGGTCCGTATCATCTATGGGGTGCTGTTTTGTGCCTGAGGACCTCCCCCCCTCTCTTGGAGTTTTAAGACTGGGGAGTGTGATGGCGGTCCGTATTAATCGCCGTCTGTTAACAGCTGATCAGCGCTGGTTGTTCTCTGAGCTGTTTCCTCCTTTCTCAGGAGGTGAGGGAGGAGCCCTTGCAGGGGCAGGCCGAGGAGTTTAGCCAGCATCTTGTGGACAAAATCGCTCAGATTCAGACTGGTTTAGACTCTGACTGGGCAGAGTCTGATGGGGAGGAATCGAGCGGTCTTGAGAGTATTATCTGGACTGAGTTTGATCCTGTGACTCCCGAGGAGGTGGACAGGATTATTGGGAGGCTGAGCTCTACCACCTGTTTATTGAACCTGTGCCCTTCCTGGCTGGTTTATTCAGCTCGGGAGGAGACACGAGGATGGTTCCAGGCAGTGATATCTGCTTCTTTGAGTGAGGGTGTCTTTCCCTCTGCCTTGAAGGAAGCGGTGGTGAGACCCCTTCTCAAGTAGCCTGCCTTGGATCCAGCTATTTTGAATAACTATCGTCCGGTCTCCAACCTTCGCTTTTTAGCGAAGGTTGTTGAGAGTGTAGTGGCGCATCAGCTTCCTCTGTTCCTGGAGGAAACTGATTATCCTGACCCGTACCAATCGGGTTTCAGGCCTGGGTACAGCACGGAGATGGCATTGGTCGCGCTGATGAATGATCTCTGGCAGGCTCGGGACAGGGGTTGTTCCTCTGTCCTAGTCCTATTAGATCTCTCAGTGGCTTTTGATACCATCAACCATGGTATCCTGCTGCGACATCTCAGGGGGTTGGGAGTGGGGGGCACTGTTTTATGGTGGTTCTCCTCCATACCTCTTGGGCCATTCACAGTCAGTGTTGACGGGAGGGCAGAGGTCCGCCCTGAGGTCTCTTGTTTGTGGAGTTCCTCAGTGGTCGGTCCTCTCTCCCCTCCTGTTCAATATCTATATGAAGCCGCTGTGTGAGATCATTCGTGGTTTTGGGGTGGGGTATCATCAGTACGCTGATGATACCCAACTTTTTCTTTCCACCCCAAACCAACTCAGTGATGCCCTCGATGTGATGTCCCGTTGCCTGGAGGCGGTTCGGGTTTGGATGGGGAGAAACAGGGTCCGACTCAATCCTGCCAAGAGTGAGTGGCTGTGCGTACAGGCATCTCGAGAGAATCATTCTATTCCATCGTTAATGATGGGGGGTCAGGTGTTACCCCCTGTAGATAGGGCTCGCAACTTGGGTGTCCTCCTGGACTCGCGGCTCAGTCTTGAAGATCATATAGGAGCCGTGACCAGGGGGGCTTTTGCCCAGGTCCACCTGGTGCGCCAGCTGTGGCCCTATCTGGACCGAGACGTCTTACGCACAGTCACTCGTGCTCGTGTCCTCCTGGTTAGACTACTGCAATGCTCTCTACATGGGGCTGCGCTTGAGGACCACTCGGAGGCTTCAGCTGGTGCAGAATGCAGCCGTGCGAGTTGTGATGGGGGCTTCCCAATACTCCCATGTAACACCTCTGCTCCGCAAGCTGCATTGGCTTCCGGTTGCCCTCCGGGTGAGATTCAAGGTGCTGGTGATGACCTATAAAGCCCTAAATGGCTTGGGTCTGGGATATTTGACGGAACACCTGCTGCTGGCATCAAGTTCCCTTCGTCCTGTGCGCTCCCACAGGGAGGGCCTTCTCAGGGTGCCACCGGCAAAGGATTGCCGGCGGGCAACACCCAGGGGGAGGTCCTTCTCTGTGGGCACGCCTGCCCTTTGGAACCAGTTACCCGTAGAGCTTAGAACTGCCCCTGATTTTCGTTCGTTCTGCTGGGACCTGAAGACCTGGCTCTTTGAGCTTTCCGGCCAGGACTGAGAATTTTTAATTTTTTAACTTATTGTAATTGGGTTTTTAAATCAGAGTTATAGGGGTTTTAGATTTTTAATCAAGGATAATTTAATCTATTTTAATTGTTATTAACTTTTTGTATTGTATGTTGTTTTAATTTCCTTGTGAACCGCCCTTGGTCCTATGGAAGAAGGGCGGTATATAAGTTCAATAAATAAATAAATAAATGTGACCTTTTTTTCTTTTAGTTTCAGAGCTCTCTCACCCATTTCAGAAGTCAACATAGCTACCCATTCCTGATGCTAAATTGCATGTGACTAATTATCAGGGCTTTTTACTTTATTTTTCCTCAGTCTTTTTAGTACTGTTGAGAAAGTATAAAAATATACAGAACCAAAAATCTAATACAACAGCACAGCACATTTTACTAATAGCAAAATTTATATAGCTCTAATTTTCAGGCCTTGTACTTCCATTTGACAATAAAATGCAATCAAATCATATAAAAATGATGCAAAAAGAAGTGAATGAAAGAAACAACTTACAGATTAAGAGGATAAGAGAATTGTTAAGGGGAATGAAAGGTTAATAGCACAAAAAGTGTATTAACTCAAGTTGTGGATTACTTTTAAACCATTATTTAATAGGAAGGAAATTTACATGCTTCCTGTTTGTGAATGGTCAGTATTCAGTCACTGGATTGTACAATCTTGTTTGAAGCCATGTGACAAAGAAAACATTTTCTGATGCCAAAGCTTTATTTATAAAGTTGACAGAAACTCAGCACATTGGTGGTCTTCATTAAGAGAAGGATATAAACAAAGACTATTAATTCAACTCTCGTCTTGCCATAGTATAGGAAGTTACAAAGAATGGAATTAATGGTCTTTTCTCTTCCTTTTCCTACTGCTTTGACATTTTCACATTGTCTCAGTGTCTTCACCCTACTCCTGGAGAGTTGTTAAAAAGCTGAACTTCAAATTATGAGGCTTCTAACATGACACTGTTTAAATATTAATACAATTTTTTGTCTGGTGCCATAAGGTGTGCACGAATTCAGTGGCATATCAAATACATCACTCTATGACAGGGGTCTTCAAACTCGGCCCTTTTATAACTCATGGACTTCAAATTCCAGAATTCCTCAGCCAGTGTGCCTGGCTGAGGAATTCTGGGAGTTGAAGTCCATGAGTCATAAAAGGGCCGAGTTTGAAGACCCCTGCTCTATGACCTTCAGAGTCTATAATCTATAACAGGTATTTTTCCAAAAAAATCATAGGACTTCTCACCAGTAATGTAGTTATATGTGTGTGTGTGTGTGTGTGTTTTGTAAAAGAAAAGTCTGTGAGATATCTACTGACCCCTTCATGTTTACAGAAGGAAATCAAATAAACCATTCAGAGCTCAGTTCCATCCAGCTTTCTCTTGAGAAGAAAAGTCAGTTCTGTACTTATGCTACATTCAATTCTTGTTCCAATAAACAAAAAACTGATGTCCTTTCTTTGGACAGTTGGAACTTTCTAGAAGCAACATGTGTTACTTTACATTAAAATAAAAAGTTGTGTTTGGTGGGGAATCTCTCAAGGCAATTAAATATGACTGAATTTTCCATAAAGTCATAAACAACCATTAAAATGGGGCTGTGTTCAAACACATTTTGGCTCAACGGACTGTTGTTAAACCCTTCCTGAACTCACTTTCTCCTGGAGGTATACAAACTTATGATTAGGTTACTATATGCAACTCCTGGATGACTCATCATAACATCTGAACATTTGGAAAGAACATAGCAAGTTTCAGATTTAATTCTTCTGCAATATGGGCAACACAATGTCCTAGCCAGTCAGTGTGATGTGATACAACTGAGTGTGAATTAAGAAGAAGAATTTCAATTGAAGAAAAAAATAGAGAAGGCTTGAGAAATATTGATAAAAAATTTTAAACATATCCAGAGTCTCTTAAGATAGGCTCACCTTTGTTATATTAACCAGCATGTGGTTCCAATTCTAACAGCATTGAATATTTGTTCACTGGCTTTTAACTGCACAATTCACTGTGTTTAACTATGGCATGCCCCAAGACACCCCTGTAGAGGTCAAGAATCTGGCATATACTTGCTAGGTTATGGTGGTTATAATCTTAAATTTTACTGGAATAACATTAGACCCTTTGATGTTTAGAAATTGTAGTTATACAGAGCACTTATTCACTAGGGAGGAAGAGGAAAAAGAAGGAAGGAAAATATTTAAAATCATTCCAATATATTGCAATTTTAAGAATATCTGTAAGTGTATTCTATCCTTCTGCCTCAATAAAAAGGCTACATTTTCACTTTACTAGTCACTTAAGTAAAAATAGTTTCATAAGATAAAGGCTGACATTTACTTATTTCTCTCATAGAATGTTACAGTTAGCAATTACCATGAATTAGTTTGTTTGAGCAGAGGTTACCAAATTTTAAAATGGTTCATGTTTTCTTTGACCAAAATCATAAAATAATCTTGATTTTTTTTGAACATGTAGAGAAGGTTAAAGCATTTATCAGAACTACAGTGTATTCAGTCAAAGCTTCCTGTTGGCTGTTGAACATAAAACCTAAACCAAGATTTTGTGCTAGTTTTGCTAATAAGCAAAATGTATCAAAAAGGGTGAAAGTGGACCTTGTGAAATTCCTCTAAATAATGAAAACTAGCTGAAAATAAACACTTTACTTTGGATGTGAGCAACTCATATATTCTGATCCGTTTTATGAATTTCAAAGGAAATCCAAACCTATTTAATACAGCAAACATGTGCTGTCTTTATATTTTGCCAAAATGTTTTTCAGCATCTAACCATAAGATTACAAATTGATCTTTAATTTTTATTAGCTCATATTAAACTAATTTTAGGTTTATCACTTAAATAATATTGCTTGCTGCTTGCCTAGTTTTAATAAACTCTATTTGGTCATTCTTAATAACAAACAGTAACAATTGTTGTAATCTACAACTCAACTTCCCATTATTCAGATAAGTACAAACAGACTGCAGCAGCCCAGAACACTGGAAAAAGGAAACAGACCACCTATATAACATCTTCCAACAAAATATATATATTTATATTTATATTTATATTTATTTGATTTATATACCGCCCTTCTCCCGAAGGACTCAGGGCGGTGTACAGGGCAATAAATACCAAAAGTACAAGATACAAAAATTAAAAACAAATTAAACAATTGTGCCCGATACAATAAATTAGTTAAAATCAATAATTAAAACCCCAAACCCATCAGACCAGGCTGGCTTGTTCAAATAAATAAGTTTTTAGATCACGTTGGAAGGAGCGAAGGTCGGGAGCCATCTGGAGCTCAACCAGTAAACGGTTCCAAAGGTCTGGTGCGCCCACAGAGAAAGCCCTCCCCCTGGGGGGTCACCAGTCGACATTCTCTGACTGTTGGCACCCTGAGGAGGCCCTCTCTGTGGGAGCGCACTGGACGGTGGGAAGTTGATGCCGGCCGCAGGTGCTCCCATAGGTAATCCGGACCCATGCCATGTAGGGCTTTATAGGTCATCACCAGCACCTTGAATCTCACCTGGAGGGCAACTGGAAGCCAATGCAGCTCACGGAGCAGAGGTGTTATATGGGAGTATCGGGAGACCCCCAACACAACTCACGTAGCTGCATTCTGCACCAGCTGAAGCCTCCGAGTGGTCCTCAAGGGCAGCCCCATGTAGAGGGCATTGCAGTAGTCTAACCGAGAGGTCACAAGTGCATGAGTGACTGTACACAAGGCATCCCAGTCCAGATTGGGCCGCAACTGGCGCACCAGGCGAACCTGGGCGAAGGCCCCCCTAGTCACAGTTATTATATGATCTTCTAAGGAAAGCTGTGAATCTAGGAGTACACCCAAGTTGCGAGCCCTATCTACAGGGGGTAATAACTCACCCCCCATAGTAAGAGGTGGAATAATCTGAATTTCCCGAGATGCCTGCACGCACAGCCACTCAGTCTTGTCAGGGTTGAGCCGAAGCCTGTTCCTCCCCATCCAGACCCAGACCGCCTCCAGGCAATGGGACATCACATCGAGGGCATCACTGGGGTGGTTTGGGGTTGAAATTAAAAGCTGGGTATCATCAGCATACTGATGATAACCAACTCCAAAACCACGAATGATCTCACCCAGCGGCTTCATATAGATGTTGAACAGGAGAGGCGAGAGGACCAACCCCCGAGGAACTCCACAAATGAGAGGCCTCGAGGTCGACCTCTGCCCCCCTGCCAACACCAACTGCGAACGTCCCAGAAAGTAGGAGGAGAACCACTGAAGAACTGTGCTTCCCACTACCAACCCCCTGAGACGCCGCAGCAAGATACCATGGTCGATGGTATCAAAAGCCGCTGAGAGGTCTAATAGGACTAGGACAGAGGAACAACCCCTGTCCCGAGCCCGCCAGAGATCATTCACCAGAGCGACCAATGCCATCTCTGTGCTGTGCCCGGGCCTGAAACCCAATTGGTACGGGTCCAGATAATCAGCTTCCTCCAGGAACAAAGGGAGCTGATGCACCACCATGCTCTCAACAACCTTCGCAAGAAAGCAAAGGTTGGAGACCAGACGAAAGTTGTTTACTGGGTCCAAGGCAGGCTTCTTGAGGAGAGGTCTCACCACCGCCTCCTTCAAGGCGGCGGGGAAACTACCCTCACTCAAGGAAGCAGTTATCACTGTATATACCCAACTTTATCAAAAAGTACCTGACCACTACAGCACAAACAACACAAGCTAGGAAAAGGATAACACCGCCTTTTGTCAAAACATTTCAGAAACAAATGACAAATTATTACAACTTCATGGCATCACCATAGCACAAAAACCAACTAAAGTTTTCCAAGGCATCTTAAGTAAACCAAAAGACCCAGTAGTCCAAGAAAAAAACAGGAGTCATTTATAACATACAGTGTAAGAACTGCAACAGCCACTAAACAGGACAGACAGACAGAAGACTAACAAAGTACGGCCATGAATATCAACTAGAGGACATGATGAAAATTCCTTAATATCACAACACACACTCAATTATAGATTCATGTGTGACCATCCTAAACTAAGCTTGCCATTTAGACAAATCAGCCATTCAGATAAACCACATTTACACACCATTCAAAATAGACAATAAAAAAGCTAAGAATAAAGATCAGAATACATCCTCTCCAGGAGCTGACACCCAGATAAGTAGGGATTAATACCAGACAAAATATCAAGCAGAAAACAATATCCTTCTCATATATTATACCATTTGATTTTAAGCGGAGTTATTTCTGATTATTAGTTTTAAATTATAATAAAAATCAGTTTAAGGCTGTATTATACAATATTCTTGTTTATTGCTTGCAGTTGTACCTATGTAGCTAAGTAACTGCAATATGAATATACAGTAGACATCTAGAAATAAAAATACAATAATGCTGGATGTGTTCTAACACAAATGATACTGGGTGTGTTATAACACAATAATACTGCGGGATAATGCACTGAATGATTAATTAACTGATCCCCCCAAAAGATTTTGATCTCCTACTCCAGAAAAAAGTATTTCTAGGACACATTTACCAGATTTCTGGTATAGTGACTGCTGTATATACATGTAATTTTTTAAAAGATGGCAATTGGGACTACATTATTTTTCTATGTTCCCTGAAAACAATATTTGAATGTATTGTGTGCAAAATCACCTCCAGACACAATCCATGAGTGGAAAAAGGTGGAAAGCATGTTAATGCACAAACCAAATAATTGAAAAACAATAGCATCACATTAACTTTTCCAATAAGATTCAGGTCGTCAGCCTATCTCAATTACCAATAACATGCTACACCAAGACGTTTTTATTTAGACTACCAAATCATGTGACAAAGAGTAAAATAATATTTCACATAAATATATGGAATTTGATAACACACATGAACTTTACAAAAATAAAATTATAACCAACCTGAAAGGTTTTACTTTAAACCTTTCTGTAAGGGCAGTCATGCTGTGTGATCTGTCATCTCACTGAGTGCAGGATTGATTTTACTGATCTGCCTTTATATAAAGGTGAAAAGTATCTCTTACTAGTAAAAGCAAGGCATTCTAAATAATGATAATACTGGTATGTCATGTTGGATGCAGGATGAATCTTGTTTCTGCATGAACTTAATGCTGATTTGTGTTCTTTGTTCTTAATATTATGAAAGGTAAATTTATTGATATGAAAATAATATTCTGGTATCTATTGACAGGATGATAGAAAAATTATACTTCACTTATTATAGGGATCTCCACATAAAGCATTTTCCTTTCCTGAACTCAGTGCAGATGCTTCATTGTGACATTTTTAGATGTTTACCCAATTACACTTTGTTTACATTTTTTATTTAATTTTCTTCTTCAAAGTGAACCTTATAGCCTTTGAAGCTTTGCAGATTTTATTTTTTCAAATATAAAAGTGAAAACAAAGCAAAATATAAAGGAGCTAGGACTGAATCATATTAGTAATGCAAACACCATTCCCAGCTTACATTACGTATCACTGATAAACTGAATGAGATGGAACCAATCCATAACAGCATGTGGTTGCGATCACAATCCTTCTGATACAGATTATTAGACACACATAATTTCTCAATAGGATGCAATGGCTGGAGCTCAGTAATGTGCATTAAAGAAATAAAGTAAAAAGGAGCAACTGATTTGATCAATATGAGGTGAAGCAATGTCTTTTTTAAAGTTGATTGAGGTAGCTTCTTCTGTGATACTGTATCACATAAAATGAAATCTGTTTTATTCATTGGTAACAAAACACACCTGCATGACTGCAATCCAATACTTGAGAAAGTAGCTATAGTAAAATTTATGCTTGCTTTCATATTAATATATAATGATATAGTCTTCCTCTCTTTCGAAGGCCAGATCCTGAAGTTGAAACTCAAATACTTTGGCCACCTAATGAGAAGGAAGGACTCACTGGAGAAGAGCCTAATGCTGGGAAAGGTTGAGGGCAGGAGAAGAAGGGGACAACAGAGAATGAGGTGCTGGATGGAGTCACTGCAGCAGTAGGCATGAGCCTAAATGGACTCCAGAAGATGGTAGAGGACAGGAAGGCCTGGAGGAACATTGTCCATGGGGTCGCGATGGGTCGGACACGACTTCGCAACAACATAGTCTTCCTGGGTCCAGATATACTTAATACCCTTATTGCCCTGTAATTAATACCCTTATTGTCCTGTAATTGGTTAATATTTTTGCTAACATGAAAGTCATTCATATGAGAAAGTCTTGGGTATTAATCTTCTTGAATCAGTCTAAATCCATGAAACCATTATACCTCAGGATATAGAGCAAGAATGAGCATCTTCCAATCCCTGTCACCTTTAGAGCGTGTGTTTATACTGGACAGAAATGACCCTCAAATTAGCAATATGAATAGATAAAGAACAGGCAGAAAAATAGACAAAGAGGGAGACAAAATAAAACGCTAATTATGGATGTCCCACTGCCATTTATAGCCAGTAGACCTAAACAGTAGTGTCACTGAAGTCACTATTCAGTTAAGAGACTAACATGTTAGCTTTTTTTATATACAAGTTTTCTTGATTTTTTAATATTTACGTATACATGTATTTTTGGAACAATATGGTGGTTGGGTAGTTAAAATAAGAAATAACCAGTTGTAAATAGTTCAGGTTGCATCAACAGAGATGTCCACTCTGGTTCCCTCAGTTATTACATAGTCAAAATAGGCAAGTTAATACATTTCTAGTTGTAACCTAGTCAATTAATAAAATTTAAAATATATTTTCACTTGTTGTTGTTAGCTGCGAAGTCATGTCCGACCCATCGCGACCCTATGGACAATGTTCCTCCAGGCCTTCTTGTCCTCTACCATCTTCTGGAGTCCATTTAAGCTCACGCCTACTGCCTCAGTGACTCCATCCAGCCACCTCATTCTCTGTCGTCCCCTTCTTCTATTGCCCTCAATCTTTCCCAGCATTAGGCTTTTCTCCAGTGAGTCCTTCCTTCTAATTAGGTGGCCAAAGTATTTGAGTTTTAGCTTCAGGATCTGGCCTTCTAAAGAGCAGTCAGGGTTGATCTCCTCTAGGACTGACTGGTTTGATCGCCTTGCAGTCCAAGGGACTCGCAGGAGTCTTCTCCAGCACCATAGTTCAAAGGCCTCAATTCTTTGGCACTCAGCCTTTTTTATGGTCCAGCTTTCACAGCTATACATTGCAACTGGGAAGACCATAGCATTTACTATACGAACTTTTGTTGGCAGGGTGATGTCTCTGCTTTTTAGTGTGCTGTCTAGATTTGCCATGGCTTTCTCCAGAGGAGCAAGCATCTTTTAATTTCTAGGCTACAATCCCCATCTGCGGTGATCTTGGAGCCCAGGAAAATAAAATCTGTCACTACCTCCATTTCTTCCCCATCTATTTGCCAGGAATTGAGAGGGCCAGATGCCATGATCTTGGTTTTCTTAATGTTAAGTTTCAACCCAAGTTTTGCACTCTCCTTCTTCACTTGCAACAAGAGGCTCTTTAGTTCTTCTTCACTTTCTGCCATTAGAGTGGTATCATCTGCATATCTTAGGTTTTTGATATTTCTTTCAGCAATCTTAATTCCAATTTTTGATTCATCTAGCCCTGCCTTTCTCATGAAGTGCTCTGCATATAAGTTAAATAGGCAAGGCGACAGTATACAGCCTTGCCAGACTCCTTTCCCAATTTTGAACCTATCAGTGGTTCCATGTCCAGTTCTCACTTGCTTCTTGGCCCACATATAGGTTTCTCAAGAGACAAATAAGATGGTCTGGTACGCCCATCTTTTTAAGAACTTACCACAGTTTGTTATGATCCACACAATCAAAGGCTTTAGCATAGTCAATGAAGCAGAAGTAGATGTTTTTCTGGAACACTCTAGCTTTCTCCATGATCCAGCGTATGTTGGCAATTTGATCTCTAGTTCCTTGCCTTTTTTAAATCCTGCCTGTACTTCTGGTAGTTCTCGATCCACATACTGCTGGAGTCTAGCTTGTAGGATTTTAAGCATAACTTTACTAGCATGAGAAATGAGTGCAATGGTGCGATAGTTTGAACATTCTTTGGCACTGCCTTTCTTTGGAATTAGAATGTAAACTGATCTTTTCCAATCCTGTGGTCACTGTTGAATTTTCCAAATTTGCTGGCAAATTGAGTGTAGCACTTTTACTGCATCGTCTTTTAAGATTTTGAATAGCTCAGCTGGAATACTGTCACCTCCACTAGCTTTGTTGTTGCTCAGCTTTCCTAAGGCCCACTTCACTTCACATTCTAGGATGTATGGCTCGAGGTCAGTGACTACCTCACTGTGATTACCAGGGACGTTAAGCTCATTCTTGTATAGTTCTTCTGTGTAATTTTGCCACCTCTTCTTAATCTCTTCTGCCTCTGTTAGGTCCCTGCCATTTTGGTCCTTTATCATGCCTTTTTTTGCATGAAACGTTCCTTTCATCTCTCCAGTTTTCTTGAAAAGATCTCTGGTCCTCTCTATTCTATTGTTTTCTTCTATTTATTTGCACTGTTCATTTAAGAAGACATTCTTATCTCTTCTAGCTATTCTCTGGAATTCTGCATTCAATTGGGCGTATCTTTCTTTTTCTCCCTTGCCTTTCACTTCCCTCCTTTCCTCAGCTATTTGCAAAGCTTCCTCAGACAGCCATTTTGCTTTCTTGCATTTCTTTTTCTTTGGGATGGTGTTGGTTGCTACCTGTTGTACAATGTTGCAAACCTCTGTCCATAGTTCTTCAGGCACTCTGTCTATCAGACCTAATTCCTTAAATCTATTTGTCACCTCTACTGTATATTCAACAGGGATATGATTTAATTCATACCTGAGTGGCCTAGTGCTTTTCCCTACTTTCTTCAGTTTAAGCCTAAATTTTGCAATGAGAAGCTCATGGTCTGAGCCAGTCAGCTCCTGGTCTTGTGTTTACTGACTGTATAGAGCTTCTCCATCTTTGGCTACAGAGCATATAGTCAATCTGATTTCTGTGTTGACCGTCTGGTGATGTCCATGTGTAGAGCCATCTCTTGGGTTGTTGGAAAAGAGTGTTTGCTATGACCATTGTATTCTCTTGACAAAATTCTATCAGCCTGTGCCCTGCTTCATTTTGTACTCCAAGGCCAAACTTGCCTGTTATTCCGGTTATCTTTTGGCTTCCTACTTTAACATTCCAATCCCCCATGATGATAAGGACATCATTTTTTGGTGTTAGTTCTATAAGGTGTTGTAGGGCTTCATAGAACTGGTCAATTTCATCCTCTTCAGCACTGGTGGTTGGGGCATAGACTTGGACTACTGTGATATTGAATGGTTTGCCTTGGATACAAGCTGAGATCATTCTGTTATTTTGAGGATTGTATCCCAGTATTGCTTTTCCTACTCTTTTATTGACTATGAAGGCTACTCCATTTCTTCTGAGGGATTCTTGCCCGCAGTAGTATAACTGATGGTCATCTAAATTAAATTCACCCATTCCTGTCCATTTTAGTTTGCTGATTCCTAAGATGTCGATGTTCAATCTTGTCATCTCTTGTTTGACCACATCCAGCTTTCCTTGATTCATGGATCTTACATTCCAGGTTCCTATGGAGAAAACATCTTTACAGCATCGGACTTTCCTTTCACCACCAGACACATCCACAGCTGAGCGTCCTTTTGGCTTTGGCCCAGTCGCTTCATTCTTTCTGGCGCTACTAGTACTAGCCCTCTGCTCTTCCCCAGTAGCATATTGGATGCCTTCCGACCTGAGGGGCTCATTTTCCAGCGTCATATCGTTTTGCCTTTTGGTACTGTCCATAGGGTTTTCATGGCAAAGATACTTGAGTGGGTTGCCATTTCCTTCTCCAGTGGATCACGTTTTGTCAGAACTCTCTGCTATGACCTTTCCATCTTGGGTGGCCCTGCACAGCATAGCTCATAGCTTCATTGAATTACACAAGCCCCTTCGCCACAACAAGGCAGTAATCCATGAAGGGGATATTTTCACTAATACATATCAATATCCTGTTTTTAAATTTTATCTAATTGCAATAGAATATTCTAGAGTAGCCTATAGTATATAGAAGAAAGCTTAATTTTTGTGTAACCCACAATTCCTTATTTTAATAAAGAATAATTCTCTTGTCTACAAAACTTACATTGTTCATTACAAAACGTTCTTATGTTTTACCAATCAATAACATATAACATGCAATGTAAAAAATTTCTTTTTTCCAAATTAATATAGAACTTTTGTAGGACTAGTCCAAATTTTTTCCTTAATTCATAGCTTAGAGAGAAAATAGGATAGTGGATCCCCAGCAACAAATAGAAGCTTTTGAGTAAATACAGATGAACTTGCTTAATTTCTTTGCTGAATTAATTGAGTTTCTTTTGAAGTTTTGAGGCTTTAAGATTTGTTCCCAGAGTAGATATTCGCTGTTTTCTCAAAAAATGGGGAAGGAAATTTTCAGGAAAGTCCCACAGGAAGATGGTTAAAGGAATAGAAAAGGTAAAAGCTCACCCAGGTCCTCCAAATTGCTTCTTAGTGCTAGGTAGTGCTTTTGGCTTTTGGCAGGGAGAGGCTTAGTGATTGGCCATCTTCTTCTTCGGGCCAAAGGAGATGATCCTGGATTCCAGCGGAGAGCTGCCACCCTTCCGCAATTGCAGGAAAGTCCTCTTGGTAATCACCCCTCCAGGGCAATTTTCGACCCTTTTCAGGGTCCTCCAAAAAAGAAAGTAACGGATGGCAGGAAGTGGACGATTCCTGCATGTCTGGAAGCGCTGTGCGCGCAAACCGGAAGCCTGCTTTGTTTTTTAAATAATACCAATTCCCTCAAATTTCAAATGTTGTTTTGAAGTATATTAGTGTCGATATAGGACTTGCAAATTGATAGATAGATGTTTTTGATTTCCAGTCAAAACCAGTACTGAAAGATTATGGTCCATAACTTTCAGTGCAGATGCCTCTAGATTGATTCAGGATGATGATGACGACGATGATGATGATGATGATGATGATGATGATGATGATGACGATGACAAAACTTGCATTTATTTTTAATGTTGGATCAAATATTATGCACTGAATCATTCCTATCTTATAGGAAAAATAGAAATTCAAACATTATGCTAAACTGTCATTTGATTGTGTATGAATCACAGTTGACATGGTTTATTAATCATAATAAAGCATAAACTATTGTTAACAAAGAACAATGAATTTAGACAGCATCTGGATCAAACCCATCACAAACTACATTTTGGCATAGTATTTTGAATGGGGATGAGAATATCTTATGTAGTATCTGCTGTTTACAGTATATAATAGAAAGTTGTCCAAGATATATGGAAAAAAAGAATATATGGCATTATTTCATAAACCTTCTGGGCTCTTAGAGAAATGCTAAGTATTATGAAGGAAAAACAAATGGATATAATATGTGTTGTCCAAAGTGAATATGAAAATCAGAACGTATAAAAACATATTATTGGAAATACATACATGTAATACTCATATTCATACAGTTAGACTTTAAATTTATGTTACTCTTGCTATGTGGCCAAAGCTTACCATGGCCACATATCAAGAGTAACATAAGTTTAAAGTCTAACTGTATGAATATGAGTATTACATATATGTATTTCCAATAATATGTTTATATATGTTCTGATTTTCATATTCACTTTGGACAACACATATTATATCCATTTGTTTTTCCTTCATAATAATTAGCATTTCTCTAAGAGCCCAGAAGGTTTATGAAATAATGCCAAAAACTGACTGCTAGATGAAAATATATGGGAAATAGAATGCTGGCAAAGCTCTGTGGATTGTAAGTGCTTTCTGTTTTTTTACAGGAACAATGGGTGGTCATATTTTTAAAAAAGAGCCTGGCCTCAGTGTAGTAGAGTGGCACATATCAAAAAAAATGCCCAAAGGTTAGAATTCAGTGAGACACTGGTATTATGATTTACCATTTCCATAATTTGTAATTTAAGCAAAATTTTCCAACTCATTTCTTCTATCAACCTCAAACAAATCTGAATTATTGGAAGCTATAGGTCAAGGGTGTCAAACTGACAATGTCACATGACATGTCACAACGTATCGTGACTTTTTTCCCATTGCCGGCAATGGGGTGGGCACGGTTTCGGCATGATGCATCCGGCCTGCAGACTGGCAGTTTGACACCCCTGCTATAGGTTGTCCAGAATGACCCTATGTGTCACCACTGCTTCACTGGTTGCAGTTTATTTATTTATTTATTTATTTATTTAGATTTATATACCACCCTTTCCCGAAGGACTCAGGGCGGTTTACAGGGCATTTAAAAAACAGACAATACAAATGTTAAAACAAATTAAAAGAGATTAAATAGAACCCTGAGAAAATTAAAACCCAGTTAAAATTAAAATTAAAAATATTCTCAGCCTGGGCCAGAGAGCTCGAAGAGCCAGGTCTTCAGGTCCCGGCAGAATGAACGGAGGTTGGGGGCAGTCCTAAGCTCCGCAGACAGCTGGTTGGCTCCTGGTTGCAGTTCAAAGTGCTGGTTACCAGAATAAATCCCTTCATGGTGTAGGGCTGGTTATTTGAGAGATAGGATATTTGTTTATTTCTGATAATTTTTGCCCATTCAGTAAAATCAAGCAAAGTAAGTGTATTTAAGGTTCCTTTATAGGAAGGTACCTTCATGACATCTGCCCTCTGTAATAGCATCCCCCCAGAGATTCATAAAGCTGCCACTCTGATAATGATAAAGCTGCCACTCTGATAAATGACTAAATATTTCAAATCACATGAAGTTTTAGAACTAATATCATTTCTCTTTTTTTAAAAAAAAAACTACCACTAGATAATTCTTCCATTCATCTTCTCTGCAAACATTCTAATTCCTTCTATTTTGGCCAAGTTCTATCTTCCTTCTGCGAGAAAATATGTTCCCATAAATATTTTTACACATAAGCAGCAATAAGCAATTTATCCTGTTTCTAAGATATTATCCCAACAGCTGGTTTAACAGGATTTCCTCAAATCACTAAGGTAGCTCAGATTATATGCCCGCAATTTGGTTTTAGCCTATAGCGCAGGGGCCTTCAAACTTGGCCCTTTTATTACTTGTGGACTTCAACTCCAGGAATTCCTCAGCCAGGCACACTGGCTGGGGAATTCTTGGAGTTTATTCATTTATTTATTTATTTATTTATTTATGGGACTTATATGCCGCCCTATCTTCCGAAGGACTCAGGGAGGCTAACAACAATAAAAACAACAATACAAAAGTTAAAAGAAATTAAATAAACAGCCCCAATAAATAAGTTAAACTAAACAATTAAAAATTTTAAAAAAACATTTTAAAAAACCCTATCGTCAGTCCAGGTCAGCCTGATGAAAAAGGAATGTTTTAAGGCCGCGGCGAAAGGACCGGAGATCCGGGGCCATCCGGAGCTCAAGAGGGAGTTGGTTCCACAGGGCTGGCGCTCCCACAGAGAAGGCCCTTCCCCTGGGGGTCACCAGCCGACATTGTCTAGCCGACGGCACCCTGAGGAGGCCCTCTCTGTGTGAGTGCACTGGGCGATGGGAAGTCATTCCCAGCAGCAGACGGTCCTGTAAATATCCCAGGCCTAGGCCATGTAGGGCTTTAAAGTACCAGCACCTTTAATCTCACCCGGAAGACAACCGGTAACCAATGCAGTTCACACAGGAGGGGTGTAATATGGGAGTATCGGGATGGCCCCATCACTACCCGCGCGGCCGCATTCTGCACCAGTTGGAGCCTCCGGGTGGTCTTCAAGGGCAGCCCCGTGTAGAGAGCATTGCAGTAATCTATCCGGGAGGTAATGAGTGCATGAGTGACCGTACGTAGGGCATCTCGGTCCATATAGGGGTGCAACTGGCACACCAGGCGAACCTGCGCAAATGCCCCCCTGGCCACGACTCCAATATGATCTTCAAAACTGAGTCGTGAGTCCAGGAGGACGCCTAAATTGCATGCCCTATCAATGGGAGGTAACACCTCTCCTCCCATAACCAAAGATGGAACCTCTTGGACAAGTCAAGATGCCGGTACGTAAAGCCACTCAGTTAGGTTTAGGTTTTAGGTTTTATTTAATTTATATACCGCCCTTCTCCCTGGGGACTCAGGGCGGTTCACAGGGCATATATAATTACGATACAAAAGTTAAAATAAGATTAAACCAATGCCCAAATAAAAACAATAATAGAATAATAAAAACAACTATTTTAAAAACCCATATTCCCCCATCAGGCCAGACCAGCTAATTCGAATAAATGGGTCTTCAGGCCGCGACGGAAGGTTCGGAGGTCTGATGTCATCCGGAGCTCCACCGGCAGTTGATTCCAAAGTGCCGGAGCGCCCACAGAGAAGGCCCTCCCCCTGGGGGCCACCAGCCGGCATTCTCTGACCAGAGGCACCCTGAGGAGGCCCTCTCTGTGGGAACGCACAGGGCGGAGGGGAGTTGACGCCGGCAGCAGGTGGTCCCTGAGGTAACCCGGCCCCATGCCATGTAAGGACTTGAAGATCATAACCAAGACCTTGAACCTCACCCGGAAGACAACTGGTAGCCAATGCAGCTCGCGGAGCAAAGGTGTAACATGGGAGTACCGGGAAACTCCCAAGACAACTCTCGCGGCCGCATTCTGCACCAGCTGGAGCCTCCGAGTGGTCTTCAAGGGAAGCCCCATGTAGAGAGCATTACAGTAGTCAAGGCGAGAGGTCACGAGCGCATGAGTGACCGTGCACAGGGCATCCCGGTCCAGATAGGGCCGCAACTGGTGCACCAGGCGAACCTGGGCGAAAGCCCCCCTAGTCACGGCCACTATATGGTCTTCCAGGGTTAGCCGTGAATCTAGGAGGACTCCCAAGTTGCGAGCCCTATCCACGAGGGGTAAAAGCTCACCCCCCATAGAAAGAGATGGAACATTTTGAATGTCCCGGGATGCTGGAATGAACAGCCACTCAGTCTTGTCAGGGTTGAGTTGAAGTCTGTTCCTCCCCATCCAGACCTGAACCGCCTCCAGGCAACGGGACATCACAGCGAGGGCATCACTGGGGTGGTTTGGGGTCGAAAAGAAAAGTTGGGTATCATCGGCATATTGATGATACCCAACTCCAAAACCACGAATGATCTCACCCAGCGGTTTCATGTAGATGTTGAACAGGAGAGGCGAGAGAACCGACCCCTGAGGAACTCCACAAACGAGAGACCTAGGGGCCGATCTCTGCCCCCCTGCCAACACCGACTGCGAGCGTCCCAGGAGATAGGAGGAGAACCACTGAAGAACTGTGCCTCCCACTCCCAATCCCCTGAGACGCCGCAGCAAGATACCATGGTCGATGGTATTGAAAGCCGCCGAGAGGTCTAATAGGACAAGGACAGAGGAATATCCCCTGTCCCGCACCCTCCAGAGATCATTCACCAGAGCGACCAATGCCGTCTCCGTGCTGTACCCGGGCCTGAAACCCGATTGGTAGGGGTCCAGAAAATCCGCTTCATCCAGGACCAGAGGGAGCTGATGCGCCACCACACTCTCAACAACCTTCGCAAGAAAGCGAAGGTTGGAGACTAGACGAAAGTTGTTCAATACAGCTGGGTCCAAGGCAGGCTTCTTGAGGAGAGGTCTCACCACCGCCTCCTTCAAGACGGTGGGGAAATAACCCTCACTCAAGGAAGCAGATATTTTATTTTATTTATTTTAATTCCATTTATATCCCGCCCTTCTCCGAAGACTCAGGGCGGCTTACAAGCTTAGCAGTAGCCTTCATTCTATGTATATGCCTGCTTATTAGGGCTTTCACACACCCCACAAGCGGCATTATTACAAAGTCAGCTTAATTGCCCCCAACAATCTGGGTCCTCATTTTACCTACCTCGGAAGGATGGAAGGCTGAGTCAACCTTGAGCCTGGTGGGATGCGAACCTGCACTAATTGCAGGCAGCTGGTGTTACTTAAGGAGGCATTAGCCCACTGCTCCACCAAGATATAACCGCCTGGAGCCAGCCTCGTGTCCTCTCCCTGGCTGCATAAACCAGCCAGGAAGGGCACGGGTCCAACAAACATGTGGAGGAGCCCAGCCTCCCCATAATCCTGTCCACTTCATCAGGGGTCACAGACTCAAACTCTTCCCAGGTAACATTGACAAGACCGCCCATGTCCTGATCGCCTGACTCTGCCCAGTTGGAGTCCAAACCGGTCCGAATCCGAGCGATTTTATCCGACAGATGTTGACTAAATTCCTCGGCACGACCCTGCAAGGGATCCTCCCTCACCTCCTGATTAAGAAGTGAGCGAGTCACCCTAAACAGGGCGGCCGGGCGATTATCTGTGGACGCGATGAGGGTGGAGAAGTAATTACACCTCGCCACCCTCATCGCTGCGAGATAAGACCTAATATAGGTTCTTAACCGCAACCGGTCGGGTTCAGATCGGCTAGACCTCCAACGGCTCTCTAGGCCCCGTTTCTGTCGCTTCATCTCCCGGAGCTCCACGGAGAACCATGGAGCTCGCTGGGATCTGCGCCGGGTCAGGGGCCGCAAGGGTACAACCCGGTCAAGTGCCTCAGTGGCTGCCCTTTCCCAGGCTTCCACTAAGGCATCCGCCGACCTGTGAGCAATGGAGGCAGGTGGGGACCCCAGCGCCGCTTGGAATCTATCAGGATCCATTAGGCGTCTGGGGTGGTACCATCTAATTGGCTCCGTACCCCCACGGCGGGGGGTGGCAAAGCGGAAGACCAGCCGCAGGAGATGATGATCGGTCCATGACAGGGGCATAATAAATGGAGAGCCCCCACCAAGATCATCCAACCACCGTCTAGATAAAAAAATCAGGTCAAGGGTGTGGCCTCCCTCATGAGTTGGTTCAGAAATTACTTGCGTCAGGTCCATGGCCATCATGGAAGCCATGAACTCCCGAGCTAGCTCAGATGAACCTCCCAGGGATGGTAGATTGAAGTCTCCCAAAACTATAAGTTTGGGAAACTCAACCACCAACCCCGAGAGGATATCAAGCAGCTCAGGCAGGGCTGCCGCTGCGCGACTAGGCGAAATGTACACCAGCAGCAAGCCCAACTGCGCCCCAGAACCAAATCTCACCAAGAGAGACTCACACCTGACTATCTGAGAAACGGTGGTCTCCCGCGGACATAAGGTCTCCCTAATAGTGACCGCCACTCCCCCACCCCTACCATGAGCTCGTGGCCGGTGTAGCACCTGGAAGCCTGGTGGGCAGAGGTCAACCAAAGGGACCCCACCCTCTGGGCCCAACCAAGTCTTCGTGATGCAAGCCAGGTCCGCATGCTCACCCTCAACTAACTCCCTGACGAGGGGAGCTTTGTTAACCACGGACCTGGCATTCAGGTACACCAGCCGGAGCTCAGGAGGCTGCACATCCTCGCTCCCAGGACCTCGGGGAAGGAGCAGAGGGTCGGAGCGCCTCACCGCTTGCAAGTAGCGGAGATGGCCCTCCCGGTAGCGATACGGCCCCCTGTCTATCCGCCTGCTGCCATTCCCCGTCGTGGGAATTGGTAGTCCCACGACCCGCTCATGAGCCCCGGAGTCAACGACACCCCGTTCTCCCCCCGCGCGGTCAGACCCAAGTCTGGCCTGAACTATGGTTGATTGGCCACCCCCCATAGCCAGACAACCCCCCTCTCCCACCCCTCTCCCCAACCCCCTAAAAAATTTTGATAAAAAAATAATCAGGGGCCTCTTATTAAGTTTGTGTTGACGGCCCCTGCCCCTACCCAGCCATCTCTCAGGGTCCCAACACTCGGGCCCTTCATCGAGGTTAGGAGGATATAAAAAGGCGGGTCGCACCCAGGAGAGGGGGGCACCCCTGAGGGCGAGCAAGTCCGTGCTAGTGTATTGTAGCATGTTGGTCCAGCAAGTCCAGGATAGGCAGTCCCAAGGATGATCATGTCCATAGGAGGGTCGAAGGCCGGAAAAGAAAATATCTGGATCCACACCCAACTGCACTGCCACTCAGTTGGGTGCCCCAGTAAACAGGCCACCCCCGCCCTCTCACGGCAGGTTGCAACTCTGTTCCTGGGGGTGGTCAAAGATATACTCTGGGTAGGCCTGCCCCATAGAGCTCCCACCTCTATGGGGCTGCAGATGTAAAAGTCAGCCACTCTCCCACCGTGGCTGGTACCCAGGACCGACCAAATCCAAAGGGGAGAGGGGGAGGTAGGCAAAGAGTTAATAAATGTATATATTGAAGGCAGAAGGGTAAGCAGGTCAAGATAGAAAAGGTGGAGAGAAACACTGGCACTCAGTTCTAAGGTGCATTAAGAGAGGGATAGAATCAACATCACATGAAGTGTTAATACCACTTTATAATGTCTTGGTAAGACCACACTTGTAATCAGGGCTTTTTTTGTCATAGAACGCTCAGAACGGAGTTCCGGCACCTTTTTTGGATAGAACCTTGTAGGGTAGGCAAGGCAGGCTGTATGACATGTGTGAGTTCCGGCACCTTTTTCTTTTACAAAAAAAGCACTGCTTGTAATATTCAGTTTTGGTCATCACAATATAAAAAAGATGTTAAGACTCTAGAAAGAGTGCAGAGAAGAGCAACAAAGTTATTAGGGGATTAGGGGCTTGGTGGAGCAGTGGGCTAAGGCCTCCTTAAGTAACACCAGCTGTCTGCAATTAGTGCAGGTTCGCATCCCACCAGGCTCAAGGTTGACTCAGCCTTCCATCCTTCCAAGGTAGGAAAAATGAGGACCCAGATTGTTGGGGGCAATAAGCTGACTTTGTAATAATGCCGCTGGGGGGGGTGAAAGCCCTAATAAGCAGGCATATACATAGAATGAAGGCTATTGCTAAGCACATTGATTTGTGCTTAGATTGTAAGCTGCCCTGAGTCTTCGGAGAAGGGCGGGATATAAATGGGATTAAAAAAAATACATATGAAGAATAATTGCAGGAACTGGGTATGTCTAGTTTAATTAAAAGAAGGGTTAGGGTGACATGATAGCAGTTTTCCAATATCTAAAGGGGCAGTCAACCTATTCTCCAAAGCATCTGAACAAGAAACAATGGATAGAAACTATAGAGTCTCTTGCTTGAGCAGCAAATTGGACTAGAAGAGGTCTCTTCCAACTCTGTTATTCTGTTAAAGCACTTCAGTGACATCACCACTGCACCATAGAAAGGGGAGGAGGTGGTACCTGTTCCTCATATCTTGAATTCTAGACAGGCTTCTGGAGTGGGATAATACTGATAGAAATGTTTCAGGTTACCAAATTGTAGTGAGACAAACAGCCTTCAAAGAGAATGGCATTAATCAATTTTCATAGAAATAAATGAATAGTCCAAATGGGGTACATTTATTATTCATTTGTTTGTTTAAGTTTTATGCAGCCCATCTCCCCTAGAAGGTAATTCTGGGCTAGCTATAAAACAAGTAAACAATAGTTAAAGGGTTAAAAGATTAAAGCAACTCAGAGTTAAAATATTAAGAACTATACTAAAACCAAACTAAGCTAAGAGCTGGATGGGACAGAGATGAGGTCTTCTTACCCTGTTATTTTGTTCTACTCTTCCCAGCCATCATAAATCAGTTTACTAAAATGATATAAACAATATGAATGAGAAAGCTTTAAAAGCATGCTGTTAAAAAGAAAATGCATCCCCCCAAAAGAGTGTTATTTTTAACTCCATCTTGTTCCCAAATTAATAAAGGCATCCATTAAACTTTTGAAACTTTTAATGTCTCACTTCTGTAAATATTTTATTGCCAATAAGATTCTCAATATAACATGATTACTTTTCGGACTTTCGGTGGCTGCGCGGCGCCGGAGACAGCCTTCCCGGGCTGCCCGCGGCTCAGCTGAGTAATTTTCACCCGAAACACCGCCGATCAGCTGTTCGGGTGAATTTGAAGCCCCCTCCTCGGGAGAAGAGGAGGGGGTGAGGCCCCAGGTAGGGGTCGAGTTCTCCGGGGCCGCCTGAGCTTGTAGCTTGGGCGGCTGAAGGATCGAACTCCCCCGTAGCCTGGGTCGCTCCCAGCTGGTCAGCGTCTCTGCTCCGGACTTCTTGGAGCAGAGCCAGGCATTTGCGACCACCCCTGCCTGAAGGAAGGACTATGGAATAAAAGGAGCAGGCAGAGCAGTACAAGAGGAAAAGGTGAAGAGGATTATTATATTTTACTCTCGAGCTTGAAGGACTTTTTAAACTTAAAGTGAAAGTGCGTCACAAGTGAAAGTAAAAGATGGCGGCTAAACCTCCCCCAAAAACTCTTCGGAGTGCTGGAACTTCTCCGGTGCAACAATCATCATTGCAGGCGTTGCATCCTCCTGATGTATTGACACCGAAGGATTTACAAGATGCTCTTGAAAAACATGCCCAGGTAATTCTGGAATCAATGGGTGATAAATTTGCAAAGATGGAGGAGAAATTGGAGAAATTGGAGGAGAGAATGGAAGAGAGGATGGAACAGAAGTTCAGTGTGATGAAGGTAGACATTTTGTCTTCAGTGCATAAAGTGGCTGAATGTGTGGAAGATTTGGATGAAAAAGTGGAAGATTTGACTCAAAAGAATGCCATATTAGAAGCAAAAGTATTGGAGAATGAAGATTTAAGAGACAAAATGGACAGAGAACTGAGTCTTGCTCAATATTACCAGATGCAGTTTGCTGTTAGAATCAGAGGCTTAAAAGAGAATATTAAGGAAGATCTAAAGCAGCTGATTTCTGAGGCTCTGGAAGTGGTATTGAATCAGCCAGCATCTGAAATAAAGGGAGGCATGGATAAAGTGTTTTGTGTGAATTCATGGATTGCTAGACAGAGAAAGCTGCCTAGAGATGTGGTGGATTATTTTGCAAAGAGGGAAATTAGAGATGAAGTTATACAAGCTGCCTATGATACTAAAGTTGTGATTGCTGATCAAGAAGTTTTGGTTCTAAAAGAAATTCCTCCAAAGATTTTAAGGAGAAGGAAGGATTTTACATTTCTTGTGCAAGAGCTCAAGCAACGAGATATAAGGTTCAGATGGGAGATTCCAGTTGGGTTGATGGTGATGCATGAAGGTAAAAGGTACCGTCTGGTTACTGTGATGCAGGCGCGTGATTTTTACAATAATGTTTTAAAAGCAACCCCATTATCACTTCTGGAAGCTGCAAAGGGATCTGGAGAAGGAGAACATCAAGAGGCTGAAGATGGACAGACAGAGGAGAACGGTGCTGGAGGAGATCAAGCTACAACTTCTTTGGATGATCCTAGAGAGCAGAGGGTGACGTGTGCTGCTTTAAAACGATCAAAAAAAATAAAAGAACAAGATCAGCAGAAGTCTATGGAACTTCCACAACGTACTTACAGCCAAGCAGTGGGAGGGGCACGGCCTAAAAAAGATAGTCCTATCAAAGCAGTGCTCCAAGAGCTTTGGGATGATATGCATGGCAACTAAATTTTTAACTTGGAACGTTAATGGACTAAATTCACCACAGAAGAGGAAGAAAGTTTTTCAATATTTAAAACAATTCAAGATAGATGTTATATGTTTGCAAGAAACGCATATTAGGGTTGTTGATCAAAAGTATTTATCGAACTCAAGGTTGGGTACGCAATTTGTTGCTTCTGCAATGAATAAGAAAAATGGAGTGGTTGTTTATGTTAAAAGTGCTTTAACAGCAGACTTAATTGAAGCAGATAAGCATGGAAGATACGTTATGATAGAGTTGCTGCTAGAAGGTAAAAAGACGCTTTTAGTTGGATTATATGCTCCTAATCAACAACAAGCTGACTTTTTTAGTTTACTTCATACAAAGCTTACCCAGTTGGATTATAAATCTTTTATTTTTATGGGGGATTGGAATGGTGTTTTGGATGTACAGATGGACAAGGCTGGAGCTTTTAAGCGCGTCCCAAGTCATGCTAGACTGCCTAAATCCTTTTTTGAAATGAAGGATGACTTGGAACTGCGAGATATTTGGCGCGAGAGACATTTGCAGGAAAAGGATTATACTTTTTTTTCTGACAGACATCAATCTTTTTCCAGGATCGATTTTATTTTGTTGACTAATGATTTTTTTTAAGGACTAAGAAGGTGAAGATTTGTGCAAGAACTATTTCTGATCATAGCCCAGTTTGGCTAGAGATTGATAAGGAGAATAGAGATAGGCGCTCGTGGCGCGTAAATGAGAATTTGTTTAGAAATCAGAGAAATGTGGAAGAATACAAACAGCGGATGAAGGATTTTTTTGAAATTAATATGAATAAGGGCACCTCTATGGACATGGTTTGGGATGCTAGTAAGGCCTATATGAGAGGGGTGTTGATATATATGAATAATAAACATAGACGTGCTGTGGAAGCTAGGAGGAAAGAACTGGAGAATGAAATAAAGGAAAAAGAAAAGGCTTTGATTTTGAATTCAGAGGATGTGAAGACTAAGGAGGCTATTAAACTGTTAAGAGGACAATTTGATAAATTAATGGCTGACCAAGTGGCAACCAATTTGCGGTTTGCCAGGCATAATACCTTTTGCAACGCTAACAAACCAGGTAGATGGTTAGCTTATAGATTGAGGAAAAAGCAAAGGGCTTCTAATATAGACAACATTGAGCATAAAGGAAGGGTTGTGTTTCAACAGGACCTTATCAAGGATGCTTTTGTGGATTTTTATTCTAAATTATATGCTAAGGAGAAGATTAATGAAAAAGACATTGATATACTGTATATTTGGAGAATGCTAGCATCCCGGTTCTTACGCAAGTACAAAAAGAGGGGATTAATCAATTAATTACAGAAGAAGAAATTTTTACAGCAATTAAGGAATTGAAGGTGGATAAAGCACCAGGTACGGATGGTTTGTCTGCGGCTTATTACAAAAATTTACAATTAGAGATGATGAAACCGTTAAAGGAACTGTTCCAGACAATCCAGAGGGGGGGAAAGGTGCCACCGTCTTGGAGAACAGCTTTTATTTCCTTGATTCCGAAGGAAGACCAAGATGCTACTCAAGTTAAAAATTATAGACCGATATCGCTTTTAAATACAGATTACAAGATATTTGCTAAGGTGTTGGCTAATAGACTGATGAGGGTTCTGCAACAGGTGATTCATGGGGACCAAACGGGGTTTATTAGTGGTAGGCAAATGAAAAATAATGTGAGGCATATAGTTGATGTGTTAGAGGTTTTGGAAAGGAACAACCAGATCCCTGCGGCGCTAATTTTTCTAGATGCTGAAAAAGCTTTTGATCAATTGAATTGGCAATTTTTGATGAAAGTTTTAGATAAAATGGATTTTGGGAAAAAATTTTTACAACCGATTAGGGCATTATATCAAAAACAAACTGCCCGAATTATAGTTAATAATAGTCTGACAGAAGCATGTAATATTGAGAAGGGCACAAGGCAAGGGTGTCCATTATCGCCCTTGTTATTTGTGTTAACATTAGAGATATTATTGGTTAAAATACGGAATTCGGAAAAAATTAAGGGTATACAAATTAGAGATCAGGATTATAGATTGAGAGGATTCGCAGATGATCTGGTTGTTACAGTGACCCAGCCAGAGAACTCTGTTGTGGACCTGATGGAGATAATAATACAATACGGGAAGGTTTCTGGATTTAAAGTTAATATACAGAAAACCAAAATTCTGGCCAAAAATATGACAGTTTCGCAAAAGGCTCTCTTAGAAGGATTAACTGGATTTGAGATTGTTAAAAGGGTTAAATATTTGGGGGTGTTTTTGTCGCCCTCTAATACAAAGTTATATAAAAATAATTATGAAAAACTATGGGGGAAAATTCAAAAAGAATTGGAGAGTTGGGAAAAATTGCAATTGTCTTTGTTGGGACGGATCGCAGCAGTGAAAATGAATGTCCTGCCTAAATTTTTATTTTTATTTCAAATGATACCAATTCTTAAGAAAGATTCTAATTTGGAGGAATGGCAGCGAGGTATCAATAAATTTGTTTGGGCAGGGAAAAGGCCACGAGTTAAACTTAAGATTATGCAGGATACTCGTGAGAGAGGTGGTCTTAAAATGCCCAATCTTAAACTATATTATGAAGCTGCTGCATTAGTAGGAATAAGTGATTGGATTAATTTGACACAAGAGAGATTATTAAATCTTGAGGGCCACGATTTGTTGTTTGGCTGGCATGCATATTTGTTGTATGACAAGAAGGTAGACAATGTGTTTAGAGTGCATATTCTAAGACAGGCATTGTTGAGAGTTTGGAAGAAGTATAGACATAAGCTAGATTGCAAGATACCACTGTGGGCAATTCCAAAACACGCAATAGAAAATATACATGCTGGTTTCAAACATGATGTGACTACGTACAAGGAGATTTTGAGTTTGGAAAGAAATGTCTGGTGTTTGAAATCATATAGCCTCTTGCGAGAAGAGAAGGTTGTTCAAACTTGGTTTCAATATATTCAGCTACGGGCCAGGTGGAAAGAAGACCAGAAAATTGGTTTTACAATGACTGATGAAAATTTGATAAAGCAAATTAGAAATCAGGGTCCAGCACATATCAAACGGATATATCTTGCATTGATAGAAATTGACTCAGAAACAGAGCTTGTTAAAGATTGTATGATTAAATGGGCCCAAAATATCCAAGAAGTTATTACAATGGATACGTGGGAAAGGATTTGGGTGAGGAACGTAAAATTTACACAAGCTCAAAATCTAAGAGAGAATTTTTACAAAATGTTTTATAGATGGCATTTAGATCCTAAAAAGCTTGCAAGTATGTATCCAAATTATCAGCCTAAATGTTGGAGGTGTGGTGACGAAGACGCAACATATTTTCACATATGGTGGACTTGTAAAAAGGTTAAGGCTTTTTGGATAAAAGTCTGGTGGAACATGCAGAAGATTCTTACACAGAGGATAAAGTTTTGTCCGCAACTTTTTTTGTTGGGAATAATTACAGATGCTACAGTTGTGGACACTAAGTTGATGTTGAATTTAATTACGGCAGCAAGACTCTTAATAGGTCAGTATTGGAAGAAGGAGGAACTGCCGACTATAGAAGAATGGACTTTAAAGGTTTCTGACCTGGCAGAGATGGCAAAGATATCGGCCTATTTGAAAGATCATTCGCAAGAACGCTATATTATGGAGTGGAGAAAATGGATTGAGTATATCCAGAACAAATACGGGACTAAGAGGTTTCATGTAGCATTTGTTTTTTATACCTTGTACTTAGCTCTGGGAAGTCGGGGGGGTGGAGGGGGGGAGGGGTAAGGAGGGAAGGATAGGGGAGGGGTAGGGGGGTTTGTTAAAGATAAAATGTATGATAAAACTTTTCAATAAAAAAAAACATGATTACTTTTCCTTGTCTATGAACATATGTTAAAAGGTTGTGTGAGGTTCTTATAGTGTATCTTTAGTTCCTTCAGAGGATGAATCACTTGATTCATTATCAGATCAATCAGTCTGTTTAACCAAACGTCCCTATCTTATATTTAAAATGGATTATGACCAGCTCCTAAAATACTAAATGGCTAGTTACTTATTGTTAGCAGATAATCTCAGAATACATCTGTGGGAGGAAGAAAGAGGAAGGGGATATGATAGTTAACAGTTTGGGAAAATACAGTACAAGTATCTGCTACTTCATTTGGTTAAGTGGAGTAAAAAGAAGAAGCAAACATTGTCCATGTAACTGTCAAAAATTAAGGTTAATGCATAGAAATAGGTTGATCCCCTTCCACTAATCACAGCATGTCTGAAACATTAATGCAGAATGAGTGTGTGGAAATGGTCTCCCTGCCACCAAACTCCATTTTTGTCAACTCTATATGACAGAGTGCATGCATAAATATTTCATCTTACAGAAGTGAGCATATATTGGTAGGATAAGTTTTTAAAATATACTAGAACACATGTTTTGTTATGCTAGTCCCATGCTTGAATAGAGTATGAAAATGATATTACCAGCTGATCTGGGTCCTGAAATAATTGTTGGTGGGTATTTGATTTAATACTGACTTTCACTGCAAGGGAAAGAGGCTGGTATTTCTTAGATTTTTTTCTGAGCTGCTAAAATTACATGACCAGCTTTGGATGTTTTGCGACCTGAAGGAGCACTTTTTGTTGTTCATCCTCATGGAGCAAAATATCTTGACCTAGGCTATGATTAATATATTTTTCCCCGAATATTATATTTGAAACAGTATTTCAGAAAAAGGAACATAAGCATACACTACTTCACTAGTGTATTTTTGTCCTACAAGTGTATATTCATAGCTTTGTTGTGAATACATGGGTTATATCTTTTAGGTATATATGGAATGCTGGAAATCCCTTAAGATTAATCTCAAAGTGCTGTTTTAATAAAACACTAAAAAATCAAAACATCTCAAGGAAAGATACTATTTGAAGTTTTTCTTGAAGAATCTAGTCATGATTGCCAAAGGAAATTAAATTTAATAACCTATCGTATCTGAAAATCTTAAATTGTTTAAATTATCACAGATAATTTCTCCATTTCCCATAATTCATATTTACTTCAATTTTATGTCATTTAATATTTCATCCTCAGTTAAACATTTCTTTATTTTTCTAAGTAGAGTCCTTGAGGCTATTGGGTCCTTCTCTCCTGCTTACCATCAAAAATCATTTTATTGTATGAAATAGATTTTGTACTCATTCTGTCCTAGTATAAAAGTGGGCTTCTATTTAAGCTTTGAATTCCTGTGTCTAGCTCTGGAATAAGAAGAATTATACTTGAAGGCACTAGCAATTATTACTCTGTAATTTACTTTTAACCCCATGGTCAATGGTGTCTTCTCTTGAAATTGTTCATAAAGTCTTGCTTGTTTTTAGTTCATGCTTAAGGCAATTCCTAAATAACTACTATTCTTTCTTTTATGGTAAGTCATCCATAAATTGACCATTTTGTATTCATTCCTTGCAACTAGTGCTTCTCTTACAAATTTAAATATAAGTCTGTCTCAACTAAAGAGGAGGATTAGTTATTCAAAACAAGTTTTGAATATTTATTGCTCAAATTTGGCTATTATTCTTATTTATTTGGTTATTATTTAATTTATTTTCATTGTTGATTGTACATAAACTCTATTACATTTTCATAAAACCCTGCCTATGATGCAGTGTTGTTGCCCACTAAAGGCCCCTAAAATAAATCAGAAGTAAATTACATACTCACCAGCATTTATTGTTTATTTAACTTGATGTTCCCAAGTATATCAACAAAAGTTCTATTGATGTATCTTTTCTACTTATAATGCACCAATAATATATAGAAATAATATTTTGGGATTTTTGGAGGTGTGACCTGGGACCCATCAAACCCTAACCCTAATGTTCAATTGTTCTATTGACTTTTCTTTTTAAAAATCTGAGATTATAATAGTACCAGTAAATATAAAGTTTTTAAAAAGTCAATTCTTCTCCTGAAGATTACATATTATTTTCTTTGTTGCAATATGAAATTAGTTTTGTACTACCTGCTTTCAGGATTATTGTTTTTACATTTGTAAGCTTAACCACGGCCCTAGGATTCTTCCTCCACCCATGCAAATAATGGCAAAGTAGGAACATTTGCAGGATCTTGCTGTTTTTGGTGAGTGTCAGAAGCAATATTGCAACTTTTTGCTGCAAGCTCCACTCTTTTTGGGCAAATGTAAAAGAAACATTTTTGACAGGCATAATTGCTAGCCATAAATGCCATTAGATCTGCAGATTTGAATGAATCTATCCTTTGAACTCAGGAAGTCTTGAAATACTACTGTCAATGTGAATAATTCTCCTAGATGGGGGAAGTAAAGATAAATCCAAACCAAAAGAAGAACCCAAGGTAGAAAAATCTTTTTTAAAAAATTAATAATAAAGTAAATCCATGTAACAGACCTAATCTGCATGAATTTGAACTTTATTAATGAGAATATTAAGTCAGGAAAACTTAGAAATGACTGAATAAACTGTAAATATCCTTTAAAAATATGCATTTATAGTGTATTTCTAATCACATCTTATCCCAAAATACAGATTTTCAAGAAAGGAAAAATGACCATATTTTGAACTGCATTGAAAAATAGGGAGGTGAACAATCCAGAAAGCAATGATGTAATCTGAAATGTTATTGGGAAATACAGACCATATCTCTTCATATAAGAATTCACACAGATCAAATTCTTCAAGGATACAGAAGCAATATAGGCTATGACTTCAAGTCAGATGTTGGAAAGAGGCTAGCCCAGGATAGTTAGCAGAAGGAGCAGGCAGCTTTCAACAAATGTCAAAAGTAAATTCTATGTGGTAGCACACATTTACCAAAAATTGTTATGATAAAAAAGCAAGCAAATATATATACTAAGATGATTCAAAGTCAAGGAAAGACTCAGTTTCAAAAATAGCTCAGTTGCAAAAAGTCTCATTCCATTTCCAGGTCCAGTTAAAATAGTCACAGTAGATGACAAGGAAGACTACTATCTGAAATCTTGAAAAACTGGTGCCAGTCACAACAAATTAGTCTTCCAACAAAATGCTGTCTTGCCATTTCCTTTGGCCCTACCCTAGGGGTATAGGGGAAGTAATTGGAGAGCTATGGAGGATAGTTGCTAAGGCATGATTGAAATAAAAAACTGTGCTGTGTAGATCATCTGACCAAGCAAGAGACAACTTCCTTTGCCCAAATTTCACATTCTCCAAATATGTGAGCTTCACTTTTCAATATTCTCAGCAATGTCTGAACTGGCTGGGGAATTTTGGAAAGCAATATCCATACAATTGGAGGATGCCCAGGTTAGGAAATGCTGTTCTATATAATCCAGTTTCCCAGACCTCGCATTCTCTGGATGCATTGAGACTTGTAATTCCAACACATCTGGAAGGTGCTAGGTTGCAAAGGCTGATGGAATCCATATGTGGGTAGTTATAGGGGGAAAAATCAAAAAGGGGGGCAAACAATCATGTGATTGTTTTCAGTGCAAACCAAATGCTGTGCACTGCACATACACTATCACCAGGCTCATTCTAATACAGACAAGTGTCATTAATTACAAACACATTTTAAAACTAGCTAAGCCATTTCCTTCTAACACACTTGTTCCTCTAGGAGGAAATGGTTTGGAATGAAGGGGGACTTGTGACTCAATAACAAGCTATAAGTGTGACACACATAATTAATTTCTATTCGAGGTCCTAAAGAGCACAAGTACCCTTATGTAAGCTAAAGTCTTCGTATGAGCTGCCAGATTAGCACAGAAAGAGTTACATCCTTTTCTGTGCATGACTAAAATCTGAGTTAACATGAAGCAACTATTTTCTTTAAAAAAAATTGAGTTTTATTCTATCTTTGGGATGGCAGAGGCATTTTTGTATCAAAAAAAATACGGAGCTGAGCCAGTGGGAAGGATTGCAGACTGTGTTTTGTATAAACAATAAGGGGAACATGAACTGCCTTGGGCTCTTATTTCTTTTCTGTCCTTTTATACTATTTTACAGCTTTTCACAAATAAATACACTGCCCATTTTGGAGGAACAGCCAGTTGGCAGTGTTAGTTTGAACCCCATCCACAGACTACCTTGTAATCATTTCAGTTCAGCTGGAAAGACAGTTATTTCCTTTGGCTACCTCTGAAACATACGTTCTTCCACAGCTCTTTAGGTTTCCTCCTGATAGTTTCTACCTATGACCTCTCTCTTTGAGGTTCTTGCAGAAGATACAACCCATAATTTTTTTGAGTTCACTGGAACCCAAACGAGTTCAAAGTGACATTGCCAGCTGAAAGCTAATTAGCTGTAACTGAGACCAGTAAAGGATAGCTTTATACTAACCACTACCTGGCACTCACAAAATAAAAGAAAAAAAATGAAACAAACCAATTTAGCGACTCCTTTGAACCAGCACATAGACATATGAGATCCCTTACTTCCTCCACACTGGATTACAGATTGAAGGGCACCTGTTCTTTCACTTAGATCATCTGCCAAGTTTGCCATAAATCAAGATGTTCTTCATCCATCCTTGCTATAGTTTCTTCTTTTATTCACATAGGCAAGCCAATAAAGATTTGTATTTGCAGATCAAAGCTACAAAACTAGGTCTTGGAGTAAAGTAAAAAAGACTTCATGGGTGCTTTTATCACTACTTGCTGAACTCAGAAACATTTCGTTTTTCTAGATGTGAAGGACCACATAGGTGACTTCACTTTTTTGTGAATGATGGGTTAGAAGTTTCCAAATAATTTCCCCTTCCTAATGATATATTGCCTTTATGTTGAATGGAGTTTCCTTGCTGTTGATAGCTAATACCCTACTAAAAGCTTGGATCAACTTCTGAACAGATCGGAGCTTACTTGGGTCCCCAGTGTACCTGAGAATTAGGTTACTGCAGCAGCAAGCTACCATGACCAGTATCTGATGTAATGCAAATCTTTTCAGTCTATCTTTATTTAATTATTCCGTATGGGAGGACATAAATAAGTCTGAAGAAAAATGGTTCCTTACTATTACCAAGCTATAAAAAGTAAACGCTATCAAATGTAAAAGCCGGTAAAAATAAAATTTCCCTCTGGACTAGCTTACCATCTAATAACTTCTTGGGTATATACATGTAAACTGACTTTGCAACAATATAGAAGTTGTTTGCCTTTTCTTTTTTCTGTGATGTTTTTCTGATTTTCTCGTCCTATTGTAGAATTAATGTGAAGTTTGACACTGCTTAGCTTTGGAGATCAATCATGATTTGCTAGAGGTGAAGTCCACACATCTTATAATTGCCAAGTTTGAGAAACACTAATTTAGAGTAGCCTAGCAATTTGTTATGCTAAGCTGTGTCCGCTTTTCTACTTATGTTGATGTTGCATTTCCTCTGTGTAAATAGCCACTGTATCCACAATAAACAATTTTGACAGGGTTAAGCACTATTGCAAGAGACAAAATTTTCAACCAGCGCAATTTCTAAGGAGTCAAGGATGAATGTGGATGGCTAAACTCACACTGTATTTTCTCCATATAGATGCTTTAGTCAAGTGGTATAGTTCTAGAAAGGTTTATTTTTTAAAGAATCGAAAGAAGAGTTGTTTTAAAATCCACATTTTATTAAGTCTTAAATTTAATATTGCTTAGAATGATACAAGAGCTTGATCCTTCAGCTGCTCTTATATATTTTAGTAGTTTTCATGTTTTGTGTATTCACTAGGATCAAATATGGGTAGTGCACATTTAGAGATCACAACTAGGACCAGCGGCTCAGTTGTTAAGCAAAGCTAGGTGAAATTGCAACTGTGCTTATGATCTTGTTTCATCTTTTCTTTGCTTTACACACCTGCAGAGGTTGTAAATGCAAGAACTGGTTGCAAAGTTACTTTTTTATCAATTGTTATAACTGTGAACAGTCATTAAACAAGGAAAACCAGTAGCTACATTTAAAGAAAAAATAATTTATTTTGCCAGTAGAAAGCATAAAGGAACATTATAATTTCTGTGTTTTAGTCATACAAGTAAGGCAGTGACATCCAAAACAGCATGTATAGTTCTGAATGGACCATAAGAAAGGCTGAGCACCAAAGAATTGAGGCCTTTGAACTATGGTGCTGGAGAAGACTCCTGCGAGTCCCTTGGACTGCAAGGCGATCAAACCGGTCAGTCCTAAAGGAGATCAACTCTGACTGCTCTTTAGAAGGCCAGATCCTGAAGTCGAAACTCAAATACTTTGGCCACTTAATGAGAAGGAAGGACTCACTGGAGAAGAGCCTAATGCTGGGAAAGATTGAGGGCAATAGAAGAATGGGACAACAGAGAATGAGGTGGCTGGATGGAGTCACTGAAGCAGTAGGCGTGAGCTTAAATGGACTCCAAAAGATGGTAGAGGACAGGAAGGCCTGGAGGAACGTTGTCCATGGGGTTGCAATGGGTCGGACACGACTTCACAACTAACAACAACAAATAGTTCTGAAAATAGCAGATCTTTGGCATCCAGGATACTGTCCTCAAAGTCACTTCTGTTGCTTCCTCCCATCAAACACATACATTATGTACCTCATTTTGGGGGGCTCTACTAGGATGTACCGTGCTGCCTTCCAAGTTCTAAAAGTTACTTCAGTTCTGAATACTGCAAACAATACCAATTATAAATCAAGGATTCAGCTACTGGACATTAACAAAGCAGTCTCCCTTACAACAGGAGGAAAAAAATTGTGGTTATCACTTTCCAGATATGTCTTCATATAGGCATCTTGTTTTGTGGATGTAGCAAAAACTATATTTTTCATCACTTCAAAGGCATGCTTTAAATGTTAGCATTAAAGCTAAAATTCAAAAGGCCAATAATTTTTCATTTCTTTGCGACATATTAATTTGCTTTTCCAGACCAGTTCGGAAGGGTTTTTTTTGTTTTAGTAGATATAACACGTGTGTGTGTGTTTGTGTGTGTGCATGTTTATATTCTACCAATAAAAGCTAATGTTAGAAACTTAATAAACCTGAATTTGTTTTGAAATCCAAAATGGTTCTGGCTTTTCCCCCTTTTCTTTTAAATCTAAATAATTGTTTCCATATTTTTGGCAACTTCTGGATGAGATGTTAAATTGTTATGATTATTAGTTCCTAAAAATCAGGGCTCTTCCCATTAGGCTTCCATGTGGATCTCACCTAATTATAATAACTTCCTTTTATAATTATGATTCATGTGTACCATTTAACTAAAGGAATGTATCTAAAAAAATAAACGCAGACATGATTAGAGGAGCTACAAAAGACATCTGTAGAGCTTCCATTGATGTTTCTCATCAAAAAAATCCTGCATGAATCCAAAAAAGCATAAAAGTGAAAAACTGTCCCTAGAGATGCACTCATAAAATAGCAGCTACCTCCACAATCAGACTTTAGCTATTTGCAAATGGAAGAGTTATACAGCTGAAACCATAGCCCAAATCCTATCAACATCCTAGTATAATATTATTCAGAAATCTGGAAAAGTGATTGAATACTGCAACCACTTATGTAAACAGAACTTCCTGGTCTGGTGTCTTTTCCTACAGTTTTAATTTGTGTTTCTGCAATAATGCATCCTTTCATATTAATATATACTATAACTTTCATTACCTTCCAAGCAAGAGGCAGCAATATATAGTCCCTTGTGCATCTGAAAGATTGTTATAATATTAAGAAATTCACTCTCCATTTTAAGGTACTCTTCTACTAGCAAATTGTATACAGCCAAATTCATCCAAGATCCAAAGTCCAAAATGAAAGCAAAGCACAATTTGCCTCTCCTCAAAAACTAATTCTCCTGTCAATTCATGCCTTTTTCATCTTCATGCTAGCTTTGATGATCCAGCAATATTTATAATCCAGTAATAATATTTCAATATTCATACATGTATCATATTAAAATAGGTTTTCAAGAAATCCTAATGGTACCCTCTAAACCAAGTGATTAAAAAATGAAATTAGCTAATAGAATATCTGGTGCTGAGACTCTACAAAATCCAATTCAAAATCTTTGATTTTATTTTGCTGTTAAAGCTCATATAATTTTATAAATAGAAAACCAAAAAATAAAAAGAAATTGAAAGGCAAATATGGTGTGCTGGATATTAGAAACGAGAGGAAAAGAGAGAAGGAGCTGATTTAAATTAGTTATTTAAGATTAATTTAGTTGAAAAGCCAAATCTAAATATCTAAATGGTCCACTTTCGGATCTAGATGGATTTTGGCAAGCTCTTGTGGATTTTACCCAACAATTTGGCAAGCAGTTTTTGCAACAGGCAACAACCCAAGCTGTCAACAAGATTGCTTCTGAGCAGCACCTTTCTGCAGTTTCAATTGACCTCTTTTTTTAGGAAGTCCAAAAAATGAGTGGCAGGAATGATGCCTTGAGTACTATGTGGAGAAAGATAAAAAGTGATTCTGAGCAAGCACAGGCTATAAACCCAGGTTTGGGCTCACATCCTGACAATAAGAGAGATGAAGCATCTCTATTTTTGCTCCTTTATTGGAGGAATGTTGGCCAGCATGGATTTAACTCCTACTAGGGAGGATGCAGCAGATAGACCTGGCTCCTGTTACCATTTTGCATAGCATTTTACAAGTTGCTAGATTCACCAAAACCTTGGGTCTTCTTGAGCAGGATCTTGAGCTGGATCTGATGAAATAACGCTTGTTGATGAAATAATGTTTTCTCATGTTGTCTGGCATTCATTTAGACCTGTGGGTTCTAGTGAAGGAGATAATATACTCTCTAGAAGGATTTGGCCCATGTGTGCTCTGGATCCCTGCTGTCTCTGGCTCCTTTGCAGAACTAGTAAATATAATGTGGTCTAGATCCAGGAGACAGACAATGTCTTTTGAACAAAAAGATTGATATCTTCAGCATTGCTAAAGAAGATTCTCTCTGGATCCACAACTATTTTTATTTCATTCTATGTATTTATCCCATCTTTATTATTTTTTAAGATCGACACCATGGAAGATGGAAGATTGAGGCTTTGTTATCATAAATATAGTAGGCTATAGGGACTATAGAGCCAGATAGATTGATGGCCTATTAGGCAACCTTTTAAACACAGAGAAACCTTAATTTCTTAAGGATGAGATGACATAGGTTCATATCATAAGTCAACTTTCAAATAATAAATTTTTTACTTCTATGTTATTGTATTCTTGCTGCATTAGTGTAAATAATAAAAATGTTATGTACATTATAAAGATGGAAAACTGCTTTTTATAGAGGGATACAAGTAATTAATAATAATTTAGTTGATGTTTTCCTATTTTCTGCTATTTAACACATTACATATGTACATAGCCTCCTACCTCACAATTGCAGCCATGGGCAGAAAACTTCAGATTAAAATAAACAACTCCTAATTATTATTATTTTAAACAAAAGCAAATATTGTCTTTGTAGCCAAAAGAATGAAAAAAATGGCTATTTGATCAGTGACTGTAGCAAAAATTCACAAACATCATAACATTATAAGCAACATCATAACCAACTTACTAGAATTATTCATTGGAAATCTTGCCAGACATTTGGAACTTGAGAAAGTTATGGAAAATGAGAGGGATAAGATTAACAGTTATTGAAAAAAAGAAGGTTTTCTTTTCTGGTTAATTGAAGTCACTATTCTGGGTGATGCTAGGATAAAGGAAACAGTTGAGAAAAGTGCAAAATACTGGGACTGGAAGTTGTTGATTGGAGCCCTCAGAGTGATAACTAAATGATTTCCTCAGTATCTGAATATATTGATTTTATTATACCTGAACATCCTAATTTACAAAAAAATGCACCCTGTTTGGAACTGCATATATCCTTATTAAGATGCTATCTTAATCATTCTTAGGTCTTTAGTTAGGACTTGAAGTATTAAGCCTCCAAGAGTTTTAAACTACGAATCTACTATTGCCCACATATAATAATAATTTTCTTGATTATTCAGTCATGTGGCAGGGAGTAAGAATACCTTTTGATAAATTAATCTACTTTCACGTTTTTCTTCCTTGTCTTGCTTTTTTCCAAAATCAGTCTGGTGTTGATATCAGGTCCTTTGGAAGGATTTGATACATAGATAAAAATGCCAAATCTAGTCTAAACATCTGGCTGATTGTGCAACCAACAATAATAGCAATAATCTATCTTGTTCTCCAGTGAGGCATTACCTGGACTATACTGGAGAAGTCTCATCAGAGTAGTCTGATGAAGAAGGCCCCTCCAATTAACAATATGGTAAGACATAGTTTACAGAAACCTATTCCAGATTGGCCCAGGTCAGCAAGGACTACTGTAGAAATTCTTGGACATCTAGTGACAAATGGACTACAGGACTCAGGACTGTTGGCTGAGCAACCAGGGCTAGCAGCTGCATAACTACTAGAAGAAAAGTTGCTTAGTCATTGCAAAATAAAAACAATTATTTTTATTACAAATAAGATCCAGTGAGAATATCTGAAAATAATGCACCAGTTCTGGAAGAACCACATCCCAAATCAGAAATTACAGAAGTCAGATATTCATAAAAGCAAAATTCATTAAATCTATCCAGGACAACAAAATTGAGACCTTCCAAGAAGCAACTCAGATTATAGAGGCAAATCAGAAGTTGCCAGCAGAGGAGGTCAGCATAACTGTTGAATTGGTTTCATTCCAAAACCAAGCACATTTTCCTCTGCCTTCTCCTTATAAAAAACAAAGCCTTCTAACTAAAAAACAAGAACTGAAATAAAGAATAACTGAGCATCTACAAAAATTTAAAAATAACAGAATAAGATTACCTGTATTAAAACTTGTTTGAAAGAAACAGCCAGTAGAAGTATTCAAATATGCCAATACTGTAATATTAGATATAAGCACCACTCACTGTAAGGACAAACTAATAAACAACACAACTGCAGTTTTAACTGAATCCCTTAAATGAAAAATAAATAAATAAAAAAGGCAAAAGTGGACCACCCAAATTGAAGATCAAATAGGAAAATAAGATCAGCATGCTAAGATCATATACAAGCAAACTAAAACAGATGAAAGAAAAGAAGGTGAAGAACAAGAAGAAAAATAATACCTGATCAAAGAAATATCAAAAACAAGGAAGATTAATGAAGCTGTAGAAATTATAAAACAGCAAAAAAAACAGCTATGTCCAAGCCTAGTAACAGATATGAAGCCAACTTGTACACTATAGGTAGAATCTCTCACTTCAGTTGAATCCGAAATATTTCTACCAATTCATCAATGGAGAGACCGCAATGAACCAGTCAGTATCTAACAAAAAAGAAACAGTGCAATTCTGAATCTCAGAGATCATGGTGGTCAAAGAAGCAAAGCCTATAAAAGAGAAGGCCTACTTCCTAGGTTGTACCAGATGGCACTACCTAATAGACAGGATCCAGAGCATATCCAACCTTGCCAGATCTAGTGTGTCAAACAGAAACAAGGTAGTTCTGCAAATAACCTGACCCTATTCCATGAAAGTCTCTATAGGTTGCAAGTAGACAGTGCAGCTCAATACTGCTTATAAGTTGCCACAACATTCAGAACCTATTGCAACTTCTCAATGGGCTTCAATAATCAGCTCCATGATTATTGCAGTAATCCAAACTGAAGATAACTAAGTCATGAGTGACTGCAAATAATGTCTTCCAATCCAGGAAAATTTGCAGAAGTTTCATCTAGATGTTAAATGGGGGAGGGAAAAGAATAGATCCCAAAGAAAAAAAAAACTTCCTGCACAATACCTCTCTCTTCCTATCAACATTGATTGGACTGGCCCCAAAATTAGGAGAACCACTTTAGCACATCTCCACTTGTGGCAAGATGGGTAGCAAATAAATTTTAATAAATAAAGAAACCTTCTGATTTGGTCCAGAGGGATACCGCAATCAGCCTATCCACCAATGTTGGAGATAGTGTTCACAAATGCAATCAATGTTATTTTGGTCCCAGGAGAAAGAACAACTGAAAGTAGTCCAGATAATCTGCTTCCTCCAGTAGGTAATAGGTTTCCATTATTTTTCCTAATGGTTTTCACAACTTAATTCATAAATTTTATCATGTTAATATTTTCCTTTTTAAAAACGACCCCTTGTTAGTTACAGTGATACAGAGCATCAAATAGCTACAGCCAAAAAACTCCAGAATAAGAGTAATTGTTGACCTCTTCGGCCAATATCACCAACATGTATATATATATGCTGAATTCAAAACTTTCCAGCTAGGCAGTTATTAATAAGGAATTGTCCGTAACAATGTGATTTGATAAAAGCCTTTTCACATGGATCAATCTCGATGTGGATGAGGATCTTTCAAATTTAAAGATAAATATAAAGTATATCATAGGAATACAGTATGTCTCCTACTCCTAAAACAGAAGTGTTAAAAAGGCTAAATTATTTACTATGAATATTTCTTAAAAGCACTGCAATTATTATTATTTCTTTCTGATGTTCCTATTCCTTTCCTATACACATTTTTTTTAAAAAAAGCTCTTTTTAAATGATTGTGTTTTTCAAGGTTTCTACAATTGTTTTGGAAACTACTTCTTGCTGTCTCCATGTTGTTGTTAGTTGAGGTCATGTCCAACCCATCACAATCTCATAGACAACGTTCCTCCAGGCCTTCTTGTCCTCTACCATCTTCTGGTGTCCATTTAAGCTCACGCCTACTGCTTCAGTGACTCCATCCAGCCACTTCATTCTCTGTCGTCCCCTTCTTCTCTTTCCCTCAATCTTTCCCAGCATTAGGCTCTTCTCCAGTGAGTCCTTCCTTCTCATTAGGTGGCCAAAGTATTTGAGTTGCAACTTCAGGATCTGGCCTTCTAAAGAGCAGTCAGAGTTGACCTCCTCTAGGACTGACTGGTTTGATCGCCTTGCAGTCCAAGGGACTTGCAGGAGTCTTCTCCAGCACCATAGTTCAAAGGCCTCAATTCTTTGGTGCTCAGCCTTTCTTATGGTCCAGCTGCCTCCATATGTATTAATAATTAAAAATTAGACATTTCATACACAGTGGTGCTCATTCTGGAGCACCTCCTTCAAAGGATTTGCAGAATTCTATTGACTAAAGTCCCCCCGCCATATTAAGAAATAAAATCAGATGGATTATTTCCATGTTAATATTATTTGCATGTTATCTTTGGTGAAAGGATAGTTAGGCACCTTCTTCCAGATCTTCTCTTCCTCAATCATTCACTCCATTTTTGTTTTGCAGCTGTTTGGCAAAAAACGTTGGTTCCCAGGTCAAATAGTTGCACCTTCTATTCAGTTTTATCTCTGACATCCTTGGGTTGGAGAAGAGAAATTCAAAATTAATGGAGGCAACTACAGTGTTCAACTTAGACCATGAAAGAATATATTTGTTTTAGCTCCAAGGTTCTGAGTCAGGTTTGAGATGGAAAAGAGCCCAGAATTCTCAGTGTATTCACAGATTAAGTTGCATTAAATTATTTCATGCTTCAATACTGCTGCACATTGTCTGATGTCCTGTGAATGCTGTCCCACTGTGCAGCACTATGAACTAGTCTATCATGTGAGCTATTCAGGGCAGCTTTCCATCACTGTAGCTGCTGTACAGGTGGGATAATTTATACTTTATTGTCAAAGGGGGAGAAAATGTATATGTTGCTGGGACATAAATGTGAGCCAACTCTAGCTGGGATCACACCTCTTAAACACTGTAAGAAAGCAATATTTTTCCAAAGTGTCTTGTGGGTAATTTTTAATGATGCACAGCAACCGCCTCCATGAAAATGGATCATTTCTGGTTCTTTACCATGAACCCTTTGGAATGGTAAATATATCAGCTATTGAGGTCACCTAATCTATGCAGCTGTCTATGTTTAACTGATGGGCTGGTTAAGGCTTCATCATGATTGCAGTCTCTGTTGGGAAGCTATCCTTATTCAGGCACTAAGATTTCATTATGGTACTTTTTAACAATTCAAAGAGCTGTTCAAATTCCTCTTCTGAATCAAGTAACTAGAGACAAGCATGACTGATATATTCCTTGATGTTCATGGAAATTTACTCGGACCAACTGAATTTCACAGGCCTAATGCTACAAGGAGCATTTATTCTGGGCAGCCATTTGGAGTGCATCCTGACTAGAAGTCTGATTAGATTTAACATTAAAATATACAGAAATATGGCCACTTCAGAACACAGCTGTTGATGGCAACTAAAGAATATTCCTATTCCTTCTAATATAATTTCACATGCGTACATCTTTTTAGTCTAGTTAAGCATGTGAAGCACAGATTTATAGTAGTGATCAACAGTATTATTCTATGCTAGACCCCACAATCAGTACACATAAGTAAGCATAACCAAAGCCATAATTACAATACACAATAGGATGCACAAAACAAAATGCTGGCAGGCAAGGGAGTAAGTGATAAGGAATATTCAATAGTTTTGAGAACAGTTAGAAACAAACTCTCTTTGTTCAATCTCCTATCAGAGAAGAAAGAAGGAAGGAAGGAAGGAAGGAAGGAAGGAAGGAAGGAAGGAAGGAAGGAAGGAAGGAAGGAAGGAAAAAAAGAAAGAAAGAAAGAAAGAAAGAAAGAAAGAAAGAAAGAAAGAAAGAAAGAAAGAAAGAAAGAAAGAAAGAACAATCAAGGTAATTTCTTAATTATTTTTGTTACAATTAAGCTAGACTGGAAATGGTGATATAATGTACAGTATGTAAAAGGTAAATGTAAAGGTTCCCCTGCACATGCATGCTTGTTATTTCCAACTCTAGGGGCCGGTGCTCATCTCCATTTCAAAGCCAAAGAGCCAGCGCTTGTCCGAGGATGTCTCTGTGGTCATGTGGCCGGCATGACTAGACGCCAAAGGCGCACAGAACGCTGTTACCTTCCCACCGTAGTGGTCCCTATTTTTCTACTTGCATTTTTACGTGCTTTCGAACTGTTAGGTTGGCAGAAGCTGGGACGAGTAACAGGCACTCACTCTGTTACGCGGCACTCGGGATTCGACCTGCCAAACTGCTGACCTTCTGATCAACAAGCTCAGCATCCTAACCCACTGAGCCACCGCGTCCCTCTCACAGTATGTAAACCAGTGCTGAAAATTGCCCATAAGTTTTTATGTTATCCATGAAGAAAACTCCTATAACTTCAAATAAATTTTTAAAAACCTGTGAAGCACTTTTCAGGTATTGGTTGTATTACTTGTAAATTGTCATCAAGGAGAAAAGTATTTTTTGCATCTAAATTGTAAATATACGGCAAAGAAAAGTAAAATGAGAAAGGATACAGCTTACCTAAGGTGGAATGGCCAAAAAATAGACCAGAATCTATACTATTAATTAATCATTGGTTGACTTTCAGTGGATCTATAAGATTTTCTATTTATTTCAAAATAGTAGTAAGATTATCCTCTCCCACAAAATTTGACAGAACCCTGACTTTGTACTAATTAATCTGTATATTTTTAATGTATAGATTTATACTTTAAGTTTTAAGTTATCACAAGTTAATACTATGTCTCATGGTTAAAATTATTTTGTTTTCCATTTTTTTAAAATGGTACATTGTTGGAAACAGGATTTTCCACTAATTCTTTAGAGAAAGAACAAAGTAGCCGTATTCCACCTCAGCAATCAGTGTGCAAATTACCGGTCCAAAGTAAAGTTCCAGAACAATATTTTACAGTGTAATAACTCTCCAAACTTTCTGGGAGTATCATTGGATAGGTCACTAACATTCCAACAACATCTGGAAAAAAAATTGCAAAATTGAAAAGCCACAACAATTTACTGAATAGATTGGCTGGAACATCTTTGGATGCTGATGCTAACACCTTATGAATAACATCCTTGGCTCTGGTTTTTTACACAGCTGAATATGGCACCAATGTGTGTGCAATTCATCTCTGGCACATTGTATCCCATTCCTGTGTGCACTAGTTACCAATACTCAGCAGCATCATACTGCCTCAGAAGTCAAGAAGCTATCACTCGGCCATGGTGAAGGATGCTAAACAACAAGGCCCTCCCTATTCACCAGGATACTGCAAAGTCCATCACAAGAGTGAAATCCCAATGGCCATCATGGAAAATAGCTATTCACTTATCATCTACCTAATTTAACCCCAAGAATGGTCCAAATTACCATCTTGCAGCCTAGCCATTAGTGATCCGTCTATCAAACCACCTGGTTTTAATCTGCCTTGCTCCGTGTGGATGAAACTGAACAGAATTAGATGTGACACTGGAAGAAGTACCTCTGCTCTATATCAATGGGGCTGGCAAGATTCTTCTTGTTGTGACTATGGTGCTAATATGCAAACTATTAAACACATTGTGTAAGACTGCCCATAAAGTGTGTTCTCTAGTTCCCTAGAAGATCTGCACGAAACAATGCCAAGGCGATAGCCTGAATAGCTAAATTGGGCATCCAGTTATGAAGCTGCTGCCATACCCCCACAGAAGTTTTCTATATAATTATGTGAATTGTGTGTATGTTTATTTCTCTTTCTCATGTTCTCATCATATGCTTCATAAATAAGAGAAAAAAATGTGAAATGCTCATGAGAGTGTTTTGGGGCTCTCATTGTGCAGTTATTGGATTCCTAATCTGCAGCCTCTATTTAAATTCCAAGAAGAAGACATTAAGAAATAATTTCTTCCATTAGGCTTTCCCAGATAAGAAAACATTGGCAATTATATAAGCTGCAAAGTGAGGAGGGATCTGGAATCATAAAGACAAAAAAAAATCTTTCAGAATGTGGCAACAAAAAAGTGCATATAAGTATATTATCAAAATGATAGCTCCCAAATATCAGGAAGAAAGCATTCCCAAGTACTATTTCTTATCTAATTCTTTATGACAGTTCTTGGAATTCCTGATTAAAAACAAGATACAATTCAGATGAAGTACTGTATAAGTTAATACAGAGGATGTGGCAACACCAAAAAATGACTCCAATCAAATAATATTAAGCTCTGCCACACCATTACCCATTTGATTTGCAAGCTCTCTCCAGTACACTGTAAACCTAACCTGCTTTTCCTTTACATAATCCTATGAATTTTAAATCACAGGTATTTCAGGAGTTCGTCCCTGCCAGCTGTTTTGTGGTGAAACATGAGCTGGGAGATAAAGGCATGATTGCCAGTTTCTCCAATGGGGGAAAAAAAAGCCTGTTAGTGCCTTCCACCTAGAGCATATTCCCATAGGATGGCAATTAAACCCTTGTCCTTCTTTCTGTACTTTGTGAAATTTTATTTCTTATATGAGTAGAATTCTCTCTGCTACGTGAGTTTTGCTGCCAAGATAGAATGGAGAGAAGCATAGGCAAAGAAATACTCTTTTCCCAAGGTTGCTTAGCAGCAGGAGTTTGCTGCTTTCAGTGGTCCAAGCACTGATTTGCAGGAGCTACTGTCTTTTTCAATTTTTCCTATGGCTGTTGAATAATATAATAAATAGATATCTTTTTTCTTTTTTGTCTTTTCTGTTCCTCACTTTTTCCTTTACTCATTTATATCTTTTTCTTTGTTTAAGTTTCTGCAGTTTTTTAATCTTTTGTAGAAATATGCATATATACCAGGGATGTCAAACTCAATTTCATTGAGGGCCGCATCAGCATTGTGGTTGCCCTCAAGGGGCCGGGTGGGTGTGGCCAGGGTGGGCGTGACCTACTGGGTGGGCGTGGCTAGAGTGCGTATGGCCTACTGGGTGGGCGTGGCTAGAGTGCGTATGGCCTACTGGGTGGGCATGGCCAGCTCTACATCGTTCACATCAAGGGTGCCTATGGGGGCCCCGGCAGGAGTGGGACAGATCTGAGGGTCTCTGGCAGAAGGAGGGTCTCTGGGCCAGGGCCAAGGCAGTGGGGGTCGTTCCCTCACTGTTTCTAGAATGGCTTCGCGGGCCACATGAAACCACTTCGCGGGCCAGATCTGGCCCCCGGGCCTTGTGTTTGACATGTCTGATATATACACACATACTGTATATACACACACACACACAAACATACATACATACACACACACAAATGCATACATACACACTCACATATCAGGTTCCATTTCTCCAGCTTGTCATCCTGAAGAAGCAATAGATGCTAAGGCACTTATAATCCTTGTGTTGCTTAGCAGCATCTACATAACAAAAACACCTGGTTATTTATATATTCTGCATCATTTATATGATCATCTCAATTATTATGATCCCCTTCATAATTACAGCTGGAGCTGGGATCCCCATATAGAGCAAATGTGGGTGAACCATCACACTTCTCATAATGCACTCAGTTCCAACATACTGCAGCCAGATGGCCAATGAAAACAGTTAAGTGGTAGAAGAACATAAAGCCATATACAAAACACCTGCTATCCCAATATATTCTTTTTACATTTAATTATACACTACGTAGTAAGAGAGGGATATTGGACTCCTTAACTGCTTAACTATCTGCCAGAGGATCACAATTTATATTTTAAAATATTAATTCTTAAACTGTAACAGAGATTTGAAAACAAATGTTGCATATGATACTAGAGAAGTTACCTCTAAAAATCTTGGCTTCAAAGTGACTTGATTATTGAAACTAGTTTTAGCATCACACAATTTGCTGTTTGTTTGTTTTTCCTTAGGTCCCGTTCCATAAGAATTTAATGAAAACGAATGCTGCCACCTTCTCTATAAATTTAATTTAAATGGGAATATTTTATAATTTGAACAGGAAATAATCCCTGAAATAAATTCTTTCTATATAATCTCCACCATCTGTTACTTACGCATTTCTGCCAATGATGGACAAGCTTCTTAAAGCTGCTACAATGTATACTTCACATTTTGTTTCTTCTATCTCTGCATTTGAATCAAACAAGTATCCAGAAAGGTATTTTTTCCATTTTGGGGGAAAATGAAGTTGTGCAACATCAAGTCTAAACTTTTTAAGTGGATGTAGTAAGATGGTGTGACCCAACTTCACAATTGCCTCTTAGGTGGTTTATGAAGTGTGAAGCCCATCAGGTGGCAAAAAATTTCTTTCTTGTGCTTCTGAACTCTGTTTAATTATTGTTTAAATATTTTGAGAATTAAAATGTATTAATTGATGTTGATGCCCAGGTCAAAGAAATCCATACAAGTAATACCATCTGTACACCAAAGCACTGTAACCATGAGTTCTCCTACTAAAGACTGTTTTTTTATATTTTTGCTCCCTCCAGGGAAAGTTTTGTGATGATGTTCCATAGCCTGACATTTTATTTCTGGGTCATAATGAAGAACCCATCATACTTTACTGGTTATTACAATGATATGAAAAATGCCTCACCTTCATTCTTATAGTGTGACAGTAGCTAGCAAATTTCAATCCTTGAAGCTTTCATCTTTGTTATCAGGACACAAGGAACTCACCTTCTATAAACATTCCAATATTGAAGAACATAAATAATGTGATGCATATGGTCTTGTGAAATGCCAAGCTTGATATCAGTTTCCCTTTGAATGATCTGACAATTCTCCTTAACCAATTCCTCAACTTTTCTCATGTGAAAGTCATCAGTTGCTGTCATAGGTTATCAGATTCCTTCTTCATCACACAAATTAGCTCTTCTCAGTTCACCACTTTATATTTTCTGGTCCAGCAACATGTAGTATTCACATCAACACAATTGTCACCTTAAACAATCTGCATTCAGAAATGAATTTCAGATGGAGAGACTCCTTCAGCATTAAATCATGGCATGTTGCTTTAAGCACTCTCAAGTACTCAGAGCAGCCTCCCATTTCACAAACAGCAGCTAACATGTCAGTACTGTCATCTGTTGGTAGTGTATAACATTGAAGGCATTATTGGCTTCCAGTTTTGTGCACAGCAGCCAAGGGATCACAGGGCTCTGCACCCTACAGCCGATTTCTGCCAGCTAGGGGACTCTAAATGGGCCTGAAGTTGCCCTGTAGAGGCGATAAAGAAGGAGTGCGGAGAGATGGTGGTTGATCTGATTGGTCCAGGAAAAGCCTTACAGAAACCAGCAGGAGAAAGGCTAGCTTAACTTCACAGTCTAGCCCAAGCTACAAGCAGCCGAAGCCCCCAAACATTATTTTAAGCTGACTATAAACAATGTGCTTGGAATTGGGAAAGAACAGTGATTTTTTTCTCTTCTACTTGATAATTGATTTCCTGGGGGGAAAAACCCAAGAAGCAAAAAGCCTCCAAAAGTGAGAAGGAGGGGGATCTTTGTCTCACCCTCCTACAGATGGAAGCGGTGAATTAAACCCTTAAGTGGGGGCAGAAATACACTGAAATGAAATGAATATAAGACCTAAATCTAGATAAGTTTGAAATTGGTGGAATGTGTTAAGATTTCTTTTTTAAATCATGAAAATAGAAGAAAATAATTGTCTATTTTGAAAACTGAAAACTGAAAAAGAAACTAGTGCTGACATCTAGTGGTGGATGAAAATATAGTAGTTCTTTCAATACAGGAACTGGCAAAGCCCAGGAAAAGATAGTTTGTCTTTGGGTGACCTTCAATGTCTTAATAACAGAGAGCAGCTGTGATAAAAAGAAAACATCTTGGGCTACCTACAAAGAAGAACTATAAACTTTAGAGGGGAAAAATGACCTTTCTGGATTACAAATACTTATTCAACTGTGACTTTAAAGCTGTCTGCAGAGAAAGGGAAACCCTGATTTTTGGCTGTCATGGAAAACCAGAGATCTGCAGAAAGAATATACCAAGAAAAAACAAATACTTTCCAGGATGAGATATATGCTATGTTGCAACTAATTCAAACAACAATGATCTGAAACCACAAGAAAATATAAATCAATGCATCTCTCATTTAACTTTACAAAAAAAACCTCTCAGAAAATAAAAATAGAGAGTGACCATATAAAACAGACAACTGTTGAACCAGAGAAGAGAGGTTTAAAGATGGAACCTAACAACAGAAAAAAGTATCACTCAACCCAGGTGGAAAAAAACTTGCAGGAAATAATGGACATGGAAAAGATAACTTATACTTTAAGATCACAAAATAAGTCTGAGTACACACACAAAAAAGATTTGACAAAATAGATTACAGAGCTACCAGGAGAACTATGAGAACTTAATAGACAAAAAATGATAAGAGAAATTAAGAGAGAAAGAAAGGGGAAAAAATTCAATGAATATGAAGAGATGAAACCTTCCTATAAAAACATCTCACCTGATTTGTCTTTTGTATCTACAACAACATCCACAAGATTATGGGAAGACTCTTTGATTCAGAGAAAAATATTGATCAGGAAAGATGTCTGGCAAAATAGGCTAAAGTGAGAATCAAGAAATTAGATGATGGGATCTATCAGACAGAATATTTGAAAATTAAACATCTGTTTGAATATGATTAAAGAAATAGAAAGATTTTGGATATAAATGAATTTTAGTTTAAGAGGGATGAGCCTCTCAAGTAATATAGTATTTTTCCTTTCTTTTTTTTCCTTTGTGTTTTGTTTTTTGACATGAGAAATATAAAAATGTTGGAATGGTTTATATAAAGGAAATGTTTTAGATACTTAAGTGAAACTGATCTTGAGAAAACTTCAAAGGATAAAAATCTTTGATTAGATCTAAAAGATTAGATAATTGGATTTATTTAAATGGAACACTTAAAGATTAAACATATGCTTGAATATGGTTAGAAAGAAGAGAAAAATTCTGAATATAAATGTACATTATTCTAAGAGGGATATGTATTTTAAGTAGCATACTATCTTCTTATTTCTTTTTTTTTCTTTTTTTAACATATGAGAAATGTAAAAGTATTGGGATGGCCTGTGTTAGAAAAAGACCTAAATACTTAAGTGTAATGAAAATCTTAACCAGTAAGAATGTTTTGAATATTGTGGGGATTTATTTATTTAGCGTATGGCTGGTCACACACAGAATTAAAAGCACTTCACATTTACAAGTTAGAACAGTTAAAACAATTTTTTTTTAAAAAAAGAAGCAATTATAAAACCTAAGAGGAAAACAGAAATAACATTTCAGAGTTTAATGTCGAGTTTGGAGATCCAGTCAGTAGCTGCCGTTGTTACGCAGAGGAAGTCATTAAAATCTCCTGGGTATCTTCTATTAGTGCATTCCCTCACTATATGTTGGATTGTGGGGAAAACAAATTTAAATAAGAATTTTAAACAAGATCTATGATAAGGCAATCAAGATGATCAGTTAGAAAAGAAGTTTTATATCAATGTGGTTATTTGCAGAAATATTAGAAAAATGTCTATATTTAATTGTTATTTATCCAAATAATAAGAATTGTATTAATTCAAGGATGCTAAAAGAGAACATTTTTGGAAGAAGAGAACATCAAGCAAAGCTTTTATGTGGACTATAGAATTGTAGAATCTAATTGTTATTGAGTCTTTTTAAATATAAACCCAGACAACATGATGTTTACCAAATATTAAGGTGATTATGTAAAAAAAAGTATTTTAAAAAACACTGAAGGCATTATTTTTCATCAAACTCGTAATAAGCATCAAGTCAGAAGATTTATCAACAATTTGAAACAACAATATTTATACCCTTAGGAGATCATTATCTTATAACTTTTTCCAAACATTATAGCCTTTCTCCACATACATATAAAGCATATGTTGTCATTTGTGCCACATTCGTGAATGAAGAATAGAATAGAATAGAATAGAATAGAATAGAATAGAATAGAATAGAATAGAATAGAATAGAATAGAATAGAATAGAATAGAATAGAATAGAATAGAATAGAATAGAATAGAATAGAATAAAATAGAATAGAATCTTTATTGTCACTTTAAATGTACAGTAATCAGCATACATTAAAATGATTTTTTGTTGCATTCAGCTCTCAAAGGGTCACTACCTTTATATACACTATATAAATATGACATAAATAAATACAGAATTATGCATATACCCCCATATATTATATGACACAGAGAAACAACAGTCTAGTTTGGGTTATGTATACATGTGCAAGGTGAGAAAAATGAATCTTGCAAGTTTACCAGATGGATGGCATAGGGAACAAAGCTATTACAGAATCGGGTAGTCCTGCTAGAAATACTTCGAAACCTCCTCCCAGAGGGGAGCAACAGAAACAGACCATAAAGTGGATGTGTGGGGTCTCTAACAATGCTTTGAGCTCTAAGCACATAGCACTTATAAGCAGCATCCTGAATACCAGGGAGTGAGCTTCCTATGATCTTCTCAGCTGTCCTTACCATTCTCTGTGTGGACTTTCTATCTGAGGTACTGCTGCCATCAAACTGCAGTGATGCAGTTTGTTAAAATGCTTTCAATCGTGCCTCTGTAAAAAGTGGCCAGGGCAGAAGAAGAAAGATGTGTTCTCCTCATCTGATGCAGGAAATGCAAATGCTGGTTTGCATGCTTCACTAAGGACGACATGTGGAGAGACCAATTCAGATTGTTAGTTATCTGCACCCCCAGATATTTAATACTGTTGACCACCTCTACAGCTACATCCTTGATACTGAGTAGAGTATGACTATGCCGGCTCTTTCTGAAATCTAAAATGATCTTTGTTTTATCAACATTTAGAACCAGGTTACTTTTATTGCACAAGTCCACCAGAGTGTTAACCTCTTCCCTATAAGCATCTTCATTGTCATCCCAGATAAGACCCACCACTGCCATGTCATCTGCATACTTCACAATATGATTTGTAGCAGATTTGGCATAGCAGTTCTGGGTCATCAAGGTGATCAGTAGCAGACTCAGGACACAGCCCTGTGGGGAATCCATACTCAAGGAGATGGAGTTGGAAATTTTCTTTCCAATTTGCACAACCTGGAGCCTATCAATAAGAAAAGCAAGTGTCCAATTACATAAAGGAATATTAAAACCTAATAGGCCCAGTTTGTTCACCAGAAGCTGAGGGATGATTGTGTTGAATGCTGAACTAAAATCCACAAACAGCATTCACACATGAGTATTCTTCCCCCTCTGGTGCACCAAACTAAAATGAAGCACACAGGAAAGTGCATCTTCTATAGAGCGGTTATTCCAAGAGGCAAACTGTAATGAGTCAAATGTATCCACATAGAAGCAGGGTTTTACAGAGTAAGGAATGCTGTTTTTCAAAAATTCCTGATTGTGTGAAAATCTGTTCATATGCTTTTATATATAAATGAATTTTGTCATCTTCAGCTGCATATTAAAAATTCATGTAGAGAAGAGTTCTAACAACTAAAATTGGCTAATGACGATTTTCCTTGCCTTGGCAACTAGTTTGCATAAATAATCAAGAATATATAACTTTGAATAACTTATCTATATGAAGCTTACAAACATGGAATTTCTATGAGTGGTCCCAAATTGCTGCCAAAAGAATTCTTCCTTTAAAAATGTATGTAAGTCAAAACTAGAACACACTACAGATCTCTTAAGGTAGTATTTCCTTGTCTGGAATGATGTTTGCTGGCCACAATACTGTGTTAATTTTCAGCAACAATTTCATTTTATAGTTTTTACCAAATTAAACAAAAATAATAATAAAGAAAACCCACTTTCTTCCCTACTTTACAAATCACTATCTTAGTGATTGACAGAAATCCAAGGAATTTCATGTAATATCCAACAAATTAATCCAAAAACCCCAGATGGTATCTAGATAATTATACCACACATGCTATTCATCAAAAATGTTTCCCTTAAAAAAACAAAAAGCTGATGATTAAGATTAAATTGCTGTTATGAGTGGAGCCTATACTTCTACACTTCATGGCAATTGTCCAAAGGCTACCTCTGATAATGCTAAGAATAGAGCAAATTAAATGGTAAATATATAAAAATTGCTTTGCTTCATCAAACCAAGCCTCATCTACTCCAGATTCATGTCTCCATCTGGACAGTTTATCTGAGAAGTTAAAAAAATAGAGAAAGGCATAATTTTATATAAAAAGGAACACTATTTTAGCTATAATTGTGTAGTGTATAACAATTTAGAAACAACATGAAAAAGTTGGCTTTAGTCAGCCTTGGTCCTAGCTTTTTGGACAGAATAACCCAAAGTTTAATTATCCAATTTACTTAAACAATTGCTATCTAGAATGGAAGGATAAGACTTTGCATTTCTAGCAAAAGCCTGTGCTCAAATCCATGAGTGTTTAGAGTAGAACAATTCTAAAATATAAAAGCCCTGCAGAAAATATTGTTGGGATTCCCTGACATTTAATGACACTGACTGCAAATTCATCAGTCCTTGATTAAATATGCAGTGAATACAACCTGTTAACAGGGCCTTCAAATATCCAGAGAAATTCAGATCATTTGCAATTTCTTTAGGCTTCTATCCATAGTAAAAAAAATAATAAGATTTATGGAAACTGTTCATTATTAGTGATTACTACCTTTATCTATGTATCACTGTGTGACTAAATGACTAATGTAGCTAGTGTATATAACCACTCAGTCCAGATGAAACTCAATTATTAGTGTCAATAATCTAATGAAAACAAAATATTTTAAAAATATTCATAAAATAAAAATGCAAATGCAAAAATAAAATTAACCTTGAAGCCCAGATTAAATTGCTATTTTACTCCCTGCATTAACCTTGTCCATCAGAAATATTTATTTTATAACCATAGTTTACTTTTGTGCTATTGTTATTTGTTCAATCAGATTTTAATATAAAAAATTTCCATTGTTTTTCATTTATTATAATACTACGCTAAAAAAAACATTTAAGAAACAAATATATAAAGAAAATGTACTGGGAAAAGCCAAAAGCCAACTAAATATAAATAATATTATATTGTATAATCTATTTTGCTGAAGGTATTAATGATTATGTCGTCTTTAGCCCAACTTTGTTTATTAGAAATACCCCACTTAATACAATGGGAGTTAATGTCAGGATATTATTTTAAGGGGGAGGGGAATCGAATACTCATGGGAAGATAGTACTCACCACCAATATCAAGACAATCAAGCATCTGCTTGTGTTAAGTCAACTTGAATTCACAATGTTCTAGCCTGCCAATAGAATGCCAGGCAGATTGCAGACATTCCAAATGCACATATCTTCTCAAACATGGGCTTCTGCAAGTAAACAAAAGGCAACTCACCCCAATGCTTCCCTGGCCAGGAGGAGGAGGAGGCTTTGTTCTTTTGGGACACTACAAGAAAAACTTTGGGAGGAAAGGATGAAGAAAACATACAAGATAGCAGTGAGAAGGAATTGCCAACAATCTCCAACGTCTGCTTAATGTAGAATTTCTAAGAAGAATGGAATGTCTAGATAACAATAGGATCAAATATAGAATCTGATTCTCAAGAAAAATGGGAAGAAACGGTTACTTAAGAACTGTGCAAATTTAACCTTGTGTGCAAATCTAATCTTGTGTTCTGTGTGCATTAGAGCAGGGCTTTTCCACCAATGGTACGGGTACCACCTGTGGTACATTGGCACCTGGCAGGTGGTACGCGACCATCCTAGAAAAGTGGTAGCAGGGGAGGGAAATGAGCTGAACTGGTAGCAGCACCGCACAAGCCTGAGCAAGAGATGGATGGAGCTGCAGGGCTGTCAGGGCTTAGCGGAAGCACCAGGATCAGTGCTGCTTCAGGGCTGTCAGGGCTCAGTGGAAGCACCAGGATCAGCGCCGGGCTCCAACTGGAGCTGACACTTCTGAGCCCAGAAGAAGCACCGATCAGCTGGAATGTTGCAGCATCTCCAGGATCTTGTGATTTACATTCAGATGCTTGGCAACTGATTCATATTTATGACAGAGTGTCCTAGGGTCATGTGAAGTGACCAAAACCTGTTGCAACCACCCAGCAGACGGGGGTAATAAAAACCAAACTCCACCCCACCCCACCCCTGCTGCCAATCCTCAAAGAAATGCTCACAAGAATGAAAACCTCAGACAGGAGGAAGAGAGCCACCGGGCGGGCAGGCAGGTGTCTTGCTTGGCTGTGGCTTGGGGGGCAATTTTTCAGTGCCATTGTAACTTCAAACAGTCACTAAGCGAACTGTTGTAAGTTGAGGACTACTTGTACTTCATCACTTTTTTCCTTTTTTTGTGGGGGTCATCAAGTTTTTCACACCTTGCTAGGCAACTGGTGGTACTCGGATGTTGCCATATCCTAAAAGTAGTACAATGGGTGAAAAGGTTGAAAGCCCTGCATTAGAGAGATTTCATTATTTTTTGAGTTTATTGCTTTGTAACACTTATGCAAATTGGGCATTCATTTGCAACCTTAATTTACTTAAATCAGGCTTGGTGCCAAAGAATATCTTTTACATTATAATGCCTATTACTCTTATTTTTGGAATCATTAATATCAGTCAAGCTATAAATCTACAGTTATGTCTGCTTGTATAAGACCGGCATCAATTTATGATCTGATGGAAGCAGTACAGCTGACATTAGCTATTTTAATATAATAAAATGTGTACATTTCCCCCCCCCCGCTCATTTCTTATTTAAAAAAATTAATTTTGTCCATATCTTGTGAGATTTACCTTTGGAAGGAAAGGACTATTTTAGTCAGGATGCCAGAAAACCAGAAAGTTATTCTTAGGCAGTGTGTGAAAACAGGAAGTTTGAGATCTTTATCTTTCTATCCTATGGGCTCAGCCATACTACCTATAAGGCCCAAAATATGAAGAGACCTACACAAATTCATGAAGAATAAGGCTATCAGTAGCTACTGGTCTTGATTTGTCAAGTCTCTAGAATAAAAATCTTTCTTGTGCCCTGCTTGTTAGTTTCCAAAATGTATTTGATTGACCACTGTGGGACAAAAAGGTCTATGACCTGGCCCAGTAGAGTTCTTTTTCATATTCTTAGCTATCACATTATCATTTAAAAATTCCTTCATACTCACTATTTAAAGGCATAATAAATGCAAAACTACTAGTTTGTGTATTGTGTCTTCTGAAGGCAAAAAAGCCACAGAAACCATATTCTGGAATTAATAGCAAAACAGAAAAGTGAAAAGCTGTGTACTGTAAGAAAAATGTTGTTGTTGATGATGATGATGATGAAGATGATGATGATGATGATGATGATGATGATGATGATGATGTAAGGGACTTGGAGGTCATCTAGTTCAACCCCCGCTCAGGCAAGAAACCCTATACCATTTCAGACAAATGGTTGTCCAGTCTTTTCTTAAAAACGTCCAGTGTTGGAGCTTTCACAGCTTCTGGAATTGTTAAACTGATTAATTGTTCTGTCATGAAATTTCTCCTTAGTTCTAGGTTGCTTCTCTCTTTGATTAATTTCCATCCATTGCTTCTTGTCTTCCTTCAGGTGCTTTGGTGAATAGCTTTACTCCCTCTTCTTTGTGGCAACCCCTGAGATATTGGAACGTTGCTATAATGTCACCCCTCGTTCTTCTCTTCAATAAACTAGACAAACCCAATAGTATCCCAGCAGTCCTTCGTATAATCTGTCAAATTATTTTTTCTAAATTCTCTCTGCTAAATGTCCTAAGAAATCTTCCTACTAAAGCACCCATCATGAATTGCACTCACAAGATATAGGCATATTTCCCACAGGTAAAACATTTTAGAGCTATATAGTTATCCCATGAAATTTCAAAAGCTCTGCTAAATGACACAATTAGTAGACCTTGTTCATGCCAATTTACATGACTTAATATATCTCACTGGGATGGTAAGTGCTATTATTGTAACTTGATGGCAAAGGGAGAATATAAAGACATACATTAATGGGCAAATATGTCTGGACCCCAGGTTAGAATATAGATCAAAAACTGTTAGGTATATTAACTAATGTGTATCAATGATTTCTACATTGCTACATTTATTTGAAGGCTTAGAATTTGATAATCATTATAAACCAAAAGTAATAGAAAGAAACAAGGAGATTTTCAGTCTCCAAACATCAACATCAATACAGAAGAATCTGCAGAAGAATGAACTCTGCTGTTTCTATGCCATTGATCACTAGAGGTCTGGAACTGATCCCAGTGTACAATATTGTGACATTATTGTATAAGTCAAATCTATCCTCCCATAAATCAAGTAAGACAAATAGAATCTGTACTTGAGGGAGTCTGACCTACTAAGGTAATAATTCTGATCTCAGTAGGATTTCACCAACATTAATAGCAGTATTTCTTTATAGATCATTGGCCACAGTCCAGTACAGAGTTAAACATAGTTAACCACAGCATGTGATGGATTTAAAGTACCATTCATTAATGCTGTTCAAAAGAATGATGCATCTGACTTCAAGGAAATTGAAGTACTTAATTGCATTCTGAAATTACAGAGATCTCAGTGTGTCTGAATCACAGTTATGTTCTTGGTTATGTGACTTTAAAAAATTACAAATTGAGTAATACAGCTAAATAATCCATTTATGAAGTAGCTTAAATAAGTGGATACTATCAAAAGATCTGGAACCCAATTAAATGGAAATATGATATGAAAACCTGTTTTTATTCCTATAAAAACACAAAATTATAGTGCAAAAGTGAATGGAATTAAGGTGTTGAGAAATGAAAATCAATAACTTCTGGAAAGGGTTAGGGTTAGGGTTTACAGCAAAAAAAGATGTCTCTCTGTGTGTGTGTGTGTGTATGTATGTATGTATGTATGTGTATGCACGCACACACACACAAACACACATCATCATCATCCTTTTATAATTCGATATCCCCAGAATATTGGACTAACGTCATCATCCCTAGTAGTACGGAAGAATGGAAGTCTAGACCTTTACAAATTAAAGGCCATTGGTTGAAGAAAAATACTATAAGCCTGTACTAATAAAGGAAAATATTTGTAGCTCAGGGTTGACATGAGGGGTCCTTGGTGGTCTCTGAGCTTGTTTGTTTTCTTGCAGACATTTCATTACCAAAACTAGGTAACATCATCAGTGCTGTTTGCTGTCAGTTTATATTCTAGTGGCTTGCCTATCAGTGTTGGTGGAGGTGGTCTTAGAGACTCTTTTAAGCTGTTTACTGTTAACTTCATTAGCAGTTTCTTGTTTGGGGTATTGTTTGATTGTTGGTCTGATGTTAACATTGGAGTTAATATATGTTGATCTGGGTGCTGATTGCTGGTGGAGAGGTGCTTGGGTCTTTTTGTTCCTTTTTGGACTGGGTGATAGTCTATAGATGTTGTTAATGTCTATGTGTCTATTGATGGCTGATTTGTCAGAGTGCCAGAGTGCTAGAAATTCCCTGGTATTTTTGGATTTGGCTTGGTCTAGGATGGTCATATTTTCCAATTGAAGCCTGTGTTTATATGATAACAAACTTGGAAATATAAGACTTACGTAAATAATGCTCATTAATTTTTCTTTAAGATGAACTTAAAATAACAAATTTATTTATATTGCACCTTATTATTTTTAAAAGTAATTCAAGGCAGTGAACATATTCAACACACCTTCTTCCTCCTATTTTCCCCACAACAACCCTATCTACACACACACTCTACACACTCACTCTCTCACACACACATACACACACACACACACACACAGAGAGAGAGAAAATAAAATACTAGTGATTAATCTTCCAATAATGAATCAGAGCAGTGAAGGATCAGTCAAAATATTTAATCCAAAATTTTATTTAAATAATTGGCTACGCTTTTCAGAGTTCAGTGTTCTCTTCTTGTAGTTAAGATGCTTATCGTATGTCTTTCATAAACAGAGATAATTGATTAGCTTTATTATTTTAAAGTTTTGACTACCTTTTTATCCCTATTTGTTTGTAATTAAAATATGTGAGATAAGACTTTTTTCTTATTAAATGAATTCTCCTTGGAAAAATTTAAATTACCAGAGTGCCCTCAAGTGGTGGAAGCTCTAATTGTTTTCAACAAGCTGGATACATCCAATTAAAGTAATACACTACATGTAATTGTAATCTGTATTTGTTTGTTGGTTAGATTTATAATTTCATTTTATCTCCAGAGTTGAAATTCTGTGAGAAAAGTTAGTCTGTGAGAGTTTGGCTCAAAATTATATAACTTTTTAAAAATTCTAGTACAAATTTAACCTTACCTGAAGCAAACAAAATGATTTAACTATACTAAAAACATTGCATACAATGGTATTAAACTGCTTTGAAACTCATAGAATTTGGTACTCGACACATTTTGATATGAAAATTTTGTCCCAGTACTCATTATTTGTTTGGTACTCAACGCACAAGCTAGAACTTGTCGGTGTCCACTGCCTTGTGACTCACTATATTACACCTTATGGGAAAATTTTGTTAGGTATTTATCATTTTTGGTATTCATTGTACCTCCTGGAACCAATTAACAATGAGTACCAAGGTATCACATTATATCCAAATATACTCTTTTATTACCCTTTTTTATGTTAAGGTAAAATAAAAAATATTGGGGCTTCATTCTCCAGTGATGATTTCTTCAACTTTTATTTGTTTCTGGGGAAAGTTGCAGGCCCAAGTGTTTCTCAAAGTTAATGGACTACAAAAACTTCTGTAATCAACAGTCAAATCAACTTTAGAATAAGGTTGATATATACAGAGCACACATAGCACATATATTTTTACTCACATTCTCTCTGTATATATGTGCATACACATAATACACATAAATGCTCAAACACACATAGCATATACGATCACGTAATTTAGCATTCTAAAATTTATTTTTTTGTTCTAGACAGGATATATCCAAAATATCCATAGTATAGAGGCAATATGTTTTGAAATGTAATTGTTTTTAAATATTTCTACTACTTTCATTAAAAACTTGAAAAATGGAAACCTTAACATAATGAAAATTTTAACTACTAGGAGAAAATAATCATAACTAGGCATGATGAGTCTTCCCTTTAAAACAGCTACCTGTTGTAAGCTAGAAGAAAAGCCACTCTCCCTGAATCCTATCCTAAACACAATCAGAAGACAAAAGGAGCTTTAAGGAACAAAGCTAGTAAGAAGCCCATACCAGTGAGAATAAGCAGACAGCTTCCTCAGACAGCAGATTGTGGGACTCATGACAAGGATACAGATAAAACCTATTTATTTCATTACTGTAATTTATCTCTGGGGATGGGGGAAAATGCTTATGGGAATTTTTATCTTACATGTCAAAATAATGAGCCTGGCACTGGGATCTCTTCACCATGATTTGTGTGGTTACCACTGTATTTATTGCTTTGCTTCAAACAACACAATGCATTAGGTCAGCTCTGAAAGAAAACATCTTGTAGCCATGTGCCTGTTTCTCTGGAGAGCTGATGTGACATTAATATGATTGTCATATGGCCCATTGACATTCTACTTGTATATCTGTAAATAAATCAAATGTTTACAAAAACATCAAGTAACTCCAGTGTTCTTTTCTTCAAAACTAGCCAAATCTTGGGAGCTCTGCCTCTGGAACTTGCTGTGGCCTTGGAGTTTCTAGAGAAGGAAAAGCTGTAATAACATTGATAGGCTTTTCTTTGTAATGGTATAGTAAATTCTAATTGCTCAGAAGCCTTCTGTATCTGTAGGGGGAATTTGAATAATTTATTCAATTTATAAATGCATTCAATTTATTCTGCCTGTTGTTCGTATCTACAGAATGTATCTGCATAAAGATGTTCCTGATCCTTTGCCTGCAACTTGCAATATGTTCTGCAGGAGAATGATAGGTCCAATTTCTACAAAATATGAAAAATAATGCTTCTGTGAAAATTTGTCAGAAGCTGCAAATGACCCAGGCAAACCCATCTGAGTTTAGGAAACAAAACTTTACTACTTTAGTCCCAAGTCAATATTCAAGTGTCTTAGCCACAAAAAGGAAAATATTACAGCACAAAATTTATTGTCTGATTTCTCAAAAGAATAATGAAAAACAAGCAATGGATAGGTTAATAGAGCTTTTTGTCCTCGCTCTCAAATGGCCTACTTACCATTTAGGGATCACACAACAAAGCCTCCAGTCCAAAATTCTCAATTTCTACTTTGGCTGCTAGAAAAAGGAATATGATACAGCAGGGTAGGAAAGCTCCATCGGCTAGAACTTAATAATAGGAATATGAACTTCATGAAAGATCTTCCACACATGGTCAACATTTCTTTGACAAGGGGGAAAAAGACTTTGCCTGCTAACATTTTGCTCTTTTCCAGAGCCAGAATAGAAATGGTCATAGAGGCAGAAGATCTTCAACTAGAGGCCAGCAAGCTACCAAACTTATTCTGTCTTCTCTACCTGCCGATCCCTTTTCTCACCACCATAGTTGCTTTGAGCAATATCCTATCTCTTCCTTTCTTCTCAAGAAACTTAAGAAAGTGAATGGGAATCTGCAAAGACAAACGGAAAGGAAGCAGCTGCAGCTGACTGCTTCCCCCCTCCAAGAGATAGTGACTCTACCATCTCCCACATGCAGGACAATAAACAGAATGCTCTTGGTGAGTTCTTGAGATGAATTCTTCCCATCTCAAGGACAGGATGAAAGTATATCAACAGGGCTAGATGGATGAGCACAATAATCTAAAAAGAACAAGAGTGCTTTGAGCAGGCAGCTATAAAGTATAATATAGAGTCCTGCCTATCAAAATTTCATGTCACTTCCGGGGGGGGGGACACCTAAGAATCCTTTAGAACAATCAAAAAAAGTGCAAGTTATTCATATACAAGTAAAAAATAGATGCTTTACTTTTAACAAATATTTACGTAGCAAAGGTATCCTCAAAAAGATGGCAGCTGTGATTGAGGGGGCCATTTTAACTCTACCCCCCCTTTTTATACACTTCATGCACTCAACATTCTTAAAATGGAATAAAATTTTCATCAGGAAGTCACTATTTTGAATTTTTAACCTCTGTCCCCTTACAGATGCCCCTGCTACTCAGAAATATATCCCACAGACTTCCTACTGAGTCCAACAGAATTCACAGCAACAATGTTTGGTCTCCTTAGAGTTCTTAGTACTCTCTCTCCCAATCTTATTCTTACAATAAACCTATGAGATAGCTTATAGCAGACTTTTCTCAAGTTTTTTATATTCACTGATACTAAATAAATGTTCAGAAAATATAAAGACCACCCAATTAAACATAGACCCCCTTCTCTATGTTTTTGTTTTTAAGAGCATGGAAGTTACCATTTTTGAGTAAATAAATATTATAGTTGCATTTATGTATATTTTCTATTCCTTCCATTTTAAAAAAAAACTCTTGATTCTATGAAGGCAACATGGTGCTAATGAAAATCTCTCTCTCTGTCATTCTGTCTGTCTGTCTGTGTCTGTCGTGTGTGTGTGTGTGTGTGTGTGTGTGTGTGTGTGTTGGTAAAATCCAAAATTAACCATTTATTTATTTTAGTCAGCAATGAGGCTTGGATGGTTTAAGTGATGAGACAGAGCTAAGACAGCAAATGGACCCTGGGTGGTGAATATGAGTAGGCTATGGCAGACCACCTGGAAAACCTCTGTGGACCAAAAATAGTCTGCAGACCACACTTTGAGAATCACTGGTTTAGATTAAGTGTTACACTGTTCCACAATCACTCATAGGTTTCATGATTAAGTGCAGTTTGACAAGGACTTTCTTTATGCTAGGCCAGGTATTACAGACAATTCAATTGATATTTAAAACCAAGTAACTGCTTTCCTCATAATGTAGTGAAGGTGAAATGTTTTCCAAGAAAACTTAGTGAAGATCTAAAGAAGATCTAATGGGAAAATACAGGAAAGTTAAAATAAAAAGCTGATGACATCTGGACTGCCAATAAAATTCCATGAATATAGTAGATGAAAGCATCGTCTTAGAAATGTTTCTGGATCAGAGAGAAAGAACGAATAGATAAAAAAAAACCTGGTGATTGGGATAAATGTTGAAAAATGAAGTTAGTTATATTGGCTAGGTAATAAGGCAGAAAAATAATCTCCAGTATTAAGCTGAATGTTACTACTGCCTTCTGTAAGTGAATTCCTCAACTTGATGGCTTCCAGATGTGTTGGACTAAATTCTAACCATCTTCAAGCAGCATGGCATAACCACTGTGGGATTGTGGAGGGAAGGAATTGTAGACTAACATATCTGGAGGCCACAGTATAAGAAAATTTGTAGTAGACCTTACCCATTTCAAGACCTTCCCTTCCCAGCCAGTCACAGTACTCTGCCTATCTCAAAAACAGATATGCTTAAAGTCAATAGTATGCTGGAACAGGTTCATACCCTCTTGCAACAGCCAATTGTTAAATATTTAGGAATTTTGTGAGCCAGTTGATAGCAGAGCTGATCCATGATACCTAGTGGGCTGATCAGTTGTTTGACAGCTAGCAGCAGGGCAGCAGCTTTAATGGAAATGGCAGAGCCAGTTGTTATAAATTTATTAGCACCCCACTCCTTATAGCCCGGTTGATCTTGCTTATTAATAGTACAGGGAACTATAAACTGTTCTTTCAGTAGAGCAGAACCTGGCCAACCTTGTCTAGTTCACAAGCCAAACTTGGTTAATTGTTGAATGGTAAACCACAAGAGATTTCGAGGGTTGCAGATTAGACTGGGGAAAAAAATAAATCCTGAGAAAAGGCAATGGTAATTGATTTTCATACTATTGCCATGAAACTGGATGTATGTACCCATAAAGTTTGAATTTAGTGCAGAATTACCTTTTTAAAAATGATTGTAAAGCTCTTTATACTAAAACATTTCTGTCATTTCAAAAGCTCTAAATCAAGCATAGACTGACTTTCGGTTTGCACATTTTTACACTATAACTTACACAGTCTACACTGAACTTGAATTTGAAAAGTAAATTTCATAGTCAAACTCTAGTAGTAGTTAATGCATAATTAAGCCATTGATGAAGAATATAAAAAATTCTCCTCTCGCAGTTTTTTGACACCCAGCATTGCATCTAAGTTACAGTATGTAATCCTATATAAGTGAACTTGTTTTGTATTTTAAACATTATAGTAAGATCCAGGGCTTTTTTTCTCATAGAACGCTCAGAACGGAATTCAGGCACCTTTTTTGGATAGAACCTTGTAGGGTAGGCAAGGCAGGTTGTATGACACGTGCGAGTTCTGGCACCTTTTTCTTTTACAAAAAAAGCACTGGTAAGATCCAATTTGGGTCGGTCACCAGGAGCAGAGGTTTTGTCTTGGTTGGTTAGAGAGGCTAGAGAGAAGTTCCTTGAAAATGGGCTCATGTATATTTGCCTTCATTATAGTAGGTCACAGAGATTCTGAGAAGAAAGCCTATAATCGGCTATTTTTTGAATAAAAGAAATATCCCATGGTCAGAATATGCCCTCTGCCTACATTAGCATTCTATACCAAACAGTTGGCAATGGGTAGGAACTGAGTTTCCAGTGCAAATTGTATAATGATCCCCTAATTATTCATTAACTGGTTTTTATTCCTGCCCTCCCTAAACAGCCCAACTATTCTGAAAAACTGAGCAATTAGGGGGTTTTTAATTACGTATAGCTAAAATGAATGGCTTTTAAAATTTGGCTTTTACTTTCATCATCTTTTATTTTATAAAGTACTATAAAAGTGAACAAGAGCTTTGTTTATTTCTTTTAAAGTACTTACATCCTACTACAATCCCGAAGAATGCTGTACAACATCAAAACAGAAAACAAATCATGACATTGACTTAGATCAAAATTAATATTGAACAGAAGCAAACTACAATAATCATTTTCAAATGTACCCTTCCACCATACATAACATTCTATATCTCTTGCAACACAAAATCAATTATGGTATACATAACTATGATTTAACTGAAAGTCCTTATTTATTTACATAAATAGAAAGAATGTCCAGCTCACAACAGTTCTGGGGAATTTACATTATAAAAAGCCATAATAATAAAAGAAAAAGAAAAAAACATACAAACAGCACAACATATTATAGGGTCTCACCAACCAGCCTAGCCCAAGGACTGAGAAAATAACCAGTTTTTCAGTGTTTTTGGGAATGTTACCAAGGTAGAGGCCATACAGATCTCTGGATGGATGCAATTTCAGAGGATAGAGGCCATGACACAGAAGTCACGTTTCTGGGGGCCCACTAGATAGTATTGTTTAATTGAAAGGAAAGGAAGTATAAATTTAGTAGAAACTTCAGAGTAGAATATAATTGACATTAAGATAAAACACAAACATGAATCTGAATGAGAAGGAGGAGATCTAACTAAGCCCTATTCTAAAACATTTCTTTGTCATTCACATATTTAAGACTTTTAAATGAAAATATATTATATTTAATGACATTTCACTCATGTACAGACATTTTCTGGTAAGAGTCTTTCTTTAGCTTTTTTTTTCAAACGGAGACAGATCGCAAATCATGAAGTACTTATGTAAAAAGAAGATACAAATACTTTCACTTCCATATTTTATGTGCCAAACAACTCTCCATCATTTAAGTTATTCAGGTGGCCCTTGTGGTGATGTTTCTTCTGAATACATGACAGGTGCCAGATTTATGGTCTTCCAGCTTTACTAAAAAAGAATTGGACACAAAGAGAATATTGTGGCTTTTGCGTATGGAGCATAACTGACAGAAAGAAATATGATGATATTCTCCACATTCCCCAGTTATAAGCAGTGAGAAGATTCAGGAACTGGTCTGCAGGATTAAATGAGGGAGAGAGGGAGGGAGGGGAATCTGGTTTTATTTACTATACTATAATACTGTATTCAAAAAACAGAACACAATAAAGATAAATAAGTTCTTAGAAGTAAAATGATATAACTATGTAAAATTCTAAAACAGGAAGTTGAAAAGTGACAATATTCTCAGTGATAACATTTATACAGCTATAAAATGCTAAGCCAATAAATGTGATTCCTGATGCATATCAGTTTATTGAAGCAAGCAAAATCAGGAAACACAAAAACAAAGAAATACAGTATAATTGTATACATAGTTTGCCCTAGCACATTTTGTGAGCAAAAGCAAAAGTAGTCAAAGTCTCAAGGGATTTCACATTTCATATTAAAAATTAAGTTTGCAATGCTCCTTTATCATCTTGAATATAAATGAGAGAGAGGGAAAAGTTCTAATTAGCAATTAAACCATAGTTATTATAGGAAAGTTACAGATTAACTAGATAACTCACACTATTTTAAGTTAAAATTATCATATTAAAACAAGAATATTTTCTACATGTAGATTGTAAATCAAATAATACTACAAGTGCTTTCAACATTTTAAAAATAGCAAACAATACACAGAAACTTTAAAAAAATAAATAAGAAATAAAAATAGTGAGCCTATTTAAGTAAGTTGAAATTGATGAAGAAAATATTCTGGTACATGTTATATTTATTTATTTATTTATTAAATTTGTTTGCTGCCCATCTTCCCATGAGATGACTGGGTGGCTTACAATATATTTGTTCTTATTTTATTTTTTAATGTATCCAATTAAAAACATATGTTTTAGACTTCCGGTTTTGTGTCGTAGTGCACGGCCAAGGGATTGCAGAGCTCCATACCCCACGGCTAGTTTTGCCCTGCCAGGGATCCCTAAATGGGTCTAAAGTCATCCCAGAGAGATGACAAAGAAAGACGGTGTCCCAATGATTGCGGAATGATGGCAGTCACCCTGCTTGATCTGGGGGAAGCCCTCTAACCCAACAGGAAAAAGGCTGGCCACACCTCAGTAACCAGCCCAAACTACTTGCAGCCAAAGTCCAAAGGCACCAACCAGAACAACGGTGAACAGTGTGCTTGAAACTGGGTGAGGAATTCGATCTTCTCTCTCCTATTTTGTATCTGATTTCCTGGAAAAGATTCCCAAGAAGCAAAAATCCTCCCAAAGTCATAAGGGAGGGGACCACAGCCCCACCCTCAAAAATATATTGAAATGAGGTTAAAAATACTATAGTCTGGATAAATTTGAAAACTAAGAAAAATGTTAAAATTTCATACCTGAAAAAGTATTGATAAAATTAAATAATAATAACAACTTTTTGCTTTAAAAGCTGGGAAATGAGCAGCTACTGACACCTAGTGGACAATTAAAGAAAACTATAGCTACATTGACTCAGAATTTGACAAGATACCCAGAAATAGCAAAAGCAGCTAGGAACAAAGCATTGGGCTATCTACTAGAGAGTGAAATTATCTATGTTGGCTGGCTGATAATCATAAGACCCCTGAAAAGAAGAACTGTTACAAAATACTGTTTTCAGTGGTGCTTTGATAATTGGAAACACATTGGATTACAAAAACCATATATAAAGTTAAGAACTACACAATATTTGGTTGTTTGGATTTTAAGATGGGCTGGTTTGATAAAGCTAATTAAACAGACTATGGTACCAGTGAAAAACTGCTTAAAGGAGGAAGACAAAATGGATGTTGTATATTTACCTAAAAGTGACAGAAAACCACACCTAACACCTTATGTCCCAGCATGGGACATCAGAGATCTGCAGGAACAATGACTCAAGACAAAGCAAATACATTCCAGGAGAAAATATATGCAATGCTGTGACAGATTCAAATGACAATTGTCTTAAATCATGATGATTAAAAAAAACTTTGATAACATAAATGAACATATTGCTAACCTAAACTCACAAATAATGCTCAAAAATGTTGATAAAGAATGAACAAATAAATCAGACAATAGAATACAAATCAGAGGGAAATGACTTAAATATGGAAGCTACAAATGAAGAGAATACAAACAAAAGAAAATCTGCAAAATTTTGCTACAACAAAGGAAATAAAAAAATGTTTTATCTTCCAGGACTTCAAAACAAACTTGAGGACAAAAAAGAAGATTTAATAAAATGGATTAAAGAGCTGTCAGGAGACTCATTAAAGCATGGGAGATAAAAAATGAATATTCTATTTAATTTGTTTTCTTTATCCCCAACAATATCTACAGAAATACAACCTGGCAAGGTAAACCTACTGATTTGGAAAGTGACCTGGCAAAAGAAGAAGATTAGAATTAGATTTAAGAGATGTGATTCAACTTACTGGATGGAATACTATTTGACTAAACACCTGTTTGAATACAGTTAAAAAAATATAAAGTTTGGCTATAAAGAGGCCCTATAGTAAGATTGCTAGATAGTGTACTATTATGATTAAATACTTGTTTGAACATGGTTAAAAGAATAGACAAAGCTTGGACATAAAGGGTCCCTAGAGTAAGAGTGATAAGATATATACGTAGTATAATACTTTTATAATATATGAAATGTAAAAATATTGAGAAGGTGTATTTGAATGAAAAGTTTGGATATTCAAAGGTAATGAATTTTGAGAAAATTATGACTGATAAGAATGGTTTCAATACTGAGGAGAAATTAAGCTTAAATAAGAATCTTAAAAACAGGACATATAATTACTTAATAAGATGACTTCTATAAATACAATTGAAACATAAACTGATTAGAAAATATGTTATATGCTGATATTGTTATTTTTTTATTTTTTTTATTTTAATCCCATTTATATCCCGCCCTTCTCCGAAGACTCAGGGCGGCTTACAGTTTAAGCACAAACCAGTGTGCTTAGCAATAGCCTTCATTCTATGTATATGCCTGCTTATTAAGGCTTTCGCCCCCCCAAGCGGCATTATTACAAAGTCAGCTTAATTGCCCCCAACAATCTGGGTCCTCATTTTACCTACCTTGGAAGGATGGAAGGCTGAGTCAACCTTGAGCCTGGTGGGATGCGAACCTGCACTAATTGCAGGCAGCTGGTGTTACTTAAGGAGGCATTAGCCCACTGCTCCACCAAGGCTCTTGGTTATATGTACAAATACTAGAAAAATGTTTATATCCAACTCTGTATGTATTGAAAGTATTAAGAATTATATCTGTTTAATGTAGATAAAAGGAGATTACTGGAAGAAGAGAGGATCAAGGAAATATATTATCAACTAATATATTGATCAATTATAGAAATTAATTATTATTGTTGTTTTAAAATATATGAAATCAGACAACACATTGTTCACTAAGCACTAAAGATTGTTATTGTAAAAAATTAATAAAATATATTAATAAAAAATAAAAACATATGTTTTAAATATGTTGCATTTTAATATGGTGTTGTTAAAAAATATGGCACATGTCATTTGAGGCATTAACTTATTCCTGGTCCAATTTTGTGGTAATTCCATCAATGGTTTGTCAAAATGGCTGACTAACTTTTCTTTCAGAGACATCCCTCCCCCTCTTATTTGCACAATGGCTGTGCAACATAATTAATTGAAAGTAGTGCTGTTGTACTGCTGGCCCCATGGCAAAAATTGGAATAGGCACTAGAAAGATCATATGTTAGAAAAGAATTACAATATAGGTGAACTGTACAGCCATTTTCTCTGTTTCTCCCTAGTGCACTATATCAATTTGGTTTATTAACATGGGTTTTATTCAAGTTCAGTTAGTATATTCATAAATGCATGAAACTGTTGCAAAACATCATAAATTCACTGACCTCATTGCAAAGAAACAAAAGTTAGGTTTTAAAAACTGTGCAGCTGTAGTTTTTTTTTCATTCAAAACAATATATGTAACAATGATATGCCATGGAAGAATCATTGAATTGATATTCACCAGGAAAGCAAATATGAAGCCTTCCTGTGGAGTGCTTGTATACTTCTGATTACCAGATGTTAGTAACAAGCAACAAAGGAATGACTACTACCTAATTTTTCCAGCATGATGAAATATCCTGGACTATTTGCCTAGTAGCTGTTGGAGACAGAATGCAGGACTGGTTGCTTTGAGGCAAATATCTGTAGGAGCAAGAATTTGTTTCCAAAGCAAGGTCAAAAACTCCTGGAGAAAGAAAAGGGTTTAGGATATTTCCCTGATCAAAATTATAATCCTGTCCAAATGACACACAAATAGCCAAATTCATTCTATTCTAAATAGCTTTATTTCTTTCATTGCATGTGATTATTCAAGCCTAAGAAACTGAGTTAATTGGGGAACTCAACTCCCACAATTTACTAAATATACAGTGCCTTACAGAAACTTCATGTATAGTAGGCTTCATGTATAGTATGCTAGGCTTTATTGAATGTAGGTCACGGGTGTCAAACTTGCCGCATCATGTGATGTGTCACTACATATTGTGACTTTTTTTCACATTGCTGGAGCTGGGGTGGGCACGGCCTCCACATGATGCAACTGGCCCACATGCCAGCAGTTTGACACCCCTGATGTAGGAGAATAATATGAGACGGTCTTTGATGTAAAATAAGCTCTTTTAATGAGTTCAAAGTCAATATGGCAGGACAAGACATGGGAGTGAACATAATACAAACGTGCACCTTAAAAATATGTGGTTCTTTTAGCCATCAAATACTGCACCAAGTGTGTCAGTAATAATAGCAAGACAGGCATAGGATTTTCAGCCATGTTAATTTTACTTTTTTAAGATTTAGAAGTTGTATTTAGTGTTAAAAACTTATGAAGACTCTGCAACATTTTGAAGGGCTATAGAGTATGTTAAGGCATGAATATAACACCTTTATGTTGTCTTTTAAAATGTTTTGTCCTATAGTCACATAGCATCTGCTGTGCACAGTTGTAGATGCTATATTCACGATTGCACATATTCCAAACTGGAATCAAGGTGCTTAGTATATCCTGGTACTTATAGTATATCCTTAATTTCTCACCAAAAATACCCAACCTATTCTGTCTAAAGTATATCACAAATACAGCTAAAGTGCCTAACAATAGAGGTCCATAAGCGGCCCTTCTACCTTCTTCACATCTGACTGCAACTTCTATTCTAAATCAATGTTAAAGAGCTTTCCATTTATGTAGATTTAAACATGAATTAAATGCTCTTTTATAAATGATCAGAGAATTAAGGTGGATGTCCCATTAGGACATATATCATACCATCGTCATAGAACAAAAATCTGGAATTTTTAACTTAGCCTTCATAGGGAATAGATTCTGAATTATAAGCATTTCTTTCTTTCTTTCTTTTTTTTACTTGTGCTGTTTGGGCCAACATTTCAATAGTTTTTACTTAGTAGTGAAATATCAAGGATCTCAGTTACTGCTTTGTGTAATCATTCTCAAACAGACCTTCCCTTTTGTGCTATGAGTTTTGGACCAAAAAAGCCTTATCCCTAAATCAATTTTCCATAGCTCCATATCTATTTCCTAAGGTCCTGGAACTATTTCCCACAACCAGAGTGTTTGCTAATATTGTTGGCATATTTCTTTTTAGTGTAGTTGCCATGCCAGGAGTGCTTTCAGGAGAAACAGCAGCTTAGAAGGAATAGATGTGACCCTCTCACCTTCCCATGTCCAAACCTGGGGAAGGGAACACAATTGTACTAGTAACAACACAATATATTTTTCTAATTGTCACTTGAGATGATTTCCAATTGAATTGGGAAAGGTTAAGAATCCCCTCCTAACATTCTATGCTCCACAACATTTCTCCACGTGCAACAATTGAAATAGTGGAAATTTTTAAAGTATTACTTTAAGAGATAGTGTAATTTCTCCTGAAAGGGAAAGTGGGAAACAGAAACAAGATAGGGCATAGAGATAATTACAGGAGAAAGCAGAAAAGAAAATGTTATTACCCTTCTGGCAATCTGACACAATCCTTTGTCCCAAGTCTTGTAGTTTTGTTTGCTACCCTTGATCTCTACATGTTTCAGCTAGGTTTGCTCTGATACCCAGAAGCTAAGTATTGGCCTGTAGGAACTTGTTTAACTCTTATTTTAGCCAGTTTAGTGTAGTGATTATTTTTATTTTTTTTTATTTTAATCCCATTTATATCCCGCCCTTCTCCAAAGACTCAGGGTGGCTTACAATCTAAGAAGCACAAATCAATGTGCTTAGCAATAGCCTTCATTCTATGTATATGCCTGCTTATTAGGGCTTCCCCCCCCCCAAGTGGCATTATTACAAAGTCAGCTTAATTGCCCCCAAAAATCTGGGTCCTCATTTTACATACCTCGGAAGGATGGAAGGCTGAGTCAACCTTGAGCCTGGTGGGATGCGAACCTGCACTAATTGCAGGCAGCTGCTGTTACTTAAGGAGGCATTAGCCCACTGCTCCACCAAGGATTAGAGCAGGGGTGTCAAATTGCCAGCCCCACAGGCTGGATGTATCATAGTGAAACCGTGCCCACCCCATTGCTGGCAATGGGGGGGAAAATGTGATACGTCGCAACATGTCATGTGACATTGTGACTTTGACGCCCCTGGAATAGAGTGCTGATCTAGATACCAGAAGACTGAGTTCTAGTCCCACCTCAAGTATAAAACCCCTTGGGTGACTTTTGGCAAAACACACGTAACAGCTTTCTTGCTTAGTTACAGAAATTTTGGGCTCAGTTGTGGTTGTAAATCAGCCCCAGTATGAATTTCTTCTTCAAATTGTTTGTTAAGAGTAATGTGTAGAACAGGAAAAATTGCATGCACACCCCAATTCTATGCACATTGTCTTAAACATATATCTTAGTGAATTCCCTTAACTTTCAAATGGTATCTTTTATATTTATTAATTTAATTGTGCATAGCATGTAAAATATTTCTTTTACTTCATCTGCCTTTTTGCAGATGCACTGTAGGACAAAATCCATTAGATGTGATCTAAACACGAACAGTGTTTCTGTGCACTTCTCCCTGACTGCAATTACATAGGAGTGTAATATGCTTAGCATCTGCATGTAATAATCAGAACAGCTTGATCACGAGCAATGAAAATATATCTTCATTACAAAAATAACTAAACCTCCTTGGGAAAGTAGTGAATATTCTTTATGTGACATTCCAGAATAAATACAATTCCTATCGAGTTCCAGTGAGATCAGTGTTTACCTCATACTGAGTTCTCAATCTGTTTTTCCTGGATTTTTCTATAAGGTTAAAAGTTTTATTGCTAAGGACATTAAAGTCACTTAAGCTGAACATTCCCTCCCCGACACTTACAAGAATATTGTGAAACTATTATAATAAGGAGAATTTCATATAGTCTATATTGGAAGTCTTTCCATTTCTGAAATACCAATCATTGTGGATATTTTTATCAACTGCAATGGCCTTTCAGCAGGCCTGCACAGATGCTGACTATCTGAATATCTGGAGGATCATCAGCCAACATAATATACGTGCACACTTTAAACCCAAGGATACGCTAAGGCAGAAGCTTATCCACCCCAAGCATAAAACACCCAGACACAAACTAAGCAATGTGGTACATGCAGTACAATACAGTGAGACATGTGCACATGTGTACATTGGGGAAACAAAACAACCACTTCATAAACGCATGGCACATCATAGGAGAACAAACCCATCCAGACAAGATTCAGCAGTCCATCTGCATTTAAAAGGCAAAGTCCACTCTTTTGAAGACAGCAAAGTGCACATTTTGGACAGAGAGGACCGCCGGTTTGAAAAAGGGGCCCTCACTTAATAGAGGGGGAGGGATACAACATCACCTGCCTCCAGTCTACAACAGAATCCTTTCAGCAGTTCCAAGGAGGCTCCACACCCATTTGCACCACTCAGGTGACCTTGATGACACAGATAAACTTCAAAGTGACTTCAATGACTCTCTAAAACAGGGGTGTCAAACTGCCGACTCGCAGGCCAGTTGCCTCATGCAGAGGGTGCGCCTACCCCAGCTCCGGGCAATACAAAAAATGTCATGATACGTTACGACATGTCACGTGATGCGGCGAGTTTGAAACCCGTGCTCTAAAAGAATGCAGATGACCAGCTGCCTGCAAGGAATATAAATCCTTCCATTCTCCACCATCCATCAGAACTGAAGAAGCTTCTTGGATGAGAAGTGAAACATCTTCAAAGAAAAACAGAAAGTCCAATTGCCTCTTGAAAAAGCACCTTTGGGATAGATACAATGTAGCACATAGTGTCTTATTTCACTTTCTCAATTTCTCAATTATTCAAAATGGATCAGCAGCATTCCTTAGCCTTTTCTAAAACCATCTTGAAGCTGGGATATCATTAACTGGGGAGAGACTCTTAAGGATAATTTCACTTTTTAAAATAATTGGTTCTTTCCACAATTAGAGATATCACCCTATATATTTTCAAGTAATCACTAGCTATCAAGTAGTTACATTAAACATATATCTTTTTCATTGTTAAAGAAATAATAATAATAAACCCCTAACTTTTCACTTACAATCATGTGTCTGTAATAAATTTAACTGATCTCATACTCCTTTTACAATTTAGGATCTAAACTTAAGTTTTATTTTCTGTTCTGTTCTGTTCCAACACTAGGTGGAGCTAATTCACCTACAGATTCAAATACAGAAAAAACTCAAAGTATTTGTTAAGAGTAATATATTAATTCACAAAAAGTAAATTTGAATTTCCCACATTTCTGCAATCAACTTTGCATGAAATCAGAAATATGTGATTTTATTCTAAATTATCTCTGGATAGTGGAGATATCTCAAATGTGCATAAAATGTGAGTCCAAACAAGTTTACTTTCTACTAAACATTCACTGGTTGCATTTCGGATTGAATATTACTTCAGATAGACTGTTATTGTTTAACATAGAGTGGAACAATAATGCTTAAATAATGTAAATAAGTTTTGACCCTGCAGGAAAATAGAAGCATAGCAAATCTTTTGAATCTAATTGCTTTAGATCTGTTTTTAGCACTTTTGGGGCATGCATTCTAAATATTACATATGTATATTTTAGGACTCCAGACAGCATATTTATGTGGGGCAGATAATAGTAAAATTACTTCTAAATAAAAAGAAAAAATAATCATTTGCTCTGAAACATTTAGGAGAAAAAATATAACTCTTCAACATGCTATATATTGTACAAAGAGTGCATCCTATATTTAGCTAAAGAAAATGGACTAAGTTTTATCTCATGATGCAAGAAGAGAATTTTTCTTCAAGGGAAGAACAAGTCAAAGATTAGACTTTTTCAGTGTTCCTCTATACCTCCAGATCCTTCCACACAAACTAATGGGATGGTATTCCTTCTACAGACTTCCCTGTAGAGAAAATGAATGCTTCATCCATCAGCTGCAACACAGGTTGAAAGTATTTGAAATTGGCAATGGAGACAGAAAGATCTATGCTGGTTTAGTATTTTGTTGGTTTATATGTATTGTTCTTGGTTCATATGTCTTTTTTCTAGTTCTTAAAAATAAGAAGAAAGCACTTTGATCAAACATGGAGAAGATCTCAAAAACTTCCACATGAGCTAGTATTTTCCATAATGAAGATTTTGAAGCCACTTTACTGCATTCAGGGAATAAATACAGCATGGGTGTCAAACTTGCAATCTCACGTGACATGTCACGATGTATTGCGACTTTTTTCCCATTGCTGGCAATGGATTGGGTGTGGTTTGGGCGTGACATATCCAGCCCATGGGCTGGCAGTTTGAGACCCCTGGAATACAGTATTCCTTGAATCAAATCTTCATTGCATCATCAATATGATTTGCATATTAGAGGGGCACCTTCACAATGTTCACATATACATTACTAAATCTGAATGCATTACTTGAATAAGGGCCTTATTTTTAAGAGCAAAAGGAAAGAAAGACATTGAATTAGATTTTTAAAAAATTTAATCTGGCATATAATGGCTAACTAGAAGCCTTCAAGAATTTCAGAAGCAGTGGGGAGAATAGTAGTCCTTGCTCCCTCTCACAAGTTTATTGCTAAGTAATAAAGTGAAAGAGAGAGATGTAAATACCTATAGTTTTTGAATGAAAGATAGAGTATCTAATAAATGTATCTAATAAATAAAGGTAGAGTATCAATCTAATAAATAAATTGTGTAAGTGCAAATTAATCAGTAGAGAACATATACAGGTGAAATGAGATTAGTCAAAGATTCCTATCATGTTTATATCTATTCCTGTGTATATAGTAATATATGAAACTGTATAAAACATATCTTTGTATCACGCTAAAATCAGTTAAGTTTCAGTATTTGTATATAATATTAAACGATGCCATGTGAATGAAATGAAAGAAATGATTTCTGTAGGTTCTGATATATTTATTTATAACTGAGTGTCCCTGGGATGGCCCTGACACTTGGTTAAACTACATTGCATCTTTTTACCCTAATCCCTAAAGCACTACATACTAAGTTAACAAAAATTTGGGAAGTCTTTAAGACTCAGGAGAATAATATAAGAAGGACAGGGCTGAAAGGCTCCACCTGTTTTTTTTTAGAGGCTGTATTTCTGAATCTTGACAATTTTAAAACGGGTGGATTTCGATTCCAAAATTCCCCAGCTGGGGTATTCTGGGAGTTGAAGTCCACTCGTCTTAAAGTTGCCAAGGTTCAGAAACACTGAGCTAGAGCAATGTTGTTGTTGTTGTTTTTTTATCTGCAGAAGAATTTCTGTGTGAGCTTCTTTGTAAGCTCTTCTGTGTAATTTCTTTGTAAGCTTCTTTCGTGCTTACAAAGTGTCTGACACCCTCGACAAAAAGTGCTAAATGGAGATTTTTTTTAAAGGAGGAGGAGCTCACCGGAGGCGCCGTACACAGGAGCGTAGTTTTTCTCCAACTCTCCCGGCAGGGGTTCTTAAGCTTTATAGCTTTCGACTTCCACATTGCTCCTTCCCTTAGCTGTTATTATTTTCCTAGGGGAATGATCTGCAACGTCCTACATGGAACTCGATGAATGTTGCGGACGCCGTTGGGGGGGCAGGTAATGAAGAGGCGCTTGCTTCTTCAGCACCATGTTCCGCGCTACGAAGCAGAGAATCCCCAGGCCGGTAACGCAGAATTTAGAAGACTTAGACTCGGTTCAGAGCATCCTGCTTCACAGGTAAAGGTGAAAGTTCGTGAAAGGAGGAGATTGACAGTGGAAAAAAAAGCTGTGCTTCAGATTTCTACTTTGCTAATCTGCATTACTTGGTCGCAGATGTAAGAGGACAACACCCTGAGTAAACGATGGGAGTCTTTCAATGCCGCTTTGGGGAGATTTTGTCTTTCCAATTTGCAACGGAGTTTATTTACATTACACATCATATTACACTAGTTCCAGAAGGCCTCTTTCTTTTTTAGTTCCACACAAAATTGATGTGGTAAAACTGTCAACTAAACTTCCCACATAAAAGGTTTCTTCCACAGGAGAATTGTTTGCCTTTCAGATGGTGAAAAAGGTAATGCTTATTATCTAAGTATCACATAATATTGTTTAGTGGACAGGTTTTGGAATGTTAATTTTTGTCCTGATACAGCACATTGTAAGATAAACTCTTGTAATATTCATGCATCTGTGTGACACAATTTATACCAGTGAGCACGTTGGAAAGCTTTCTAAATGTATACTTTGAATATTAATTGGAGATTGATTGATTGATTTGCAAGGCTAATATGCTGCTCTAATCAAAATATCTCTGAGCTGAACTACATAAATAAGGTTAAAAGCATGAAGCCTTAAATAACAATGCAAAACAAAACTAGAGGGAGGGGGAAAAAAACACATTCATTTTCAAATTGCAGAAGACAACTCCTCTTTCTGTGTCAGGGATTGGTTACTTTGTGTTTCTGGGAATAGCTAACAAGGAATAGTTCCAGATAAAATATGATTTAATGTATAGAATGTTTTTTTAAATCCAAAGGGACTTGTGCAATGAACATAGAATGGAGGCCAGCAAGGCATTTAAAGTTCAAGACTGATTTGAAAATAAACCACCACGACCACCCGCAAAAAGCAGAGAAGTTAATTAATTGAGACACTGATTTAAGCCAGAAAAATGTAGTCTTCAATTTTACTTGACCATTGGAAATCCCTTATAAATAAATGGATTCCTTGGGATTACTTCTGAGTTAACATGCGTATTCTTGAACAGCAATTCTTAAAGGGGATATCAAGGGTAGGGTGGCTTTTGAAGAAAGAATTAAAATAATCTTTGCTCTCAAAGACAAATGATGCCATGGTCACCATAAGGGCAGAGTTGCCTTTTGAAGGCAGTTCTTTTATCAGGCTGAACGTTTACAAACCAGTATGCAGGCTTTTGAGATTCCAAGAATGCAATATAATTCCAGCAAGGTGATTAAAAATCTAGGCAAAATGCCAAGCGAAGAAGGGAAGCTAAAAAAAGCTGCTAGTGTTTAAATCCTATCTGATTTAGGAGTTTCCGGGAGAGTTTTTGGAGAGGGGGCGGAGCGTATCCTCTCAGTTCTCTCAGCGCGTCTTTGGTCGCCATGGTTCCCCCAGCCTTTGCCAATCAAGACGCGGCAGAGGGTGACGTCCTGCTTTTTTTGGATTTCAGTGTCATGGCGGCAGAGTTGTAGGGATCTGGGGGGAAATTGAGTTGTCCTTGTTATGGAGAAAACGGCGCTGCCTCGCCGGCCTTTTGAGATTCCCCGAGAACCGTCGGCTGAGGATTATGACGAGTCTAAGGGCGGTGACTCGACTCAGGGTGGCGGTTCCTGCTCTCCGTCATTGTCCAGCAGTTCCGAGTAAGGAGAAAGCTTCTTTCCAGCTTTTGCGACCCTTTAAGGCCTTCTGTCTGCGCATGTGCTGATTCCCGGGACAGGGAGTTGAATTAGAAATTAATGATTTCAGATGACAACTTTCCAAATGCGCTCTGTTCTTTGTTGCGTTTGGAAACAGAGTTCGCGCAAAGTGTGGAATTGTAATTTCCCGAATGGAATGCTTTTCAGTTGCCTCCATCTAGGAACTTTACTGATTATCTCTTAGGTTTTTTCTATTCCCTGGCCCTTTTCTTCACAACGAACAGCTTGGCATGTCAACATAGGACCAGGGTTCTTCAAACATGGCCCTTTTATGACTTATGGACTTCAACTCCCAGAATTCCTCAGACAGCATGCCTGGCTGAGGAATTCTGGGAGCTGAAGTCCACAAGTAATAAAAGGGCCAAGTTTGAAGACCCCTGGCATAGGATAATGAAGTCAGTTTTTGCGTCTCTGTTTGGAAGACCGTCATTCTCTCTAGCTTATTGTATCTGAAAGGGTGAGTGAGAATTTGCCCCATTTATATTCTGAATGAATGGGGAAGTGTCCTGACTTGTTAGCTAGGAAATGCTCACTTTTAATCCCAAACCAATAATTAAATACTAAATAAAAAATCTACATGCTCAGAGCACCAGTTTTGTTTCCTTTTATCAATTGTCCATCTTGAAATTTTGCTGATAGGTGGCAAGGAATGCATTTTATTTATTTATTAAATTTACATGGCGTCCATCCAACTGTCAAGCATATCTGGGCGGCTAAATGCATAAAGTAGAAACATTTCATCCGAATAGAAGTATGCAGCAATAACCCTATACCTTCAGATACCAGTGTAGTCCAGTTTTAAACAAACACAAGCTCTGTTCACACATCACACAATTTGCAATCTCTGATCTGATGCAGCAAAAAGAGTGCTGCATCTCTCTCATACAATTATTAGCAATCTGCAAAGATTTAACAATGTTTTCCATATAATATATGGAATATTTAAAATTGAATTCACTATTGGATTACAGGGAATGCTATCTTCAGTTTGTTTATAACCTAATGGTAACTTTGGAAGCGATAGCTCTTTCTCTGAAAAAGCAGGTGTATACTTGAGAGTTGTCCTAGACTTTTGGATAATACTGAAACGACAGGCTATTCCTGGAGTGGTCTTTGTCCAGATTTGGCTGGCATGTCAGTTGCATCATTTTCTGGAGAAGGAAATCCTGGCACTGTGACATGTTCCTCGTTACCTCTCATAAAATTTACTGTAATGATACTGCCCTTGAAATCTATTTGGAAGCTGCTTTTAGTCCAAAATTCAGAAACCCATTTGTTGGTAGATGACAGATTGCAGTACAATTGAAAGTGCTGGTAGTCACCTTAAAAGCCTGATATGGTTTGGGACCTGAATATAAATAGGATCACCTTCACCCATCCAATATGATTAGTGGGGAAGACATCCTTTTAAGTGTTGTTTAACTTAATTGAAACTTTGTTTCCATTAGAACACAAAAGTAAGCCTTTTCTATTGCTTCTCCCTCCTTTGAACAGCATTCTATGCAAGATTAGATCAGAACCAATCTGCTGGCATTTAGACAAACTGCTAATTCCTGATTATATTGGGCAGTATGCAGATAGGTAATAATGTTGAATTCCTAATTTGCAAAAGGGGTTTGTTATGGTGACTTTAATAAAATGAATGACATAGGTTATTATAATGCCCAATGCAGCAGAATAAATTAGAACCCAATAAAAGAGAATATATGTAGTTCAGGGTTGAAATGAGAGGTCTTTGGTGCTCTCTGAGCTTCGTTGTTTTCTTCCAGAAATTCAATACCCAAACTAGGTAACATCATCAGTGCTACTCATTGATGTTACCTTGTTTGGGTAATGAAACATCTGCAAAAAAACAAACTCAGAGACCACCAAGGACCCCTCAGATTAGAATCCGCCAACCTCCACACATGCACATTTTATATTTTAAAAATCATGATCAATATTCAAAACCATTGCTATCATAATTAACCTTATCTGTTTGTATGTTGTGCCAAAAGTGTCAGTTTCAGTGTCCAATGCTTTTGAAGCATCCAAGTAGTAAATCTTTTGAGTGATAGTTTCTTGGTCTTCTTCTGCACTTTATTACAGTTTTTATGTTAATTATGAATTAAATATACTTTTGTCATCTTGTTCATAGTGACATTGAACCTGAGTGGTTGGATAGTGTACAGAAAAATGGAGAATTATTCTACCTAGAACTAACTGAGGATGAAGAGGAAACCATCGTTCACAACAGTTCTCTTGCTAGATCTATGATGAACCATGTGAGATTTAATGAAAATGAAGCTGAGATTTTTCATGAGAAAGCTATAAAAGACAGGAAGAGTGAACATAGATTGCAACAATTTACTAGTTTATTAAAGAATAAAGGTCTTCTGAGGCATTCTGAAAAGAAGAAAGCAAGGAGTGAAAACTGTGTCCATAATTATGGCCCAGCATCCATACTGAAACACCATTCTTGTCATAAGATGGCAGATGTTGAGCAACAGCTGTACAAAGACATCTACATTTATGTAAACCCACAGAAAGCCACAAATGCTACAACAGGGAACCAACCTGAACTTCTAGAATCTTTAATAGGAATTGTCCACCAATCACCATGGACAGCAGCTGAAAAATATAGTCATGTTACTGAATCTAGAAGTACTAATGGAAAAAAAATTATAGTACATGGTTTGATCCCAGGAAGCTCAGCAATAAAATCTGGACAAATCTTAATTGGTAAGTTTAACATTTTACACACTTCTGACAAAACCACTATTGTGGAAGATGGAAGGGCTTATTTCAAATTTGGGATTGGTCTTCTAATTAAGGAATATGTCATGGATTGAGAGATATTAGTCTTATTTGAACAATAAAACATTTCACGTTATACATAATACAGCAAGAACATACTAGGAAGTCAAATTATATCTTGAACATTTTTTTAAAATTTCAACAAGAAGTATACCTGATAGATGTTCTTTCTGGGCCTTAATAATATTTTTCCCTGATCAGAAGTTTCTTGTTAACTCTGTTTATAGTATACACAAAAGCAACCAATGGAATTGCAATAGATATTAGGAGCAGGAGGATCTATTGCTAACCACCGCACCTCTTACCTACCTAGATATAGGTATGATACGTAGGATAGCAGGAAGAAAGGAAAAATCCTTTTTGTTTTCTTTGACAAAAATGGAAGACCATATATAGCTGAAAATATTTTGAATAGGATACAGTATATTATTTTGTAAGGATATGGTATCTTGGCAAACAGGCTAACTCTTGATTGCTAGCTAGAATTAAATCCTTAAGCCCCTGAGATGTAAAATAAACATACATTATTGACAATGAATTCTACTTTTATAGAATGTTCATAAAGACCTAAGTAAAAGGAAAAATTGAGTAACGCAGATTTTTTAATAACCAATTTTATTTAAATCCAGATTAGCACTTTGGAAAGCATGCTATCTTACTCTAATACAGCAGTTGCTATTTTATAGGCCGATCTGTTTTTACTTCTACTCTAGTAAGGTCCTTTTGACTCAAAATTGACAAATGATTCCCAGCCTACACACACACAAAAAAAAACCACTGGCAGTTGTCGTGAGGAGAAAATTAGAAAATTTTGTGGCTAAAAGAGGAAACCCCTTATTAGACCTAAAGTATTTGGAATTGATGGTTACTCATATCCTGTTAGAGCAAATACATTGCTGAAAACGGAAGCAAAGAAAGCAGATAATTACATACTGTATATGTCTTGAATGAAATAAATATTTATCTTTAATGCATGCGTATAAATCAGCCTAAATGTTATTTAGAAACATCCTACTCATTGTTTGGAATTTTATTTTGTCTGCTTCCTTAATGTTGCTTTTTCTTTTGCTTTCAGGAGATGTCCTTGTTGCTGTAAATGATGTTGATGTAAACTCTGAAAATATAGAAAGGATTTTGTCTTGTATTCCTGGTCCTATGCAGGTATACTTCAGTTGATTTTAATTTAGACAAACATGCAAACATGAAGTTTTTTATACTAGTTTTCTATATGAATCATACATGAAACACAACTTTCTTTGTAATCCTTGACAAAAGTAAGTTGTTGCCAAGGCACTGATTTGCAGAAGAGAACACATATTTTAGTTGCTAACTATCGTGAGTCTCTCACGCTCTTTTCTAGTCATATTCCTTTAACTAAAAAGGATAAAATTTGGATGATCTTGAAAATAAAATATATATTTCATATGTATTTTTTCAAGGAATGTATGTTTAGAACAACGATTGTATTCTGTTCCAGCTGGTCCTGTCTACCTACCTAGATTAAAATTTAATAAGACAGGAATAAGGTCAGGGAGAGGCATTAACATTTTTAGCACTAAGCTGAAAGATTGGACAGACATATTGTTGCCTGAGCGGTTAAGGTATGATCTTTGTTATTTCCTTTATTTCACTCTCCTAAAGTGGAGAAATGCCTTTTTTACCATTTGACATAGTTCCATAATCAAATGCAGCTGTAAACATCATTTACAACAACTACATTTAGAGGATTTGGGACTCTTCTATATCTTGAAAATATGGCACTGTATTCTCTGAATTAGTGATGTAGAGTCTTAAAAAGCTTAATAGTCATGAAGATTTGAAAAGTAATCATAACAATATAGGGACAAATGTGAAAAATGCACAGATGAATAATAGGAATGGGTGGTGCATAGGTGCTGAAGGTCAACTTTTATTTGAAGAAAATCAAATCATAAAGCTAATGAATGAATAATAATTACATTAAGTGATGTTTATCACAGTGAGAAGAAAGGAAAAAAGACATCATTCAGCAATTCATAATACTGAGTATCACTTGGTGATTCCAATTTAACTTGTTTAAAACATGTCTATACTCTATTTTTAAAAAATCTGAAAGCAGATTACATTTAAATTATACAGCTGTGTGTACTTCAAGTCTTTGCTATCACAGGTTTTACTTTTGTAGTTAATAGTGAATAATTTGGATTAATTACTTCATTATATTTATGAAAACCATGGGTTACTGATCCTAGCTGTTCTGTATATTTAAATCTACTACCTGTCTAGAAAACATTTCTAAAGATCCAAATTATTCCCAGTGAAAATATTATTCTTTTAACAGCTGAAATTTACATTTGAAATAGCAGCATCTGAACCAACAGGCACATCTCAGTCAAGGAGTAAACAGACAGAATCCTCTGAAAGCAACTTGGTGAAACTGCTGTGGAGAGACCATAATAATGATCTGCAATTCTCTCTACAAAGTATACCGCATATTATAATGTATCTCTCACTTAACTTGGAATCTGATTCATCTGATGAGGTAAGAATATATTTCTAAAATAATTTCTAAAATAGTGCATATATCCTGCCTTTAAACAAGAAAGGTGACCAATAATAATACAAACAGAAATAAAACAAAAAGGCAGTGGAAATAAATATCTTTATCAAGAAACTGTGGAAATTGGGAAAAGAGCAAGAATCATATATAATTTTAAGAAAAAAGAGTGGCAGAACCTGGGGATGGAATTTAAAAAAGGATCAGCCTAGAATCTAAGTAGCCACGAGAAACCTATAAATAGCTTGAGGACCTATAATTTAAAAGAGAAAAATTGCAAAGTGGGTTTTAAATTGGATTAAAATTCTTGACTATATTTAGGCGGTTTGGGAGGAATTCTATATCTTGAAATGTCAGTATTATAATCTCAGCTTTCTGAATTTTGATGCAACAGACTTCATGTGTAACTGAACAAAGTGTATAATATCATTTCACCGATGAGGAGAGTGACATCATAAGTATTGATTTACATAATTTTGTAATGTCACTTGGGGAGTTTGGGGGATAGCAGACACCTGTCTAGTCCACTAAAGTGGGGTTTCATAGTAGAACTTGAATTCAATAAGATAATGTATAGTCTCTTGATTTTCACAAAACATTTACTTTTTAACACGGCTTACATTAAAAACCTTTTAATTGCAAGTGACTGTATTATAAAATTTAAAAAAGGAAGCAAATCATATAATATATATTTATAAAATCAGCAGTAATGAAATGTACTAGCAAATTGTGTTCACAAATTTCCCAAGGAATGCAGCCTTTATTCTTGAATTTGGGTTTTTACAATACATGCCAAACAGATTTCTCTGGTGAAGATTTTTAGACAAAATCATGAAAAATCAATTTTAATTATGGATACAGATTTTCCCGTAATTTTCTTAATTGATACACAAACTGACATTTCTTTGACAGCAAGAAATTCTTTACCAATATCCCATGTCAGAAGCATCTAAAAAAATAAAAAGTGTAAGAGGAATATTTCTTACGCTATGTGACATACTGGAAAACTTAACTGGAACACAAATAATTAGGCAAGTATTGTTCTTATTTATCATTTTTGTACCACCATCATCAGATTTCTGATCTTTTTCTTTAGAATTTAATAAGTTTATATCTTTGTTTTAAATTTGCTGTCCCTTATCTCTCATAAACCATGATTATTGAAAACTATTACCTGAAATAGGAAAATAATATACTATATACCCTAAAATAGACATATCATTTTATAAAAGACCATCAAATCAAGTTGAATGTTGTTGAACATTATTAATAGGCTGTCAAGTTATTGTTATATTTTTGTTGTTGTTTTTTGTATTTTAACAATTTAGGATCATAAGAGCTGGTTAAGTATTGTAAGCTAAGTATTGTAAAATAAATAAATTGTACTTGGTCCAATCCTCCTAAAATTCTAAATATGACCCTGGCTATCAAAAGTTGTCAACACTGAATTATATGACAAATCATAGAGTAGTACTGGCTTGGCATCTGTTATGTCATTTGTATAGTCCAAGCTGCCTATTAAGATAATATACACATAGGAGAATAAGAAAAAAAAACCTGATGGGAAGAATTTTAGCAATTAACTGTATTGCTTAAAAATTAAAATAGAAAAGAAACTGAGTTTTTATGCATGATGCCGACACAATTTTGTAATGATATAATTGCATGACCACATTTTCTTGATTATTTTGTTGACTTTTTATAGTTCATCTATGTTTTTATGTGGGAAATTGATCCATGTGGCTTATTGGAAGAAGGCTGACAAGCTGCTCATAATTGGCCTTCCAGCTGAAAGGTACATTTCTATATTTTTCTCCTTTTTTGCTACATAAATTTGGTCCCTAAAATTATTCATAAATATTTACTAAAATCAAAAGACTATCCTAAGATGATTGTTATAAAATATAACTGGTCTTTTATGGCATGTAACAAAATTATTAATAGATAACAATATTTTAAAAATAGAACACCCAAAATTTGCTCATGTCCTTTTATTTGCTTTTAATGACACTGGATTGTGTGCTATTCCTATTTTATGCTTCTCCTTTATATGTATTTATTCTGTTAGAAAAATTATCTAAAGGATTATTCTGGTTTTCTAGTGTACCTCTGTCTCAGCTAAGGAACATGATTACAGATGTTGTGAGAACATTGACATTCATGTACAGTTCCTTGGATAGGTAAGCATTCCAATTCTGGACCATGGTAACTAAGCCTATGCAGAGTTGCATACTTACATTGTTTAAAATGTACTTGTAGGATTTTATTTTAATGGACAGATCTAGTCATATTTGAATTGTGCTTGAAAATTCTGTCAGTGTCACATGTGATTTGCTCTGCAAAATGGGAAACTGAAAAATCAAATTCAAATTATTTAAACTCTAAGGTGATAAAGTGTAGCTTTATTTGCTAGATATACTTCTGTTTTAAATAGCATCATAAAGATGAATTTCTGAATAAACCAAGTTAAATATTTCATTATACTTTCTCAGTGTTTCATAATAAAGCAAGTTGCTCACAGTCATTTTATTTGTTAATTTTTCCCCCCTTACATTCTTTAAAGATCAGTTTCCTATTGGAATCTCAAACTGTTTCAGAAGCTCCATTTAGAATCTGAAAGAGATCTGCTCTTGCACATTTTGACCTGTGTATGGAATATTTTTCTCAACAAGAAGCTTTTTCTAACCCCAACATCATCTAGTACATGAATTTTTATCCTTTATGCCATAGCCACTAAACAAAGTTTAAACAATGTAAAAGTGAAAGCATCTTGAAAGTCATGTATATATTCTTTCATATTAAGTAATATTGTCTCATAAAAGAGCATGGATATATTTAGCTTATAAAGATTGTACCTTTACCAGAACAACAATAATCAGAGCATTCCACGTAGGAGAATGATTAAATTTAAAATAACTAGTATTGATTTTAAAAATTTCTACAACTGAATTTTCCTTCCTTTCTTTTTCATACTGCCCTATCCAGTACCTCTCTCCTTCTTTGTTTTTTCATTTTCTGATTTCTCAAATCTTCCTATATCATGTCATAAAATATCTTATGCTAGGTAGACAGATTATACCAAGAGCTAGTATATTTCTCATTTTTTCAAACTTTTTGTTTGCTTGTTCAGTGCTTTTTGTCAGGCAGGAAATACTTCTCGATTGGATTACTTCTTCAGCCTGTTTTTCCAGCAAGTTCTTCAGCATACCAACTCCAATGCCAACCCTGGTTCTTATCACTATGATAACAGCTCATTACTTTTATACAACTTTCCAGGAGTACGATGGCTGCTGCTGCCCCCAAATATTAAAGTAAGTTTGATTACAGATTTTTAAAAATTGGACATTAGTCTAATTGAAGTTACCAAGATACACATACACATTTTCATTCGTGTGCCAAAATATTCTGACTCAGTATTGTTTCACCTCTTAGGTTGCCTAGCTAACATATATATGAATTACCATAGTAAATTCAAATAGTCATAATATACTAGATCACATCTCCTGAATTGTAGCTCCAAATAGCATGTACCCACAGTTTGTATTTCTGAATATTTAGTTGGTAAAGTGCAGAGCGCATGCTATGCCTAGTAGAAATTCATCAGATAGTTACAAGGCAGAAGCCACTGCTCATTAAGAAAAATATTAATGTTACTTTTAAGCTTAACAAATAGCACCCAGATCCAAACCTCTGGAGTAATGATGTATGGACAGACAAATCAAAACTAAAAATGTTGGACTACATAAGTATTATTGTGTCTTGCAAGCACACATTCCATAATAAGATCTTCATAACAGCTGTCAAGCATGAAACTCATAGTGTCATTGTTTGGAGATGCTTTGCTTTCTCAGGATCTAAATGATTTCTGATCTTTGAAGAAATTATCAATCTGCCTTTTATCAAAAAAATGTACAGAACCTTTGTCAGTTGAACCTGAACCGCCAGTGTGGTTTGTTGCATGACTATGTGCCCATGCATTCAAGAAAGTATACAAAAGAATGAATGAACAAGAACAAAACACAAGTTTTGGAATAGTCAAGCACAGACCTGAACAAAGTGGGAATGTTGCTGTAGGATCTGAAAGAATAAGTTGATGCAAGTAAGCCCTCACATATTACTGAGTTGAAGCAATTGAAAGAAGATATCAGAATATTCATATAATGATGTGAGAATTTTTTTCACTAATTAGAGGTGATTTGGTTGTAGTTACTGCAGCTAAAATAGTTAATCTATTATAGATTTAAAGGTGCAATTAGGTTTTCATGCTAGCTTATCCCATGTTGCAGTTCTTTGTTTATGAAAGGAATAAAACAGCTGTTTGTTTACTTGGATTCTTTATATAGAATCCACATGAAACTATGTTAACATTCAGGGGCAAAATAAGTAAAAACTAAGACTCAGGATGCTTTTTCACAGAATAATACGTGATCTGTATAATATTTTTCAAAAGTTTATGTTTTAAAACCTATATTATTGCATTGCTCTCTCTCTTTCTCTCCCTATGTATGCATAATGTATTTACATAGAAATTACTGACAAACTGGAATCAGCATATAAGTCCCATTCTTGAAGCAGATGATGTTTTAGCTATTCAAGACTGGGACAATTTTAAAATGTTACTTAAAGCTTTTCTTGGCCTCATACATTTCTGACAGAATCTGTTGTGGTATGACGTTTCAATATTTGGGGGTTTTTTGGTTTTCAAGAAACAACAGACCATGTCAGAAAAGTGGCAGGTTATGATATATCTATAATAAGAAGTAAGAAAAAGTGACTTCCCAAAATAGGGAAATGTCATTTGTTTTCAGTAGCAGACATAAAAGAACAGAGGAAATAAATGATATAAGCACTAGCTGTGTAGCTAACAATTCTGGCAACTTTGGTTAAAAACTGTTTTTCAGACTATTGTACAGTGTCTTTGCTTTCTGACAAATTTTAAAATGGACAATATTTTTACATTTGGGAGATAATTACTAGGTTATATAAATAAAAATGATTTCTTAGGCAGAATTAAGATACTTTGTGAGAATTTGTGAAAAACATTCCATTGAGACAAAGGCTAATGATTTAGTGAAAAAGATTTTTCTAATAACTCGTTTACGTATTATGCCACATTTCAAGGCAACTTTGTGCCTTGTAATTCATTAGCATGAGAGTCAATGTCTTAACATTAAGCAATGCATTGGAGGCTTAAAAAGTATTTTTTTTTTGCTTTATCTGTAAAACAAGCAATGCATAATTATTGTAAATTTTTCTTTCGATCCAGCTTACAGCAGTTTCCAACACTTTTCTGATACTTACTTTGTTAATTATTCTGTACTAACACATGCAGTTGTGTGTAATGAGATATTGTTCAGCATTAAGAAGCTTTTTCAAGTCCGGAAACAAAAGTCATGCTTGCTTACTTGTTTCTTTGTTTAATTTATGTGCCCCCCATCTTGTCCACAGATGATTCTGGGTAGCTTATAAACATTAAAACTAGTACACATTAAAATAAGAAAGCAATAAATAACAACAGTAATACATACTGTTAAAAGATAGGGAGGAGGGGAAGACAAAGTACACAAACATATATGAACCTATATGAATGTTTTCTGCTTATCTATTTTAGGTAGAAATTGATGCAGCTCTGAGTGACCTGGAGGCAGCAGAATTTGCAGAATTGGTAAAGATTTTATTTTTAACTGGGCGTTTTGTGCATTCATGACAGTTCTTCATCTATTTAGTAAGGAAAGTACTTTAAAATTGCTAATTTCAGTAGTATGCCAGTTATTCATGTAGGAGCCAGAATTGGGATTGCTCACTGGGAACTCATCAGTGCTACAATGGAGGCACTGCTCATATCATTGTGCTCCTCTTTTTCCTTACTCTTGCTTTGGTCGTGTAGTTCAAAGGGAGAGGATGAATTAATGGTGAGAGGGGCACATAAAAAATAGTTCTTCCTAAATCCAAATTCCACATAGTTGCTATTCCTGCTTACTATCATTTTCTATTTTTTCCTAAAAAAAAATCCGTAAGAGATAAAAAGTAAGGAAAAACGGCAAATTACAGCATGTTTAATAAGAACTGGACATGGAAAGGAAAAGGAACAAAAATGAAAAGGTGAATTAGGAAAAAATGTAGGAAAAGATGAGATAATCCAAATAGGCTGACGTTCTTAAAATATGGAATACCAATCATTCATGTTTTGGTTAAAGAAATGTAGATGAATTACTTTTAAAAAACATTTCAATATTTATTTCCAACATATGGGTCATTTATGTATAAAATATCTACTTGCAGATCTTGTTATTAACTGCAAACATACACAGTAACATCTGTTAGGCCTATATAATAGTCATAAGTATAATTTTGAATTGTAGAGTCATAATAAATTCATTTTAATCCCCCAGTTTATGTAAATAGTGAACAAAAGGGATGAGAGCATCAAGACTCATTGCATCCTATAAATCAGGGGCTAAGGATACGATTTTGCCTATTAAAACCAGTTGAAATTGGGCACAAGGAATGAACCACCACAAAATAGTACTCTTAATATTGATTAATAGTATTGAAAGCCACTGACAAATCAATGAGTACAAAAATGGACATACTATTTTCATCATGGCTCTGCTCCAGGTCATTCACAAGCACAATCATTTCCTGTTTCCATTTGGTAACCCAGTCTGAAATCTGAATGAAAGTGGTTCAGATAATGAATTTCCTCCAGGATTTTCTGCAGTTTTCTCCAACAGAGAAAGTTGGAGACCAAATAGAAATTTTCCAAAATCATTGGGTCTAGCAATGGCTTCTTAAGAAAGGCCCACACTTCAAGGCTGTCTAATAATGTCCTCCTTTAAAGAAGAAGATGTCACCGCATGGATCCACAGATAGGACCTGATTCTTATAAACAGGTGGTTGAGCACACAATCCTGAAGTCCATTCTACTTCCTCAGGTTTCACAAGCATACAAGTTTCCAGATAACCATACAAAACTGTCCTAGGCATATTCACTGTATTTGTTCAGTTGGTGTCTTCTGTGGAATATACTGCATCATATTCTGTAACAAATTATACATCCTGCTGGTCAAGTAAATAAGGCAAAATTAGAAATATTCTATTCTTAAAATATTCTAAAACTATATATTGGATCAGTTAAAATCCAAAAGTTTTACTTCATTATCTTTGTTTTTATAGTCTGAAGATTACTATGATGTGAGACGACAATATACATTTTTAGGCTCATGTCTCTTCTACAAGGTAAGCTTTTGCAAACTTTATTGCTTTCTGGTAAAATGATTACATTAAAACAACAAAACCAACTTTAACTGAACCATATACAAGGTGTTAATCGAGGAAAAAAAGATTTTTAAATCACAATAAGACATAAGATGGGTTTGGATGTATGTCTTCTATGTACCGTATATACTTGAGTATAAGCCGACTCGATTATAAGCCGAGACCCCTAATTTTACCCCCAAAAATTGGAAAAAGTTGGTGACTCGAGTATAAGCCGAGGCTGGGAAATGCAGCAGCTCACGGTAAATTTCAAAAATAAAAATACAGGTAGATAACAATAAAATTGCTTTAATTGAGGCATGTGGAAAAGAGGGTCAACAAAAACAATATATTATCAGTATATTCAACAAAAACAATATATTATCAGTATATTCAACAAAAACAATATATTATCAGTATATTCAACAAAAACAATATATAATATTAAAGTATTAACAATAACTTTAAATGTACAAAAACCTTAACTCAATAAGCAACCAAGCTAAAACACAAGCATCAAAATCCTTCAAAACTGGATTCCTCCTCCTCATCTGTATCTGCAAACAGAGCTGCAGCTGTAGCTGGTGTGAGGTTATCATCATATACATTGTCACAGAGTTCGCTGTCATCACTATCACAGTTGTCCTCCTCATGCAAAGCAGTGTCTTCACTGCCATCCATAGCATTACTTATGCCACATTTCCTGAAGGCGTGCTTCACCATGTCCTCTGGAATCTCTTCCCATGCATCACGAACCCACTTTGCTATCAGTTCTATGTCAGGCTTCATCATATTTCCACCTTTTGTTAGTCGGGCTTGACCAGATGACATCCATTCGCACCACATCTTTCGCACACGGTCTTTGAAAGGTTTATTTAAACACACATCTAAGGGCTGTAATACAGATGTAAGCCCACCTGGAATAACGGCTAAAGTAACTTGAGAAGACTTTGCCAATGTTTTTATGTCATCAGATGTGTGGGCTCTGAACATATCCCAAACTAGCAATGATGGTTTTTTCTTTAAGGCTGCTCCTGGTCGTCTATTCCAAACTTCTTCCAGCCACTTTTTTGTTCCATCTTCATCCATCCAGCCTTTAACATGTGGGCGCACTGTAATTCGTGGTGGGAATTTGACCTTTTTAGGCAAGGTCTTTCTTTTAAAAATAATGACAGGCCGCAGCTTAGTTCCATTAGCCAAACATGACAGAACAACTGTAAAATGGTTTTTCTCATTACCTGTGGTTCTGAGTAAAACAGTTTTGTCTCCCAAACTTGCCACGGTTCTGTTGCTTGGAAGATCAAAGGTCATAGGTGTTTCATCCATATTCCCAATATCTCCCAGGTCATAGTTATGGATCTTTCTTTGTTTTATGATGAATGAATGGAATGACATCACTTTTTCATCAAGGTCTTTTGGCAACTTCTGTGAAATCTTTGTTCTTTGCCGCAAACATAGGCCATACCTATTCATGAAGCCAGTACACCATCCTGCTGACGCAACAAAATTTTCAATGCCTGGTACTTTTAATTTGTCATCTTTAGCCATTTGAAGGGCACGTAAGCGAATTCCCATGCGTGTTACGCAGTAACCATTTTGACGACACTCCATAACCCATTCATGCAATTCAGTCTCTAGAGCCACATATGGAGTTGTTAAACCACGTCGAGCTTTTTTTGCCTTTGGAATCTTTTCCAACTCAGCTTTCATTTTCCGCCACTCCCTCACTTGTTTTTCATCAACACCAAATTCCCTACTTGCAATACTGTTATTGCTTTTTTCTGCTCTTGACACAACCTTTAGTTTGAAAGCAGCTTCGTATGACCTGCGTCTTTGTTTTGGTGCAGGAGTACTAGAAGTACTGGGCTCCATTGGTGCAGGAGTACTAGAAGTACTGGGCTCCATTGGTGCAGGAGTACTAGAAGTACTGGGTTCCATTTCTAACAGGAATGGGGAGGTCTGCTAGGAAGGCGGCAGTCAAGCGTTGTTTCCCTCCTCGTGGGTGTGTGTGTGTGGGGGGGTGGCAGTCAAGCGTTGTTTCCCTCCTCAGTCAAGCTTGTTTCCCTCCTCGTGCGTGTGTGTATGTGGGGGGAGGGGCTTGTTTCCCTCCTCAGTCAAGCTTGTTTCCCTCCTCCTGCGTGTGTGTGTGTGGGGGGGGAGGGGCTTGTTTCCCTCCTCAGTCAAGCTTGTTTCCCTCCTCGTGCGTGTGTGTGTGTAGGGGGGGAGGGGCTTGTTTCCCTCCTCAGTCAAGCTTGTTTCCCTCCGTCTCTGTGTGTGTGTGTGTGTGTGTGTGTGTGTGGCAGTAAAGCCTTGTTTCCACGTGGGCCCCGGCGACTCCGCTCCCTCCCCTCCCCTCCGGGCCGGGCTTCTCTCCGCCCGTCCGCCCGCTGGCTGGGCTGCTGCGCCACCGCTGGTCCCGGGCGAGGCAGCGGGCAAGCGAGAGATGGGGGGAGAAGCGCCGGCCGGTGAGTTGGGGGCGGAACGGGCGAGGCAGCGGGCAAGCGAGAGATGGGGGGAGAAGCGCCGGCCGGTGAGTTGGGGGCGGAACGGGCGAGGCAGCGGGCAAGCGAGAGATGGGGGGAGAAGCGCCGGCCGGTGAGTTGGGGGCGGAACGGGCGAGGCAGCGGGCAAGCGAGAGATGGGGGGAGAAGCGCCGGCCGGTGAGTTGGGGGCGGAACGGGCGAGGCAGCGGGCAAGCGAGAGATGGGGGGGAAGCGCCGGCCGGTGAGTTGGGGGCGCAACGGGCGAGGCAGCGGGCGAGCGAGAGATGGGGGGAGAAGCGCCGGCCGGTGAGTTGGGGGCGGAACGGGCGAGGCAGCGGGCAAGCGAGAGATGGGGGGAAGCGCCGGCCGGTGAGTTGGGGGCGGAACGGGCGAGGCAGCGGGCAAGCGAGAGATGGGGGGAGAAGCGCCGGCGGGTGAGTTGGGGGCGGAACGGGCGAGGCAGCGGGCAAGCGAGAGATGGGGGGGAAGCGCGGGCCGGTGAGTTGGGGGCGGAACGGGCGAGGCAGCGGGCAAGCGAGAGATGGGGGGGAAGCGCCGGCCGGTGAGTTGGGGGCGGAACGGGCGAGGCAGCGGGCAAGCGAGAGATGGGGGGAGAAGCGCCGGCGGGTGAGTTGGGGGCGGAACGGGCGAGGCAGCGGGCAAGCGAGAGATGGGGGGAAGCGCCGGCCGGTGAGTTGGGGGCGGAACGGGCGAGGCAGCGGGCAAGCGAGAGATGGGGGGGAAGCGCCGGCCGGTGAGTTGGGGGCGGAACGGGCGAGGCAGCGGGCAAGCGAGAGATGGGGGGAGAAGCGCCGGCCGGTGAGTTGGGGGCGGAACGGGCGAGGCAGCGGGCAAGCGAGAGATGGGGGGAAAGCGCCGGCCGGTGAGTTGGGGGCGGAACGGGCGAGGCAGCGGGCAAGCGAGAGATGGGGGGAAGCACCGGCCGGTGAGTTGGGGGCGGAACGGGCGAGGCAGCGGGCAAGGGAGAGATGGGGGGGAAGCGCCGGCCGGTGAGTTGGGGGCGGAACGGGCGAGGCAGCGGGCAAGCGAGAGATGGGGGGGAAGCGCCGGCCGGTGAGTTGGGGGCGGAACGGGCGAGGCAGCGGGCAAGCGAGAGATGGGGGGGAAGCGCCGGCGGCGGTGAGTTGGGGGCGCAACGGGCGAGGCAGCGGGCGAGCGAGAGATGGGGGGAAAGCGGCGGCGGCAGTGAGTTCGCGCCCTCCCGCCCTGCCTGCCCCCTGGCCGGTGCCTTCGCCCCGCAAGCCCCCCCGACTTGCCCGGAGGAAGCGGCGGCGGTGCGGCGCTGCGGGCCGGGAGGGGGGCACGGCGGGGGCTGCCCCTCCTGCCGAGGAGCCAAGCCCGGCGGCGTGTGTGTGTGTGTGTGTGTGAGACCCGCAGGAATGGCTAGTTGCATTTCTCTGTGTGTGAAGCCCCGTGGGCTCGACACACAGGAAGGGGGGGAATGCCGGAATGCCGCTTCCCTACCAGCCATTCCCGTGGGTCTGACACACACACGCACGCACGAGGGGGAGAAACAACGCTGGACTGCCGCCAGCTCTGCAAGGCTCTGCCGCTCCCTTCTCTCAGCAGCCTGTTCCGAACGAAGGGACAGTTCTTTTTTTTTTGTTGACTGGAGTATAAGCCGAAGTGGAGTTTTTCAGCCCAAAAAGTGGGCTGAAAAATTCGGCTTATACTCAAGTATATACGGTATATACTGTCAAACCTATTGCCTTTCTGAGATATCTGAGCTATGGAAGAATGGTTTTTAATTTTGTACAACTCAATTTATCTGAATATGGTTACCAACATTATCAGAAAAATTGACAATTCTTAATTTTTTTTATCACTCAATTGGTTTGGATTGAGTTTTGTGACTATGTAGTAATTTTTTAAAAATATATGAACTAATATAATATTTACAACGTAAGAGGTTCTAAAAAACTGGTGCATGGCTGTATAATAATGTATTTTTTTTTAGGGATATTTAATTAGTAGTCACTTGCCGAAGGAGGACCTTATTGATATTGCATTGTACAGCAGGCATTATTGCCTTTTGCCCCTAGCAGCAGAACAACGAATCGGTCAGTTAGTAATATGGAGAGAAGTATTTCCGCAACATCATCTTCAGAGTTCTCAAACTTCATATGAGGGATTCCAAGAACCCATAGCAAGATACTTCTTACTCATTGTTGGCTTGGTAGGTTTTTATAGCATGTATATTGCTTTGTGTAGTCTTTGCTATTCCTAACTGATGCAATGCAGCTTGTAGTGAGAATATAGTAAATTTCCATCTATGTAATCCTGTGCCAAGCTTTCAAGTGTAATGCTGTGCAAAGCATTTCAAAGGGATGCAGAGAATTTCGAAGGCAAGCAGAGTACCATTCCTCAAGTCATTAAGGCATTTATGTCCTCTAGAAGGCTCACTATAGCTTCTCTGATGGCTCCTCCATGAGCACATGCACAGTCAACACTTTGTCTATGAGTGAAGTAGCTTTGTATTTATAGGTAATCTTATTTAATGACCATAATTGGGACTGAAAACTCCATTACTAAGTGATATGGGCATTAAGTGAGAGGTCCTGTAACCACAACTTGCAATTTTACTGCCAGTTACTCCATTGACCCTTCTTTTGGAAGCCAACTGCGAACTGTGCAAATGGTGATCATGTAACAATGGGATGCTGTGATGCTCATAAATGCCTGCCAGTTGTGGAGTGCTAATATTGGTCCTGCAGAGATGCTGCTGTAGTCATAAGTACAAGGGCCAGTTGTAAAGTTACTTTTTCAGCACTGTCATAACTTTGGGTGGTCATTAAAAAGGACAATTGTTAAGCAAGGACCTCATGTATATACATTCAAGAATTGGAAAAAAGCCTTTAATATAAGATGTTATAGGAGAAATGTAGCTCCTATAATACTTCAAGGAGGGATTCTTTGCCCATACCAGGACATGTTGTGATATACACATCAAATACTTTGTACAATGGTAGTTAAAATTAGTAATTTTTGTCTATTCATGCTGCTTTAAGTATCTATGTAGACCTTGTTTAGCAACTGCCTCATTTAGCAACTATTCACAGTTTTGTCAATAAAAAAATAATTTTGTGACCAGCTCTTGCATTTATAACCTTCACAGGACTGTAAAGCAAAGGGAAGTTGAAGTAAAAAATAAGCACAATTGTGGTGTCATTTAGCGACTGCTTCACATAATAACCAAGTTGCTGGTCCTTATTGTGGTCACTAAACTTGTATAATAAATATCTGCATAAGGTTGACAAGGGAAGGGTTATCAGCTATCCCATGAGCACAAATGCATTTCATATTCAAGTACAGAAGTACAGTTTATTTATAAGTGTTATAGACCATTTCATTTATCTTCAGAATACTTAATCCGAAAAAGTTCTTTTACCCTCAAACTTATTTTTTTAATTTTCTTAAGTGTTTTCTTGAGGCCTGATTTTTAGTTTTTGAGTTTGTTTATTTTATGTAACCTATTATGCACAATGGATCTTTAATAGGTGCAGTATACATATGTAAAATAAATGCACTGGCAGAAATAGGTTTCTTTTCTGTTTTTTTAGAAGCATTTTATACTGAGTACCTTACTGGAAGCAGGAGGTTGTTCTTCCAAAGCTATTGGAAATCCTGGACCAGATTACATATATGTTGACCAGGTCAAATCAATTATCCTTCAGCTGGATGGAATAGATCTTAGCATAGATGAGAGATTAGAAACAGCTTCTGCTCCATTGGTGTGTTGCGTAGATTGGTTCTTCCCTTCATCATATGACAAATTGGAGAACTTTTCCAATTTATCTGTTCTCAGCAAACTGCATCATCTGTCAACTATCGTACCTTCTCCGGTGAACAAAAAAGTGAGTTTTGGTCTTAAGGACACCTAGGTTTAGTCCCTTGAGAAATAGTGAGTGTCCTTTCAGTGGTCACGAGACTCCTAAAGGAAGAAATGGAATTTAATCCATATGCCATATATAATCAAAAAATCTTAGTGGATTTATTTATTATTTAAATAATGGTCTGTTTACAGAACTGCTACATTTAATGATATCCAGGGGTGATGTAGCTTACTTTCTGTATTTATAAAAAAAGAAGTTGCAGGAGTACTTAATAAATAGAAGAAAAAATTGTTCATGTATCTTTTCAGTATTTCTCTTTCATTAAAGTTTTATTCCCCACCTATATGTACAACTAGAGCAAATATGACTTGTCAAAAATTAATCTGTAGGGGATAGTAGTAATAGTATATATACACAGCTATATCAAAAGCTTTGATATAGCTATGTCATTCTGTGTCTAGAATGAACTGACTATGATCATTGCAAAATTAGGTAATTATTTGTTGCCATTTCTTCCCATATTCAAGTCAGTTCCTGTTGTGATCTTTTCTCCCATAAGAATGAGCATTTTTTATTCTAGACTTAAGAATTAAATAAAATTTGAATGCACTCAGCAAAGTTTATTAATCATACAGTTTAAGACTTTGGGTGAACTCGCTTTGTTCAACTGTTAGGTTATAAAAATGTATTTCAATAAAAAAGCCCGTTTTCCTAGCTAGCATGACATGTCCACTAACACTTAAGAACTCAACATTATTCACAAAACATACAGGTTATTTTATCTGTTTAATATATTTTGAAAACACAACCATTTGGCATTTGTAAATTCTGAGGCTTGCTTACTCTTATTGTAAGCTGTTCTTTTTTCTTTCTCAGATCACTAAAAAGAAGCCTGTTCTTCAAAATCCATTTACTTTTGGAACCCTGAAAAAGAATGTCTCAGATAAGGAAACTGAATTATATAATGCTATGAAGTAAGGGCTTTTATTTATAGTTTATTTATAGTATTTATAAAATCTCTTTTCTGACTAGGTTTATTTTTTAAAAAAAAAATGTGCAGATGGACACATCAAAAATGACATTTCATTGCTGATTTTTTTAAAATCCTTTTTTTAATGAAGTCTTTTCAAAAAAGGTATTGTCTTTGGATAATTACTAAAGTTACACAATTAACATTCAGTATAATGTTAATAAAAAACAAACTTATGCAGAATATATAGTTTTCTCATGATATACTTCTCAAATTACAGCCATTATTTTAGTGGCCGTTCAAAGTTACAACAGCACTAAAAAAAAGTGACATCACCATTTCTCACACTTACTACCATTCAGCATCCCCATGATCAAAATTCAGGTGCTTGGCAACTTGTTCATATTTATGATGGTTGGAGTCACCTGATCCTTTTGCAATCTTTTGACAAGCAAAGTCAATGGGGAAGCCAGACTCATTTAACAACCATATCACCAACTTTATAACTGCAGTGATTCAGTTAATAACTGGCAAGAAAGGTCATAAAATGGGACAAAACTCACTTAACAACTGTCTTACTTAAGTACAGAAATTTTGGGCTCAAACTGGTCATAAATCCAGGACTACCTGTATTATTATATATAAATGTGAATTATTATCTATACATTATTTATAAATGTTATAGATGCTATAAATATTAAAGGAAAAAAAGAAAAATAACATAGTGTTACATAATTTAGAATAAATATGGAAACCATTCTTGCTTAAATTTAACAGAAGCTTAACTAAATGTAAATAAGAATGGCTTTCATATTGCCAGATTTTGCCATTGCTGCATATTCTTTAAGTTTAGGTTTCCAATCAAATATTGTTGATACCATGTCTTTTAAAGGTTTAATTGCTGAATTGACAAAGGGGAATGAATAACATTATGTAGGTGGCAGTCCATCTTTGTTTTCCTATTAAGGTGTTTCATGATACCGTGTGTATTTCCACAAATAAATCCTCAAATCATGTTGAACATGGATGCTGCAAAAGGACTTTTTCTATTATTTTCACCTACATGTGTCAGCCTGTATTTCAGTGTTGAATCAAGATATAAATTTACACTGTAACAGAATGAGGAGTCTGCAGCTAGATAGTGATCCTTAGGGATAGGTCTTGCTGCTTAGTAGCAGCTCTGTTTTATAACTCTAAAACCACTGTCCTTGTTGTGTCTGTAAATAGTTGCAAACATGTAAATAGCAGGTTGCAAAAGAAGGGAGATTCTGGTGCAACTATTGGTTGAAGTTGCAAAGAAGCGGGAAAATAGCGTTTGATGATTGGTTACAGTTTAAACAGTTCTAGTATAAAAGCTTGAAACATTTGACAGTTGTCAGTTGACTTATGTGTATTGAATAAACTCTTTTCATTGCGAACCACTCTGAGTCATTGTCTACCTGAACCAAACAACTGGCGACGAAGGTGGGATAGACGGCAGACCAGAGAAAGTTCGGCGGAACAGCTGCGCAAAGGCGGCAAATTTGAAAAGAAGTCACAGTCAACCACAAGCGGCCGCGGCGGAAGCAACAATCCTCCGAATGGCGCAAATCGGGTCCTTGAAAGAATTCGACCCAAGCTTCCCAGAGGACTGGGAAGAATATGTAGGACAGGTCGAAGGATTCCTGCTTGTTAACGGGATAACGGACGACCGAAAAAAGGCGGCAGCGTTACTGACAATTTGTGGCACACCAGTATATCGGATCGCTGTAGGACTTTGTCAACCACAGCCTGTCTCAAGCGTTCCGTATGCCGATCTGTTAGCTAAACTAAAAGTACATTTCACGCCAAGGAGATCCGAACTCTTTTGGCGTCGTATTTTCGAAAAAAGAAACCAGAGACCGGGCGAATCGATTCAAAAATTCGTTGCTGCAGTCAGAGAAGCCGCAGTACGATGCAAGTATGACAACTTGGAAATCAGAATTCGGGACCGAGTGGTACTGGGCTTGCGAGATGAGCATCTACAAAATAGAATAATCGCCAAGCCCACCGGCGATTTGCAAGAAGTACTGGATGAACTATTAACATATGAATCCACCGGGTATCGCGACCCCCCCCCCACAGTAGCATGGCTGCGTCTGCCGAAATCAATCAAGAAGGCCTTGTGGACTGCGGGGAGGTGGACCAGCAATGGGAAGATGACATCGCCGAAGTCACCAGACGGTTTGGAAAAATGGCGCCAAAACCATCCCGAAGCGACGGGCCTGAACCGAACCGCCGATTCCAAACCGCAACACCACAACGACAAGTAACAGCGACCCAACGACAATGGAAAGACACCGCAACGAGGCCACGCGACAACGACAACCGATGTGGCAGCTGCGGGGGCAACCATCCCCGCGCAACTTGCAGATTTCGTACCGCCAGATGTAGATCGTGCGGGAAGACCGGCCACATCCAAGCCATCTGCAGGGGTCGTGCACGCGACAATCGCCTACATGAAGTCGACGTTTGGCCCGAAGGTAAGGTAACCCCTTACTATAGTGGCAAAGAGACCCCTAGACCGTGGGCTAAATTTCTGAACCGTGGGGAGGTGGCGCGAGTTAATCATAGTAGGAAGGGAAAGATTAATAATTTTCCGGAAGGAAAATTAAAAATCATAGTCCATTTGCAAGGGGTTCCTTGCAAAATGGAAATAGATTCAGGGGCCTCAGTGTCCATAATATCTAGTGAAACCTTGAAAAAGATTGAACAAATAAGTGGCAGAAAAATTCCACTTAGTTCAACCAAAATCCAATTGACCGACTTCCAAAAAACCCCAATAAAAATTAAAGGGAAAATTACCCTTAGTGTTAAATTTAAGGGGTTTAAGGGAGCTTTAGATTTAATAGTTACTGAAGGCCAGAGGACTAGTCTAATAGGCCTTAACTGGTTTCCTGCCCTGGGCATTTGGATAGGGGGAATAAACACAGTTATTAAAAATAAGACCCTCGAATCAGTCTGCGATGAATTCGCAGACGTATTCGATGGGTCTTTAGGTAAATACAAAGGGCCCCCAATTAAATTTAATTTAGACCCGTCGGTTAAACCCATCAGGCTTAAGGCCCGAAGAGTGCCTTTTGCCCTGAAGCAAAAAATCGAGGCCGAGCTCGATAAGCTTGTAGGCCAAGGCGTCCTAGAACCAGTCGAGGGTGGTTTGTGGGAAACGCCGATCGTCACACCCCTTAAACCTAACGGGTATGTGAGGATCTGCGCTGACTACAAAGCCACCCTGAACCTTGGAATGAAAAAACATGCTTACCCGGTCCCGACGGTGAAGCAGGTCCTCGCCACGATACAGGACGGCGCCATATTTGCCAAGTGACTTGGCGCAGGCGTACTTGCAATTAACTGTTTCTGAAGAGGCTGCTGAAGCTCAGACGATAGTTACCCACAAGGGGGCGTTCCGAGTCCACAGACTGCAATTTGGTATTGCAGCAGCTCCAGGCATCTTTCAAGAAGTGATGGAGAGGACCTTAAAGGGCATACCTGGTGTATGCCCTTATTTTGATGATGTCCTGATAGCTGGAAGAAATGAAGAAATATTAGCAGAGCGGCTGGAACAGGTATTGGAAAGGTTTAGGAGGGCTGGACTGAAATTAAAAAAGGAAAAATGTTGCATTGGGGTTAAGTCCACTGAATTTCTAGGATTTAGGATAGACAAAAATGGAATTCATCCTACCCCTGATAAAATCAAGGCAATTAAATTGGCACCAGAACCAAGAAACAAGGCTGAATTACAAGCCTTCCTTGGATTAGTTAATTTTTACCACACATTTGTGCCACACAAAGCTGCCATAGCAGAACCTCTTCATAGACTTTTAGATAAAAAAACCCCGTGGCAGTGGCTTAACAAACATAGAGTTAGTTTCCAAACATTAAAAAATATTCTTTCTAGCCAATCCACAGTAACCCATTTTATTGAAAATAAACCAATTTATTTAGCTTGCGATGCTTCACCTTATGGTGTGGGGGCTGTTATCAGCCACTTGGACAGTCATGGTATCCAAAAGCCAATTGCATACTATTCCAGGACGCTTACCAAAGCAGAGCGGAATTATGCACAGATTGATAGGGAAGCATTAGCAATCGTGGCAGGAGTAAAAAAGTTCCATGATTACCTTTATGGTAGGAACTTTACCATACTCACTGACCACAAACCATTATTGGGACTGTTTACAACTGATAAACAGACACCCCAAATAATGTCGCCCAGAATGCTGAGGTGGTCAATTTTCCTCTCAGCATATTCATTCTCCCTTCAATACAGACCGGGCAAGGAAATGGGACATGCAGACGCCCTTAGCAGACTGCCATTAAATAACACTGAGGAAGACCCTGCTCCTGTGGGACAAATAATGTCTTTACAGGACATTCCTGATTGCCCCTTAACCGCTAAAGATATAGCTGTGGCAACAAATAATGACCATATCCTAAAAAGAATTATGGCCTGGGTCCTTAGTGGGTGGCCAGGTACTAACCCGGATGCCAAGTACATTCCCTATTTCAGAAGAAAGGATGAACTATCATCCCATTTGGGATGTGTTCTGTGGGGAAACCGTGTTGTCATTCCTGAAATCCACAGACCTACAATTTTACTAGAACTACATGAGGGTCACCCTGGAATGGTACGTATGAAGGCATTGGCTAGGAGTCACTTATGGTGGCCAGGACTTGACAAGGACATTGAAGAATGTGTTTCTAATTGTTATTTGTGTCAGCGTTCTAGACCTGAGCTGCAACACACACGTACTCATAAGTGGGAGTTAGCCAGGAATCCTTGGTCCAGGATTCATATTGATTTTGCTGGACCTTTCCAAGGGTTAACCTTTCTTGTAGTAGTGGACAGTTTCTCTAGATGGCTAGAGGTAGTACCCGTCAGTTCAATGACTTCTGGTAAAACAATACAAGTCTTAAGGGGCCTCTTTGCCACTCATGGGTTACCTGATGTAATTGTGTCAGATAATGGGCCCCAATTCACCTCTGTTGAATTCCAGGATTTCCTCAGGGCCAACTTGATTAAACACACGACATCAGCACCCTTCCACCCGTCCACCAACGGCTTGGCTGAACGAAACGTGAGGACTACTAAAGATGCATTAAAGAGAATCATCCGTGGCGATTGGCACCAAAGACTGGCAGAATTCTTGCTGACCCAACATACGACCCCTTGCACGGCTACCGGAAAAAGCCCAGCAGAAATGAGGTGGGGGAAAAGATTAACCACCAAACTGGACAGGTTACATCCTGACAGACTACCATCAAGTGCGGAACCGGACATTCCAAATAGATCATTCAAAATTGGGGACCTAGTCTGGGCCAGGAATTATACACAAGGGGACAAATGGGTCCCAGGGGTGGTCACTGAGATAAGGGGACCCTTGTCTTACACTATTGAGGGGGAAGGGAATAGGGTTAGCAAAAGACATATAGATCAGCTAAGGAAGAGAACTATTGGTTGCATGCCAGTTGAAGGGGATCAAAGTATACACGGGGGGAACAGTGCATCATGGCTTAGCGATAACAACCTGCCAGTTAGTGGGGAAGCAGAAACTCAAACCAGTCCGTCCACAGATAACCTACAACACAGTCAAATTGACTGGGAGCTGCCCCCTTCGAGCAGGCCAGCATTAGCTGAACATCAACATCAAACACAACAACAACCACAACTTGTTAGCAGAGAAGCATCTGAGCCAAGTAGTCAAGAGTCCAGATCCACCAGTGTAAGCCAACCAAGCAGACATTCTGATAGAGGTGACGTAGGTATCCAAAGCAATAGATATCCATCAAGGGTCCATAGGCCACCCTAATACTTAAGAGACTATGTCCATAAATAACAACAACTGGGGGGTAAGGGGTGTTGTGTCTGTAAATAGTTGCAAACATGTAAATAGCAGGTTGCAAAAGAAGGTTCTTGAAGCGGGAGATTCTGGTGCAACTATTGGTTGAAGTTGCAAAGAAGCGGGAAAATAGCGTTTGATGATTGGTTACAGTTTAAACAGTTCTAGTATAAAAGCTTGAAACATTTGACAGTTGTCAGTTGACTTATGTGTATTGAATAAACTCTTTTCATTGCGAACCACTCTGAGTCATTGTCTACCTGAACCAAACAGTCCTCTTTGTATGGGTGGTAGAGATTGGCATTTAGGGGGGGGAAGGACTAAATTTATTGTACCTTGTCAATTGTTGGCACAGGAGATCTTTAGAGATGTAACAGAAGTAAGATGTGATCCTGAAATGCAGGCCCTATCCCCCTAAGTCTCAGGAAACTGAATCAGTAATGTATATAAGTTCTGTACTCATTTTTAGTCTCTTTATTTCCTCCACTTACAGCAGCGGTCTCCAACCTTTCCAGCTTTGTGGACGTGGTGGGAGGGGGGGAGAGAGGAAGGTTCCACATGCATTCACCCACTCGCTGCGTGCACAAGTAAAGCTGCACATGAAGCTAATAAATTTTTCATTCTTTATTACCTTTATTGTACCAGTACTGGGTTTGAACTACCACCACATACTGCAAAGCTGATTGGGCTTGGTAAACTTGTAAAAAAAAATCTTATCAACATTTATCTTATTGTATGGGATTAAATTCTAGTATTTACTATTCCCATATTAAATAAATATAAACATATATGGTTTGTATTATTAGCATTATATAGCTGCTAATATAACTTGAATTCTTTTCAAATTTAGTCAATCTCATGTTTCACAACAGTATAATAAATATGTATCTTGTACCTGACAAGTATATGGACATAAACTATATTAGTGTTGTTGTTTTTTCCTGTTCAGAAGTGTTTTGCCATTTCCTCCTTCCTAAAGCTGAGAGAAAGTGAAGGTTACCCAGCTGGCTTTGTGCCTAAATGGGACTAGAAGTCATAGTTCCTAGTCTGATGCCTTAACCACCACACCAAACTAGCTCTCATGATTATTAAGGCTGGTTAATTAATTTCTTACCTATATTAGTTACTAAAGAACATAATACGTTATTTTCTAATAAGTGCTTTCTAGAAAGTACTTTCAAGCATATGTGATATATAAGTTACTCAGTTTTTTAATGCAGTATACTAATGCTGGGGTATGGTATGTTAGATGACCTTCTGAACATCATTAGAATTCTATATATATTTTAATGTGTTAACTGTTAATTATGTTATTAAAATACAGAATTATCATATGTTTACTATTACATTATATAGAAAATCAAAAGTCCTGATTTTTTTCTTTTTATATAATTTATTACTGATAATGTTTATTAGGTATTTATCCAGTTGTCTTCTTTTGCTTTTGAAGGTTGACTTCAGGTCCAGAAAATACCCTCTTTCATTATATTTGTTTAGAAACAATGCATGGAATTTTTATTACTCCAACACATGCTGAAGTAGCACAACTCAGTGGAACTATCCATCCTCAACTCATCAAGAACTTCCATCGCTGTTGTCTTTCCATACGTTCCATTTTTCAACAAACTATGCTGAGAGAAGTATAAGTCCTTATCTTTTGGTGAAGGGGCAGAGGGGAGTTCTTTTGTTACAACATAATAAATACAGCTGGGTAAACATATATTTATTTAGACAGATTTCTACTTGTAAAAGTCCCCCTTCACTAGATATTTCACTAGAGTCTTGGTGGAGCAGTGGGCTAATGCCTCCTTAAGTAACACCAGCTGCCTGCAATTAGTGCAGGTTCACATCCCACCAGGCTCAAGGTTGACTCAGCCTTCCATCCTTCCGAGGTAGGTAAAATGAGGACCCAGATTGTTGGGGGCAATAAGCTGACTTTGTAATAATGTCGCTTGAGGTGTGTGTGAAAGCCCTAACAAGCAGGCATATACATAGAATGAAGGCTACTGCTAAGCTTGTAAGCCGCCCTGAGTCTTCGGAGAAGGGCGGGATATAAATGTAATAAAAAAAATATTTCAGAATTATCACATACAATATATTTTTTCCTATACTTCTTCACACTGCCAATTCAGATATTAATTTTTTTGCCCTTGTTCTACCGTAGAATAAAAAATTTGGGGAAAGATCAAAATCCCAAAAAGCAAATTTGGATCTAAATCAAGTGAAAGAACATGGTGTATTGTTTGAGTGTGCTCCTGAGAGCTGTACTGACCAAAAGAAACCCGATTCCACTGTAATGTACTGGGTGGTAGGGTAAGTAATACTTTTTTCTTAATTTAGTCTAAATACTTGTCACTTAGTGTCCAAATTCTCAGAACACTTTTGTTTAATAAAAATAACCTATATGGTCTTTTAGGTTCTTCCCTAATCCAACAATTGTTAGTAGAATCTGTAATATACTAAAAATGTAGCAAAGATTGAATTCATAAATAAATATACATATTGAAGGTTTCAACAATCTCTACTGGACCTTCAGAATTATGTCTAATTTTGATAGGTCTGTTTTAGTCCTTTAGTAAACTCTTGCAAAAATATTGTTTTTCAAATATATTTTAAATCTTGTGCTGACACTGAATTATGTTTTTTCTGCAGGAGGCTCTTCCTAGATCCAAAGCCTCGGGAATTTTATGTCTGTTTTCATGACTCAGTCACAGAGGTTGCTGTTGAATTGGCTTTTAAGTTATCATTTGGTTTAGCTGTATAGATAAACATATCTGCAATTTTTCATTTTCTACCACACAAAACAGAAGTATTAACATTGTGGTTTTGTTTGGGGTGCTCTTTAAAATATTCTCTAAAATCAGTTATTTAATAGAAAAAAATTAAACATTTGTAACACTATTTATGAAAGTCATTCCTTTCAGAAGACTGGGTGTTATGGTATTATGTATTGATTATACATTATATGTAAATATTACATATAGAATCAATGATCAAAATATATACACACCCACATTTTTTCCTTGAAGCTATATCCTCGGAAGATGCACCTGTCGAACTTGCAAACAATCTCATTCATTAGGCAGTTAGGTCAGAGAATTCAATTATGTATGCACCTTTTTGGACTTCATTTAAACAGTACAATGTAATACTTGCATATTATGTCCAAGGTAGGGAACTGTTTTATTTCAGTTTAGTATGGGGTTTAAGATCAAAATAGGTAGATACCAAAACTAGAATTCAAAACTTCAGATGATCACAATGGTTTTATCAGAGATAAAGGAAAAAAATCTTAGTTTTTGCTGTCATCTAGTGATTGTCCAGATTACTTAGTCCAGATCTGGTGGCCTTAACAAAATGGATTCCTTAAGTCTTGCAGAAAATGTATATGCAAATTCTTAAGGGAGATAGTTTACCTTACATTAAACGAATATAGTACTTTGAGATACAAAAAGAAGTTATATTTATATTTAGAAAATATTTGTTATAAAATAAAACAATGTTTCCTGGTATTTTGAAGAAAATGGGGGAACTTTCTATTTTGTTTTATAAAATGTTATATGACTTTTTTACAATAAAGGAATATTCTTCATATAGTCTTGTATATAATTTAATTTTTTAATTTAATTTTTAACTAAAATATATCTTTTTATGGATTCATTATATTTCTGATTGTTAGACATGCTTTTTAAAAATATTATAGTAAAATGTAAAGAACTATCATGTCACATATTCATAGCAATAATTTCTTGAACATATAAACATACATTAGAGGACTATAGTTAGCACTAGCTTTTTGAAAGTAAGGACCAAATTAGATGAACATTATATATAACAAACATGTGGCTTGGGTTAGGGCATGAAGCTATAAATCAGCTATAGTGGCTAAGCCAAAGGCAACATACAATATGTTCAGTATGATGTATAGACCAGCCAATGTAGGCTTTTTAAAGGACTTTTAAATCTGGATTCTGGTTTTCCTCGCTACCGTCCCAATTCAGGAAAGTTTTCATGCGTAGAATTTCTTTTGGAAAATTAATGTCTTCTTATGTAAATCAGAGACTTTATTGCAATGCCAACAGCAACAACCAATCAGTTGAGAATACAAAAGACAAAATGTAAATTCATTCCTTTTACTACTTTTAAAGAACAGCATCTTGTCCAACTTGGTCCTTGGAAGATTCGTGTATTTATTGCCAAACAATAATTGCAATGCACATTACCTGGGCTGAATTTGAAGATAATTCAGAAACTGTTCATTTAGACAGCAATGGTGTGGATGCTGTTAGATGACATTTTGCAAATATAACCTATAGTTGCTACGTTGGTTGCGAAAACCTCCCAGGTCTACTTCAAAGTATTACTTTTAATCTATAAACCTTACATGGCTCAGCCCATTACCTTTGGACCATTTATTCCGAATAGAATTTGCTCATCCTGTGCAGTCATGCTAGGTGTATATGCTTAGGGTCTCTATTCCACAAGAAGGAAATGGTAGTGCAAAGCCTAATTTTGGCAGCAAATCAAATATTATGGACCATTAACCTCTGAGGTGCAATTAATTCCCGCATTGCTATTTTTTTTGTAAATCTAAATTTTTTTTGAGGTGGGTGATATCATCTCACCAAAATCACCAAAAATAGTGATTATGGGCTGCCTCATTTGTTTCTTTTTGTATTCTTTTGGAATTTGGTTTTTTTAAATTACTATTTCTGTTTATGTGTCCTGTGACTGTATTAAAAGGACAATACCATTTAGTTGTATGGGTGCTAACTGTAGTAAAACTGCCCTATCAGAAAGTTTTTATTCTGATCATCATTTGTTTTGTCTTGAATATATATTTATACTTTTGTATTTTATTTTCCTATAAAGTATCATGATTCCTTTGGGGTTCACAATATACAAATGTCTATAAATAAATAGTAATTACACACTACAATTGACACTCACGAATGCAAGTATTCAGTGAAAGAGGGAGCAGGAGTGGTTTCCAATATTTTCTTCCTAAAATTAATGTTTCCCCCCCATGTGCTTTTTAGTCAGCCAAATTTGTATTTTTAATGTGAAATGTGGATAACTACTTAAACTCTTCATAACTGTTGATTGCATTAACTAAGCTCTGTGAAAGGCCTTTCTTAATCAAGTTCTCTATTGCAAACTTTCCTCCACTTTAGGCCTCATCTCACTATACTGAATTTACCTCCATCTTCAAAAGGCCCAAAGTTTCCTATAAAAAGAAAAGGGGAGGACGGTTGCTGTGATTGGGTGCCTCTGTATCATGTGGCTTGAGAAGTGGGGGGAGGGGAGGGGAACTCCTTTAGCTCTTTGTGAGCAGTGACAGTTAGGAGTGTTGCCTGGTGCTGGGTGATGCTGCTTGCAGGCCCTAGTTCCACCAACATCTTTCTTTCTACCCAACTGACATCATGCAGGCTGCTGAGGGGCAGCAGCTGTTTGATCCTGTCTCATTTGGAAAGGACCTCATGATAGGTGGGGTGGCAGCTGCTATTTCCAAAACAACAGTAGCACCCATTGAACGGGTGAAGCTCCTGCTCCAGGTTCAAGGCTCATCCAAACAGATCCGTGCTGATCAGCAATACAAAGGCATGATAGATTGCTTTATACGCATTCCTCAGGAGCAAGGTATGTTAGCCCTAGAAATAGTTCAATATTATGGTGGCCAAGATCCCTATGTTTTAAATCTTTCTCTGCCATGAAGACAATAAGTTAAGGGTTTTAGTTTTCTATTAGATATGTTATTTATGGGGCGGGGAAAATGCCACCATCTCCACAAGGCAACTCTTGAACCACAATTTAAGAGAACCCTTGATTAGTGGCTATATGAGTAGCACAGGCATTGTAATATTTACAGTAGATTCTCACTAGTTAGTTGGCATTACATTGTGATTTATACACAACACCCCATCTGTGAAAGGGATGGTGAAAATTATAATAAAAACATCCAGCAAAACCTAGGCTGCCTACACTTGCGTGCTTCAATTCCATTTCTCCAAAGGACAGTAATCTTAGCCTAGTGGTAATGGATTAGTTTGAGTGTACGGTATATGAATTCTTTAAGCATCAGTCATCATATTGAAACAATTCTAAATATACCTAAGCTTACCTGCCAGTTTTCAATTGAATCTTTGGGGCTTGATAGCTGGTCTGTACTTAGTATACATGGAGAAGTTATTGATAAAATATTATATAGTGATCTACTTAATTCTACAAATAACAATATAAATTTCCCATTGTCATATCCATATAACCTGATGCCATTTCTGTTTGAAAGTTAGGCCCACTAAGTACAATAAATTTTACCACCAAGTGATTTTTTTTTAGAAAACAACAACCGTGTTTTCTTCCCTTCTAAATCTTACAATCTAAATTACTGGTTGATTTTTCAAGCAGTGTCATGACAAAATTAGCAGAATGTGAATTTATTCATTTTTAAATACATTATTTAGTATATTTTTCCATTATAGAATTCAAGAAGAATATGTAAATTCGCAAGTAATATCCCATCCAGCATGTTTGACTGCAAGAAAACAATATCTTTTGCACTCAGGGAATTTTTGTGAAGTTCTGCGTGTGTCAATGTGTTTGTGTCTGTGTGTGTGTGTGTGTGTGTGTGTGTCTGTCTGTCTGTCTGTCTGTCAATGTATGCTGTGATTATATATACTTAAGTGCTTAGTGTTTTGTCTTTATGGTTTCATATTGCATTGATGATTTAAAATAATAAATCTAAAGTTATAGTAAATAATATCTAATATTTCATCTGCATGGTTGGAATATACTGAATTTGAAACATAATAAGATTTTCTTTCCATGTCTAAGCCAATAAATTACCTCCTCCCCATCTCTCTCTCACTCTCTCTCTCTTTCTCTTTGTCTTTATCTTATGTGGAATTTTAATCTAATAATTAAAATTCTAAATATTTTAGACTGTAGTCTTAGTGTGCAAACAGAATCAAACAGACTAGGTGTGAGCTGCTGCTGTTTGGGAGTAATTTGCAGCATAACAACTCCAGTAACATTTTATGGGGAAATAAATACTGGGGTACTATACAGATTTATATAGAGGTTTTAAACATCTGACAACTAAGACTTGGAATATATATGACAGACATTGTTATTCTGCTGATTGATCCTCTTGAATTTGTTGAATATAGTACTTTTTGAAAGCTGACAAATATAATTGGATAAGAGCTGCTTTTTTAGGTGAGGGAGATAAGGAATTATTAAGAATTCAAACATAAAATGCAATTATATATTTTCAATAAATATTAATAAAATATATAATGAACAATGTTGTATATTAAATATTATCACATGCTTCTTTAAAAGCCTGTAATTTTACATTGTAAGCTATTGCCACAAATAAAGCAAACTTCTTTTTACACATCTGGAGAATCAACTGCCCACAAAGAAGATTTACTCGTGGACTTTAAATCCAAAATACTTATCTATACAAAAATGGTAGTTGGATTTTAATAGCCACTAGGTCACAACTACTCTTCCCATAGTTTAAGACATTTGTCTTGCCAAGCATGAAGTGAAGAAGCTCAGAACCAATATGCTATCATTTTCAAATCAAAAGGATTCATTTGGTTTTATAGAATTTATTCATATAAACTACCTCTGCTTACTATAGTAGCTTTTTTTTTAAGCTAAAATTGAAAGCAGGGAACTTTTTGTCCCTTATCATAAATCTGTGGTGTCTGTTATTTATCTCTTTGTCTCTGGTGTAACTCACTTTTTGTTTAAGATGGGAGGAAATTATCCAGTGGTGCCAATATTTATCTTCCATGGTGAATGTTTATGGAAATGAGCTGAAACAAAATGGATTGTCACAGAAGCCAATCAGCTATATTACTGTAAACCAGACATGTCAAACTTGCAACGTCACGGGACCGTTTTGCCATTGCCGGCAATGGGGTGGGCATGGATTCCGGATGACACATCTGGCCCACGGGCCAGGAGCTTGACATCCTTGCTGTAAACCATATGAATGTCATCATATAGAACTGGCCTCATTGTAAATATTTAATCCTTACTGTGCCCAGGCTTTTGCCAAACTTGTGCTCATATTTAAACAGGTATATGGGCTTCCTAATGTTGAGAGCTATCATGGAACATCTTGGTAGACTCATGTGATAAAGTACAGTTGTAAACTGCAGTGTTCAAAACTAGTAGTCCAGAAATATTTCATATTTTGGAAATATTACACAAAATAATGTTGGTACCATCTTAGCATTAAGTCATATGGATCAACTGTTGGTTTTTTTTTTCATTTCTACTCAATTTGCCTTGCATATTTTTTACAAAGGCCCTCATAGCTGGTTTTGTTTTTTCAGCAGACTATTTGAAAGAAATGTTAAGAACAATTTCATCTTGTAATGAGCGGTTTTGTTGTAAATGAAATGGATCTCATGTAGAAAACTCTTTAATCCTGGAGCACTGGGGAACTACCAGAGGACTGGAAGAGAGCTGATGTAGTTCCCATCTTCAAAAAAGGGAAAAAAATAGATCCAGGAAACTACAGACCTATCAGCCTGACCTCAATACCTGGGAAGATTCTGGAAAAGATAATCAAACAACAAATCAGCGAACACCTTGATGCAAACAAAGTCATCACTAAAAGTCAACATGGGTTTGTCAAAAACAGATCATGCCAGACAAATCTTATTACATTCTTTGACCAAGTGACAAAATTAGTGGACCAGAGGAACGCTGTAGATATAATTTACTTGGACTTCAGTAAGGCATTTGATAAAGTAGATCACAACCTACTACTTGATAAGATAGAAAAATGTGGGTTAGATAGCATTACCACCAGATGGATTCATAGCTGGCTGACAGGCCGTACTCAGCGTGTGGTCCTCAATGGAACCACATCTACATGGAAGGAAGTGTGTAGTGGGGTGCCCCAGGGCTCTGTTCTGGGCCCAGTGCTCTTCAATATCTTCATTAATGATTTGGATGAGGGGATAGATGGGGAACTCATCAAATTTGCAGATGACACCAAGCTGGCAGGAATAGCCAATTCTCCAGAAGATAGGCTTAAGATACAGAAGGATCTGGACAGACTCGAACACTGGGCACTATCTAACAAAATGAAATTCAATGGTGAAAAAGTAAGGTTCTACATTTAGGCAGGAAAAATCAAATGCATAGGTATAGTATAGGTGGTACCTTGCTCAATAGTAGTAACTGCGAGAGGGATCTCGGAGTCTTATTAGACAATCACTTCAATATGAGCCAGCAGTGTGCTGCAGCTGCCAAAAAAGCCAACACAGTGCTAGGCTGCATTAACAGAGGGATAGAATCAAGATCAAGTGAAGTACTAATACCACTTTACAATGCTTTGGTAAGGCCACACCTGGAATACTGCATCCAGTTTTGGTCACCACAATGTAAAAAAGATGTCGAGACTCTAGAAAGGGTACAGAGAAGAGCAACCAAGATGATTAGGGGGCTGGAGGCTAAAACATATAGGGAACGGTTGCTGGAATTGGGGATGTGTAGTTTAATGAAGAGAAGGGTGAGGGTTGACATGATAGCAGTGTTCCAATATCTCAGGGGCTACCACAAAGAAAAGGGAGTCAAGCTATTCTCCAAAGCACCTGAAAGCAGGACAAGAAGCAACGAATGGAAACTAGTCAAGGAGAGAAGCAACCTAGAACTAAGGAGAAACTTCCTGACAGTTAGAACAATTAACCAGTGGAACAACCTGCCTCCAGAGGTGGTGAATGCTCCAACACTGGAGGCTTTTAAGAAGAGACTGGACAGCCATTTGCCTGAAATGGTATAGGGTTTCCTGCCTGAGCAGGGGGTTGGACTAGATGACCTCCAAGGTCCCTTCCAACTTTATATTATTATTATTATTATTATTATTATTATTATTATTATTATTATTATTATTATTATTATATAAATAAAAGTTATTATGCAATTGATGATTATATTTTAATATTGTACTTTGATGATGATGATGATCACCATTATCAAATTTACTCTATTTGCCACCCATCTTGCAGTTTGAAGCAGTTTTTACATATCTTGAACAGTGTAGGCACATTGGAGTAGTCCTGAAAAATAGCACAGAATAGATCTCAACAAATTATCAATTAATTTTGTTGCTATTTCTGATCTCATTCCTAGACCTAAGCTTCCACTGTATAGTTATCAAATGGTTAACACTGGTATAATCTATAATTTGAAAGTTAAGCATTGACTTTGGAAACAACTATGATAAGTTTTAAAGTTGTTCAGTAATAACTTAATTTTTGAAATTTATTTCAAGTGTTTAAACTTGAAATAAATTGAAAAAGTTTCAATAATAAAGTATAATCATGCAATTAAAATTATTTAAAATGAGGGACCCTATATATTTTAAAAATTTCTATTTACAGGATTTGTCAGTTTCTGGCGTGGCAATCTTGCCAATGTTATCCGATATTTCCCAACTCAAGCCCTAAACTTTGCCTTTAAGGACAAATACAAGCAGATTTTCATGTCTGGAGTTGATAAAGATACACAGGTAAGTCTGATTTAATAAAGATTTATTCCAAAAAGGTTTCCCTTGTTTTAATCTTAAGTACTGGAAATGTGGGTATTCTTTTGGATGATTATAGGCGTTGTATAGATCAGGGGTGTCAAACTGCTGGCCTGTGGGCCGGTTGCATCATGCGGAAGCTGCGTCCACCCCAGTTCTGGCAATGAGAAAAAAGTTGTGATACATCGCGACAAGTCATATGAGGCAACAAGTTTGACACCCATGGATTTTGTTGTTGGCTATTACTGGTGTAAGCATCTCCTGAGTTGACTAACATGAGTCATGCTGACCTGTGATTGTCTTTTCCTGCAGCCCTTTGTGCCAACCAAATACCTTTGTTGAAGGATCCCTTGAAACTATAGGGAAGGGTTAGGAAAGGAGAATTATTGAAAGTTAATTTTATTCCTATCATCAGCAGGATCCTCCACTGGATTTGAACCTAGCTTCTTTTTCTGGAATCCTGTTTAGGATTCAAACCATTGACATTTGCATAAAAATGCAAAATACATTTAATGAAGGATTAATTCAATGGTCACATGAGGAAATGCTGAGTCTTATTGCTTGTAATGCCTCCACTTAAGACCCACTATTTATTTTTTCAGTGTTCTACTATTTGTTGTATTAAAGCAGCAATACTCAATCATTTCTAGATGTGTTGAAATGTCAACAAGCTAGAAATCCCAGGTAGCATACTTGCTGACCACTTGAAAATGAAGGAAGGAAATTTGTGAGAAAGTATGTAGGCATGAGTATCCAACAAAAATGGGATCAGAACTCCAGTTAGTCTTATGCAGTCTCATAACTTGAAATGTTTATGCTGTGACATCTATCATCCCCAGCCCAGGTTGTAAATTCCAACAACTGTAGTCCAAATGTATCTGGAAAATGTTTGCTTTGGCCAGGTTATATTAAGCAAACAAATTTCAGCATTATCTAATTGTCTGAAACCTGATTGACCAATCACTTGAAGGTATGGATGCTTTTGGAAATAATTATCTGCATTAATATAGATTATTGGCTGTTGCTTCCCCTATAATGTCATTTCAATCTGTAAATATTTAAATGAATATATTTTGAAAAGGCACCTAACAACACCATTCCATTCCTTAGGAAGTAGTAATAAAAAGAAATAATTTTAATCTACTGTACAATTGTGCAGTATAATAGTGGGAAGTAATTTGCTTTCCAAATATTTTAGATTTCATATTTCATTTTAATGTAATTAATGTAATGTAATTTTAAACCACTGGGAATCTTGATTAAATTATGCTGATATAAATACAGTAAATAAATTCTTAGTTATTTTTTAAAAGTTATATGGTGGAGAATAGAGAGAAAGTATACAAAGTTTTGTATCTAATGAGCTCATCAATCTTTGAGGAAAGGATATTTTTTAAAAGATGTATGTTTATTTACATAAGTGCTCTAAATGTATGAATAAGATTAATGTCATGGAGAATTAAAACTCCCTTTCACCAGCAGGCAATTTGTCTATATTTATTTTAATATCTTCTGAATTAGCAAATACCTATTTCACATTTAAGGTTCTTTTATTTATGAGCACTTGCAAATGAGCTTATTTAGTCTTCCATATTTTATATTACATGTTCATCTTCTGTCAACTTGAGACAAGTTAATTCTTGAATTACAGGTAATCCCCGAGTTACGAATGCTCGTTCAAAGTTATGTGATGAGCGACTCCCAAAATTATGAGTATTGCAGCACCACAGCAGTTGTTTGTCCTTACAAGCAACCGCAGTGGCTCTGCAACACTCACCCGGCTTATTCCCTCCCCGCCCCCGCCGCAGGTCTGTCTAGGCACCAGGCCTTCAGTACTCACCCTGTGAAGATGGAGAATCTTTGCTTTCTTGGCTGCTCCAGGCTTCGGTGTCTTTGCAGAGAATGGAGGCCTAAAATAACACAAGATGACATGAGATCAGTGGAGCGAGATCTCACACTATTGTTCTCACGTGATCTCATGGTTCTTTAGGCCTCTGTTCTCTGCAACAGAGAACCAAACTGAAGCCGGGGGACACTTTAACATGACTCCAGAAGCTGGATTGGGGCTCCAGAGGCCTGGAAAAGGCCTCTGCTGCCTGGATCTTTGGCTGCAGAGAATGGAAAAGGCCTCCGGAGCCTGGATCAGGCCGCGCGGAGCCACAAAATCACTACACGACCATGGATTCAGCCTCCGGAAGCTTGGAAAAGGCCTCCAGAGCCCAGATCGGGCCGTGGGGGTCACAAAAGTGCTCCACAGCCATGGATTTGGGCTCTGGAGGCTTGGAAAATGCCTCTGGAGCCCGGATAGGGCCTTGGGGGGGACACAAAATTGCTCTGCAGCCATCGATCCAGGTTCTGGAGGCCTTTTCCAGACCTCTGGAGCCCACCAGATCGGGCCACGGAGGACTGTGAACGTGTCCCCTGGCCTCAGATCGGAACGGCAACAGGAACCGCAGCAGAGGAAACAGACCTTTTTCAGGTGAGTCTCGTGCGGCAGGAAGAAAGGGGGAAGCATGAGGTATCTTACTGGATTAGGGGGGCCTTGGGGGTCTGTTCCATCACTAGGCCGTCCATGGCCTTCCCTACCCTGAGATACCTCATGTTTACTTAATGAGCCATGTGCATTTTAACAAGCAAGAGAGTGATCTTGCTAAAGGAACAAGATTTACTCTACGGGTTTTTGAGTTATGAGTGGAATGGGCAGGCTCCATTACACTCATAACTCAAGGACTTCCTGCATTATGCCAGAGAACATATTTTTTAAAAATACCTTGTGGCACCGTCTCTTTCCAGTGAACAGAACTCTTGATTCCTATATGAACATGCCCATGCTATTTTCTTGGCAACAACACAGAAGCAATTTACCATTGACTTCTTACAAAATGCTTTTCTGATTTCTGGGCTGATTGGCAGCCCTTAGTTTTCTCTTGATCTCAGATTTAAGTACATGCAGAGCTTACACTGCTTAGCTTTTGAGATCAGCCAAGTTTCCATTTACTCCATAATATAAGAATGAAAACTAAAATAACTAAACTGCAGCGCATAAATGAAATCACTGAACGCTATATTTTAACAAGCTATATGTATAATTGCAAAACTACCACACTCATTTGAATTAAATAACAGTTGTCTTGTTTAACAGCATAAATGAAACCTACATTTGAATCTAAAATTGTAAATGCAGTACTTTTCAAAAATGTTAATCAGGAATACTTCAAAACAAGTAAGCAACTAGATTATTTACACTTTAATACATAAGGTTCAGGATGGTTTCTTTAAGAAAATGTGTTATAAGGTAAAAGCCGTGTTACCTACACTCCAAATTATTTGGGGCACCATTTTCTATTTACAGCAATTGGCATAGATTGGAGTGAGAGGATATTGTGAGTATGTATAATTAGTAATTTTTCCACCCAAACTCCCTAAAAAATTGGTAATTTGCTTTTATTAGTATTTGATCATATATAAAATCAATGTCATCTCAACATTAGTTTACAATAGTTGAGATATTCATCAGGGAAAAAAGGGCTTGAAGGCAACAACTTGGATTGTTTTTAAATTTTGCCTTGTAAACCGCCCTGAGTCCTTTGGGAATAGGGCGGTATATAAACCGAATAAATAAATAAATAAATAAACTTTAATTCTGAACAGAGCACACTATTTCTATTACAGTTTGCAAGATGGTTCGTTTCAAATCTGGCTGCTGGTGGAGCAGCTGGGGCTACTTCATTGTGTGTAGTATATCCCCTGGACTTTGCACGAACTCGATTGGGTGCTGACATTGGCAAAGGTAAGGTGCTCCATATTAAAAATATTTTAAAGATGTGTTCACCTGGCTATTTTAATTTATATGCTCTACTATCAATATTCAAGACATAATCAAAACTTATATTTTAAACTTTGAATTGTTTGTGCATAAAGCTTATTAGATAAAGCACATTTAGCTTTTACTTTCTTCAACAACCAAGGGTTTGTTGTCACTGTGAGTTATGGGGGGGCACGAAAGGAGGCTAAGAAGTTCACAACTATGCATTTTGTTTAATTGTTTTCCCACTATTAAGTATTCTGTGGCAAATTGCTCTGGACTTGGAGATTCCATGGAATACTATATTTACTATATTAAATTTGAATGACTTAGTGCCAGTCACTTTGAAAATGAAAGATATTATCCAAATATAACTTAGTTGCCTCATTTACACGTTATGTAAAAATATCACAGGATATTTGTTTTTAAGAAAACCAAACATTCTAAGAAAAAAAAACATGATTAATTTGGGAATAGCTGGTTTGAATTTGTTTTATGGCTTGTTTCATTTTGGCTTATTACATCTGAGCAATAAATGGGATTGAGTGGTTGTGGAAAAAGTGATTATCGAGCCTGGTTTGGTTTGGTTTAAGGCTTGGTGTTCTTTCAATCATTGGTATTCTTTTTTTCTTTTATCTGTAATTTACCCTGTAGTTCAGACATGTCAAACACAAGCCCCAGGGGCCGGATCCGGCCCACGAAGTGGCTTCATGTGGCCCGCGAAGCCATCCTGGAAACAGTGAGGGAACAGCCCCCACTGCCTTGGCCCTGGCCCAGAGACCCTCCTTCTGCCAGAGACCCTCAGATCTGTCCCACTGCTGCCTGGGCCCCCATAGGCACCCTTGATGCGAAAGATGTAGAGCTGGCCATGCCCACCCAGTAGGCCACGCCCACCCAGGCCATACCCACCCGTCCCCCTGAGGGCAACTTCAATGCTGATGCGGCCCTCAATGAAATTGAGCTTGACACCCCTGCTGTAGTTGGTTGTCCTTGAAATTGGATTAAATAAATGAATAAATTCTGAATTACCTCTAATTTGTTTTTGTGCTCAACATGTTTCTTTTGGAAATTGGCAGAACAGATGGAATAAACAGACCACAAATTGACCAAACAAATTATAGTTACTTGATTCATCTACAAAATTAACTCTTATTTCTCATCATATTTTGCAATCTGTCCAGATAGAGAGAGAAACATCTATGAGGAAATTGTTTATAAAATGACTACTGGGGATTTTTTGTTTTTACTTATGTTTCAAGTATTTTAACATGTTTTTGAAAATTTGCTTTTTTACTTCATTTTTAAGGTCCCTCTGAGAGACAATTCAAAGGTCTAGCTGACTGTATTGCTAAAATTGCCAGAAAAGATGGAATTACAGGTCTATACCAAGGATTTGGTGTTTCAGTACAGGGAATTATTGTATATCGGGCATCTTATTTTGGATGTTATGACACCATAAAAGTAAGTTTTTTGAACTTTTCCCCCAAAAATATTGAGTATTGATATGCTATATTTATTATACATGTTTTATATGATAATTTATGTAAAATATACAGCCTTATTTTATTCCTTTGCCACCCTGGAGTCAATCTGTTCCACCATGTTCTATCTGGGCTGACGTTTTCTGTCTTGTGTATAAGTTCTACATGAGATATTCTACATTCCTATTTCCTAAGAGAATTCAATAGCTTGTTATACTGTAGTTGGCACAACTGAAAGACTTTCGATAATCACATCTATTAATCAATTATTCACATTTTGACTTCTTTTTCATTTTCTTTGGCTTTTTCACTTATTCAAGGTACACCAGCACTAATTTCTCATGTTCCCCAGACTTTTCTAAAATCAGCTTGAATTTCTGATATTTCCCTTTGAGTATATGATCTAAACTAAGTTGAAGAATCATAAACATTATTTTGTAAGTAAGGATATTATGTGATGGTTTGCAGGTTTTGTTAAATCTGTATTTGGCATATGGTATGTAGACTAGCATCTTCCAATCTCTTAGTCTCTGGATTGTTTTCCATATTTGCTGGCATATAGTTAAAATTGGTTTAATTCTTCCGTTGCTGCTTGTCATACTTTTATAGATATTTTGTGATTTCCTCTAGCCTTTTGATTTGGTAACAACTGGAGAGCTGATCTAACTAATTCTGCTCTAGAGGTTCTTCTAAAGCAGGGGTTTCCAACTGGGGGTGCGAGGCGATATTCCAGGGGGTGAGAAAACTTGAGTTTTCAAAATTATAGTGTATATGCATAATTCGTTGCCATTATTTCGAACTTTTGTAAGGGGTCCGAGAATATATCAGAAGCATTCTAGGGGTACGTGGTATAGAAGTTGATTCAACCTTTGAAATGACTCTTGATGAATATTTATTTTTATTTAAACTAAAATTAGGCAAGATTATTGCATTTGGATAAATGTGATTTTAGATGTGGTCTCACCAGTGGACCGCAGTTTACCATCTGGGCATCTAGTTATATTGCATCTTAGTTTTTCATATGAAATATTCTTCCTGTTTATTTGTCTGACACTCTAAAACAGGGGTGTCAAACTCAATTTTGTTGAGGGCCGCATCAGCATTATGGTTGTCCTCAAAGGGTCAGTTGCTGTCCCTTTCTCTTCCTCAGGCTTGCCCCACAGAAGCCTATCCTATCCTATCCTATCCTCTTCTCTCTCTCAGGTTTGCCCCACTGACATCTTTCCTCTTCTTCCTATTGCCTTCTCCCACTCACTCCTCCTTCCCGCCGAAACCCCTCCCTTTATATCTTCTCCTCCCCCATGTGTTCAGTCACTGCCCAGCTTGCCTTTTCATGCAGTGCTCATCAGCTGGAGCTGCATGCACTGATTCTGGGATCCCCGCCAAGCACCAGGAGCCTAGCAGCTCCAGCTGACTCTTCCGCTGAAGACTGCATGCAGCTCCTGGCCACCCCCTTGGCCGCCGGAAGCACCAATCAGCTGGAGCTGCGCATGCTGATCCCGGGGCCTCAGCAGAGTCCCAGCAATACCGCAGCTCCAGCAAGCTTTCTGGTACTGCCGCTGCTTCAGCTCACTCTCCTCACACACACTACATACTCAATCACCTCCTCCTACTAGTTTGATTTCAGGCCAGATCTAAACACATCATGGCCAGATGTGGCCCGTGGGCCTTGAGTTTGACATGTGTGCTCTAAAACATAAAGATGAAAAATATTGTAAATTACTTCAATAATGTAAAATGATTCATCAAAATATTCTGAACAGATAGAAAACTTTTCTATGGAAAAAGTTCATTCATTCATGACTTTATTCTTGCTTAAATTTAAATATTTGAAGACAAGTCAATGACTAATTTTTCTTTTCCCTTCCTAGGGACTGCTACCAAATCCTAAAGAAACCCCATTCCTTTTATCTTTTGCAATTGCTCAAGTGGTGACAGTATTTTCTGGGATTCTCTCATATCCATTTGACACTGTCAGAAGACGCATGATGATGCAGGTAAGCAGTTCATCTAGAAAACATGTGAGTGTCCTTGTGACTGTCTGGGCTACATCATTCTGTTTTGATACTACTTGTTTCATATCTCTCTTCTTTAATCAGAAAATGTGATTTTAGAATATAATGCTAAATCAATCCACTGGTCTATCTAATTCCATATGGTCTGGTTATTTGAGCAACAGTTCTTCAGAATCTCAGCTAGTAGTCTTTTCTACACATACAGAGATTCTGGAACCTTCTCCAAGCAAGTATTCTGTTACTAAGTAGCCTCTGTATAAAACATACCCATTGGTCTATACCCTGCATGCAATTACAATTTCAAATGGGAATATTGGTATTTATAACCTAGCTATGATTTCTAGACAATTTTGACATAGTTAACATTGAAATTGCAAAATAAAATATGGTGTTCTGGCAGTTATTAGATTCTTTATCAACAGTGTTGGGATAAAAGCAATAGGAGTAAACATTAGTAAATAATACATTTTATTGAATTGGTAAATTCCGTCCTCAATATTTTTTGTATACGTTTGAAGTATTTGAAAGAGGGACTAAGCTGGCATGAATGATTCATAATACATAAATACTTAAATTTTAATAAAATCTGTTTTTGTAAAAGAAAAAAGAACAGGACTGTCTTTTTTAGTTCATTTATTTACTATAGAGCCAACATTTAAAGCATCTTAATATACATTGCAGAATTATAATCACCTGGTGCAAAATCATAGAACATAGAATGACAGAGTTAGAAGGGACCTGGAGGTCATCTAATCCAATCGCCAGCTCGAGCAGGAGAGTCTATACTATTTCAGACAAGTGGCTGTCCAGTGTCTTTTTAAAAGCTTCCAGTGATGGGGCACCCACAAGTTCTGAAGGCAAGCCATTCCACTGGTTGATTGTTCTCACCATTAGGAAATTTCTCCTTAGTTCTCAGTTGCTTCTCTTCTTGATTAGTTCCCATCCACTGTTTCTTATCTTGCCTTCTGGTTCTTTGGAAAATAGGTTGACTGTCTTCTTTGTGGCAGCTCCTCAAATAATTGCATTTATATCAACAGAAATTTAGGAGAATCTAGAATTCAGTCAATCTCAGACTGATATTTACTGATAATGAGAAACCTCAAAGTGCAAATTCAGTAAAGAACATTGCACCAAAACCTGACATTTAAAAACTAGCAGTCTTTAAAATATCATTTGAAGTGACCTCATTTAAGTCTGAACTTTACAGGAAACTTTATGGGAAAATCATTTTAAGTGTAGTAGCAGAGACCTACATCAGGAAAATATTTTCTCATTAAGTTCTTAGCAGTCGCAACGTTTGAGGTAATATAGCTATAATTTGATAAAACAAATATTACAGAATAAGTATTTACTATATATCAAGTGTATATAGTTTGCACTAACTGGTTATATTTAAATGTTTTTTGAATTCAGAGTGGAGAGACTGAACGTCAGTATAAAGGAACCATTGACTGCTTTGTCAAGATATATGGCCAGGAAGGAATAAAGGCCTTTTTTCGTGGGGCTTTTTCAAATGTTCTTCGTGGGACAGGAGGTGCCTTGGTGCTAGTCCTTTATGACAAAATCAAGGAATTCCTTCATATTGATCCTTCAATAGGCTCAGCATCCGACTAAAGGCACTGATGATCTATTTTACTTGCATTGCACATGTAGAGATAAAACCTTATTGTTTTGAATATTGGTTTATTAATGAGTATTCCACTTTGTAACAAGTCAATAGTATTTAATGTTATGATTTTAAAGCAATTTAAAGGTTACATTTACTTAGTTTTTACTTTCAAAAGACTTCTGCCTATTATTTCATTTTCCTTGAGTTATTGTCTTTACCTTCAAAATCACGAAACCTGGATTTCATCTTGAAGACAAGCGATTCTTTAGGAGGGAGAGAAAAACATTGAATTGCCTAGCCAAAGATGTCTATCATAGTTAATTTAATTTATTTTAATTTTATATTGGATTGTTTTTAAATTTTGCCTTGTAAACCGCCCTGAGTCCTTTGGGAATAGGGCGGTATATAAACTAAACTAAACTAAATAAATAAATAAATAAATAAATAAATAAATAAATAAATAAATAAATAAATAAATAGTTGATAAATGAGCTTGGATTGGAATCCAGTTTGCTCCAATCCAAACCCAGTAGTTTAAACTTTTTTTATTAGCAAGAAATAAGAGCTTTTCCAGGCAAAGCTAAACAAAATTTAGACAGCTTATAGCCCTAGTTAGTGCAAATTTATTCAGATTATTTTGTTCAACAGTTTGAATTAAGGGTGTCTTGGAATGAATGTACTGTAATGTTCTTCAGCAAAGTAATAATAGGAGTTTCTTGCTAGGAAACTGTTTTCCTTAATCTTTTCCAGTATCACAGAAGGGGGGAAAAATGTGTATTGAAGCAAAAGCTAGGTATGTTCAGGTAAAGGAATCTAATACTATGTAAGAATCTCAGTTATGTCTTTCCAAAGCAATAAATTAACTCTGTGTAATAAAAGTCATCAGTGTAAAACAGGTAGTAAAGATTATAATCTCTAAATCTATTATTCTTTAATGATATTGTTAGTAGGATGTACATTGTAGAAATGAAAGCCACAGTGAGCCTTTTGTCAGATACCCTCAAGGTGATTTACAACAGAAAGCAATAAAATGTAATAAACAGAGAAAAAGACAGTAAATCAGAACAAGAGAGAGAAAGAGAAAATTAAAATCTAAAAATCATAGGAAATTAAAAGGATTATTCTCTGTTAAGAATCTACTAGTAAATCTATAAGGCTATTGAAAAAGAATATATTTCACCAATGCTAAAAAAAGGTTTCTGAGCAGATATAAAGAAATCTGCAGAGAAAGCTTGATGTTTGTGTCACCAAAGTCATTTCAATAACATCCTGCTTAATGTCCATTTATGCTGGTCTCAAAAAAAGGGGATTCAGAAGATTTTATGAAAAGAATAAAGAACATTTTTAAGTAGTTAACTGAGCCTCTAAAGTTTAAAACTTAAAACATTTAAAATCTGTTGATGATACCCATTGAAGAAAATATCTTACTGTTACCTTCTGCACCAGATTTTTCAGCAACAAATATCCGGAAAAAATTAGCCTGGATATTAATAGAATAGATTAATTGAATCAGACTTGATGAGAGAACTGCCAGAAAAGATTCCTTAAATTCTTAGCCAAATATTAGGAAATAACATTAATTTGGTCAATTTCATCCATACATTTTAGTAAACTCCCTTATGTAGAGTTATGTAGGAAAATTATATAGACCCAAATAATCAGGCTAAGCATTACCTCTATATCAAATAGGAAGAATAATACTGCAGAACTCAATCTAATAAAGGCTGGGATTATTTTCTTCTAAATTTAGTATGAAAATCTCAGCCCTCGTTCGGAGAGCAGGGAACAAAGCAACCGAAATGAGCGCCAAGTCCTCAGGGAAAGGTTTATTGTCGACCAATAGCAAATCCAAGGAAATCAAAGCCAGCGTTGGCTGCTACCCGCAACCAATGCTGTTAAATACTTGTTGAACGCAAACGCCCACACCCCACCCAACTGCACCCATATCCGCCCATCCCACACTTAAAGACCGTCCCTCCCCGGAAACTCCTTTCGATTCCTGTCCTGGCACCCGGCACCCTCCATCACCCAGGTAAGCCCCCTCCCAAAACCCTGACCCACCATCATGTATCACCCCCGCACCTCTCCCCTGGGCCAGCGCCACCTGCCCCCGTTCCCCAGATACCTCCCCGCCCTGCCACGGACCCTGGGTACGTAAGCCTGTCGGGCTCTCAGCCGCGCCAGCCGGTCCACAAGCCACAACCCTTCGTCCCACACACAGGTTGGTGGGAGGCAGAAAGCGACTCCCCGCGGGCCTGCCGAGGCCGAGTCCTTCCACTGGCTCCGGCGTCGCCTCGGTTGCAGGCCCCCCGGCAGACTCAGGCCCATGCCCCGACGAGGCCGCGGGGCCTGCCGGTACTGAGTGGGCCAAATGGGCCGTTCTGCGCATGCGCGCGTTTCCACAGCAACATCAGACTCGTGCGCACGCGCGCGGCTCCCAGCTGGCCATGCATCCCCTCGTCACCGCTGCTGCTACTCCAGCGAAGGGCGAGGTGCAGGAGCCGCCCACCCCAGGTCAGGCTCGCCAGGGAGAGGGGTGGAGTGCAGGTGGCTCAAGGCGAGGGTTTGGGGGTGCAGCACCGGTCATCGGGGCCCTGCTGAATGTCACGGGGCGCGACAAAAATTATGTAGCATTACAACTGGGATGTCTGATTTCTAATTCCAACATCATGTTGTTAGCTGCGAAGTCGTGTCCGACCCATCGCGACCCTATGGACAATGTTCCTCCAGGCCTTCCTGTCCTCTACCATCTTCTGGAGTCCATTTAAGCTCACGCCTACAGCTTCAGTGACTCCATCCAGCCACCTCATTCTCTGTCGTCCCCTTCTTCTATTGCCCTCGATCTTTCCCAGCATTAGGCTCTTCTCCAGTGAGTCCTTCCTTCTCATTAGGTGGCCAAAGTATTTGAGTTTTAGCTTCAGGATCTGGCCTTCTAAAGAGCAGTCAGGGTTTATCTCCTCTAGGACTGACCGGTTTGATCGCCTTGCAGTCCAAGGGACTCGCAGGAGTCTTCTCCAGCACCAGAGTTCAAAGGCCTCAATTCTTTGGCGCTCAGCCTTTCTTATGGTCCAACTTTCACTGCCATACATTGCAACTGGGAAGACCATAGCCTTGACTATACGCACTTTTGTTGACAGGGTGATGTCTCTGCTTTTTAGTGTGCTGTCTAGATTTGCCATGGCTTTCCTCCCCAGGAGCAAGCGTCTTTTAATTTCTTGGCTACAGTCCCCATCTGCAGTGATCTTGGAGCCCAGGAAAATAAAATCTGTCACTACCTCCATTTCTTCCCCATCTATTTGCCAGGAATTGAGAGGGCCAGATGCCATGATCTTGGTTTTCTTAATGTTAAGTTTCAACCCAAGTTTTGCACTCTCCTTCTTCACCCGCAACAAGAGGCTCTTTAGTTCTTCTTCACTTTCTGCCATTAGAGTGGTATCATCTGCGTATCTTAGGTTGTTGATATTTCTTCCGGCAATCTTAATTCCAACTTTTGATTCATCTAGCCCTGCCTTTCTCATGATGTGCTCTGCATATAAGTTAAATAGGCAGGGTGACAGTATACAGCCTTGCCGGACTCCTTTCCCAATTTTGAACCAATCAGTGGTTCCGTGTCCAGTTCTCACTGTTGCTTCTTGACCCGCATATAGGTTTCTCAAGAGACAAATAAGATGGTCTGGTACTCCCATCTCTTTAAGAACTTGCCACAGTTTGTTATGATCCACACAATCAAAGGCTTTAGCATAGTCAATGAAGCAGAAGTAGATGTTTTTCTGGAACTCCCTAGCTTTCTCCATGATCCAGCGTATGTTGGCAATTTGATCTCTAGTTCCTCTGCCTCTTCGAAATCCTGCCTGTACTTCTGGTAGTTCTCGATCCACATACTGCTGAAGTCTAGCTTGTAGGATTTTAAGCATGACTTTACTAGCATGAGAAATGAGTGCAATGGTGCGATAGTTTGAACATTCTTTGGCACTGCCTTTCTTTGGAATTGGAATGTAAACTGATCTTTTCCAATCCTGTGGCCACTGTTGAGTTTTCCAAATTTGCTGGCAAATTGAGTGTAGCACTTTTACTGCACTGTCTTTTAAGATTTTGAATAGCTCAGCTGGAATACTGTCACCTCCACTAGCTTTGTTGTTGCTCAGCTTTTCTAAGGCCCACTTCACTTCACATTCTAGGATGTCTGGCTCGAGGTCAGTGACCAACTCATTGTGATAGCAACATCATATAGGATAGCAATGAGGAAAGAAAATCTTGATTGTTTGATAGAAAAGTCACATATGCCAGTCAACAAGCTTACAGAAAATCTTCATGCATCACTTGCATTCTCAAAGATCAAATGCCTGTCATAATAACATGCTCTTGTTTGCTCCCTGAAAGTATGCTTGAGGAAGGCATGTAGAGGAACTTTTGTCAACCACAACAGCTGAAGAGTGCTTTGAAGTCATTTTTTGAAACTGGCCACAGGGTGTCTTCAGGGAAGATAGTTTACAAACAAGTACTTCTGTTAAATTGGTTACAAGCAGCATCTTGCTGGTGCCATATTAAAAATAAACAACACTGTGAGACAGTAATTGATTGATTTGAAAAAAGAACTTTACCCTTAACCAGGCAGAGATATCACAAACTTGATGTTAAAATGCATTCACAAATGTGCTTGATTTACACAATAATCTTAATTATAATAATCCATGGATTATAGATTACAGTAGCTATACACAATATGCTAAATCAGAATATATGTAGTTTTAGTTTATTGTGTGTTAACCCTATGAATCTCTTGCTGCCAAAACCATAACTGGAAACTAAGGTTCAGTTCACACATTCCATTAAGTCATGGTTTGTTGAATAAAATCAATTGTTGGATTTTGTGCTACATCCTTTTATATGACAAAGAAGGACTGCATTCACATAGGGTAAAATATTCTTTTTATTCCAAACTTTGTTGAAAGAAATAATTGATTAGTTTTATATATAGATAGTCCTCACTTAACAAAAGTAACTGGGACCAGAATTTTTGTCACTAAGTTATGCTATTACATGACTGTTGCTTAGCAAAGGCAGTTCAGGCACGGATACATTTTTAAAATTCTTTAAATATGTTAAGCATTTAATGCTACAAATAAGAGTAAATTTTATTTAAAAGTGAACTGCCTGTTCTAGGCTATAGAAATCCAGATGTTGAATAATTTGCCAAGAGCAGCAAAGAATTAGATAGAATTTGCTATATCTCGTTGTGGCTCAGAAGTTATAGCCCCAGTAAATAAGAGCTTATTTCTTAGTACAACAGATTGGAGTGCAAAGGTCCAAAATGATGTATGTTCAGTTGGTATATGCCTCTCTAGGATTAAGATAACATTTTGACTAAACCTTGACTCCTCCAAGTAGCATCATTCTTAGGGTATATGTATTCATTTAGGAAGAAGCAACATTTCTTCTGATGTTGGATATATTACACAACACAATTGAACAAACAATCCAGACAATGTAGATTTAATTTATGAAAATATTGCAAACTTGAACTGGCAATACAAAGAATTAGCACTTTAAGTAAATCAAAAGTTGGATTCAGAGCCAAATGCAGGTACCGTAAGTCTTCAAATTACAACAATTGGGACCAGAATTTCTGTTCCTAAGTGAAGCTGTTGTTAAGTGAATCACACTCAATTTTACAATCATTTTTGCCACAGTTGTTAAATGAATGTGGTTCAAGAACATGGAAGAATACTTCAAACTGACAGGAGGGAAGTTCAAAAGTAACAGTGTCAATGTCCAGCTCGAGAATCCAAATAAAACTCTAGGATCCAAGTTTCATCCTTGACAATTAGAAAGTATTACTTCACAGAAAGAGTAGTGGAAGCTTGGAATCTACTTCCAGCAGAGAGAGAGGGTTAGTCAACAGTACCTGAAACATGTTTGGTATAAATGCATGTCTACATCCAACAAAAATTAAAAATAAGTAATAAAATCAAAATAATTAAAATATTTAACAGAAAAACTCCTATAGACTCGATGCACCACTGGGTCTTTTTTTACCATCAGCTTTCTATGTTTTATCAGGATTTTTTTTGTCAAAGAATGCTCAGAACGGAGTTCTGGCACCTTTTTTGGATGGAACATTATAAGGTAGGCAAGGTGGGTTGTATGACGTGTGAGTTCTGGCACCTTTTTCTTTTACAAAAAAAAGCACTGATGTTTATAAATATAAACTGGTTGCCAAGAGTCCAAATTGTGATAATGTAAGCAAAGGGGGGGAGTGACAACCATAACTTTGAGGATGGATCATAAGCCACTTTTTCCAAGGCTATTGCAACTTCATCATTAAATGAATGGTTGTAAGTCAAAGACTATTGTTGTTGTTGTTAGTTGCGAAGTCGTGTCCGACCCATCGCGACCCTATGGACAACGTTCCTCCAGGCCTTCCTGTCCTCTACCATCTTCTGGAGTCCATTTAAGCTCACGCCTACTGCTTCAGTGACTCCATCCAGCCACCTCATTCTCTGTCGTCCCCTTCTTCTACTGCCCTCAATCTTTCCCAGCATTAGGCTCTTCTCCAGTGAGTCCTTCCTTCTCATTAGGTGGCCAAAGTATTTGAGTTTTAGCTTCAGGATCTGGCCTTCTAAAGAGCAGTCAGGGTTGATCTCCTCTAGGACTGACCGGTTTGATCGCCTTGCAGTCCAAGGGACTCACAGGAGTCTTCTCCAGCACCATAGTTCAAAGGCTTCAATTCTTTGGCGCTCAGCCTTTCTTATGGTCCAGCTTTCACTGCCATACATTGCAACTGGGAAGACCATAGCCTTGACTATACGCACTTTTGTTGACAGGGTGATGTCTCTGCTTTTTAGTGTGCTGTCTAGATTTGCCATGGCTTTCCTCCCAAGGAGCAAGCGTCTTTTAATTTCTTGGCTACAGTCCCCATCTGCAGTGATCTTGGAGCCCAGGAAAATAAAATCTGTCACTACCTCCATTTCTTCCCCATCTATTTGCCAGGAATTGAGAGGGCCAGATGCCATGATCTTGGTTTTCTTAATGTTTAGTTTCAACCCAACATTTGCACTCTCCTTCTTCACTCGCAACAAGAGGCTCTTTAGTTCCTCTTCACTTTCTGCCATTAGAGTGGTATCAAAGTCAAAGACTACCTGTATACAAAAACAATTTCCATTTTGGAAAGCTATTTACTGCAAAGGATCAGAAAAACAGAATCTCAAACAAACTACTGACAGCTGTGGGTTATCAGCGGTAACAGCCTTCTGCCTGTCCCCAGTCTATTTGCTGCACTACACAAGGGAAAGATGGCTGATGGGAGAATATTGTATTTTCACAAAATAATTTGCACCAATTGCAGTTGCACCAATTGTGGAAACCTAGAGAACACATTTAAATACTGCAAGACATTCCCATTGACACTCAATGGAAGCAAAAGTTGAACTTTGAAGAAGCTCAGGAAGAGTATTTGGTATATTTGAAATATGTTGGTGGAACACTCCTGAGAATATTGGGGACAGCCCAAAAAAGTCCTGATAGACTATCAAACAAGTCAATCCAGAATTCTCGCTTGAGGCCCACATCAACATAAATTATCTTATTTCAGACATAGTATGCAAAGACTTAGTTCCCTAGAGGGGACTGTAATGCTGAGAAAGGAGAAAGGAAAGACAACCAAGCAGAAAAGTAGATTGACTCAGTTACAATGCACCACTGGAAGTTCTGAAAGATCAGGCAAGAGACAGATTGCCCTGGAGAAAATCTATTTATGTGGTCACTAAGAATTGATATCCACTTGATAATACATAATTGTCAGAGTACATATTCTGTACTCATGTCTTGTATATGCTCATTTACAAGATAATTGTTTCATTGTACTGTTTTTATTCTTTGTATATTTTTTAATTCTTTTGGTTGTGGGCCACCCAGTTTGGTTTTAAGATAGGCAGCTATCCCAATTATTTATATTTTATTTCTTATTCTGACACCTGTACTATTCATCTTTAGCAATCTGTTCTTTTGATGTTGGTTTCATATTTCTTTCCTGGGTTCTATTCAATCCGGGAATCGGGGATGTAAAATACAAAGGAAGTAACATATTTATAGGATGTTAATCATTTTGGGCCTTATAACTGCAAACTGTCCTGTAATCGCATTCCGCGCTTCTCCTGCTCTGGACCTCCGTGACGGTACTTCAGAAGAGGTCCTCCGAGGGCGAAAAGCCAGCAGCCGCAGTTCCGGATTTTGGCCCTTAGAGGGCGACGGAGACAAGCCTCTTTCGCGCTCTTCTCCCCCGGATTCCAGATCTTTCTCGAACTCCGGGAGGCTACCCGAGGAGGCGCGGAAACTGCCGAAGTTCAACTCGGAATTTCGCGGCGTCCTCGTAGGTAGGGCTCTCAGCCGCGCCTGCGCAGAGGAGAGAAAGTGCCGGTTGACGGTCGTTGCTCCGCAGTGAGAAGAACGAACGAGCGAGCGAACGAGTCGCCGAAGGTGCCGCCTCCCCGCCGCCAGCGCTGTCCCTGCGAGGGCCCGCCGCGGTAACGCGGAGGGAGAGCCGAGGAAGAAAGCGGACCGCACCCGCCGCAGTCATGTCGGTGGTGGGCATCGACCTGGGCTTTCAGAACTGCTACATCGCGGTGGCGCGAAGGGGCGGCATCGAGACCATCGCCAATGAGTACAGCGACCGCTGCACCCCGTGAGTCTTTGCCTTCCAAACGTGCTTTGGGCAATAGCCGCCTCCTCCTCCTCCTCTCTAGGGCGATTAACGGCGGCTCGTGCGCTTTCCGTTGGCTCCTGCCCTGCTAGCCTCCGCCTCGTGAAACCTTTTAAGGAGCTTTCCCCCCCGGACCGGTGCTACTCCGCCTACCTGGAAATTATTAGGTTGGGAAAGGCCGGTTAGAATTAGAAAGCTTCTCCTTCTCTCTCTCTCTCTCTCTCTCTCTCTCTCTCTCTCTCTCTCCTCTCTCTCCCTCCCTCCCTCCCTCTCCCTCTCCCTCTCCCTCTCTCCCCCTCTCCCCCTCTCCCTCTCTCCCTCCCTCCCTCCCTCTCTCCCTCTCCCTCTCCCTCTCCCTCTCTCTCTCTCCCCCTCTCCCCCTCTCCCTCCCTCCCTCCCTCTCTCTCTCGATTATGAGCTGTCATCATAGTTTACAAACCCATAGTAGGTGGGTTCACGCAACATCCTAAAACAGGGGTCTTCAAACTTGGCCCTTTTATGACTTGTGGACTTCAACTCCCAGAATTCCTCAGCCAGCTTTGCTGGCTGAGGAATTCTGGGAGTTGAAGTCCACAAGTCATAAAAGGGCCAAGTTTGAAGACCCCTGTCCTAAAACATGGCTCATGGTCATGTATGAACTTGGGAAAGAAGCTGCTGTGTATCAGCATGGATCCTGTACTAAGGGAGTTCGGTGTTGTCAAATTAACCGTTTCTCAGCTTTGAGTTAGCTAGGTGTGTATGGAACTCCAACTGGTCCTTAACTGTCCTGCTACAAGTAGGTTTATAATCACCAAATACGGAAGATTGTTAGATTGAGATAGGTCAGGACTAACATTTCCAGAATTGTCTTGGATCAGTCTTAAAAAGGCCTGGAATTATCTTGGCACTATTTTTCCACCCGAAACATATGTCATAGTGCTGAATTTTTGTTCTCATCGGCGCTGACATTATCCAGATATGTTAGAATTCCAACTTCCAGAATCCCATTCCTGAATCAGATAAGAGTTTTGGCGGCTTTGGATTGAGGAAATAAGGTTTTATCTCTTTTCCAAAAAGATTTTTCTTCTTTCCACTTTAATAAGTTTGGGTTTAGCAGTAAGTTTCAGTTGTTAGATTTGAAACGTATTCACCATGAGCAAGAAAAGCTAACTTAAACATTTCTTTCTTATTTATTTAAACATATCCATTGTTGTGTTATTTAGTTCTACTGGTCTCATTTCTCGTCTTAAAAAATGAGAATTACACATCTAAAATATTGTAGCTCTGTTAAAAACTATGACAAGAACTCCTATTCTGAAGATTATGGTATCTACTAATCCCACATTATTTTTTTACTTTTGCCCATTGCCATTTTCTATCCATCACAGTAGAATTGAAATAGAAGCGCTTTTAAGTTTTTGCAAACAATTCCATGATATGGCATTTCTTTCTGAATCTCAAAATAATTGTAACATATCTCTTCATTTAAAAGTATTATAGTTGTGGGCAATTCAGGTCACAGTAATATGCACCATTTTTGCACATTCAGCCTTTGAAATAAGCCTGTTACATGAGAAGACACATAGGGTAAAAGAAGTTTGCCCGGTATTTCTTTCATCTTTTCTGTTTTGTAGCATTTTTCCTTTTGCCTGGCATGTTACTACTTGTTCTATTGCCTCACTTAACTATCAGGCATGGAGGGTGGTACCTGTGAAGAGATGATGCGTAGATGATTGTAGAGTAGGTAAACTTGTTCACACTTCCCTGTTTCCATGGGTTACAACCAGGAGTATAAATGGACAACATCTCTTTGTAGATTTAGCAGAATCGAAAATTTATACAATCAAAAGCACACAAATATTTGTTTTGTATTCTTTGTTCCTTTGAAAAACAGTATTTGCCATTCCAAATGTTCCAGCTATTATTTTCTTTAAATTTAGCAAAACTGATAATGAATTGGGTATGCAAAAACATGGATTGTATGTGCATGAGAGAGAGAGAGAACGAATGAATGAATGTATTTATGTATTTGTTGGATCAGCCCAAAATTCATCTTGTTCTTCTGGTATGTATTCCCAAAATCAAACAGGACTTCAAAATAACTTACGGTATCTTTTGCTCAGCCTTATCAGTCTTTACTACTGGGAAGATGCTATTTTGCTATAGCTGGAGGTTGATAGCTATTTTATGCTCCTGGAATTTACAGTGTTGTATAAAGAAATAATAAGAATTTAACTTGTTGCTTTGAACTTTAGGATCTTGGATAATTTGCAAACATTTTAAAATTCAATAATTCATGGTTATCCTTAAATCTAATTCAGTTAAAACATTTATTTTATGAGAACCCAGATTGTTGAGGTCAATATGCTGACTCTAAACCACTTAGAGAGAGCTGTAAAGTACTATGAAGCAGTATATAAGTCTTAAGTGCTACTGTTATTGCTACTTATCAGTGACTTACATTGCTGATTCTTATACATATCCTTGAAAATTCTACTTTCTGTATTGTCATCTTTTATTTTATGAAAGTGAAAAAATATTGGTGAAATTAGATTTACTTCTGCAAAGGGGCTGTTTATGATTCATGGTTGGGTTCTCTGCTCTGTAGATTTAGGTTAGCTTCTTCCTTTACATCACCACTTTCCATTATTAAATATTGTATTTGTTTTATATTGATTTTTTAAAATCAAGCTCAACTTCTGTAGACAAACTTTCCAGTCTAGTTCACATGACTGAAATTTATATATATATATGCTTAATATATACCGGAATTTCAAACTCCTTTGTTCTGTTTTCAGATTGATGAGTCTTTCACAGCTGTATAGATAACAATTTGATTTCTTCATGCACATGTATAGAGTATCTTTTGTATTTCAGAGCTTGTATATCTTTGGGATCCAAGGCCCGGACTATTGGAAATGCAGCAAAAAGCCAGGTAAACAAACATAAGTTATTATTTCAGTAAAAGTTATCATTTTATTTAGCAGCAGTTCTTTTTATCAAAAAAATTATTCACAAAACTCCTTTTAAATCAAAAGCATTGATAGTATTACCACCAGTGTACACTATGAACTTAGGTATTTATGTCTTGCATAAAACAAAATAAAATTTTATTTACAATACTAGAATTAGAAATGCATAATAAGAATGGAATATTTTTACTAGTATTAAATTAATAAAAGTATTGAAAAACTGTAATGAAAGGAATTTTAATATGAGCATGCAAAATTAATACCTTAATATTATTTGACAGATTATTACAAATATTAAGAATACGTTACATGGATTTAAAAAGCTGCATGGAAGAGCATTTAATGATCCCTTTATAAAGTCTGAGAAAGAAAAAGTGCCGTATGAGCTTCAGAAATTACCGAATGGGAGTGTAGGAGTGAAGGTGAGCATGGTACCTTCTCTTTTGATGCCTACTATCAGAATATACAGAACAATAAATGATAAGATCTGATCCTTTTAACAAAGCGTTCCCCAACCAACCTTTTCAGCTTCGTGGACTATTGAGGGGGAGAGGGAGAGGGAATGGTTATGCATGAGCAGTGAGTGAATGCATGCACAGAGCTCCATTTGCACATGCTCACCTGCCGCTTCCGTGCCCCGGTTCTGAACAGGCCAAGAGTTAGGGATCCCTGTTCTAATGTATCTCACTAAATAGAATTTGCTGATGGAAAAAATAAAACAAGTGTTACATCTCTGTCAACATGAGTGCCTACTATGTATTCTAGTTCGTTATTAATTTAGGTATTTTTTAAACTCTAGGTACGATATTTGGATGAAGAGAGATTATTTGCTATTGAACAAGTTACTGGTATGCTATTAGTTAAGCTGAAGGAGACATCAGAAAATGCACTTAAAAAGCCTGTAGCAGATTGTGTCATTTCCGTAAGTTTTTTTAATGATGTAGGTACTTACAAAATAATAATGTTATATGACATTTGGAATGATTAGATTATAACATGTTCCTGGAAAGACAGCCCTATTATTTATTTGATTTGGTTTGTTTGCCGCTCATCTCACAACTCTGGGCAGCTCACAATATTAAATTATAAAGTAATAAAGTTTTGTTCTCTAGAATATTCTTTTCTGATTTCTCAGTTACTGACAATGCTTGCAGAAATGTGTAAACAGTAAACAGTTGCATACATAGTAGACACTTTATAAGCTGAAGTCTGCCCAAATTCAGACATATAGGTTTAGGATGTTGATCACATGTGCTTAAATAATTCACATTGTGCCCTCTCCATTGTTTTGTGCCCAGCACATCATGAAACTCACGTATATTGTTGATAACATTATTTTGCAAGAAACCTAATTACTATATAATACATTAAGTTAACCTAAGTTGCTTAATTAGTTATCAGCTTACATTTGTTGCAGATAGAGGGCTTGTTTCAGGCATTACAGGTAATCCTTGATTCATAACAATTTATTTAGAGACAGTTCAGTGTTACAATGGCTCTGAAAAAACTGACATCACCATTTTTTACATTTACTACCATTGCAGCGTCCCCACGATCACATGATCAGAATTCCGATACTTGACAACTGACTTATATTTATGATGGTTGCAGTGTCCCAGTGTCATGTGATCATCTTTTGCAGCCTTCTGACAACAAAAGTCAATGGGAAAGCCAGATTCACTTAACAACTGTGTTACTAACATGACTACAGTAATTCACTTAACAACTGTGGCAAGAAAGGTCGTAAAATGGGGCAAAATTCACTCAACAGATACCTCGTTTAGCACTAGAAATTTTGGGCTCAGTGGTGGTTGCAGATCAAGAACTAACTATATATGTACAGGGCTATCCACGAACCATTTCTTGATATTGAAATGTAGACTGCTACTCAGGTCCCTTTCTCTTCCCAACCTGGCATTTTGTGAAAAAGCAAAAGTTGAAAATACGAAACATGTACAGGCAGAATATATGCCTTTCTGCAGCATTGAGATCTAATTTGATTCAGGGCCTCATAGGGCCATAAAATTATTTCAAATTAATCCATTGGAAATATGTCTTATTGTAAATTTTAATTAGCCTATTAATACTGAAACATTGGATTAATTGGCATAAATATATTTAAATTGCATATTCCACTTATAATTTACATTTTTGTAATGGCATAAGCCATTTGTCTTGTAGAAAACTCATTAGAAAGATGAATATGGTGAAATTAATTTAATAGAAAACATTTTTCTACAGATCCCAAGCTTTTTTACTGATGCCGAGAGAAGGTCTGTTATAGCAGCAGTGCAAGTGGCAGGTTTAAATTGCTTGAGACTAATGAATGAAACTACAGCAGGTAAATTTATATTTTACTTGTTATAGCAGTTTTGCTTTTTAATCAAATTCAAATCAGAGTCAAATGATATTACATAACAATCTAATAAGATTATACAGTATACAACTAAATACTGAAGTACCTTACTCACAAATAAACCTTTCTCCAGTATAAGTGGTTTCTACTAAAATAAGTATTGTAAATCTTGGAGCAACATTAATGCATATCTATTCAGAAATCTATCCACCACAATAAATTCAATATGACTAATACCATAATATTTCTAGGATAGCATTTAATAAAGAAATATTCATATTGCTTTTGACTCCAAGGTAGAAAATTGGCTTTATTTGTATACGTAAATGAGATATTAATAATGTACCACAAATTATTTGATTTAAATATGTGCACTGTTGTTTCCTCACCATTTTTATAAAGAAAGACTGCAAGAGGAAAAGTTTTTTAGTTTTATGAGTGAGGTAAATTCTTCAAATTGTGCCATTTTTGACTATAAGTAATTTCAATGAGTTTGTAATAAATATCATTAGAACATAAGAGAAATGAATGTTTTGGAATAGCTTATAATTTGACAATATAAAAAGAAAAATGGTATTTTGACTATTTTGGATCAGCCTTGAGATGTGAAAGCTCTCTCAAACTTTATTAATAGAATACTGTATCTGGTTTAATAAAATAATTTAGCAAATGTCAATTGCCAAGCACAAGGATAAAGGACTGGCAGGAAAAAAATATTAAACCATTTTCCTTAAAAAAAACGGTTAAGTCAAAGTTTCATGTTTTAAAATGATCAAACAGTATTGTTTCCTTAAAGCTAATTGATTTCTTTTTAAAAAAAATAGATACACAGTGGTAAATTACCAAGATATGTGAAACTGTTCCATCTTGAAATATATCATTGTTTCCCATTCCATTTTTTCCAAGCGTATGAAGTTACAGTATATCGGACTGGTTTATTATGTTCCAAAAGTAGTCAGGATAATATTTTTGCACATAACTAGTTACAGTGCAACCAATATTTTGAAGCTAATTGGTTCTGATGTTAGAAGACCTTATTAAACAACCTGCAAAAAAAAGTATGCTTCCTTCATTTTACTTGGTTTTTTGGAATTCTGTAAATTATTTTAAAGCTTTTCTACTTAATAGAATTTACTCTTTAATTCTTGCAGTTGCTTTAGCTTATGGAATTTATAAACAGGATCTACCAGCCCCAGAGGAGAGACCAAGGAATGTGGTTTTTGTAGACATGGGACATTCTGCCTACCAGGTTTCTGTTTGTGCTTTTAACAAAGGAAAATTGAAGGTAAATTCTTGAAACAACATAAATAAGAATGATAAAACAGGATAAACAATAAGATCAATCCCAAAATAAATATGAGCAATAACATACCAGAAAAGAAACATATTGCCTCATAGCTGTGCTTGGAACTTTTTCTGATATAATAACAAAAACAAAGTTCTTGAAAATGACCAAGTCAAGATCCTGTGGGACTTTTGAATCTGAACAGACATCTGGCCCACAACGCATATGACATCATTATTGTGGGGGGGGGGAAGTGTGGTTCATTCATATTGCAATACCAGAATTGAATAGAAACAGCTTAGAAAAAACAAAATATTGTGATTTGCAAATTGAAGTTGAGGATTATGAAAATCAACGGTTGTACCAAGTAATAGGATCCTTTGAAGCAATACCCAAATGGCTGCCTAGATACATGGAAATTTTGAACTTAATTAGACTTGAATATTCTGACTTTGCAAAAAACCACCTTGCTCAGAATTGCCTTTATACTCAGACATTGCCTTAACTGCTCTTAGATCCTTGGTTAGAACTTGAACTGTTAAGTTTTTATCAGTCCCAGACTGTGAATCAAATTGAAGATTAATAATGTTGATGATCATTCATACACGGACACTGCATTAGGACTTTTTTCTTTATTGCTTTTACCATTCTTATTGTGTTTAATTTCATAGGTACTTGCTACTGCATTTGATCCCTTTTTGGGTGGTAGAAACTTTGATGATGCTTTGGTAGATCATTTCTGTGAAGAATTCAGGATCAAATATAAACTTAATGTTAAGGACAATGGTCGAGCATTGCTACGATTATACCAGGAGTGTGAAAAACTGAAGAAGCTGATGAGTGCAAATACTTCTGATCTTCCAGTAAACATAGAATGCTTTATGAATGACGTTGATGTCTCTAGCAAAATGAACAGGTATCATATTCAATGTATAAAGTGGAAATTATGAGATAACCATTTATATGCCTGAAATATTTAATATTCTTTTCTTAAAATAGGGCTCAGTTTGAACAACTGTGTGCATCTCTTCTGGCCAGAGTAGAACCTCCTCTGAGAGCAGTGATGGAACAAGCTAGTAAGTAAATGCTGCAACATTATACAGTATTTAATATAAAGATTTCTGCTTGCTACTGTAGGTCATGCCTATCACATTGAATATTCTTCAATTATTTAATGTCTATAAAAATTGAAAAATAATATCTTGGTATTATAAAGTTGAGTGCGTGATTCTATCAAGTACAGAAAAGAAGCTAAGAAGAGGGAAGAAAATAATTATCTAGATAGAAAAATGGCATCCACTATAATAGGCAAGAAAGCAAACAAGTTAGGAAAAACATGCAAATGTGACTTCTAGAATTTTTTTATCCGCAAATAATAGTTTTGCTCTGTGTCATGTGACAGGGAGCAAGGGTTGTAAGATTGTAGGAATTGGTAATATGTTGAGCAGCTGCCCAATTGCCTCTTCCATAAGGGGAAAATTTGTGGATTTTTTTTTATGCTGTAGTTCCTGGTCTGAGCCAGCCTATTTTTGAACTTGATCTTTCTTTTTTTCCAGTTCTTCATACCAAATTTGATCCTGTTGTATTTAGTTTTTAGACTGTGATCGTGCTAACAGACAAGCAGACAGACAGAGTCCTAACCCATATACATAATTTTGTTTCGATACTCTGTTGATTTGGAAAAAATAGAAAATGTGCTGGAAGGAAAATTCAATAGAAGATTGGGAAAGGAGAGCTAGACTGCACACCTACAGATTCAGATCTAACATTGAATAAGCCACCAAAATCATGAGTTGCAAGAAAAGAGTCTTAGAATTAAGTAACAGGTCCTTGGGATTCATAGACATTGTAGAGATTAGGATAGTGTAGTCATGTAGCCAGCATAAAACCTACAGTAGAGGATGAAAACAATCAAAACTAAGAAAAAAAGAAAACTTACTTTATATTTTAAACTTGTCAATAGTCACTAGTTTACTATAGTTCATTTGTTGAATGGGAGTTCTCACTATCTGTATTGGCCCATCACTTAATGTACCATGTGCCAGCAGAGCACACTGCTTTGAATTTAATTTCTGGTTATATTGAATACGTTCGGTATAGGACATCTGTGTATCCAGTTTCCAGATGGCCACAAAGCTCATTTAATATACTGATGGTTCTTTTTTCCATTGATAATTGTTTAAGTGTAGGCTATCTGGATGAAGACAAGCATTTTCTCATAAGTTATTTAATTATTTTCTATTCCAATAGTAATCATAATAGAAGTAGAAATCAAAGTAGATCAAAACAAGTGAATTGCATTAAAATGTTGCAATGTGAAATGCTTCTTTTTTTAGGATTCTAGTTTCATTACAGTCTTAATTTTGCTCAAACAACCACTGAGCATTTCATGGCCACTGAACATATTCTATGAAACTGTTTTGAGGCTCCATCCTAGAGTTGCTTAATTTTTGTTAAAATATGCCCATTTCTACAGAAGTTGGGGTTCTCATAAACCTTAGATTTTTTTTACTGGATAACAGTTTTTGTTTGAAAACATGAACATTTGCAACCTGAACATCAGAAATCCTAAGAACTTAAAGCCTGTGGCTGAAAAACAAAAGTTAGTATTAGAGACAAGTTTATTCAATATATCTGCTTACCTTCTGTTTAATTACTCCTTGAGAGAGCAAAGGAAGGCATGTAAACCAAGGCTTTTTAACCTTTTCACTCATTGTACCAATTTTAGGATATGGCAACATCCAAGTACCACCAGTCGCCTAGCAAGGTGTCAAAAACTTGATGACCCCCCAAAAAAGGAAAAAAGTGATGAAGTACAGGTAGTCCTCGACTTACAACAGTTCGCTTATTGACTGTTCGAAGTTACAATGGCACTGAAAAAAGTGCTTCCCTAGCCACAGTCGAGCAAGACACCTGTCTGCCCACCCGAGGTTTTCATTCTTGTGAGCATTTCTGTTGAGGATTGGCAGCAGGGGTGGGGTGGGGAGGTGTTTGGTTTTTATTTCCCCCTCGCCCCTCTGCTGGGTGGTTGCAGCAGGTTTTGGTCCCTTCCCTTGAAAGGAACACCATCTGGTAGCAACAGAAAACAGAGGTGCCATTTTGCTCTTCTTTCCCCCCCCCCAACGAATAAACTTACATAATAGCCTCTTCGGAGAAGATACCAATTTCACTCCCCCACAGCCCCCTGGATCAGACGGTTGTTTTCCCTTGCAACCCCCCCCCCTTGCTAAAGATCCCATTTTCAGCTATTAGTCCCATACAGCTTATTATAAGCCTCTCTGGATTCCTTCAGCAACGTAATAGGCACTTTGGATCTGGTGTTCCTGGGAAAGAGGTCAGTCGTGTGTTTGTGGGGGGGGGGGAAACCCAGCCGATTCAGGCAGAATTTTTAGTGGATTTAAGAGCCGTGGGACCTCTCACCACAGATTGCACAGCTTAGGCACGTGCCTTGCGGGGTGAAAACAGCACAACTATGGTATGCGGCGAAGGCGGGGGGGAGAGAGGAAAAACTCCCAAAAATAGACTGCCGGAGGATTAGGGTGTGGAAAAGCCATAATACGGACCTAGAAGGAATCGAAGCATTAAACTTTGCACAAAAGCGCTAAACTAGGCAAAAGCAAAGCAGGCGGGAGGAAAGTTCACCCTATCCTGCTCAGGACAAGGGAGGAAAGGAACTGGCTGCAACACTCCCCCCCCGAAAACACCCACGATCCTCCCCTAGGCACAGCAGGGGCATTGGGAAATCACAGTAGGCTGGGTGGAGAGAACAGCTAGTTGGCGGGTGGGAGTTCCAACCTCTGGAGCGCCCAGCTGATTGGCAGAGACGTGTGGGGCTGCCGGTGCTCCCAGCCGATGCTTCCGGCTGTTCGCTGGGGCCGGGCTGCCGAGACCCTCAGCTGGTCAGTGGCAGTGGTGAGAAGATACCAGTGCTCCCAGCTGTCTGGCGGCCTCGATACTGGGGAGGGCGGGGCCTTTCTGTGCCTGCCCTCTTCGCACGCCCTCGGTAGGGTTCCTGCAGGCCGCGGCCAAGCAGCATATTTTCCAGCAGCAAGTGAGTGGAGCAGGGTAAGGAGGAAGACGATGCCGCGTACCATCAGCCAGGTGCTCGCGTACCACCACCGGTTGAAAAGCCCTGATATAAACCATTTTGGGGGAGTCTTTTAGTCTTTGTTAATGAAATTGAACAGATCAAATAGCCTTTTGCCACCTGCTAATGCTCACTGCCAATTTAGTATTACACATCAGGGGTCCCCAACCATGGACCGGCACTGGTCCGCAGCATTCCAGAAACCACAAACAAGCAAAGCCCCATCCGCAGGATACAGGCAGTACATGAAACAACATGCCCTCCAGTCTGCAGAAAAACCTCTCTCCACAGAACCAGTCCCTGGTGCCCAAAAGGTTGAGGACCTCTGCTATACACTATACCATACTTAATTTTGTCATTTATTTAAATTATGTATTCACTTCTGCTAGGTTCTGGGACCTAGCAGATAGCTTCCTATGTTATATGTGGCATTAATTTCTCACTGTGTTATTTTGGCATGTTTATTTAATACTTAAATTTAGAGCCCTATTACCTATAAGAATGGTAAATACATTTTTAAAACAAAATTTCCACATGTATTCAGAAAAGAAGATAAGGTTTTAATGTTAACAGAAGAGACATACCAATAAAGAAACTACTTGCAGTCTCTCCACCAAGTGAATCCATTCTGTCTAAAACTGATTATATTTCTCATCCATAAAAACAAATAATCTCTCGTTTGTCTCCTAGAACTACAACGTGAAGATATTTACAGTGTAGAAATAGTGGGTGGAGCAACTCGTATTCCAGCTGTGAAAGAACAGATTTGCAAATTTTTATGTAAAGAGATAAGTACCACATTAAATGCAGATGAAGCTGTTGCAAGAGGTTGTGCGTTACAGGTGTGTTAACTGTTTTTCTGTTCAGTATTACTACTTAAATGTCTTTGGCCTTGCAAATTTATCAAAAGAAGCATGCTATAATTTCATTAATCTTCACATTAAGGAATTGAAGGTAACACAGTTACTTAACTAATTTAACAGATTTTAACCTTTTTGTATTTTTAATTCATCATTTTGACTAATCCTGAATCTGTTCTCTGAAACAGCTAAGCTCTGTTTGTGAGCAATGTCGCATCTCTTGTATGATTTTTCTGGTCACAAAAAAAAGTTGCTAGTTGTCTTTAAGAACATTGATTTTGCTACAACAAATTTTCTTAGGCTTTCTAATTGTGAAGTTAAAATGTAGTTGACTAGTACTTCATAAATAAAATAAATGTGTACCAGACACGTGTGAGTGATATTCCATTTCTTTTCTAGTGTGCAATTCTGTCCCCAGCATTTAAAGTCCGTGAATTTTCCATCACAGATGTTGTTCCTTACTCAATTACTATGAGGTGGCAATCATCTTATGAGGAAGGAACAGGGTAAGAGTTTTGAGATTTAAAAATATGAAAGAACTAAGTAGATAGTATATAAACAAAAGTAGGTTAGATTTGCCATTTGTTAACTTTGTACAGGTATATTATTTGGATGACTTATAAACAAGTCCACTGATTTAACCATGAAAAAACTTACATAATTTCTTTATTTTGTAAAGAAATACAATTCTTCATGTTTCTATTTTCCCTGGAGAGAGAGTCCCACAAATTTTTTGGTATTCTTATTGTGGTAAGCATTCTTCTCTCTTTTCTTTTAGTGAGCATTTCCAACATTCATTTAGGCAAAAATAAGGCGTTCTCATTTCATCTTTTCTATGAATATGAAATTCATGCTCATTGAAGGATGAGAAGGCATTATAACTATTGTGCATTGGGATATAATAATTTTGAAGCTTAACTGTATTTATTATAAGTTCTCAGAAAGATACGGGTGTGAAAAAGAAAGTACATGCTCTTTGAGTTTTATGGTGTTACATATCAGGACATAGTAAAATGTAATATGTCATGTGTGGTTGTTCATTTAAGCTTGCATTGCCTACTCTTAAGAACTGCTAAGGACCAGATGGCTGGTCCTTAGCAGTTCTTAAGAGTAGGCAATGCAAGCTTAAATGAACAACCACACATGACATATTACACCATGTCATCATTTATTTTACAAAAAGAAAGCCAAAATGAAGATTCAATAGCTTGTAGAACCACCTTTAGCAGCAATAATTTGAAATAATCTTGTTTATAACAGGAGGGCTTTTTCAGTTCAACAAGCCCACTTGTTCAATTCAGATCATCACCCCACCACTGTGGTTGATGGTTGCTATAAGATGTTTGTGTTGATATGCTGTGTTTGGTTCACCAGACAAGGCATTATGACCGGACATCTCACTTTAGTCTCTGTCCAAAGGACAATATTCCAGAAGTCTTATGATTTGTTAAGATGCAACTTTGCAAACCTGAGCAGTGCTGCCATGTTCTTTCCTTCCAAACAAACCATACTTGCTTAGTATTTTTCTAATTGTACTGTCATGAACTTTAATGTTTACAATGAGGGAAAAAGTATTTGATCCCTTTCTGATTTTGTATATTTGCCCACTGAAAAGAAATGATTAGTCTATAATTTTAATGGTTTATTTTAACAGTGAGAGACAGAAAAAAGAAAATCCAGAAAAATGCATTTCAAAAGTTATAAATTGATTTGCATTTTAATGAATGAAATAAATATTTGATTCCCTATCAGTCAGCAAGATTTCTGGCTCTGAGATGTCTTTTATACAGGTAATGAGCTGAGATTAGGAGCACTCTCTTAAAGGAAGTGCTCCTAATCTCAGCTTGTTACCTGTATAAAAGACACCTGTCCACAAAAGCAATCGGATTCCAAACTCTCCACCATGGCCAAGACCAAAGAGCTGTCCAAGGATGTCAGGGACAAGATTGTAGACCTGCACAAGGCTGGAATGGGCTACAAGACTTATCGCCAAGCAGCTTGGTGAGAAGTGACAACAATTGGTGCGATTATTCGCAAATGGAAGAAATACAAAATAACTCAGTCTCCCTCGGCCTGGGGCTCCAAACAAGATCTCACCTTGTGGAGTTTCAATGATCGTGAGAATGATTAGGAATCAGCCCAGAACAACACGGGAGGATCTTGTCAATGATCTCAAGACACAAGGTTCCCCTGCTCAAAAAAGCTCATGTACAGGCCCATCTGAAGTTTGCCAATGAACATCTGAATGTTTCAGAGGAGAACTGGGTGAAAGTGTTGTGGTCAGCTGAGACCAAAATCAAGCTCTTTGGCATCAACTCAACTCGCCGTGTTTGGAGGAGGAGAAATGCTGCCCGTGACACCAAGAACAACATCCCCACCTGATGATTTCATCAATACCTCTCCTCTTTCCCTGGCTATTCTAGAGATGCGAGAGAACTAAGGGAATATATTGGATTTATCCTCATGTCTTACTAACTCTGCCATGTACTTTGCTAACTAGTTTATGTAACCTCATTGTCTTCAGTTCATCCCCAATGCACCTGCAGAACCAATTTAAAATTAGATTTACCTTTTTGAATTTAAAGTAGGGTTTTCCATCCAACTCTAGCTCAGTCTGGCCATATGGACAAGTGTGAATGTAGATTTTATGCTGCTTTTCCCATGTGTGTCTATACTTTTTCTTCCTTAAGGGATGGATGCTATTTTGCCTATTCCAGTGCTATTTATACATACTTCACAGGCTATTTCTAGCCATAACACTCCAGAAGACAGGCTTAAGATACAGGAGGATCTGGACAGACTTGAACACTGGGCGCTATCTAACAAAATGAAATTCAGTTGTGAAATAAGTAAGGTTCTACATTTAGGCAAGAAAAACCAAATGTACAGGTATAGTCTCTTGCGGCTCCCAGCCGCCCGGTGCGCGCGCACCTCTTCCAACGGGCAGTGGTGCGCGCGCACCTCTCCAAATGGAGAGTGGCACCGCCCGTTTGGAGAGGTGCACGCGCACCTCCCCGAATGGGTGGAGGTGCGCGCGTACCTCCGCGCGAATGGGCAGCGGTGCCGCTCTTTCAGGAAGCTGCCGTGGCCCGTCTGTGAACGACCGGAGTTGCGCGCGCACCTCCCCAAACCTTTGGGGAGGTGCGCGCGTACCTCCGCGCGAAGGGGCAGCGGTGCCGCTCCGAACGACCGGAGTTGCGCGCGCACCTCCCCAAAGGTTTGGGGAGGTGCGCGCGCACCTCCGGTCGTTCGGAGAGGTGCGCGCGCACCTCTCGGAATGGGCAGGGGCGCCTCTCTTTTTGAGGAAGCTGAGACGGGCCGCGGCAGCTTCCTCAAAGAGCGGCACCGCTGCCCATTCGCGCGGAGGTACGCGCGCACCTCCGGTCGTTCGGAGAGGTGCGCGCGCACCTCTCGGAATGGGCAGGGGCGCCGCTCTTTGAGGAAGCTGCCACGGCCCATCTGCAAAGCTGCCGAAAGCGGCAGCTTTGCAGACAGGCCGTCGCCGTCGGGCAACCGGGAACCGGTTCCCTCTCATTTTTAAAAAAATGGCAGCCGCGTGCGTCCGCGCATGCGCAAAAAACCTTTTTGCGCATGCGCGTGCATGGACACACGCACGCGGCTCCCTCTTTTTTTAATTTGTGATGGAACCGGTTCCCAGTGGCTCTTTTTCTTTTTTAGGTTGCCGACCCCTGGTATAGGGGGTACCTTGCTCAATAGTAGTAACTGTGAAAGGGATCTTGGAGTCCTAGTGGACAGTCACTTAAATATGAGCCAGCAGTGTGCTGCAGCTGCCAAAAAAGCCAACACAGTGCTAGGCTGCATTAACAGGGATAGAATCAAGATCATGTGAAGTATTAATACCACTTTACAATGCCTTGGTAAGGCCACACTTGGAATACTGCATCCAGTTTTGGTCACCACGATGTAAAAAAGATGTTGAGACTGCAAAGAGTACAGAGAAGAGCAACAAAGATGATTAGGGGACTGGAGGCTAAAACATAAGGAACAGCTGCTGGAATTGGGTACATCTAGTTTAATGAAGAGAAGGACTAGGGGTGACATGATAGCAGTGTTCCAATATCTGAGAGGGTGCCACAAAGAAGGAGTCAAGCTATTCTCCAAAGCGCCTGAAGGCAGGACAGCAACGGATGGAAACTAATCAAGGAGAGAAGCAACCTAGAACTAAGGAGAAACTTCCTGACAGAACAATTAACCAGTGGAACAACCTGCCTCCAGAAGCTGTGAATGCTCCAACACTGGAAGTTTTTAAGAAGAGACTGGACAACCATTTGTCTGAAATGGTATAGGGTTTCCTGCCTGAGCAGGGGTTGGACTAGATGACCTCCAAGGTCCCTTCCAACTTTACTATTATGATTATGATTATAAGCACTTGCTGCTGGAGTTGTCCTTTCCTTCTGGTACTCAGTAGTTGGTCAGCAGTATGTAAAATTTCCACACCAGGGACCCATCAGCCTGAAAGGTGGCTCTAGTCCAGACATGTCAAACAGAAGGCCCGGGGGCCAGATCTAGCCCGTGAAGTAGTTTCATGCAGCCCGCGAAGCTATCCTGGAAACAGTGAGGGAATGCCCCCCCCCGCCTTGGCCCTGGCCCAGAGACCCTCCTTCTGCCAGAGACCCTCAGATCTGTCCCACTCCTGCCCAGGCCCCCTTGATGCGAACGATGTAGAGCTGGCCATGCCCACCCAGTAGGCCATACACACTCTAGCCACACCCACCCAGGCCATACCCACCCGGCCCTCTGAGGGCAACCGCAATGCTGATGCGGCCCTCAATGAAATTGAGTTTGACACCCCTGCTCTAGTCTGTCATTGGTCTCTGTTACATGTAACATCATACAATAAGGACAGCAGTAATTGTTTTTCTTAACCAGCAAGTGACTCTAGCATGAAGGGAAAATTCCATGGTGGAATTCTCCAATCAATATTAAATTATTATTACCCTTAAATTATCTCACATTAAAACTGTACGGACTACACTAGTCACTGGATTCATCACTTAGGCAGAGTTCTGTCATTGTTATAATGCATAGAATGCAACTATATAAACACTGGAGGAAAACACAATATGTCTATGAAGGAGACCCCATTGTTGAGCTGCAGCTTTTAAAATACTGATACAGCACATTCTAAAAATGACTGTCTTTCGTCCTCATCTGTGTTTAAGTGCATGTATGTGTCCGTGCGCATGCACACTGCTTGTTAATTGCAAAGACTTGCAAGTGAAGGCCACTGCAGTTAATTTTTAAATGAATTCCTCTCATCTTCCTATAGATTTAAGTGTTAGATGTCTAAGTCTTGAGTTGTACATATCGTAGCTTATCTTTAAAGGTAACAGTTATGAACGTAGAGTACTTTAGATGTTGTATACTGACTACATGTAGGGCCATTTTTCCCCGAATGAATGTTTCTCTAAATTAATATTGAATGTTCAGCTATGTAACTTCCTCTCAAAATTCTTATTTTGTGAAAATATCTAAGATCCATAATGGATGGTTTATTGTGAATTATTGACTATACATGATAATATGGAAGTAATCAGTTTTAAGATTTAAATCTTTAATTCTAGGCTTCAGGTAATTAGTATCACAAGATATATTGTGACTGCTTTCCTATTCTCATTATTTGTTCTTTTTGAGTTTTAATTATAAGCACTCTTTTTATATAGTGAATGTGAAGTCTTCAGCAAAAATCATGCTTCTCCATTCTCAAAAGTTATTACTTTCCACAAAAAAGAGCCTTTTGAACTGGAAGCATTTTATACACATCCTCATGATGTTCCTTATCCTGATACAAGAATAGGTAAATGTTTTTGTTATTGGTTGAGCATGATAACAAAAAAACTTTTTAAAGATTTGTTTCAAATTATGAGAATCTTCACCTAATAGATTTATAAAATAACTGTTTTGATTACTAATGCCTTGTTTTCTGTGGACAGTGCTCTTTTTTTAATATATTTGTACTTTTCTTCATATGCCACATATTAGTAACTAGGGCTTGCTATCACCAAGTGGCACGTATCAAGTTACACCTTACAAACATATTGCTTAACATTGTAAATTCCGGTTCTAATTATGACTGTCTGTATCTTTTACTCAGCTGTTGTGAATTATTGGTGTACAAAATATTTTGGATTCAGAGTATCCTGTTGTGCCTGTACTGAAACAATTCAACTAAGCAGCTGTGTTTTCAGCTCTTAACATCTGCTTAGGCAATGGCTGGAGTATTTCCAACAAGATTGAAACAATCACTATTGATTCCTAGCAACTGCCTAGACATGTTTTTGTGGTTTTCATGGCAAAATTTTGAAATTGGTTTGTTGTCTTTTTTCTAAGGTTGAGAGAGTCAGATGCTCAAACACACCCAGATAGTGCCTAAGATAGGACTAAAGCTCAGTTTTTCAGTATCTAGCCTGGTGATATAACTGTTACATCAAGCTGATCCCTTCAGAGCATTTTAAATTTGAATTATTATTTACATCACTCATTTGCATAAACATGGTTGAATCTAGAAGCTTAGATTGGATCAGGCCATTTAAAATTTGAATGGAAGGTCACAGAAGAATTTTAGAGCTATAAGCTAGATTAGCAGGTTGGAAAACTATCCTGGGGGAAAAGACAACAGCAAACTACGTATATAGATCAACGTATTACAAACTCACTTCAAAGGAAGTCCACTAACTATTGATTATCCTAGCCTAGGATGGAGATAAATTGAAAATGTTTTTGTGCTATTTCTGTTACTTATCATTGTGTTAAACAATCAGTGTTATCTTGATATTATTTTAAAGTGTGACTTTCCTATTATGTGATATACTTGTGCAAGAAATAGAACACATTCTGAAATGGATGTGTGGTTGCTAATTACAGGTCAGAGTAACAGACAATTCTTAATTGATTTTTATAGATCCACAAAAAAACTATGTAGTGCAGTTCCTGGGATTTTGGCCTGCTAGGAACTGAGCAAGAGGGTGGTAGTTATTTGTCTTTGCCCATATGCGGTCTAGTGACAATAAGGGCTTCATGTTGCCCAGATATCGGTGGATATAGTTTTAGATAATTAGCTTATTGTATAACTGTTAATGACACAGATCTGTTCAATACGGTCTAATTAAATAGATATTTGATCTTATCTCCTGATGACTACATACCGGTATATAAAAACAATAGAAGTGATTTATAGATGTTTTTATAGGGTAATTTTAGTAGGCTGCTGTTGATATTAAACAAATATGGTCACTTTATTTCAGTCTGTGACAACATAAATATGCAAATGTATGTAAATATCAGGCTTCTGATGGAACCACTCAGGTCTCCGAAGACACCTGTGGAATTTTGTGAGGCATCCTGGAGTTAGAGAATGGTTGCAGGTTTGGGTAGGGTTTCCCCTGAATTTTTTCTCCTTGGCCACTGATCCAAGGAAAATCCTCAGTGTATTAAGGAGTTCCAAAGATGAAATGGCAGAAGACCGTCACTCATGGAAAATAAACAATTAGTCCAAATTGTAGTGCATGTTCAAGCCTTTACCAACAACCAAGGACTGCTTGAAAAGGATGAGCTGGAAAACTGGTTACAGGATTGTCATGAATATTCTAGGCATCTGAAGGATGAAGGCTCCCTCCAGATCCATTTAGAGTTGGATGCCAGCTGAGTTATTCAGTTAAGTCTTGTGATGTTATCTGGGATGAATTTGTACTGGTCATAGATCTGTGTGGCAGCTTGGCCAACTGTAATCTAGATCCCTGTCGTTCCTGATTGATGAGAACCTTCAGTGAAGTAACAACTGGATTGGGGGTCAGTGAATGAGTCAAGGAAAAAACGCTGCCTGCTTTAAATGAGTCAGAGGTACTTCTCCTGTACAGGAAACCATTGCTGAACTCAACAATGCTGGGCAAATGTTTATATGTTCCTTATCTCCCCTTTCAGGAGAATGTTACAGAAAGGTGATAGGATGCTGTTGCATAAAGCACTGGAGAAAACTAATTATCTCTACTGTTTTCAATTAGATTTTAGGCTGGCCTTGGTACCGAGTACTATCTCTAAGTTGATTACCTTTGGTGTGACAAACATAGGAGTATGACCTCCTTGACCTCTTAATAACTTTTGATAGTATTAATCATGTTATTCTCCTTGACTGTTTCCAAGTGTTAGGAGTGGATACATTGTTTTGTAGTTCTCCTGAGGGAGCAGTTCCATATAGTGGTCAAGAGAGCAGTGTCAGACTTCTTAAATATTGGGTGCCAGAAACCTCAACACACTCTCCTCCTCAACATCTGCATGAAATCTCTAGGGTGCATAACATTTTAGCAGAAGAGTAGGTGTAAGTAATAGTCTAATATTAGCCAGTTTTATATCTTAACTCCAATACAAACAGAGGCCGCTGTCAAATGTCTTCTCAGGAGGTTATTAGGATGGGGAGAACAAGCTTAGTCTCAATCTCAGCAAAAGGTTGTGTTTTCAGAGGAGGAAACTGCCTAAATCTAGAGATATTATTTAGTTCCCGATGGAATCATTTTTCCCTGTGCTAAATTGGCACATAGCTTAGATCCTTGGTGTTCAGCTCCTGCTTGAGTAGGTCACACCTGTAGCAAGGAGAGCTTTTGAACAACTTTATCTGGTCCAACAGTTACCACTTTCTATGGAATATTCCCACCTGTCTTAGTTATCTCTCATTCGGTATTAGAATATGATCTGCATGATACTCTGTGAAGACCACTTGGAAGCTAAATCATGCAACTGTTTCAACTAGTAAATATACATACCGTACTTGAAGTATAGTTCAAGTATATTATAATCTGCCCATATTTCATTGATACCTGTTAGTTTAGGGTACAATTCAAGATGCTAGTTGTCACATTAAAGCTTTTCATGCTGAATAACCTGGATATCTTCAGGAATACCTCCTCTTGTGCCAATTCAATAACATTATTAAGACCTCAGAATTGATTATTGGGACATCAGAGATGGACCTTTTTACTTGCTACATTCTTTGAAACAGCATTCTCCCCGAGATTGAGCAGGCAAGGGAAGGGGGTGCTGTAGCGCCATACAAATAAAGATCATGGGATGGAGCATGTTGCAGGTAAGTGAGCACTCTGAACTGTGAGATCCCTTGGATATTGTACTCTGTAGCGGGAGAAAGCACATCAAGAATAATTTAGGGAGCAAGTTGTGATTACCTACTGGATTTCCCGCTGACTTTGATTGTGGAAAGCTGGGAGGAAAGGTTGCCAATGGCATTCATGTGAACACAGTGTACTGCAAGCATTGGGAAGGCAAGCCAGCTTCCAAGTGCCCAAATTGTGATCACGTGACAGGGGTGCTGTGACAACACAACGGTCATAGGTAACAGTCATCAAACTTTGAATTATTGCCTATACACTGAAACTTTGGTAAAGATGAATTTATTATCACAATGTGCTAAAAGGTTCACACCTCCCCAGGACTATTTCTATTCCTACCTCACAGTTTGGGAATATCAAGTGGACCATATATTTCCCACTCATGTAACAAATACGATAACAAAAAAGAGACTTTTCTTGGTAAAAAAAAAGATGTATTGTCCTACATATATGAATTATAATTAATTTATAACATACAGGTAACTTGCAGTCCAATGTTCGTTCTTATAATCTTTAAATTTTGTTTTTAATCTGTAAATGTCATCATTCAAGTTTCCAAGAACATGCAGGCATTTTTTTCCTACTACACCTAATGTAATTTTTGATTGATACGTGTAAATGCTGTGTAAACAAATTGCAAGCTTAACATAACAAAACCTTTCTTATGCAGTTAAAAAGAATAAGGTAATCTATCTTTTGCTAGTCAAGAGGATGCAAATTCATGAGGGGCTTCAAACAAACGTTATCATTTCTGGAATTTTTCCTTGCTTATTTTCTTATACCTTGTAAATATGTTCCAGAAAGTCTTTTAACTATTTGTAGCATTCTGGAAGGGGTGTGTGTGTGTGTGTGTGTGTGTGTGTGTGTGTAACTTGAAAAAAATGTTGAGTAACATCCTAATTTGCAAAACTAATCATTTTGCATTGCCTCTTATTCTTAATGAAAACAAAATATCTAACTAGCTTTTTTATCTATTCCTACCTACCTACCAACCTATCTTCTATGCCTACCATTTTTACCAACTGTAAGGCATCTTACAGTTTTCAGTCATAGCTGCAGTAGCAGCTATTGGAGGAAGTTGCCCATCAAAGATCCATGCATACAGGTATCCTCACCTTACAGTCATAATTGGGACCGGAATGTTGGTCACCAAGCAATGCGATTGTTAAGTAATTCATCATGTGAGCAGAACTGTTTCGTTTTTTTGCTATTTTTACCATTGTGGTTAAGCAAATCCCAGCAGTCATTAAGCAAATCATGTGGTCATTAAGTAATTCTGGCTTCCCCAGTTGGCTTTGCTTCTCAGAAGCTGCCTGGGAAGGTTATGATTATGTGACTGCAAGATGCTGAACTGTTGTAAATGTAGCCAGTTGTCAAGTATCCAACTTTCAATCACATGGCTGTGGGGGGTGAGGCCACAGTCTGAAGTATCATAAATTCAAACTATCATTAAAAATATAAGTGATGTATAAGTTTATAAATGTTTTTGTAATACGTTTGATATAAATAAGTAAGTGTACTAACCAGTGACATATTGCTGTGTTGTTTAGGCCATTTTGTTATTCAAAATGTTGGTCCCCAAAACGATGGTGATAATTCAAAAGTTAAAGTTAAGGTGCGAGTTAATATCCATGGAATCTTCAGTGTGGCTAATGCATCTGTTGTAGAGAAGCAAAATTTGGACAGTGAGCCTAATGATATTCCAATGGACACAGAATTGTCATGTAAGAATCAAAGCAAAGAAGAACTGGTATGTAAAAACTATAAATAGAATTCTTAATTCTAAATTGTCTTATGTACTGTGCTGACTAAATGCAGTGGGGGGTTTTACTTTAATCTTTGTCATTGAAAATTTTTGTATTTTGAAAATCCAGTTGTTTCAGTAATTGTAGCTTTTTTCCCAAACCTGTGAATTTTTTTAAATCCTAGTGCTTTCAATATTTTTTCCTATTCCATGTAAATTAACATGCTTTCTATCTTTAACTTTGTTTTCCTTGCTTTTATAAACATGCATACTATTCATTCTTTCTCTGCACTAATAAAGGCTATATCTTTGACACTGTATTGAGAAATCTCTTATAAAACTACACACACACACACACACACACACACACATATGTATGCATATATACATGCTTAGTTAATTGTAAAATGTCTCCTTAACTTCCATAGAGGTTTTAAAATAGTTAATTTAAATTTACAGCATGTCTGTTAGAAGCACGTCAAAGCAACAGAAAATATGATTGTAACTTGAATATTGCTCATACAGATGTCAGTAAAGAAGTAGATAAAGAGTTCATAGGATAGCTAAATGTCTGTGGAGATTCTTAATAATCCAGGTCATGGTTATCCTAAAGATGCTTTTCCATGAGAGAACTGGACTTTGTTTTTCTTTGAAGAGGTTTCACTTCTCATCCAAGAAGCTTCTTCAGCTCATATGATAATGTAACTATTTTAATTCTTAAGCCTTGTTTCTTTCAAATATTTGCTAACTATTGTCTGATACTATGAAGGGTATTGACACCTTTCATGACTGAAGACGGAACCCTTCAACTCTGAGGTTGAAGTTAAATATATAGTATGTAGAAGATAGCAAAGATTGACTAAAATTTGGATTCTTTTTTGAATATACAGTAGGATATAAAAATGGTGATTATAAGGATTTTCTAATAGCTGAAAATGGATTCAAAGCATATAGCACATGTTGGCAACTTTGTAAAACAGCAATGCCTTTTTCTGGATCATTCAATTACTGGTATCATTTATGTTGTACACCCCTATAAAAAAAAATTTTAATCCCATTTATATCCCGCCCTTCTCCGAAGACTCAGGGCGGCTTACAATCTAAAGCACAAATCAATGTGCTTAGCAATAGCCTTCATTCTATGTATATGCCTGCTTATTAGGGCTTTCACACACACCCCAAGCGGCATTATTACAAAGTCAGCTTATTGCCCCCAACAATCTGGGTCCTCATAGGTTACTTGGTCCTTTACAATAATAGCAAAAATGTTTCCACTTCAGATGTTGGCTAACAATTGAACATGCTAGTGGTACTTATGTACATTAAAAAAATAAACCATTCAAAAATATTGGAATAATGTTTGACTTAAATGCCAGAAACATTAATTTAATTTTTTGACTTAAATGCCATAAGCATGATATATGGCCTGGGGAACCCAAAATGAGATGGAGCCCATCAAGTGGCTTATTTGATTGACTGACTATTGTTGTGGGTGGGGAAGCTGATTGCTTTTTATTGTTTTTTTTTTGTACAAGCTTTATTAATTTTTTAAATTTTACATTCAGATATTTGTGAAGCAATACGGTGGTTGGGTACAAAAAGAAGGCGAGAGTTATATTTAAAAATTTAGATTTGTCTCTTTCTTGGGATTTGTAAGAATAGAGCTTAATAAATTTCTTTTAATGGGCTAAAGGGGAATCCTTAAAAAATATAAACTGATTTTATATTTAGGTTTTAGATTGTTAAGGGAAAACAAAATTAAGTTATTAGAACATAACTCTGAACTATATTATAGAATCTGGAATGATATAAAGACATTATTTTAATAATTGATGAACTATTAAGATGACATATAGAATATATCTGTTGTAATGATATAAATTGACTTTATATTTAACTTAGGTGTTTAAGGGAAAGGAAAGTGGGCTATTAGAATTGATTCATATTCCATAATTTGTAATGATATAACAAAAGATATTTTTCTAATAATTGGTGAATTATTTAGATGATAATAGAATTTACTTGTAAAAATTGCAAATAACAAATTATTTGTAAATAGCTCAAGTTGCATCAACAAAGATTCCCTCTCCGATTCCCTTAGTTTTGACATAATCAAATTAATACAATTCTAATTGTGACATAATCAATTTAAAGAATTTTCAATATATTTTCACTTATGCATATCCATATCGTTTTTAATTTTTACCTAATTGCAATAAAATATCCTGGAGTAGCCTATGATATATAAAGAAAAGGGGGAAAAGAAAGAAAGAAAAAACTTAATTTTCGGGTAAACCACATTTCCCTATTTCAGTAAAAAGTATTTATCCTGTCTACAAAACTTACATGATTCATTTCAATACATTCTTATTTTTACAAGTAAATTCTATTATCATCTAAATAATTCACCAATTATTAGAAAAATATCTTTTGTTATATCATTACAAATTATGGAATATGAATCAATTCTAATAGCCCACTTTCCTTTCCCTTAAACACCTAAGTTAAATATAAAGTCAATTTATATCATTACAACAGATATATTCTATATGTCATCTTAATAGTTCATCAATTATTAAAATAATGTCTTTATATCATTCCAGATTCTATAATATAGTTCAGAGTTATGTTCTAATAACTTAATTTTGTTTTCCCTTAACAATCTAAAACCTAAATATAAAATCAGTTTATATTTTTTAAGGATTCCCCTTTAGCCCATTAAAAGAAATTTATTAAGCTCTATTCTTACAAATCCCAAGAAAGAGACAAATCTAAATTTTTAAATATAACTCTCGCCTTCTTTTTGTGCCAATCAGGCTTCCATATTGGTGCCTTTAGATTCTCAGATGTGTCTTCCTTTCTTCCTACACACATTGTTTGAATCCAGGGAGACCATCCAAATGTCAGTTTTGCAAAGAGAGTATCCCCTTTGTAATCATTGAAGAGTTGCTTTAATAGCTCAATTTTCAGTGTTCAGTGTAATGTACTGTAATTGTCATTAGTTCAGTCTGGTCTTTTCCTTCTTCCAATTCCATCTGGCTTAGGTTAAAAGTAGTAGCTGATGTTATGGTTATCAATTGATTGGCTGGGTCCTCAACATACTGTATTTAATATCTTCCCTCTAATGTTGCTTTCTTCAAGAACTGTTGTTTTTTGAGTTGTAGGTTTTATAATTGAGATCAAGGTTTGAGCTTCAAAGTTCTGTTTGTGTTTGTTCTTTAAAATCTCCTATCTTAGTGTTAGCTTCCACTTCTTCTGTTTGTTTTTGGATTGTCAATTCATCATTTAAGGTCAAAGTTTGATTTGGTAGCTTTAAGCTGTTAGACTTATCTTGCAGTTTGGCTTTAATTTGCTCAGTCATTGCCAAGAGTGTATCCAGAATCAGTTTGTAATTAAGTGGTGGGATATATTCTTCCATTTCATTGATGCTTATAGATGAGTCTTTCATGGAGGCTATTTTAATAAGAGTCAATGATTGTCCACCTCCAATATTCCTAAGGATTGTTTTCAGTGCCAGGTGTTCCCAATTCTTATCTTTTAAAATAATGTCAAGGACAGCTCTGTTATTCAGTCAGCTCTCACAATAAACAAAAAGTTTACTTGCTGTACCAAGTTTCACCACAAGATGTCATCAATAGCATATAGAATAAAATGTAAAGTCTCTTTCCAGATTAATAGAAAGCTTTTGTTCAACTAGTTTATTTCCCTCCCCCCTTAATTCACAGCTTCAGCATGAAATAGTGTGATAGGTCCCCACAAAAATAGAAGCTTTTTAATAAGTATGAATAAGATTTCTTAATTTCTTTGCTTAGCAGTTTGATTTCTTTTAAGGCTTTAAAATTTATTCCCCAAGTATTCAGTCGCCGGTCTCTCAAAATAGGGGGAGAAAATTTTTGGAAAATTCTCACAGGAAGGTAGTTAGGGGAATAAAAAAGGTAAGGTCTCACCCAGGTCCTCCAGATTGCTTCGTTGTGCTAGATGGTGCTTTGGGCTTTCGGCAGGGAACGGCTTAATGATCGGCCATCTTGATGGCCAATCTCTTCTTCTTTGAGTCAAAAGGAGCTGCTCTGGATTCTGCCGCCCTTCCGCGATCACAGGGAGGGCCTCCTTGCGGTGGTCGCCCGTCCAGGGTGACTTTTGACCCTTTTCAGTGTCCTCCAAGGAAGAAGGATCTGACAGCAGGGAGAGAGCTCTTCCTGAACGTCCGCAAGCGCCACGCACACAAACTGGAAGCCGCTTTTTATTGTTCTTATACTGTGTTCTTAATAGCAATTAGACTCTTTGAGCTCTTTACAATGTCAGCATATTGCTTTCAACAATCTCGGTCCTCATTTTACTGACCTCGGAAAGATTAAAGACTTGAATCAATATTGAGCCCAGGCAGGATCGAACTCCAGTTGTTCAGAGTTAGCCTGCAATATTGCATTCTGACCACTGCTTGCTTATCTTTGTAAGCCACCCAGAGTAACAGAGTGAATTGGGAGGCCATATAAATTTTCATAAATAAATGATGTTCTGTCTCAAGTTTGTGAATTCTTATAGTAATGAGGTGCTAATTTTAGGGGTTTATTTTCAGCTTTCTATTATTCTGCTTACTGACTTAAGTTTCATTTAAATCTTTTTGTTTCTTTTTCTAGAATTCTTTTAACTGCTAAGCTTGTAAGCCGCCCTGAGTCTTCGGAGAAGGGCGGGATATAAATGGAATTAAAATAAAAAATAAATAAATAAAATAAACTCCATTGTTTATAGAACATTTAAAGTGTTCTTTAATGTAAATGCAGTTATATTTTGTTTGAAGTGGGTTGTTTTACTTTTAGTATGTGATTAGTATTACAATTAGTAATATGTTCTCATTAATGCATAATTAGAATTATATTTAAGTAATTAGGACTGTATTTCATAGCCATAATTATTTATCAGTCATGGACACTTTCTTGCAATAACCATATTGAAGGAACTGAATAATCTTTTATTGTTAGGGAAAAGGCAGTAATAAACTATTCCAAAAGTATTGCTAAGACAACTGTATGGATTTGTCTATGAGGTTGCCAGAAGTCATGATTGACTCAGAGGCAAAAGCATTCCCCCCCCGTCCAAAAAAATCCCTCAATATTTTTTTTTCTAAAAATCATGTAGGTAGGGGAATAGTATATCTCAAGAACAGAGTCCTTCTGCGAGGGAGATGGATGGTTTCAAAATGTGATACTTAAATAAAATGAACAAAATTTAATACCATTGTTTTAATTTGTATTTTAAAATTACTTTTACTGGCGTACCTCGTTTGATTGTGAAAAGCTACTGTTTCTTGACAAGAATAATAAAACTTTTCATAAAATTTAGTGTAGAATTAAAACTTCTGTTTTATAGGCTGAAATGCAAATTGATCAAGATGATGGTAATCAAAAAAGTCAAATAGAACAAAGTCAAACAGATGAGGAAACTGATCAGATAGGGACTGAAGGAAAGGTATGTATGAAATTATGATAAAGTCAGATTCTAATGTTAGGGCTGTCTATCTTTTAATAGTGCTAGGAAGTGTTAAGTACTCTGAGAATAGTGTGCCATGCTTTGACACCTTGGAATTCTCACTTATAGTCATGTGAAAAAGAAAGTACACCCTCTTTTGAGTTCTGTGGTTTTACGTATCAGGATATAATAAAAATCATCTAGTTCTTAGCAGTGCTTAAAAGTAAATACAACCTCAGATGAATAATACATAACACATGTCATCATTTATTTTATAAAAAGAAAGCCAAAATGGAGAAGCCATGTATAAAAAACTAAGTACACCCTTACTGCTTCCTTAGGGATGAAGTGGCTAAGTAGCAGCTAGATGCTGCTAATCAAGTGCCCTTGATCAATTAATTATCAGCAAGAGTGACCACCTCTATAAAAACCATTTAATGAGTTTGCTGATATCCAGCATTGAGGTGTGTGTTAACACAATACCAAAGAGGAAAGACATCAGCTAAGAGAAGCAGTTATTGTTGCCCATCAATCTGGGAAGAGTTACAAGGCCATTTCCAAACAATTAAGACCAACATTCTACAGTAAGGAAGATTATTCACAAGTGGAAAATATTCAAGACAGTTACCAATCTTCCCAGGAGTAGACAAATTCACCCCAAGGTCAAACCATACAATGCTCAGAGAAATCACAAAAAAATCCAAGAGTTACATCTCAGACTCTACAGGACTCAGTTTGCATGTTAAATGTTAACGTTCATGACAGTACAATTAGAAAAAGACTGAACAAGTATGGTTTGTTTGGAAGGATTGCCAGGAGAAAGCCTCTTCTCTCTAAAAAGAATATGGCAGCACGGCTTAGGTTTGCAAAGTTGCATCTAAATAAATCACAAGACTTCTGGAACACTGTCCTTTGGACAGACAACACTATAGCGGAGATGTTTGGCTCTAATGCGTAGTGACTCGTTTGGCAATAACCAAACAAGTATATCAGCACAATCATACCAACCGTCAAGCACAGTGATGGAGAGGTGATGATTTGGGCTTGTTTGCAGTCACAAGACCTGGGTACCTTGCAATCATTGAGTCAACTACAAACTCCTCTGTATACCAAAGTATCCTGTCAGGCCATCTGTCTTGATAGCTAAAACTTGGCCGACATTGGATCATGCCACAGAACAATGATACCAAGCACAACAGCAAAACTACAACTGAATAGCTGAAAGAAGAAAAGGTGTTGCAATGGCCAAGACAAAGTCTAAACCTCAACCCAAAAGAAATGCTGTGGCGGGACTGCAAGAGAGTTGTGCAAACACAAATGTCCACTAATCTCAATGAATTGAAACAATATTGTAAAGAGTGGGCCAAAAATCCTCCACAACAATGTGAGAAACTGATAAGTCATAACAAAAACAGTTATTTCAACTTATTGCTGCTAAAGATGGTTCTACAAGCTATTGAATCATAAAGTTTTTTTACACGTGGATTCTCCATTTTGGCTTTCTTTTTGTAACATAAATGAAATCACGGGGTAGCATGTCATATATTGTTCATCTAAGGTTGTATTTACTACTTTTAAGAACTGCTGAGGACCAGATAATTTTTACTGTGTCCTGATATGTAAAATCATAAAACTCAGTTTTCTTTTTCACATGACTTTAGGTTAAAAGGATTCATGTTTATGTAGAGCAGGGGTGTCAAACTGCCGGCCCATGGGCCAAATGTATCACGCCAAAACCACGCCCCCACCCCATTGCTGGCAATGGGAAAAAAGTCACGATGCATCGCAACACATTACGTGATGTCACAAGTTTGACACCCATGATATAGAGGTAGGGTGGATGTTTGTTATGTGTAACACTGGAAGAAAGTGATGTGTGGAGAGGTCTTTGGCTGCTAATCTGAAACACTTCTGGGTGAGTTTATTTTCAAGCAGTGTTGGAAAATAGTCATTCTATTTTCCAAATCTTGTATTTTAAAATTCGAAAGTAAATGCAAAAATTACAATAGAGTGTCTATTTAAAATGGCAGCATATTAGGATATTACTTTATCTGCTGAATTATACAGGTATAGTTTTTTTTATCCGATTTCTATTTTTATGTGCAATGGGAACAAATGCTATGGTGACATAATTTAATCTCTTATTCTGCAGACTGCTTCAGGAGACAAGATTGATGTAAATCAGTCAAGCAAAACAAAGACCAAGAGCATTGATCTACCTATCCATGTTAACTTATATAGACAGGTTGAACAGGATCTTATTAATTGCTACATTGAAAATGAGGTGAGCAACTGCAGAAATCTTGAATCATATATGTGAAATAATTATAAATGCATCAGTGCAGAAAAGAAAAAGTATCTAATTGTTCCTTGTAAATCCAGTAATTTGGGGTGGAAGACTATAGATGCGCTTCAAGAAAAAAAATCAACCATGCTTTATATTCTTGATTAAGTTATCTGAATACTTTTATTTGCTGCAGCGGAAGATGTTAATGCAAGACATTTTGGAGAAGGAGAAAAATGATGCCAAAAATGCTGTTGAAGAATATGTGTATGATTTGAGAGAGAAGCTTTGTGGCGTCTATGAAAAATTCATAACGGAAGATGTAAGAGTTTTCATGAAACTTAACTTGATGAAGTCCTTTAAAATAACATTAGTATTAAAATTGCTGCATCTGTAAAACATTGCAGTGAGTTGGTTCTAGTTATATTTCAATAAATTTAAAATCAGTGGGATAAATTAAGATAAATTTGAGCTTCTGTTGATTATAAATATTTTACTTTATAAATCAGTTCAAACACTCCTAAACTTTAGTAGATTTCCTTATAAGTTTGACATAAATTTCTAAGCCTGTGAATTTTGAGGTGTTTTCCTTGTTTGGGGGGGGGGAAGATTGTTAAATTTCTCCACTTTATTACTTAAAAGTTTCTAACTCCTTCAAGATTTTCTCCTCACTGACACATCAAGGTAGAAGGCTATGGATGAATCTCCATTGAACTAAAAGTTACACTGAATTCTATTTAAGAAGGAAATGAAGATAAAATTACTGTTTTAATGATTAAAGTATATTCATTAAAATAGTAATACACATTCCTGGAGGCCTTCAGGAATGTTATTGCCTTCCGTAATGCCAGGCATGCAAGACCAGAAGCAAGGATTGAGCGAACATTCGTTGCTTGTCCTTTAGTAGCATCTTTTCCACTGTATTGGGCCAGAATAATTTATTGCAATGTTCCATTCTAGTAGCAGGAGCAGGAGCATCAGCAGTAATCAAAAGAAGAAAAAGTAGGCGGGAACAAAAAAAAACAGGAATCCTTCACTCACCTCTACATGAATTACTGGTGGGATAGTGGGCAGGATTTCCTTCGGTTACAATCTTCCTTCTCTCAGTAAATGCTGAACTTTTTCTTTAAGAAGATATTCATAGATGTAGATGTAGGTACATAAACATAATATGTCTATTTGTCAGCATACATAATGCACGAGTTGTATATTCTAATTAGTGGTAGTAAATAATTGAGAAGTATGATCTCTCCTGGGAAGAAGTTTATCAGCAACTGACCTTAGGTAACTTTGCTCTGAAGGAGAGAGAATGAACAATTCATGATAGGTAGAACTATTTTTTTTAATTTCTACTATTAACAGAGTAAACCAAAATCTCAGAAAATAGATTATAGTCTGCCTTTAATTTTCAATCCTATACATTAAAATTATCTTTGCTCGTTTAAGCATTCAAACAAAGCTCCTATCTTGCTTTAAAGTTGTTTCAATTTTTTAATTTCCATGTTCTAATAGTTGTTGGTGTTATACTTACAGAAATATAAACATTGATATTACATTTATTAAAATTTCTTTCTGCACACTTTGGCAAAGAAAGTAGTGTGTATTCTGAATATAGATTTAAATATAGTAAATTCCAGATGTAATGCCTTATTAAGTATAGAATTAAACCAGATAGATACTTCTATGAGAAAAGCTTAAATGGAATTATGGTCTACCTGTGTTGCTGATCAATTAACCATTAGATGTGAGATCTAATTTAAATTTACATTAGATTTGCCTAACTATTAACATTTACTACAAGAGTTGATGCAGAATGTATGTAGGAGCTAGACTATGGTATTTCTGAAATAACAAACTAAGAAAGCTCTATTTATATACTTCTAGTAAATGTATTATTTGCCTCCAAGTTTACTTTTTAAAACTATTAAATAGCATGAAACCCTATCTTTGACATTCTAGTTACTGTTATTTGTTCTTTATAAATGGTGTAGAAATAAGAGCTTCTTACAAAAGATGCTTTGGTTATAATCTTGTAATCAGTGTAAGTAGCAAATTACTATTACAGAACTATTTTTTCACTAGTTTAAAATGATAGAGGTCACTGGGCTATTGTTATATGTTGTATTATTTTCCCTCTAGGATTCAAGAAAAATAACATTAATGTTAGAGGATACAGAAAACTGGCTTTATGAAGATGGAGAGGACCAACCAAAACATGTATATGTGGAAAAACTTCAGGAAATGAAAGTAAGCTTTCTATTGCTAGAAATAAAGGGCCTGAATTTGTTCTCTGTAGTATCCTTAATTGTAATCTCTACTTACATCTCTAGAAATCTGATATTGTACTTTTCTGAAATAACAGACACTGCAAGATTTTATATATTCATATGAATTAGATGGAGTAGCAGGCTATCTTGAGACCTGCTACCAAACTTTTCTGTTGATATCTCTGACTAAAATGAGTTTATATCACCACTATTTCTTATTCTTCTTCATATCTTTCTCCATACCTTGTTTCTACATTGTGCATCACTTCCTTATGGATTCCTTTGAGTTTTTAAAACTTTTCACTTCTGCTTTGAAGGGTCCCAACAATTCTATCCACTTTTTAAGTTTTTCCCCTTTTTATCCCATTCACTTCCTTTATAATATTTGTTTGCCATTTAGTTTTCATTCAGTTTCATTATATGATCTAACCATCTCAATATAATCCTTCAATACTGATCACTCACATTTGAACTCAATCCACATTAGTTATTGAGCCCTTATCTTTATCATAGCACAAATATTTTTAAGTTACTTATTCTTGCATTTCCATATAACACAGAGGGCAGAAGCATGGTGTTATACACAGTTATTTTTTCTTCTAACATATTCATTTCTCAAAACAACCCGATGGTTTTCCATTTGTATAAGGAACAGTAGCAGTTCTTCCACAGGTTTAAGCAGGTCATACAGCCATTCAATAAGCTTAGCATATTGCTATATCATTTGTTCAATTACATCATCAACATTGTAGCCTTAACATTTTCGGCATTCCAATGGCCTGTCTTTTCATTTTTCCTTTTACAAAATATATTTTTCAATGTATATATTATTTTGTAATAAAACTAAATTTAATCTTATGGGAAAAAAATTAAAAAGACTTAAAAGTATAAACTAAAAATACAAACTAATAAGGAATACACACACACACACACACACACACACACACACTTAATAATTTTAAAAATATGAATCCCAGGCATATTTACTTAAAGTATAAAATCTTCGAACACTGGGATGGATAAAAAACAGTCGTTTATTGCTAAAAGATCATAAGCAATAAAAAGTAACCGTTTAAAGCATATCTACCTAATCTAAGCTTTCGCTGGTCCTCTGCCAGCGTCATCAGAGAAAGCATTGAAGGTTTGAAAAACCGTTGGTAAACCTGTTTGGTTCCGTGCTCTGCTCATTGGCCGCGATGCGAGACAGAACAATCACGATTGGCTAGAGCAACGTCCATCACGCGACCAATGAGCAGAGCGCGGAACCAAACAGGCTTACCAACAGATTTTCAAACCTTCAATGCTTTCTCTGATGACGCTGGCAGAGGACCAGCGAAAGCTTAGATTAGGTAGATATGCTTTAAATGGTTACTTTTTATTGCTTATTATGATCTTTTAGCAATAAACGACTGTTCTTTATCCATTCCGGTGTTCGAAGATTTTACATATACATACATACATACATAAAAGATAAAGGTTCCCCCGCACATGCATGCTAGTCGTTTCCCACTCTAGGGGCCGGTGCTCATCTCCGTTTCAAAGCCAAAGAGCCAGCGCTTGTCCGAGGACATCTCCATGGTCATGTGGCCGGCATGACTAGACACCAAAGGCGCATGGAACGCTGTTACCTTCCCACCGTAGTGGTCCCTATTTTTCTACTTGCATTTTTACATGCTTTTGAACCGCTAGGTTGGCAGAAGCTGGGACAAGTAACAGGCACTCACTCTGTTACGTGGCACTCGGGCTTCGACCCGCCAAACTGCCGACCTTCTGATCAACAAGCTCAGTGTCATAACCCACTGAGCCACCGCGTCCCTACATACATACATATATACACATATATACATATGTATGTGTGTGTATGTATATATATATATATATATATATATATATATATATATATATATATATGTGTGTGTGTGTGTGTGTGTGTGTGTGTGTATACACACACACACACATATATATACACACATATATACATACATATAGATACATATTCACTGATTTATCAATTTATCAATCATAAACAAGATATTGTAAAATATCTCACATTTACACATTGCTGCATTTGATTAGTAGAAAATATCTTTACAAAATAAAGCAATGACATATGGAATAATACTAATTTTAATAGAATTATTTTTGATGCACACACACACACACACACACACTCTTATACTCAACCCAATCATAGTTCCTTATAACAGTCAAATTCCAAAGCTTTGGTTCATAATTCAGGATTACATTAACACGTAAAATATTTAAAATATTTTAAATACTAAATATTTTCCCATAAATCTATTCACATTTCCAAACAGATGCCAAATGATTACATGGCTATATCATATGGATAAGAACATGAAGCCCCTGATGTGGCTTTATCAGAAATTCCAGTTCTATAGACCATGTTTGAAATAAAGATGTCTGTTTTAAAAATATTGAGCTTTTGACAGAGATATGTTATAGGTTTTATTCTGTCATGGATCCATCAAACAAGGTATTTTTGAGGCAATCAAAGCATTTGGTCCATATTAATCCATTAGAGCATGGGTGTCAAACTCGTCATGTGACGTGTTGCAATGTATCGCAACTTTTTTTGCATTGCTGGGCACGGCTTCTGCATGATGCACCCGGCCCTTGGGCTGGCAGTTTGACACCCTGCTTAGAGCATGCTTAAGTTGAAGACACATGACCTGCATTTCCATGAGAATCTGTCTACATTTTTTCCTCTTAAGTATTCTTTGCTTTGTTCAGTACTTGATTTCCCCCCCTATACATTATACAGTATTTTCTACTTACCAGACAGCTTTTATCCTCATTCCATCTGCTTGAGCATTAGATTTCTTGCCAAGCTTCAGATAGTTTTTAGATCTTTTACTGTGTTTGTTTCATTTGTATCCTGCCTTTCTACCAGGAGATTGGGATGGGGACTATTCCAAACTATAGTCGATAGTGGAATATGTGAGAAGTGCATTGGATTTCCTGCTTTAAGGAAGGAACTGGACTACCTCCCATATAATGGGAATTCTAGTATTCCCATACAATTAAGATATAGGCTTGTTGGCTGTCATATGTCATCAATTTTCCTGGTTTCTTTCATATAGCAATAGCATTTAGACTTATATACCGCTTCAAAGTGATTTACAGCCCTCTCTAGGCAGTTTACAGAGTCAGCCTACTGCCCTCAACAATCTGTGTCCTCATTTTACTGACCTTGGAAGGATGGAAGGCTGAGTTTACCTTGAGCCCAGTGAGACTCGAACTACCAAACTGCTGTCAGTCGGCAGTCAGCAAAAGTAGCTTGTAGTACTGCATTCTAACCATTGTGCTACCAGGGTGGCTAATGGTGATATATAGTGACTAATCATTTATAAGTAGTTCTGGTCAACTAATAACAAGATTTTATCTTCATTTATATTGTTTTCTACATTTTAATAAGTACTTTTACAATATTTTTTCTATATTTCTAGAAATTTGGTGGCCCTATTCATGATAGATATAAGGAATATGAAGAAAGACCAAAAGCTTTATTTGATTTAGAAAATAAACTCCAGATGCTTATGAAAGCTCTAGAAGAATACGAAAATAAGGTAAGACAGAGCATATAATTTGGGCTTGTGACAATGTGACACCAATACTGCAGCTCCATTTGGAACAGCAATTTCTAAATCTGAACAATAAATAAGGCTATATTTTCAAATTCCTTTAAATAGATAATTATCTGAATTTAACAGAATGTGTTTGTTCAAGTAACAAATCATTATGAAGTCAACTCTTCTAATAACCATTATGGGATAAACCTATATGTTTATTACTTGCTGAATGCTAATTTTTAATATTTTCTTTGTAGGATAAAAAATATGATCACATTGATCCTGTTGATATGGAAAAGGTTGAAAAATATGCCAGTGAAGCTATGAACTGGTTGAGCTCAAAGATGCATACACAGCACAGACTGAATTTGACACAGGATCCTATTATTAAGGTGGCAGAAATAAAAGCAAAATCTAAGGTAAATTAACTTTCGGATTGAAATATTCTAATGGAAAAATAGGATGAATTAGACTTAGAATAGCTTAGTATAAAGTATATTTTGGCAAAAGCCAACTACAGTAAATAGATATTTCTTAAGTTTCCACAAAAATGAATACGGCATAGTTCAACCTGCTATACCTGTTCATATGTAAACAGGGTTTCCTAGGTGATGATGTTATCCTGCCTTTTTATATAGGAAGTAAATATACCTTATTCTCTTGCCTCCTGTTTTCCCCATAACAACCCTTTGAGGTGGGTTGGGCTGACAGAGACTGATCCTAAATCATCCAGCTGGCTTTCATGCCCAAGGGAGTCCTAGAACTCACAGAATCCTGATTTATAGGCCAGCACCGTAATCCCTATCCCAAACTAGTTCTCAAATGTTAAATTCAGGTGATAACATACAAGTATATTTAAATCTGAAGGAGAATTTGGTTTGCTCCATGAGTTTTCTATTCCATTGATGGAAAAGGTTTCTATTATTAATCTATTAAAGCTAAAATTGTTCATCATAATATATGTGCTTTTGCTGCTGGGAGAGAAAGCAGTTAAAAAAACACTATTTTCAAAATTTAAAAACATGTAAAGAGGTTTCCTTATTACAGATTACTCATGTTGACTTTATGCTATTGTGTTGTTTAATATTCTAATTATGGGTAATTTTATAAATTTACTGCTAAGCTTATCTCAAGTATTTTACATTGTAATAAATTTCATACGCCATTATGTTATTTGCATGGTAATTATAATTTATTTTTTTCCTGATAGGAACTGGACAGTTTATGCAATCCAATTATTTACAAACCTAAGTCCAAAGCAGAACCATTGTCTAAAGATCAAGGAAAATCTAATAGTGAACAAAACAGGCCAATGAATGGACAAAGTAGCTCTGACACTAAATTAGACGATAGTTCCCAGCAGCCTAAATCATCTGAAGAAATGGACATGGACTAAGTTTTACACTTCTTTGAGTTCATTAAAAACAGTGCAAGTAATCAGAGGGTCCTTTTTTTTCTTAATTCACACTACATAAGTTCAGTTATTTAGAAAACTTTTGTCCTTTATTCTTTTCATTAGGTTTGAAAGTGTTTTTCTATTGAGTATATTCTCATTGTTCATTCCATTAAGCTTATTGTGAAGCTTTAGTTGAATGTAGATTGTAATCAGTTTAAGCTTTTATGATACATTTTATATCAAAGAGGTGGAATTGATACATAAATGACAACAATCTACTGTATTTAAAGCTTTTATTTGTGAGTAAGCCACTGCTCCTTTATTTATGAAAGACCACTGTATTGCACTTTCGATGCTGAAGTGTAGATTTTTGCATCTTTATTTTAGAAGATATTCAGTCTGATGTGGCTTGAACATTGCCACCAGAAGCACTGACCTTTTCCTAATTGTTGTATTGTTCTAATGTAAAAATTTAAAATAGAGGTTAGTTGGCAAACTAGTTCATCTTGTTGATGTACCACAATAACCTGTAAAAATTTTGTTGATCAATATCTGAAGCTTGAAAGGACCTTACACCAGCAGCATTCTTTGTCATCAAACTAGTAACATAATTCAAAATAAAACACTTGGTCCCCGTGTTCACACAGTCCTGTATCATATTTTGTGTTGATGCTGAGACGCTCTTAAAGTTGTAATAGCATGGAATTGGAAAACTGTAACAAGAGAGACACCTGCTTTCATTTCTCTTAAATACTTCTGACCCAACTGCCTTGGGTTTCTTCAGAATGCTGCCTTTGCCTGTTTTTACAAAATGCACTTCTTGTAATGAAAAGTAAAAAATACACCCACAATATATTGTCATCAATTAATATTACTTACATAGCATTCCTTATTTAAAATATTTTTGTTTTACTTGGCAAAAACAATATTCATGATTTAGAGATTGTGCTTACAGAAAGTTTATAGTATTAATCATTTTTGGTAATTGTCCCAAGCATTTGCAATAAATAGATAAAACAAGCTATTAACATTTAATATCAGATGAATCTAAAATAATCTTAAAACATGCTAACACCACTTTCTGATTAGCAATTATATATTTTTTTAATCAAAGTAATCATGGAGACAGAGAATCCTTCATTGCTCATTCCAATTTTGGGCTGAAAAATTCTAATATAAAATGTATCTATGCTTTTGCAAAAAAACTTGTAAATAAAATTTCTGTTCTTTTTATTCCACATATAAGTTGATTTGCTAAGTTATTAAATTTTAGATTTAACTGACTGGATCCTAAAGAAGAAATCAGTTTTCTGCTGCTGCCAAAAAAAGGGGGGTTGTTCACCAACCAGAGACATATTATTTTGTCCGAAAGAAGAATTACATGTTCTTTGTCTGATTATAGCATGTGTTTTAGTATATCATATTCATATTGGTGTAGTATGGTGGATACTGGTTTCCCATCTGTCCCAATTGATTAACAGAGGAGAGTAACATAAAAACATTTGCCAACTACTGTTAAGTCAGCTTTGGAATGTAGCATAAATAACAAAGGATAGCTTAGTAATGAGAACCCACTACATAAAGCACTGAACACATTTTTATATTATTTTGGCTTATATTTCTACTGTTTATGCAATCAATTTTGTACTAGCAGTAATTATAGAAGCCTTTTGGGGTATATAATCTTTACCAAGCCTCTGGTAAATTTTGAATATACAGTATGTATGCTATTGTATACTAATTCAGTGTATGGTACAGTAACAGGTCTACATTTTATGAATTATTCTAAACCTGGTTTAGGGTATGATGGGTCTGTGTAATTATTTATTTTCCCCACTGTTGGCTATGTTTTAGTAATGACGCTAATGAAAAATGCTTATGAAGGTAAGGAAATCCTAAAATACTTTGTGTAAGTGCCTCGCAGTTTCATATGGTTTGTTTCACTACCACGTTTCAAAACCTGTTTTTCTTGTCCTAGACTGTGTTAAACTTAACAAAGATAATTTTGTTAACAATTATTTATTAAGGATAACTAATCTGGATGCACATTCTTAGCCAGGAATAAAACTATATTGCAAAACCTTATTAGATTCTATTTACTATTACATAAGAATTCCAAGAGATGCTAAACCCACCAATGATTGACTAATTGGAATTTATTTCACCTGTAGAATGAATTTTACTCTCAGTCCTGATATTGGTATATATGAACATGGGCAATTTATTTTTACAAAAAGCCTTAATACTACCAAGCTCCTATGTGAGCTGTTGTCTTATAATAGAAAATTAATAAACTTAATTATATTAGCTAATTTTGATCAGCCCCCACTGTTTAGCTCAGACATCCTTAACTTCCTCCCATTTCTCCCCTTCACATAATATCAATAAATTATATTTGAGAAATGCCTGGTATACCTAATAACAGTAGTACATTAATTTCTCTCTAAAATAATTTGTTGGAAAATATAGTTTATATTTTAATAAACTTTTCAAACTACCCTCAAACTAAATTAGACCAAAACTCAAAATATTTTTGTGAAAATAAAATGAAATTAGTTTGTGGGGGAAGAGAGAAGCATGAATGTCAAGGGCTCTAGAGGACAATCAGAAACTTGCTTTCCAAAACATACATTCGTTAAAGGTTCTTCCATTGTCAGACTTGATAAGGAAAAATTTTACACAGCAGCTTGTATGCACTGGGGTCTCCGCTGCTTTCAGCTGCTTACGTGCGCACACACGTAAAATGCTTCCCCCTCCCTTTTCCTCCAGTCCACCAACCAACAAAGATAGTGACCTTTGTTTTAAACTGTTGTGCTGGACCAGTATACATTCAGCTGCTCCATTTATATCTAGTTTAGGAATTAAGAACTGTGTTAGTGTATTCAGCATTTACAGGGTTAATACTAGAAGCATTGTAAGAACATGTAGCATTTACAGGGTTAAACGTTATTTCCTCAAGAGATGCCTTATGGGAATTGTAATCTGACTGGTGAATACCATGCTTACCTAGTTAAGTGGGTTGAGCTTTAGTTTATTAGAAGATTTCCTGGCTGGGGGCCAAGTGGGTAGCTTCATTGTTCTAACCAACTATGCAACATGCGTGACTGAACATCTGTAACCACCAGTAGAGCTGGCATGGGGAAAGCACTCCTTTTTTACCTATGAAAATGGACAGAAATGATTGTACCAGATCAGTTTTCAGCAAAGTAAGTTGCCTAGATTATCTGGAAATAAAATCTTTCTAAACCACCATTTCGAGTAAAACTTTATGACTTCTGGAACTAGAGAAGCATTTTTGGTTCTGGGAATCAGAACAAGTATGATCTAAATAAACATGATTCTCCTAATAATACTGAACACAGACAGGGGGGGCACTTAAACACCCTATTTGAAAGAAACAAGTATTAGAAAGAAGCTGAAGTTAAATCATCTTCCATTGTGAAAGTGATTAGTTCAACAGATTTTTGTATTATGCAGCAAATATATTATTATATAAATATTGCCTAGTGGGACAGAGGAGTGTTCTCAACTTGCATAAATCTATAGTGTTACATAATATTCCCTACATACACCATGTGCACCATTATTAGGCAAGTTGTATTTTGGAGGATTAATTTTCTTATTGAACTACAGTGTTCTCAATTCAAAATGTTAATAAACTTCAAACATGAATATTTAAGAAAGTAAAAGTGATGTTTTGTCTTTCTTAGCAGAATATGTGTGCACAATTATTTTTTAAATAATATTTTATTAATTTTCTAGTTTTACAATAAGTACTTAATAAACAATGTGTTGTCTGGGTCCATTAGTAATTCAATGGTACATATTAACTTCTTCAATCTAGGCCCAATATTACACCATCCAATGCTTCCTCTCTTCTTCCAGTAATACTTATTTTCCAACACTAGGCAAATACAATTCTTACTGTTGTTAATACATACACAATTGAATATCAACATCTTTGTTACATTTTCCTAATATCAATAATGTCAGTTTAAAATAACTTCTAACCAAAATATATCTTAATTGCATTTGTATTTAATATCCAATTTAATATCTAATCCTGTTTTCCCATATTTTTTTTAAAAAAATTAATTTCCCATCAGTGTTCAAAATGTCTCTTATCACTTATAATTTCTCATCTTATATTTGGGTAACCAAAAACTTCCCTTATTCAAACCCTCTTAGCATTTTTATATTTCCCTTTTCATACCAAATTATAATATTCTAGTTTCAAATCCTATCTTTCTAGTTATAATACTTATATTTCTAACAATTATCTATTCTCAGCCATGTTCAAACATCTAATTAATAGTATAATATCCCATCTAACGGGTTGAAACCTCTATTTTCTTCAGTCTTACTCTAGCTTTCTTCCTTTGCCAACTAACTTTCCAAGTCAACGCATTTGAATCATCAAGTAATTCTTCCTCCTATTTTTGTGTCTGTTGTTTGGAATAAGAAAGACAATTTGATTAAAGTATTTTTGGAAGGATGCTCAGCCCATTTATATTCATTAAACAGCCTTCCCCTTCCCTCTCTCATCGGGGAGGATTCTTTGCTTTGGGTGATTTTTCCCCAGGAAAAAGTCTTAAAGTCATAAAGAGAGGATAAGGTCTCAATTCCATCCATGTTGCTCGAAAGTTCCTGGTTAATGCTTATTTTCTTCAGTTGCCAGCAGTTTCTGACTGGCCACACGAATGTAGCCAGTCTTTCCCCTACCAGTTTGGAGGGCTTCCTCAGATCAAACGGAAGGGCCACTGCCCTCATGCAATCAACAAGGGTCCCCTCTTACTCCGTCACCTCTTTGGAGCAACTTTCAACCCTTTTAGGGTCCCTGTAATGACCCAGGGCACAGGTCGGCAACCCGCGGCTCCTGCAGCTCCCAGTCCTCCTCCGCCACCATGTGCAGTCCAGAAAAAAAAAGTGGGACTAAAAAAGTTCAACCAATCAAACTTCTCACAGAAAAAAAACTTGTGAAGTTTGAATTGATTGGTTGAAGTTCTTTGGTTTGTGGGACTGCCCACAAACCTCTTTTCTTCTTCAGACTGCAAGTGGAGGCAGCAGAGGAAGAGACGGGAGGACTGTTGGAAAGGTGAGTGGGTCGGTCAGATGGGGCATGCGGGGGTGGGGGTGGTGTTTCTGAGCAGCATATGGAGTCTCAAGCGCTGCCAGACGCCCTCCTTTCCCCCATTTTCTCTTTCTCTCAGAGAGAGAGAGAGACCAAGTCCATTAATTTACCAGCGAGCTACTGCTGCCTTATCTCCTGCCCTTGCTGCCTCTCCTGTGGAGACGCGTTTGCGTCTCTCTGTGTCTCTGCCACTCAAAGCCATCCTGCAGCAGTTTCAATTGGCCAATTGCCAAGCGTCTCCATGGAAGTCAATGGAGGTCCGCGGCACCTCCAAGTCTGTTGGTTTTACCGGCGAGCCACCTCCGATGGCTGCTCTATGCTTCGGCTGTGCCGACGATGTCAGAACCGCGCCGAGCCACTCGTTGACTCTGGCGGCATCCCGGAGCTGGCCTGGCCTCGGCTCATTGGGCCGCCTGGCTTCCTGGCAGCACATCCCACATAGGAGGTCTGCTAGGGAGGTGGTGATCTGGCATTGTTTCCCCCCCTCGTGCGTGTGTGTGTCAGACCTGCGGGAATGGCTGGGACAGGCAGCTGGCAGTCCGGCGTTGTTTCCCCCCTTCATATGTTTGTGTGTCAGACCCGCAGGAATAGCTGGAAGAGTGTCTGTTTGTCTGACACACACAAACATGCACAAGGGAAGGGAAAACAACAGCGGATTGCCAGCTGCCTCTTCCAGCCGTCCCTGCGGGTCTGACACACAAACGTACGAGGGGGAACAACGCCGGACTGCCGGCTACTTCTTCCAGCCATTCCTGCGGGTCTGACACACACACGCACAAGGGGAGGAACAACGCGGGATCACCACCTCCCTAGCAGACCTCCCCTGCGGGATATGCTTAAATCTCAGTCTCCAAGTGTGCCTTGTGGAAAGGGTCGGGGTGCTCTCCTCCCGAGTAGTTGAGACTGCCTGCGTTGTTCCCTCCTTTCCACTCTCCGTGCTCTAGGATCAGGAGAGGTGGCCCTTGCTCATCACCTGAGCTCTGTCTCTCAGGTTCATCCTGTTCCAATACTGAAAGGCCCTGGCCTGTCTCGGCCTGCTCTTCCCCACATTCCTCTGAAGCCACACGACACCTCTCCCTTGATCTCTGTTGGCTCCAGTTCCAGCTCATTTTCCTCAGCAGATTCAGGGTCCAACAAGGGCATGACAGTCTCCAATGGGGTGAAATCAAACGTGGAAGACAGAGCCCCGTCTTCCTGTGCCCGTCACACCGCAATGTCAAACCGGAAGTTTATGTGTGCACAATTATTGAGCAACTATTAGGGTGCAGAATTTGCCCATCTCACTTATTTGCATCTGTTAAACTGAGAATAAGCAAACAACTCAAAATGTACAAATAAACATTTCTGACATTTAAAAAGAAAGCAGTGACCAGTATCACTACCTTCTTTTCAATAACAGTCATAAGCCTTCCATTCATGGAGTCTGTTAGTTTCTTGATCTGTTGATAATCAACGTTTTGTGCAGCAGCAACCACAGCCTCCCACTGTTCAGAGAGGTGTACTGTTTTCCTTCACCATAAATCTTCCATTAAAGAAGGGCCCCAAGTTCTCAATAGGGTTTAAGTCAGGTGAGGAAGGGTCCCATGTCATTATTCTTTCATTTTTAAGGTCTTTACTGACTTAGCCATGCAGTGGAGTACTTGGATGCATGTGATGGAGCATTGTCCTGAATAAAAACCATAGTTTTCTGGGAAAGATGCAGACTTTTTTTCCTATACCACTGATAGGAAAACTGATAGTAGGTTTGGGAGTTGATTTTGAGTCCATCTTCAACCGAAAAGATCCAACAAGTTCATCTTTAATAATACCAGCCCATACCAGTACTCCATCTCCACCTTGCTGGTGTCCAAGTAGAAGTGGAGCTCTGTGTCCATTACTGATCCAGCCATAAGCTCATCCATCTGGTCCATTAAGACTCACTTTCATCTCATCAGTCCATAAAACCTTTGAAAAACCTGTCTTCAATTTTTTGCCTCAGTCTTGCCATTTCAACTTATGTGTCTTTGTTCAGTAGTGGTTGGTTTCAGCCTTCCTTAGCTTGGCCATGTCTGAATACCTTGTACTTCTGGGCACTCCAGGTAGGTTGTATAACAGCACTGAAGGATAATGAGTTCCTGGTAGCTTCAGGTATTTATTTATTATATTTTTATACCGCCCTTCTCCCGAAGGACTTAGGGCGGTGTACAGGGCAATAAATATAAAAAACAGAATACAAAAGTTAAAAAACAATTAAATATAATGCCCAAATTTAAAATTTAAAACAATAATTAAAAACATATTAAAACCCCAACCCTAACCCATCAGACCAGGTCAGATTGCTTAACTAAATATGTTTTTAGATCACGCCGGAAGGAGCGAAGGTCGGGGGCCGCCCACAGAGAACGCCCTCCCCCTGGGAGGCCCTCTCTGTGGGAGCGCACTGGACGGAGGGAAGTTGACGCTGGCCGCAGGTGTTGCCATAGGTAATCCGGACCCATGCCATGTAGGGCTTTGCAAGTCATTACAAAGTCATTATTTGATTCTTCTCAAATCTTTGCCAGTTAACATGTGTTTTCTCAACATCTTTCTTGCAACCCTGTTGACCATTTGCAACAAAACATTTGATGGTTCTATGTACACACTCCCATATCTTAGCAGTTTCAAGAGTCTGCATCCCCCTGAAAGACTTTTTACAATTTTTGACTTTTCAGAGTAAGTTAAATCTCTTTTTCCCCTCATTTTGCCTAAGTAAAAGAAGCTGCTTAATAGTTATGCACAGCTTGATATAGGGTGATCTTAGTTAGGCCACATCCTCTAGAAGACAAGGTATAACATCTAGGCAACAGCTATGCCATTAAAAATAAAGCACAAATGCAGATTAAATTGTTTAAAACTGCACAACAGTAATTAATTGCAATGTGCATGGCAGCATATAGCTAATCTTGAAAGAGAATCAAGATGGCCAGACAGTATTAGCTCTCAATAGGATGACTTGTAAGAAAATCTAGATCTAATATTTTCCTATGAGTGCTAAGAAAACTGCATGGATCAATCTGCAAAGTCCTATCTTATGTTAGGATTTTACTCATTCCCAGGCTAAGTAATATTGCCAGTACTTGATCACAAAGAATTGGGTTTTGCTCAACTGGCTTGGTTGGTTATATTGTTTTATCTTGTATTAGTCCTGCCTATTTGATTTCCCCCCCCCTTACACCAGAAAACCTTATTCCCTTGTGTCAAAGTACTGACAATACTAGTTTAGTAATGAAATGTTTCCAGAGAGAAATCCAATCTCCATAAACACCAAGATTCCAACATTTCAAGCCTGATGTGTAGCTGCACATTCTCTACTACTGCAATTTTGCCTTGTGCAAATGTATATACTGCCTATATTAAATTATTCTGAAGGATATATATACTTGTTAATTGATTCAAAGTTGTTTTAAAAAGCAATTCTTTTACTCTTTTAATTGTTGGTAGGAATCACACAGCACCCTAAAGCATGCTTCATTTATACACAGTGTATGCTGCAACTCACAGGGTTAACTCGTGTCAAGATATCAGTTATAAGTCACAATAGCCAAATTCCCTCAATGCAGTAAGGAAAAAATCAATTCACAGAATATTTACTGTAACCTATGATCCAATCATAATATTCAGTATATGAATCCACTATTGAGCCTTGATGTATGGTAAAGCTTATAGGATAACAACACTGGCTTTCTCAGCTAAGAAACAGAGATGAGCACTGCCCTGCTAGTCAGACACAACTTGACAGAGAAAACCTTTATCTTTATACTTCTCACATATACAATGACCCAGTGGCGTAGCGTGGGGGGTGCAGGGGGGGCCGGCCGCACCGGGCGCAACATCTGGGGGGGCGCCCAATGCCGGAGTTTTTTGCAACTCAGACAGCGAGCAAGCTTCGGCTGGGGGGGGGAAGGAGTGGGGGGGGCGTGGGGGCTGCCGTAAACTCTGACCGCCACGCTTGCAGAGCAGGAGAGCGCTTTCTCTTCTTCCCCCCCCCCGCCCTGGCTCGCCCCGTCCGGAAGCCCCTTTTGTCTTTTGATTATCTAATTAAAGACGGACGACAACCAAACCAACAAACCCACTCTCTCTCTCACCCCCCCCCTCAGCAAAGGGTTTCCATTATGGAGGAGGAGGAGGAAGGGGTGGGGAGGAAGGGCGGGCGCAGGTCCTTTCATATTTTGCAGCAGTGAATTCTTCCCTCTCGGAGAGTCTCTAATTTTGGCTGGCGGGCTCTTCGGCTTTGAAAACAGCCAGGCAGCCACAGAAAGCAGAGATAATAGTGGCTTTTAGGTCAAAGAGGAGCGAAGAGCGCGCCTCGAGATGGCGCGGCGAAAACGTGCTGTGCTCGGTCTCCCGAAGAGGACCCCCACGGAGTTCAATCGGAGCTTCTTTCTCATAAGAAGAGGCGTAGGAGAGCAGCGTAGAAAAGTGAAACAGGAATTAGTCGTTCGAGAATAAACCTTTGTTAAGGGAAGGGGTGAATTTTTGTTTAATTATTATTATTATTATTATTCCTGCAGAGACCCCACGCGCACTTCACCACCCGGGGAATTTATATTCCAGTTGGAAAAAATGGGGTGGGTGGGTTTGTAAACATCCCCGTAACACGTTCAGACGTGGTTAAGTGAATCCTGATTTATTAAGTAACCCAGATGCCAGGGCTCAGGAAACAAATCCCATTAAGCTCGCTGGATGGGGACGATTCTGCTTCACCGAGGGTCGGAGGAGCGAGCGAGTGGGCGGAGCATAGAAAGCAACGGCAGAAAATAGGTCAGGCGCCACAGCAAGTATGAACTCCTGGGGTTCAGCCTAAGCAGGCAAAGCTGCAGGGTGGGTTGGTTGGCTTTTCCGGCTTTGGAATAACCTTGGGAAGCTGAGGCATTGTAAGTTGGAAGTCATTGTTTGTTGCCTAACATGTTGGGTCAACCCCACGCCACATGCTAAGCCATAAACCGTGGTTGGTATCCAGGGTTTAGGACAAGATGGAGAAAACTAGCCAATTGTGGGATCATAAATCTTGATGAAGCCCATCATCGCTCCATGTGATGTATGCACTCAATCTACAAACGTAGTCCAAGCCTATTCACATCTGTTGTAAGGTCATTCTCTCGTGGGGTTTATCCTGACGTCCACTAAGAGTGGAACAAACATGCCCCATTAACCATTTTCAACGTCATGTCCTCTCTTTGTCTCATCCTAAATCACAGCTGAGGCACCTTAAAGTTGCCTTGTTTCAGTTTTAAACTAGCATTTTCCCTCTTCTCCAGAGACCCTTTTTTGCCTTGAACCTAACTCAGGGGTAGGCAAACTTGGCTCTTTTATGACTCATGGATTTCAACTCCCAGAATTCCTGAGCTAGTGGAAGAGACTCGAGTGCTAAAATCCACGGGTTAGGGGGTGCAAATTACTTGCCTTGCCCCGGGTGCTGACAACCCACGCTACGCCACTGCAATGACCACCTTTTTCTTGAACTGGCTCCAAGAATACTTCTGCAGCAATTGCACCTAAATTTCAGAAATCCAGCTATCCATTATACTGTACACTACTTAAGAGAGACAAAGACTTTATCTACTAGTCACTTGAGCCTTGGTGGAGCAGTGGGCTAATGCCTCCTTAAGTAACACCAGCTGCCTGCAATTAGTGCAGGTTCGCATCCCACCAGGCTCAAGATTGACTCAGCCTTCCATCCTTCCGAGGTAGGTAAAATGAGGACCCAGATTGTTGGGGGCAATTAAGCTGACTTTGTAATAATGCCGCTTGGGGGTGTGTGTGTGAAAGCCCTAATAAGCAGGCATATACATAGAATGAAGGCTACTGCTAAGCTTGTAAGCCGCCCTGAGTCTTCGGAGAAGGGCGGGATATAAATGGAATTAATAAAATAAATAAATAAATAAATAAATAATAAATAAATTAGGTTAACAATCCAGAAGAGGCAATTGGCAAAAAATGGATTGGACACAGGCACCAAACGAAGCCTTACATGCCTCATCCACATTCTCTATTGCAAGTAAAGAGTTTTTTCTAGCAATTGGTAAAGTTTGAATTCTAGTCAAGAAAATCACTCTTCACTGTTCTTACAAGGGTTGCACAGAGAACATCTAAGGCCCTCTCCACAGCATAGCTCCTATTCCAAATTCATGTCACAGCAACATTATATATACCGACATTTTTCTCCCAACTCCAGGATAGTATAGCAAAGTTGCTGTGTGGATGAGCTCAGAATATGGTATGGCTTAATGCGTTACACAAAGCCAGCCAATTTTGCCTTCTGTTGAACAAACCAGTCAAGCAAACACTAGAATAGCAGGCTATACGAGACAGCTTGGGGTCAGATATTCTAATTAATAGTTGTTGACAAAGCTACAATGTCTGGAGCATTAAATTCTCCAATTTTATCCTCACAACACACATCTGAGATAAAATAATGTTGGATTGGGTGGGATCAATACAAAATAAATTTCTGCATTAGTATGATCAACGTACCTTAGCTTGACACAAGAAGTTTGTAGACTGAAGATTAATGAGTAGGGGGAACACAGAAACAATGAAAGAAGCCTTCAAAGTTATGATTGCAAGTTTCCTTCCAGTATTTGGACGGCCCCTGCACGAAGTATTTTGCTGAATAGCCAGCTGACATATTTTGGCTGCGTTCACCCAGCACAAAGAACAACAAACTCATCACGTTTCAGTTTTAAACAATTCCATTCTCGGCCGCATGGTTAGCTTATGGTTTAGCCTTTGGGTAAACCTAATAAATTGGGATCACTACGTAAACTAGGAGTGTATATGTTGTATGGATATACCCCTTTTATTTTTAACATAATTAACTCCCCCGGCTGTAAAGTCTGAAATCTACTTCCTATACACCCTGTCGTCCCGCTATACTACAACAGAAACGACTACCCACCCAACGCATGCGCTCTTTGTACCCCTTTCTCGACGATCATAAAGAGTCTAGGGCGCACGCGTCCTCGCAAGGAACCGGAGGGAGGAAATGACGTACGGGCGAAGTTTGCAACGGAACGATTTTTCAAAATGGAGCCTCGCAAGGAGGGAGTTTCTCGCCAACCCCCATAGCGGGGACGGAAAGGCCTCCGGACCGATAACCTTAGCGACAAGGACGCAGACTAGGCGGTCATGCGATAGTGGTAACGGATAAGACTAAGGAAGTGAGGGCATCACCTTCACCATGGCGACCTGCATCGGCGAGAAGATTGAGGTGCGGAACGGCCATTACACTACGGGCGGGGCGGGGGAGAATGATGGACTTGGCCATTCGTTCCTTGGGGACAGATTGCGTCCAAATCCGGTCGAAGGGAGGCAGGTTTGCTGACTGAGCCAGTAGTCCCATCTCACCTTTCATGACAGATGCGGCGCAAAAGCATCACCTTTGCGGAACACAATTGGCGATCAAAGTTACCGGCTTGGGTCCCTTTTTTATGCAAAAGATATTTCTTGAGGTTCTCTGTTTGAGCGAGATCCCAAACCTGTTTTACTAAGGTGGACTCCAGGTAACTTACTGGACGCGTCTCTTGTTTTCTAGTCCGGAAGTGATTGCCACTACTTTCTTCCGAGATACTTTTTAAACTTCCGAATCTCACCCTGCTTAACATTTTTGGAATCAGTCGAGATCAGCTAGATTGCCCTTTGTAAGCAAAGTAAAATGTACCCCCAGCTCCAAAATTTTAAACCTTTGAGGTTTAAAATAAACAATGGAAACAAGTTGGGCATCCAATAGCTGTGCAGTTCAGTTATCCTGTGCAAATTATCCCGAGTAGAAAGCATTCATAGTAACAATATCCCTGTGGCCTACTTGATTGTAGAAATACTTTATGAAACATGCTTTCAATTTTTCAACAATATTAGTTTGGATAATTGCAAATTACACCTAACATTTCTGAGTAGTAAATTCTATCATAATCGTCTTAAATAATTCAGCTCTGGACAGATTTCCAGACAAAGTAAGTTATCTTGTTCAACTATGGTTTGTTGAATAAGTTGTAAGTGTTGTATAAATGAAATATCTGGCCAAAGTCAGATTTGATTTCTGGTAAATTCATGGACATGTGTGTATTATAAAGAAGTGGTTTACAATTGCTTGATTTCCTAGTTTAGGCTAGTCCTGAGATTTCCTGGAGCTCTCCTATTAAACGGGCCTAATTTTGCTTAGATTTTAAATCCAGCTGAGGGATGCAGTGGCTCAGTGGGTTAGGACGCTGAGCTTGTCGATCAGAAGGTCGGCAGCTTGGCGGGTCAAATCCCGAGTGCCGCGTAGCAGAGTGAGCGCCTGTTACTCATCCCAGCTTCTGCCAGCCTAGCAGTTTGAAAGCAAGTAAAAATGCAAGTAGAAAAATAGGGACCACTATGGTGGGAAGGTAACAGCACTCCGTGCGCCTTTGGCGTCTAGTCATGCCGGCCACATGACCACGGACAAAGCTTTGAAACAGAGATGAGCACTGGCCCCTAGAGTTGGAAACGACTAGCACGCATGTGCGGGGGAACCTTTAACTTTAAGGTCAGCTAGATAACTTCAGTCATCACAATCTTACCTCCTTAGAGGTAAATTGCTGTACACTACACTGAGCCACAAAGTAGTAAACAATATAGTCCAGCAGGTTCTGTAGAACCAGCTGGTATGGTTAGTTTATAGTTCAGTGTATCTCAGAAAATTGGATTGAGAAATCTACAGTTAAGCCTCTTGTAAACAAGTCTATTTTGAGTGGATATGGACTATAGCTTTCAAAAGCATGATCCTAAATTTACAGTTTCAGTTCTATACTTACCTAGAAGTTAATTCCTTTAAATATTATGAGACTAAATTATTTGCTATCAATTTAGTTCAATTAATATGCTGCCTTCCTTGGCCGCCTACCATTGTTTCAGAGTCTAATAATGAATAGCAGACAGAAATAGGTATAACCAAATATTGCTTTCAGTGTCTGAATTCTTATGCCACTCATGTATAACACTTCCGATTCAACTTCAAAAGATTCTTTGAAAACCAAATACATCATCTTTCTTGGAGCAATTTAAAGCAGCTACATGCAATTCCAGGAAGAGACATAGTTGCCAACAGGTGCTGCCTTTCCTGCTGCAGTACATTCAGAACTGCCCCCGTGTTTTTTTATATTAAATAACTCATTGTCCAATTAGGCATTACAATGACTTCCCAAGTGTAGGTCTGAGTACATGGTAACATTCCTACCTTCTCAGATCTATTATTTCTTTGCATACAGTATAGGTAGCCCCTGATTTATGACCACAGTTGAGCACTAAATTTCTGTTGCTAAGTGAGACCATTGTTAAGTAAATTTTGCCCCATTTCACAACCTTTCTTGCCACAATTGTTAAGTGAATAGTTGCAGTTGTTAAATTAGTAACACAGGTATTAAGTGAATCAGGCTTCTGAATTGATGTTGCTTGTCAGGTCACAAAAGGTAATCCACATGACTTCAGAACACTGCATCTGTCATAAATGTGAGTCAGTTGTCAACCATCTGAATTTTGATCTGACTGTGGTGATGCTGAAATGGTCATAAGTGAAAACCACTCCTGTCACTTTTTTCAATTTCAGTTTCAAACTTTGGTCAATAAATGAACTGTTGTAAGTCGAAGACTACCTGTATTATAGATTTTAAGATAATGTTGTTTCTGAAAGTGATAAGAAATGGAAAGGAAATACTCCACAGGAAATTTGTTGGTCTAGAAAATGAACTAATAAGCCTCTATTTGTTTGCAAAATCTTTTTAAATCTGGTTACTAAATATTTTTTAAAGTAGACACCAGAGACCAAGCTGGAATATTCCATAAAGTTCCTGAGAATGTTTCGTATTTTATAATTGTATGTGTGTGTGTGTGAGCACACAGGTATATATATAAAACACTTAGATCAGTTTATGCTGGGATTGTCTTAAAACTGGTGTCAAACTACCAGCCCATGGGCCAGATGCGTCATGCCAAAAGTGCCCATTCCAGCAATGGGGAAAAAGTTGTGATATGTCGTGTCACGTGAGGTGGCGAGTTTGATACCCCTGGTCTAAGAGAAGAATGAATGTAAGGGAGTAAATATTACTGAGGAACACATGTTTATATGATATTGATATTACCTTTGGTAATGCTCATATGTTCAGTATGTAATTGTAGAAGTACCTTGGAAGGATCTCTTTTACAGATTCTTGTTTATGTCCGTAGTGCAACAAATAATACCCTATTTCAGTCATCTTTCAAAAAGTTATGAAAGCGCTGCTGTTTAAAAGATGGCATATGCCATTTTCTTGATTAGCATTGTTCTGTTTTAAGCTTCTTTTATGGCTACAGGTATTAAGATCAGATTTTATGTTTACAGTGTTTAATTTGGGGTGTCCAACTAGCATATAACAAAAAATAGAAAACGTGTATTTACAAAATACTAATATTCACATATTATTAAACTCAAAATATGATAGTGCTTGTGTTTAGAAACTAAGTTTTATTCTGATTGCAATTCAAGATTTAGAGTGGTAAACTGAATCCTTGGAAAAACATGTTTAGCAGTTGCCGTAGTATGCTGAAAGTGCATCTGGCAAATCAGAGCTTTTGGGTGGGAAAACTGGATTTTTTTGTAGGATTGTGCATACTGGAATCACATATTTATCAGTCAGTACTGCAAAATCTGTAACAATTGTATAATGAAGTAAAGAGCTCTTTTATATTAAAAATTTGGCCTGTTGCTTAACTGGAACAGGTAGCTATGTTGTCAGATTCTCTTGCAGATTTTCTTTTAGTTACTTTCTAGCTTATAACCATGATACAGATAGTCCTTGACAACCATTTGTTTAGTGACCTTTCGACGTTACAAATGTAACTTATGAGCATTTTTCAGAGTTATGACTGTTGCAGCATACCCATGGTCATTTGGTCAAAATTTGGATGCTTGGCCACTGGTTTATATTTATGATGGCTGCAGTGTCCCAGGGTCACGTAATTATCTTTTGTGACTTTCTGAAAACCAAGTCAATGGGGAAGTCAGATTCACTTAACCGTATTATTAACTTAACTGCAGTGATTCACTTAACAACTATAGCAAGAAAAGTCATAAAATGGGGCCCAACTCACTTAACTGTCTCGCTTAGCAACAGAAATTTTGGGCTCAATTGTGGTCAAAAGTCAAGGATTACCTGTATTTTATATTGTATCTCAGGGGGTCTTCAAACCTGGCCCTTTTATGACTTGTGGATTTCAACTCCCAGAATTCCTCAGCCAGGCACACAAGTCATAAAAGGGGCAAGTTTGAAGACCCCTGCTCTATCTCATCCTTAAATTCCAGGGTGCTTTACAATCTGAAGCAGATCCGAGAACGGTCTGGAAAGAAGAAGAAAAAAAAGTTACCATTAAACCCGTGTAGAAAGACAGGTGGTGCTTTAGAAAAGGCTGTCTTACTAAAGGTGTAGAGCAGGGGTCTTCAAACTTGGCCCTTTTATGACTTGTGGACTTCAACGCCCAGAATTCCTCAGCCAGGCATGCTGGCTGAGGAATTCTGGGAGTTGAAGTCCACAAGTCATAAAAGGGCCAAGTTTGAAGACCCCTGGTGTAGAGAATTATCCTAATCTGAAGTTCTCCAAACTTCCCGTGTAGCAGCAGATTTAAAGCCTCTGCTTCAAAGGGGTTCAGGCTCTTGCTTCCTTTTCGAGGGGGAGGGGAAGAAGGGAGCTCCAAACGCTCCTTAAATCACTGGGTTCGTTTTCAAAGTGACGGCTCTAGTCTAGGCCACCGTTGAGTTAACTCAGGCAACCTCGGCTCTTTTATGCCTCATGGACTTCAACTCCCAGAATTCCTGAGTCAGCTACGCTGACTCAGGAGTTCTGGGAGTTGAAGTCCATGAGGCATAAAAGAGCCGAGGTTGCCTACCCCCTGAGTTAACTTGACTCAGTCCGATCCGTTTTGTTCGTGGGCTCCCTTCCCCGACGCAACGAATAGACTTGGAGTGCCGGACTTCACGGCCGGGCGGCAATAACTTAAATCACCGCGGGATCCCAAGGGGCAAGGGAGGGTGTTCAGGCTCGCCCCCCCCCCTCCGGAGTATTTCCTTGGCTGCGGCTGCTGCTGCTATTGCTATGGAAGCGAGTGTTGGAAGCCGCGTCTCCCTCGGGAGCGGGAGAAAGAGCGGCAAAGATCGCCCGTCTGCACAGCTTATGCTTCAGACCTCTCTCAGTGGGCTCGACTCCCGGGCAGGATGCCGCAGTGGCTGTTCAGTCTTCTGCTCTCTCCGCTGCCCAGCGACGGCGTATCCTGCGCCGGCATGTCCCATTGCTTGCCTTCTGAGAGCTCCATTAAGGTAGAGAGCCTAATCAAAACGGGCTCTAAAATGCCTCAGATTTTTTTTCTCCAAATTACGGGCGGGCTAGTTCTCTTTTGGAAGGGGAGAGAGAGAGAGAGTGTCATGGAAATTGTGTGGAGGGAGAAGTGTTGAAAGAACAAGTGGGTTACATTACCACCACCCCAAATCAGGAATTTCACAGGAGCTTACAGGATTAGTCTGAATGACTTTTCATTAGGTCTTTTTTCTCTCATCCATGCAAATAGGAAGAGAGTTGTCTGCAGGGATAAATTTAAATTTAATTTTTTTCTAAACTTGGTTTTTTAACTTTTGTATTTTGGTTTTTAATTACCCTGTAAACCGCCCTGAGTCCTCCGGGAAAGGGCGGTATATAAATGTAATAAAATAAATAAATAAATAAATGTGTAGCCAGCTTTTGAAAAGGCTATGGAACAGAAGTTAAGAAGCCAGCAATGCTGAACTTTGTAGTAGAACAAATTTTTGTGGACTCAGACTTAGGTCCAGTTTGCCCTGGGACACAGAAGCAATTTTTTTTCTTTCGCTATTATAATATTCTTACTTAAGCCAAACCTTTATTTCTTTCAAAACATTTCACTATTATTATTTTTTTTGAAGTAAAAGTTAACATGGTTTAAAATTGTTAGTTAAATATTAATACGTTTTTTTTCTCAATTTTCTGTAAAAAATCATTTCAGAATGGGAAAAAGTGCATGTAGCTTATTAAAAAATAGCTAATATTGGGTACGCAAATTATCAGATTTTTTTTTTCATTTGTAGGATTTCAAGGTGGGGAACCTTTTGGGCAAGGGTTCCTTTGCAGGTGTATACAGAGCTGTGTCCTTAAAAACTGGGCTTGAAGTGGCTATTAAAATGGTAAGTGACTAGCAGAGCAATAAATAGACTAATAAACTCCACATTTCATGCCTGATATTCTTTTATTTGCACCTGTTTAGCTGATTTCTGACTAGGACCTGACACTGGTAGAGTTTCAAAAATGTTACTGGTTTGAATGTTATCCTTCAGCATCTACCAGTTTGGAAATGATGTTTATTGCCACTGAAAACTTATAGTATAAAAGTATGTTACATTTATATTGTAGTCCCAATCTGTTCCCCCACCCTTTGATTGCTATTTAAACTTAAAACAATAGCCAAACCATGTTTTAAGATAAGTTGGCTTTTGTTTTATGAGAAAGTTCATTATATTTCCATATACCTTACAAGGCATTCAAAGCAATATTTATATCCAGATCCTAACTATACTGGAAGTAATGCCAGTTTGATTCAGTTCATGTATTTCTCTGTGATCCAATGTGAGATTCTGGCACCAAAACTCATGCAAAATTTTGGCTTGAGAGTAAAAAAGCAATGTGTATCTGAAATAATACTGTCATTATTCATTATACTGTTAAATGTGTTTGCTCATTCTATCTTAATAGTTATTTTCATTTTTGTATATGAGCTGAAAAGATTTGTTACCTTTTTAGATCGACAAAAAAGCTATGCACAAAGCTGGTATGGTACAAAGGGTACAAAATGAGGTGAAGATTCATTGTCAACTAAAGCATCCCTCCATACTTGAGGTAAGAAATTATCTTTAGAACTTGAACAACTATAATTAAGGTTTAACTTGTTATAACTATTTATTTATTTTTTCTAGTTGTATAACTACTTTGAAGATAGTAACTATGTCTATTTGATACTTGAGATGTGCCATAATGGAGAAATGAGCAGATATTTAAAAAACAGGAAGAATCACTTTTCTGAAGAAGAAGGTAAGATTGCTATATGTTGATTGTATACAAAAATATATCCATTTTAAAATATTTACATAAAAAATCCTTACTTGAATTTCAGAAATTGAAATTTCTAAATACTGCAATGCATTTATATGACATGTAAGTGTTAACTTTCTACACTGAGACAGATGTAATTTCACAATTAATATAATATAACCAACCTCAGCTTGAGAAACAATTCAGTTTCAGAGTTTGCTATTACAAACATTTGCACAAAAGAAAGGACAGGATTTCAGAGGAAAAAGTCAGACATTGTTTTCCATGTAATCTAAACTGAATTTTGATTCTTTGCTCTGTTTTATAAATTAGAAGCTTTTAATTGAGAGTGGAATAGGAATAGCACTTAGACTTATATACTTATAGCCTTCTCTAAGCAGTTTACAGAGTCAGCATATTTCCCCCAACAATTTGGGTCCTCATTTTACAATTTCATTGTTATGGGTAGGTCTTGCAGTATTTTATTTGTATATGGTAGTTTATATTTCCCTTCTTTCATCTCTAGGTCCATTTCCTCTGCTTCATCTTCCGATCTCTGGTTTATTTGTTCATATCTAGTTGTAGATTTAATTTGGAGATTTGCTCATTTATATTATCTAAATTATTTTTAGTCTCATTGTGGTTTCTTTTTATGTCCTCTTTGTATGCAACAATTGTTTGGTGAATTAGTTGTAGTGTAGAGTATATTTCCTTCTGAAAGGTATTTCTTTTTTCTTGAGGCATCATTCCTGGAGATCCTCTAATATCACCAGTCTCAGTAAGAGTAAAACAAAATTTCCTCCAGTTTTCTGGTCTTTATAATCCAATAGATTTTAGAATACCGGTCCAGTCCCCAAAGCAATATTTTATAGTGATCCTTTGTGTCAGGCATCCAAAAATTGTCAGTCAGGCAAGGTTATAATCCACAATGTTCAAAGTTTTCAACTTACCTGAAAACAGTTCAAAAGTCTTTCCCAGCCAGATGGAATCAAAGGTTAAGTTTTTCTTTCTCTTCCATTAGCTCTTGAGATTAAAAAACCAAGCTCAGTGGTTGTTTATAGTCCAATAAGGTCAGGGTGATAAGTATGCAAAATATTTTCCTTTATTGCCAGCTGTTCTCCCTTAGGCTAGGAATCACCAAGCAGGCAGGAAGCTAGTTATAGTGCTGTACTCAGATCCACCACTAGATGTCATTCAAAATGCATTTTTCACTCTTAAAACAAAGGATTGATTTCTAATATTTCATCTCAATGGTTTTTTTCCAAAGAGAAAATCTTAACAATTATCTCAGTTCTGAAATTTCAAAACTCTTGCTTTACGTTACTTCCACTTCAATATTGTGTATTTCTGTCCCTCATAGAAATTAAAACGCAGCTTCCGTTCACGCTCCAGAGGTTTTTAGCTTCTTGGGAGGCTTTCCCAGGAAATTCAGTTGTAAAATAATCAAGAAATGATCACTATTCTCACCCAGTTCCAAACATGCTTCTTTACGATGTGTTAATTGGTGCTTTTTTTCTTCGGTTGTCAGCAGCTAATGGCTGGCCCTAGGAATGTAGCCAGTATTTCCCCTGCCAGTTTGGAGGGCTTTTCTTGGATCAAATGGAAAGACCACCGTCTCTCCGTGATCAATGAGACAGCCCTCCTTCATCGCTTCTTCAGGGTGACTTTAGGCTCTTTTTAGGGCCCCCAGCAAGGTAAAATTGGGTATGGAAGACAGAGCCCTGCCTTCCTGCATCCGTCTTGCCGTGATGCAAAACTGGAAGTCCTGGGTCCTCATTTTATTGACCTCGGAAGAATGGAAGGCTGAATCAACCATGAGCCAGACATAAACAAACTCTTGGGAGTGAGCAGTGAACTAGCTTTCAATACTGCTGTTGTGACTCAGGGCCAGCCTGTGGGTCCGGCAGCCGGCTCAGATGTCTCGGATGACTCAGATGAGGGGGAGGAGGAGGGTGTGGAAGACGAACTGGCTGATGATGGCTTGGAGGCTTCGCAGAGCCCCCAGCCGGGGCCCTCTTCTCAGCTGCGTGAGCCCGATAGTGCGGAGGATGATGACCCACAGCTGGCCCTGTTCAAGGACGCCCGACGCAGGAGGCAGTCGAGCAGGAACAAACAGAGAAAGGCTGTGGGACTCCTCGGGAGGAGGCACAGGGAGACCACGCCCTGAACTCTAAATAAAAGGAGTGTTTGGGGAAGGGCTGGTTGCTGAAAGCAACCCTTCCGTTTGAGGATTCAAGTTCCAGTGTTTTGTTTCTTGTTCTGTTGTTTGTGTAATAAATCTTGGCAGACGCTTTTCAGCCTCAGACGCTCTCCAGTCTCTACTGTTTGAACAGGGGTTTGCCTTATTGCAAGGCCGGTAGCAGGCTGGTTCAGAACAACTGCACTCTAACCACTACACTAGCATGGCTCTTAAATAAATCATTCTGGTTTGTTTTACACTAGCAGAAGGCATATGTAATGAGTATATATATGCTACATGCTTCAGCGCATAGGTTTTTATGTTAAGGCTGAGATTTTTTAAAATCCTATCTTTATGAGTTCTGTGAATATATCAGCTTTCTCTCTGAATATGTAAGATATATATTTGGTATAAAGCATCCTGTATCTCTTTTTGTTCTATACAGTTCGGAACTTCATGCATCAAATTATTACAGGAATGTTGTATCTGCATTCCCATGGAATACTCCATCGGGATCTTACACTCTCTAATCTCTTACTCACCAACAATATGAATATCAAGATAGCTGATTTTGGACTTGCAACACAACTGAAAATGCCTCACGAAAAGCATTATACAATGTGTGGGACTCCTAATTATATTTCTCCAGAAATAGCTACAAGAAGTGCACATGGGCTTGAGTCCGATGTCTGGTCTTTAGGATGTATGTTGTTTACTCTTCTGGCTGGAAAGCCACCTTTTGATACTGATACAGTAAAGAACACTTTGAGCAAAGTTGTACTAGCAGATTATGAAATGCCAGCATTTTTGTCAAGAGAGGCTCAGGATCTCATTCACCAATTACTTCGAAAAAACCCAGCAGATCGTTTAAGCCTTTCATCTGTATTGGATCATCCTTTTATGTCCAGTAGTAGATCAGTAAGAAGTAAAGATTTAGGAAACGTAGAAGATTCAATGGATAGTGGAAATGCCACAATTTCTACTGCTTCCACTGCTTCTCCCAGTGTCAGTACAAGTGGCTTCTTAAAAGAAAAGAAAAGACTTTTAATCGAGCATCCACTTCCTAACAAAATGACAGTTTTTCCTAAACATAACAGTGCTAACAATGTTGCAACTGGTTGTGGAAGCTGTCCTCACGACAACCACCACGGACTTCCAATAAATGAAGTTACCAATATTGGAAGGGGAAGAACAATGCAGCTAATCGAAGAAAGACCTCATTCACGCTATCTCAGGAGGGCCCATTCGTCTGAAAGATCAGGCACATCTCACAGTCAGAATTCAGAGATATCAAGTCAAGTGGAAAGGTGCCAGTCCTTGGAAATCCTCCCAAAACCAAGACAAGGACTAACAGAAAATACAAAAGAATTTTCTCCTGCAAATTGTTACCATGATTTCCCAGCTGTATTTAAGGAGGACCTTCCCACTAACTGTGACTCAGTGGAAAAACATTTTCCACCATCTATAAAACAACAGCCTTGGTAAAAAATGAAATCTTATTTTAATTGGGTTCTCTATATTATCTTTCTTTTACATAATGATAAGCAATGATTTAGTATCCAGTTTGCTAATGCTTTCATTGCAGATGTAATATTAGAAGTGTACATTTAAATTTGCATCCAGTTACAGTTCAATAGACAGACAAACTTTAACTGAAAATCTTTAATTGTGGTTTAAAGAAATAAGCCAACTACTTTATACATTTAAAATGCAAGTTCTATCTGAAATAACTCTTTATATTGTATTATGTTGGATTTATTACCTAACTCATTAACTAAATATGTATTTAAAGATTAGCAAGTTATTTGTGTTTTTAATGGAGAGTGCTTATAAGTGCTCATATTTTGTTTTCAGTTCAGATTTTACCTGTCCAATGAAGGCTGACAATGCTTTCTTAGAGCTGAAGACTCAAACTGAAACAATGCAGCAATGGCTTGGAAATATCCAGCTGGGTGGTATGGATTTATTTAATCTGAGTACATTAAATTTATATAAAAGTAATTCTTGTAATGAAAATTTGCAGGAAAATTTGTGTGGATATATTCAATAATGACGTAAAAAATAGAAAATTCTTTTCTAGCGGGGTTAGAGAATATGAGGGAGGTTATTTTGAAGGGTAAATCTGCTCTAGAGGAAGAGTTGTGTTGCTTTTCTAAGCCTATTGTGCTCAGCAGAAGAAAGACACAGTCCTAGGATATATTCAAGCGTACATATACTACAACTCTATAATAAGCTGCAGTTGGGACAGGATAGCATGTTCAATATTAATCTGCCTTATCGCCTTATTCTTCCAAAAGATTTGCAGGAATAATTAACGTATGTATAGTTGGAGGGGAGGGAATTACAGGGAACATAATTTATTTTCTCTGTCTTTATGTCTGCGTGGAGATACGTTTATTCATCCTTAGCTGAATCCCAAGTTTGATTCCTTGATTATAATACAGAGTTCTGGAATGTAGGAACTAGCCTTTACTTGATACAAAATGTTTCAATGTTTAAATTAAAACAAACAGGTGTTCCCAAATAGACCACATTATAATTTGAAAGTAAAAACAGTACTAACTACTCTTTCAACAAGAATTAGAATTGTCCGCATCTGTCCTTAAAATTTGTTACTTTAATTCTTAAGTATTTTTTTTAATCTTTTGAAACTAAAATTGTTATTATCTCTTCAAACAGCTTAGGTATTGCCTGGAAATATATATAATAAAAACAGCAAGTGATTATTAGCGTTAGTTTGTTTATATGTTAGGGGGGAAGAACAGCAGGAACAGACGGGAAGGAGGAGTTTTCTTTCCACTGCATCACATTACAGCAGGAATTGAAAGAGTACAGACGTACACATGTAATTTAAAACTCTGGTAGTTAAATCTTAAACATCTTTAATTACTAGGAAACCCTTGGGGAATAGAAACCAAGGATAAACAGTTTGGATTATCTGAATCCTTGGATAATGCTCTTTTCAATTTTTGTTCTTAATTATGTTTCTGCTTTGACAGAAGGGATGTGTTGCTTCATATACTTTATCAGGATAGCTGTTGGGATTTATTTTTACCACTCCCCATCCATATGCTTATCTTGAAAGGAAGAACACGTATAATTAGGTGTTTTCTAATGCAGGAGACTGACAGAAATCTGATCAGGGTATATACATGCTGAAGGCAAGAGAATTAAAATTCAAATTCTAAGTACGGCAAATAGTTAGAAATATTGCTGTTTATTGGGTTTCATGCTTAGGAAAACAGTTTACCCAATAAGAAATCTAGTTTAGCAGTTATATAATAACATATGATACCTTAATCCAAGTAATTCAAGTGGAATTGAATTTTGTTGAATGTTTTCATATTTGAATCAGAGATTTAAGGTAGACTAACATATGCTGTATCTGTTAACCTTGTTTATTTTTTTAAATGTACACTTACTTTTTTAAAAGAAAATTCCCATAACAATGCATTTCCAAAATGATTAAAATGTTATTTTGCTACTTCAGTTCAGGTGTCAGAACCTTCATATAAAATAAATGGGGATTGTCAGTTCTACCTTGGTATGCCCCGAGAGGCTCTAAAGACAGCGAGAAATGGTTCACAAAGTAAAAATTCTCCTGATTCTGCATCAATTGTGGGTCCACAAGAATTAAGAAAATATACCACTAGACCTCCAAGTAAATCTGAAAAGGCCCTGCTAGCACCTGCATTTGGTCTCCATCTTGTGTCTGAAATAAAAAACAGAGACAAAGAATCACAGTATCGACACCCAAAACCTCTGCTGCGAAATATTGTATCTCCTCTGAGTGCTCATAGACTGAAACCAATAAGGCAGAAAACAAAAAATGCTGTGGTAAGAGCTTTGTGCATTTCTGAATAACATCTCTGCAGAAATAAAAAGTAAAATAGAAAATTAATACTATAATAGTAATTACTTAGAAAAATAACGTGATTATAAATATAAACATGTTTCAATGTGTTTAAATTGCTAAAGTATAAATGCGTGTTTATAATATTCGATTTTTCTTCTAAAGTACTGAATTCCAAACATTAACTACTACCTATGACTAGTTCTTTTCTGTCACTGGGTTAAAGTTGGTGGATACAAACAATATATATATAGATTCAATTTATTCCTGTTGCTTTCAAGCAAACCATACGTGGTTAGTTCTCAATACTACAAAACCTATACCACAAAGGATTTCCCTCAGTGAAAATGCAAATTGAGTAGTAAGTCCTCAGTGGAATATGAAAATATCATTGGTGTTGGTTGATCTAGCACACACATGTCAAACTCGCGACGTCACGTGATATCGCGCGACGTATCGGAGCTTTTTTCCCATTGCTGGCAATGGGGTGGGCACGGTTTCCTCATGACGTGTCTAGTCCACAGGCCGGCATTTTGACACCCCTGATCTAGCATCTTTATGCAGATAAATTTCTGTTCAGATTCAGTATCTTAAAAAAGATAAAATTGGAATAATCTTGCATGTTTTTGTGGTGCTTAGTGACTATTTTTTGGTATAACAGCAACAAGTATAACTGGCTTTAGAGTTTCCAGTTCAGCTATTGAACTCGGAAGGCTTCTTAGTCCTTAATTTTTAATTTTACATCTGCCTCTATTTGAGTGCTGTTGCTTTATTTCTCCCCCCCCCCTTTCTTTAGTTCAGATCTTTTGGTTTAACTCATATTTTCCCATTGATCATCTCCTTTTTTTCTGCTAATATCCATATCTAGTATATTCATTGTTTTAAAACTATAATCACTTTTCTGTGACATAAAAGGATTTTTTTCTATTCTGAGTGATAGCAATATGTAATATGTTATAAATGACTTGGCACTACAGATATAATGCATATTTGGTGAAGGAAGTTTTTCTTTAGATTTCCTGCACTGTATTTATTTTGTTGATTTTCAACTTAAATTCTAGGTAAGCATTCTAGATACAGGAGAAGTATGTATGGAATTTCTAAAGGAATGCAATTCACAGGAGTTTGTAAAAGAAGTTCTAAAGATTTCTTGTGATGGAAATGAGGTAACTATTAACTTCTATTTTTTATAATTTGAATATTACTAAACTAAATGTTTATACCAACATTACCATATTATTTAGAATTCGGCTGAAGATATTTGTTAGGTTTTCTTCACCACCTTGAAAAAAAACAACCCCACACATATATTTTAACACTCAATCTTCCTTCTATACAATCTGGGATGGGTATCACATTTTGCATTAAACATAATATTTGTGTATTCTGTGAATCCAATCACAGGTTTATTTAATTATATTGTATAAATCAAGTTTAGCCTTGTATTGTGCACAAATCCAACCAGTTCTAATTTATTCAATCTGGCTTAAATCATGTAGTGTTCTCTTAATAGCTTCTGATTTGATTGATCTTAAAATCTCTAAATATGTCTGTAAAATCTGCAGATGATATTGATCAATAAAGATAGCAAAGCATTCTAGAGAATATTAGTTGGAATTGAGAACCTACACAGTTTCAATTTAAAGTACTCTTTGCAATAGTGGTGAATATGTAGCTTGGATGTACCGTAGATTCCGGCGTATAAGACTACTTTTTAACCCATGAAAATCTCAAAAGTCAGGGGTCATCTTATACACCAGGTGCTGAAACTTTAGGGACAGGGCTGGCTGGAAAACCTGGAGCGGATCTTCCATTTAGTATGCGCAGGGAAAGCGGGACCAATTGGAGTAGAAGCTGCAGTCTGTGATTTTTTACAGGCTGGGGTCTGGGCTTTTTTCCTTCTAAAGTTGAAGAGCAGCTGTAGGCAGGTGGGGAATGCAAGAGCAACTTTAAAGGCAGGTGGGTAATGCATAGCAGAGCAGCAGCTTAGCTCTAAGGACACATTTGACTCAGGAACTGGGCGGGCGGGCTGGCTGGAAAACCTGGAGTGGATCTCCCATTTGGTCTTTTTTTTTAATCCCATTTATATCCCACCCTTCTCCAAAGACTCAGGGCGGCTTACAATTTAAAGCACAAATCAATGTGCTTAGCAATAACCTTCATTCTATGTATATACCTGCCTATTAGAGCTTTCACCCCCCCCCAAGCAGCATTATTACAAAGTCAGCTTATTGCTCCCAACAATCTGAGTCCTCATTTTACCTACCTCGGAATGATGGAAGGCTGACTCAACCTTGAGCCTGGTGGGATGAGAACCTGCACTAATTCCAGGCAGCTGGTGTTACTTAAGGCTCTGCGCAGGGAAAGCTTTAGAGTGAATTAGGAAAAGTGAAAAAGTGAATTAGGAAAATAGGAAAAGAGTTGCTGGAATTGGGTATGTGTAGTTTAACGAAGAGAAGGGTGAGGGGTGACATGATAGCAGTGATCCAATATCTCAGGGGCTGCCACAAAGAAGAGGGAGCCAAGCTATTCTCCAAAGCACCTGAAAGCAGGATAAGAAGCAATGGATGGAAACTAGTCAAGGAGAGAAGCAACCTAAAACTAAGGAGAAACTTCCTGACAGTTAGAACAATTAACCAGTGGAACAACCTGCCTCCAGAAGTGGTGAATGCTCCAACACTCGAAGTTTTTAAGAAGAGACTGGACAGCCATTTGTCTGAAATGGTATAGGGTTTCCTGCCTTAGCAGGGGGTTGGACTAGATGACCTCCAAGGTCCCTTTCAACCTATTATTATTATTATTATTATTATTATTATTATTATTATTATTATTATTATTATTAAAGTTTAATCCACTTGCACTGTTTTATGTTTACATGTTTGATGACAAACAGCCTTATGTTTATAAGTGACAGTTTTCCTACTAAGCACCTGCATGTCATAAGCATTTGAATTAAAATTACCATATTAAAATCAAATCTGATGTTTTTTTAATTTTTATTTGGTGTGCGTTGGAAGAGGGGTAGTCTTATACGGCGAGTATAGCCCAAACCCTATAATTTAACAGGAAATGTAGGGGGTCATCTTATACGCCCAGTCGTCTTATACGCCGGAAAATACGGTAGGTAGGATGAGGGTGAAGGTTCGTTCTCTGAGCTTGTGGGTTGGTTTCCAAACGTTTCATTACCAGGCTAGGTAACATCTTCAGTGACATTTAGGGGATGTCTGTGTCAGTGCTCTTCTAGTTATAAGGGCTTCAGATGTGGGTGTGTCAAGTGAGGGTCTTGTGATGAGTCATCAGAGAGAGGCTTGTGATGGATCTTGTGACTTCAGGTCATGGTCATTGGAGGGTGTGAATTATCAGTGGGTCGGGGTGAATCATCAGCGAGAACCTGGTGATGGTCTTGTGATGGGAAGATTATATCAGGTCAGGGTCATTAGAAGGTGAACTGCTGGAGGGGAGGGGCTTGAGGATTGGTGCTGTCTCCGGATGGCTGTGCGATTGATTTGGATTCTGAGGGGTTCATAGGCTGGTTGTAGATCAATGTGTCTGTTGATAGAATTGCTTGTGGAGTGCCAGGTTCAATGATCTAGCAGTTAAAACGCCATGATCCCAAATCCTTAATCACTACCCACACCAACACCAAACAACATCAGTTCAATTGGAGCAACACTAAAATCATTGGCCACGCTACTACCCGCCATGCTCGTGAGTTCATTGAGGCCTGGCATACCACAAGCAATTCCATCAACAGACAGATTGATCTACAACCAGCCTATGAACCCCTCAGAATCCAAATCAATCGCACAGCCATCCAGAGACAGCACCAACCCTCAGGCCCCTCTCCCCCCTCACCTTCCAATCATCCTGACCTGAAGTAACCTACCCATCACAAGACCCATCATGAGCCTCTCTCTGATGACTCATCACAAGACCCTCACTGGACACACCCATATCTGAAGCCTTATAAATAAAAAGCACTGACAACAGATATCCCCTAAACACCACTGAAGATGTTACCTAGTCAAAACATTTGGAAACCAACCCACAAGCTTGGAAAAAGAAACTTCACCCTAAAAGTAGTCTTCATTGCGTAACTGTTGTTCAGTTTATAATTTAGATTAATGAGACTTTTTTCTGTATATTAAGGTCACAGTTTACCATCCAAATGAAGGTTTAGGTATTCCTCTTAATGACAGACCACCGGCATCTCCTGAGCACCTAAATGTATATAGCTTTGACAACTTGCCAGGTAATTATAATTTCTTTGAGTCATTTAGAATTTTTCTTTCTTTTAAGATCACATTTTTGGATGGAATTTGTGACAGGATTCAGATTGACACAGAATGAAACCAGGAACAAGTGGAGGTGATTGATCAGTGTGTATTAGTACACTGCTGATTGAGGATAAGCCAGTAATCTAAAGAATTATGATTTACAGTGATGTCTTATAAAGTTACCAGTGGGTTAGGATGCTGAGCTTGTCGATCAGAAGGTCGGCAGTTTGGCGGATCGAATCCCGAGTGCCGCGTAACAGAGTGAGCGCCTGTTACTCGTCCCAGCTTCTGCCAACCTAGCAGTTCGAAAGCACGTAAAAATGCAAGTAGAAAAATAGGGACCACTATGGTGGGAAGGTAACAGTGTTCTGTGCGCCTTTGGTGTCTAGTCATGCCGGCCACATGACCACGGAGACGTCCTTGGACAAGCGCTGGCTCTTCGGCTTTGAAATGGAGATGAGCACCGGCCCCTAGAGTTGGAAACGACTAGCACACATGTGCAGGGGAACCTTTACCTTTACCTTTACTTTACCTTATAAAGTTATAGAATGTGCAATATAATCTTGATAACTATCCATTTTTTCTCAGCTCATTCAGTTTCTGACTATCCTGTATATCAGCAGAAATATAAATACACACATCTCTTAAGTGTGTGTATCTGAGTGTGTGTATGAATATTTATATGAATTATTTATTCATTAACTTGCATACTGGGGCCTTCTGAAAGTATTGATGCCATAACTCTTTAAAAAGTTTTTTTCCTTAACTGCTTTGAAAAACATAAATTACTATATACTTGAGTATAAGCCGTCTCGAGTATAAGCCGAGACCCCCAATTTCACCCCCAAAAACTGGGAAAAGTTATTGACTCGAGTATAAGCCGATCCGCCGTTCTGCAAGCCTCTGCCGCCAGCAGAGGCTCGATCCGCCATTTTGCAAGCCTGAATACACAGGAATACCCTGTGTGGCCGCTGCTCTCGGGGAAGCCCTGGCTGTCCGCTTCCTCGCTCCACGCTGCCATTCGGGGCCCGCACGTTCCCTGGGCAAATCGCGGCGCCCAGCAGGCGAGGAAACACGCCCGCTCCAGTCGCCCCCCCTTCCCTCAGGAGATGCGAAGCAAGTGACCGCCCGGAGCTTACCGAGGACTTGCGCGCGGCCGAGGCTTCGGTGCTTCCAGGATCGCGCGCACCTCTCCCAAGCCGCCGCTGTCCAGAGACCTGCCGAAGTTTGGGGAGGTTTGGGGAGGTGCGCGCGCACCTCCCCAAACCTCCCCAAACTTCGGCAGGTCTCCGGACCTCCGCGCCCTGCCTGCCTGCTTCTTTCTGCAGCGGAAAGAAGCAGGCAGGCAGGGCGCGGAGGAACGGAGACCTGCCGACGTTTGGGGAGGTTTGGGCGCCTCCCCAAACCTCCCCAAACGTCGGCAGGTCTCCGTTCCTCCTGCCGACGTTTGGGGAGGTTTGGGCGCCTCCCCAAACGTCGGCAGGTCTGTGCGGAGGAACGGAGACCTGCCGACGTTTGGGGAGGAGCCCAAACGTCCCCAAACGTCGGCAGGAGGAACGGAGACCTGCCGACGTTTGGGGAGGCGCCCAAACCTCCCCAAACGTCGGCAGGTCTGCGCGGAGGAACGGAGACCTGCCGACATTTGGGGAGGTTTGGGGAGGCGCCCAAACCTCCCCAAACGTCGGCAGGAGGAACGGAGACCTGCCGACGTTTGGGGAGGTTTGGGGAGGCGCCCAAACCTCCCCAAATGTTGGCAGGTCTGCGCGGAGGAACGGAGACCTGCCGACGTTTGGGGAGGTTTGGGGAGGCGCCCAAACCTCCCCAAACGTCGGCAGGTCTCCGTTCCTCCGCGCCCTGCCTGCCTGCTTCTTTCCGCTGCGGAAAGAAGCAGGCAGGCAAGGCGCGGAGGTCCGGAGACCTGCCGACGTTTGGGGAGGTCTCCGGATGGCGGTGGCTTGGGAGAGGTGCGCGCGATCCCGGAAGCACCAAAGCCTCGGCCGCGCACAAGTCCTCGGTAAGTTTTTTTGTTGACTGGAGTATAAGCCGAAGTGGAATTTTTCAGCCCAAAAAGTGGGCTGAAAAATTCGGCTTATACTCAAGTATATACGGTACCTTCTATTCAAATAAATAGCTTTTTAAATACGTTGTCACCGATTTTGCGCTTCCAAACTATTCTTTCTTTTCTGTTCATTACGTGAGATGGGAAAGTTTAGGTAAAACCTCTCACACTCCTACATACCCTCACCAACCTCCACAATGCCTGTTGTGCATCCCTACAACCCTGACCTGTGCCATGCCTCTCGTACATGCCCTCAAACACCATCCCCAACCTGCACTGTGCCTTTCATGCTCCCATTTGCAACCTTGTGCACTCACACTCTGCCTCTCTCGCCCTCTACCCAGCCTTCTCCACCTGGCAGCAGCGACTTACCTTCTTGTGGCTTGGGCCTTATAAGTTCCTGCCAGCTTCCTCAATGATTTTGGTTGTGGGAAGCCAGCAAATGGTTGCCTCACCTAATGACCATGTGATTCATTTAACAATAGCAATTGGGTCTGCCAGGATTGCCATCACTAAGCAGTGTGGGCGCAGTTTACAACTGCATTGCTTAGCAACAGAAATTCTGGTTCCAATTCCTGGTGTAAGTCAACTATTACTTTTATGTTAATTCACAGTAACTTGTTAGCTTACCTCCATTGCTTTGCAGTACTAAATTTCAATATTAAAATAAATTCTAGATTTTAAAAAATGAAAATATTGAATTACTGGAATAAACATTAAAAGTTTTTAAAGGACTTTTGTTCATAGTATCCTTGAACGAATTGGGATCAGAATTTCTATCACTAAGTGGTCATTAGGTGAAACATCATGTCACTGCATCATTTAGCTACGGTAACTGTGGTGGTCCCAGTTGTAACCATTAGGCCAAGTTCTCGGGCTGCTTCTGCCTGTCACACCTCTGCTTCAACTCTCCCCAACCTACTGCCCTCCATCTCTGCCCTTGAGGCCACCCTGCGCTTCACCGCCACTTACCTCTGTTGGCCCCAACTGACCTTGTCTGTGTTCTTCCTCCTCCTTGGTACAGGGGCTTCGTCAATGCCAGGCTTGCTGCTACTGCCTCTCCTGGCCATTGGTCTCCTGGCCGGTCTGCCCTACTACAAAAAGCCTCCTGCACATTCCCACCAGCCTGTCTGGTCTGCCTGCTGGGGCTCTTTGTGCCAGACATGGCTCATTGCCTTCTCTGCTGCAGGCCCTGCTCCAGTAGTGTCAGCCCCCTGCCTGCCTGGGTCTATGCATGCATGCTTGCCTTCATCCTGCACAAATAAGAGTACATTTATTTACAGCCTGACTGCGCAGCCTCTCTTTAGCAATAAACAAACTTGCTGAATCAAATAGCTTCAGTAGGAAGTTGTCTTGCACAGAATGAGTCCATTGTTGTCTAGTGTCATGGGTGGCAGTTAGCCAATTTCAGACAAGAATGTTCCAATCCTGCATAAAATGCAAGAGGTACATTACCCCTAAGCTAAAGCAGTTCCTCTTTCATGTATTGTGTTAGGTGCCATTGATGTTTCTTTGACTTTTATGGTTCTTTGGACAGAAACTTGTTATCTTGACATGTCTCTAGGAGTAACTTTACTTTTTCACAGTTCTGTAATCCTATTAGAATTGCCCAACAATCATGCTGTCCGTCCATCCTTCCTTCCTTCCTTCCTTCCTTCCTCTCATTCCCACAATTTGTAGGTTAGCCATCTTAAATATATGACTCTGGGGAAATAACAGGATTTAAAAACAGAATTAAAAACATAAATCAATAAATTACAGATATAGCTGTCAAGGTAGAAATTCAACCAACCCATCAGCAGAAGTAGTTGTGATATGGGTTCAACCACACACTTGGTTAAGCAGCAAAACCAGGTCTTCATGGCCTTAGAAAGATCAGAAACAAAAGTTCCCAAATGGATGATTTATCAGGAGCACTGCATATTAATTCATAGAGGCTGATTTATTTATTCTGGCAACTTGTTCAAAGTTTTTTCAAGTGGCTTCAGTAGGCAGTTATTTAAAGTTTACTACCCCATGTTTTCAGTATAATAATCAGTAAGGTTGCCATAATGATTTGTGCATTTTCTTTTCAATTTAAAATAACAGCAATATATAAGCATTAATCTATATATGAATAAAATTTGGAATTATGGCCCAAAGGCCATAATATATATCAAAACAAAGGAACAGAAATGAAATGGGAGATGATTTACATATATGGGGATGAAGAGTGTAAGGAAAAATGATTTTCTTGTTTTGCTTATGTTAAAATCAAAATATATTAGCTTGTTATAAGTAAAAATACCTGAATTGTAACAACTTTAACTCTTTTCTTTCTTTTAGAGAAGTACTGGAAAAAGTATCAATATGCAGCCAAATTTGTGCAGCTGGTAAGATCCAAAACACCCAAAGTCACCTTCTATACAAGATATGCCAAGTGCATGTTGATGGAAAATTCGGTTCCTGCAGATGTGGAAATTTGTTTTTATGATGGTAAGTGTCCTTCAGTTCTACACATTTCCTTCAGTGTTAAGTTTGTAATTAAACTATTAGTTGACCATGACTTTATACTGCTAATGGTTCCTTAACTTGTGTATTTTAAGAAATTTTGTTAATTGATTCATCATACACTAAATATACTAAAACTCTTAAAAGATTTAAAAGTCTCAACATTGAAATGAATATATTTGGCTATATTGACATTACTAAATATGTTCTTCTTATGCTTTTATAGCAATAGCACTTAGACTTATATACACACAGTGGAGACCATTTTTTATTTACTTAAGGAATTTGTTTTATAATATTCATTTGATTGTAAATATAAAATTATTTTTTTGAAAATTAAATATTAATATTTACATTTTTTCTTGACTTGATTTCTGCATGCAATCAACATGGCCATGTGTAATCTGAAGCCCCTTTAGGTGGCCTTCAGAACCTCCTCTGATCACAATAGCTGAAAACTGGCAAAAACTTCCTTTTTGAGAGAAGCAAATCATTTTTTAAAAAAAGGAGTTCAACCCACCCAAATTTAATTTCACTCCAAAGAGGTCATATAGTCTCATTCTCTGAGTTGACAAACTCCTTCAGCAGAATGTCCATAGGCAGCTGATCATTAGAGGAAATCCTCAGATTATAGTGGCCACAGGGACTGATTTCCTATTGCTAAACAATGTGGTTGTAAAATGCAGTGACTTGTCACCATGTTGCTTAGCAGTGGCAATTCCAGCAGTCCCGGATGCTGTCTTTGCATGATTGCAACTTCTGGCCTCCTGCTAGACTCCCAATGGATTTTGATTGATTGATGTGATTGATTGATCGATCCCATTTATATTTTTATTTATTAAATTTCTATGCTGCCTATTTCACTTACTAGCTGGCTTCCAATATAATAAAAAGTGCTAAAAACAATTACCATTAGAAAAATTGATCAGAGAAATTAAAAGATAATGAACAGCTTGGGGGGCGGGGGTGAGAATCTTCTCTACCCTGTCAGCCACCCCCATCATAGCAGGTCCCTGTTGGGCCCCTAGGCCAAGTGACAGAGCCAAGTTTTTAGGATCTTCCGGAAAGCCAAGAATGTGGGGGGTGGACTTCACCTCTGATGGGAGAATATTCCAGAGGGCAGGGGCCACAGTAGAAAAGGTTCTTCTCCTGGACCCTGCCATTGAAATTCTTTAGCCTACATGATCCGAAGTGGGCCCTTTCCACTGGAATGAGTGAGATGGGTGAGTCCCATTGGGGTAAAGTGGTTCCTCAGATACCTTATATAGCTGCCCATCTCACAAAACAAGTGATTCTGGGTGATGTAGTGGTGGGAGAATATCAGAGATCATGGACATGTGACTGTGAAGTTGCTGTGATATCTGGAACTATGAGGACCTGTCATAAGTACCATTCATTCAGTGCTGTCATAATTCTGAATTATTCCAATTATTATATTGGAACGAGTGATCATAATCTGAGGACTATCTGTAAAAGATTTCCTAACATTAATTTAGTATCATAAAAGAGCTACTATTCCTGTGCAATTTTTTTGTAGGACGTTTTGAAGACTTGTATTCCAATTTTTTTTCCATGATATTTATTCTGCTGGCAAACAGATTGCATATGTGTTTTATTCTGGTACTAGATAATATTAAACTGTTGGAAAATTTCAAATGTAATTTTATTTTAATATGTATCGAAGCATACGAGACTACATTTCCTCTGCTTGACCATTTTTTTCCTTCTAGGGGCAAAAATACACAAATCAGCAGGAGCAATAAGAATAATTGAAAAATCTGGAAAAGCCTATACAATAAAAGAAGAAAATGAAAATTTACAGAAGGATATACAAATATATGTGCATCATGCAAATGAGGTGAATATTGTTTATATTTTAAAATGTGGGGGTGTGAAACTGCATTTTCTAATCCATCTATTCTGTTCCAGCTCCGTATTTGTGGTTGAAAAACCATATGAAGTTGTGATAGACAGCTGGGGCAAATGAATCAATGAAATATAATCTCTTATCAATTGTCAATTTTAATAAATTGTTTTCAAATATATAGCTTTAAATTGCCTTTTTTATAGAATTATCAATACTTTGTTTGTTTTGCTGTTGTCCACTGTGCTCGTTCCATCATAAAGGAACTACACTATCAATGTAATTTTAATGTGCCTGTACGTATATATTTCCTTATTTTAATAGGCTCATCGTATTTGCCTTGCACTAGAAACTGCCATTTTGGCAGAAGAAAGAAGTGAAAGTGTTCCATTTTTCCCCATTATTGTTGGTCGGTAAGTTGTCACATTTGGTGTTCTTTATTTATTTATTTGTTTGTTTGTTTCGATTTATATACTGCCCTTTTCCCGAGGGACTCAGGGCGGTTTACAGGGCAAATTAAAACAGTGCACTGTACAAATTAAAATAAAATTAAATTAATAGCCCCAAAAGAGTTTAAAATTTAAAACCATAAAACCCCTCAGTCCAGTTGCTTCTCACATGGTTGACACTTTTTCATAGAGATTTTTATTTATGCTTTCATGTAGAGCTAAATATCTTTTCTCCACCTCAGTAAACCAGGAAATCCTGAATCTCCAAAAGCTTTATCAAGTATAGCCCCATCTTTAATGAGTGTAGCTTTGAAGAGAGATGTTGCCAAATCTGAATCTTCAACTCAAGCCTCCAATATTAACCTATCTGTAAGTAAGCACATGTACAGATCATTCTTTTATTATGAGATTTTTTTAAAAAAAATAAGCTATAAAGTTATATTTTAATTTTGGTAACTGTCCAAGGTTGTTTAGAGAAATCTGAGCAATGGTATTGAGGTGCATAATGACAAGATTGAATTCTTGGTATATAATTAATGAAATTAAATTATTTTGTTAATCACTGAAACCTTTGGCAAAGTTTGATCTATTATTGCAATCTTATATTTCCATGAATACTTTCTAGATGTGCTATGAAGGATCTGCATTCACAGAAGCTACAGCTGAATCAAAGAGCTCTTCTGGCAGCTCCAATGACTGTGTTCCACATTCAGCACAATTGCTAAAGTCTGTCTTTGTAAAGAATGTTGGCTGGGCTTCTCAGGTGAGTATGTAATTCACTCAGAAAGCCCCCCCCCCTAAGCTTTATATGATCAGAGTGAAGATGGAGGAGAGAGCAAGTTACAAGTAGATTTGTAAAGCTGTAATTCTGTTCTCGCTCTGCTCATGTTTTGATATTTGCTACAGATTAGGCTGTAGCTAATAGTAGAACATAACTCTAGGTATTATTTCTTACTTGAGATACATAAAAATTGCATATGAATAGGTGCATGAATCAGTATATAATTAGCCAAAAATCTGATTACACCTTGCCTAAATAGTAGGCAACACTATTTCCATTGAAAAATGAATACAATAATTTTCATCCATCCCAATTTTTCTGTCTCCAGTGGAATGAGTTATTTTTCTGAATAAATAACTATTTTGAGACCAAGCCATTATGCATCAGGCACCGTTTAATGCTTTTGGCTAGGATTAGTATTTTATAGCCAAAATAATGAAGACTGCTTCTCATTTAAGCCTGAAGCCAGGACCTAATTATGAAACTATGTTAATAAAAAGTAATGGCTTTACAATATGGGATCATTTTTTTGATAAAAAATTCTTGTTGACTGACTTCCATATGTGAAATAATCTTTATCTTTTCTACTAGTTGACAAGTGGGGCAGTATGGGTTCAATTTAATGATGGATCCCAATTGGTTGCTCAGGCTGGCGTTTCCTCTATTACTTACACATCTCCAGCTGGTGACACAGTTAGGTATGTATCAATCTTGTTATTACTAGTAACAAGATCCTTTAATAAATATCAGTCTCTAGACTTTATATTTTCTCATTTGATTTCTAAGCAAGAACGTGGGGACTGTGGAGATTTTAGTATGTGGGAAGTTCCAAGCAATGATTTTTTGCAAAGTCAGTGTGACAATTTTGATTAAAAAAAATTAAATATTAAAATTTCAGTTTGAGAATTCTCATATTTTGTTACTTTCTCCATTTGTTTTTCATCAATTCAACCATCTGTTGTACTGCTACATCTATATTATTTTTAAAACGTAACTAAAATTTCTTAAAAGGCATTCCATGTTATCAACAATATTACTAATATAACAGATGATTTTACAGAAAAAAACATATATGTTTAACAAATAATCTGAACTAAAATTAAGAGAGAATAAAGTAACCCCCCTAAAAAAATAAAAATAGGAAAACCACTAAACAATAACTAAATAATTGAAACTAAAATTTTATGTGTATATGTATATTGAGAAAAAAAATTAATGTCAAATTATTCAAATGCCAAATTATATTTTTCAATGTCATCATGATTAAATTTTTAAAAGGAAAATTACATCTACACTGCCCTAAATCATGTAATTTTGATCTTGCTTCTCCTTTAACACTGAACTAACTCAAAGGCCAAGTTGAAAAAAGCAATTAAGCCATCTTTGAAAGCATGGCACATTACTCTCTTCCAAGAGTAATGGAGCCATTTTTTTACAAGCTCATATTATGCTGTAAACCAGTCTGCTTCAGTGTTTTCATCTGAACATTTTATAAATGAATGGACAATCCTCTGATAGGATAATTCTTGTTCTGAAGTCATTTTTCATGAAAAGACTAGGAAAACAGAGAACATAAAATATAACCCCTTAGTAGGCCTGTCTTGAAATGTGACTTGAAATGAATGCTTTGTTTGCATGTTTTCACTCCTCCTCAATTGGAATTATTGAACTGAAACAATCTATGAAGACTGATTCATATATAGACCAGCAAATGTGATTAAACTATTATAACTCTAACTCAGAATTCTTAAACTCTTAATTCTTAGACAAACTAACTTATTTAAAATCACAATTCCTGATTTGTGTATAATGACAAAATAGGAAACTGCTAGTGAAGCTAATTAAATTTTTGTGGACTCCTCCTGCCTTTCCTTGGGGGTGGCAGCTGGATATGTATATGCACTTATGCAGAAACCATATGTTCTACAATTATGTGCAAATTCATCTAGCTGTTTTGTTTTAACATTAAACGACAAAAACTCCTGATGTCTCAAAACAGCAGTTGACGAATTAATTTTAGGAACTTCCAGTATTTAAAATATATTTATATAAGAGAAATGTGAAAAAATTGCAATCTATCTATGACTAACATAACTATAATTTACTGAATCCTATTTTAATTTGTACCATACAATAACCACACATTAGGTCCACAGTGCAGGTTATAAGTGGTTGACTAATTTTTGCTCTGTATATGCAAAGTACAATCATAGCATACAATTGATGTTCATTTTTTAAAGTCTCTTAGCTTTTGTCCTTAAACTGTGGTTTAAATCACTAGGCCATTATTTTCATTTGTTAATGAGATAATAGCCCTAATCAGAACATTTAATCCAAGAGATGAATGCTTGTGGACTCCATTATGTCCCTTTTTGAACCTCACTGATTTTTAAAAAAATGACTTTTCATAAAACAAAATTAGAAAGCTTGCCTGCTGCAAAGCAAAGTACCAGCTTTCATCATATTTAGTGGGAGAATGCTTTAGGGGCTCCAGAATGGTACTTCAGGAGACAATAGCCTATGAGGCTAGTTCACAAATGAGTTCTTAGTAATTGGTCATGCCCATCACCATAGTCGTAATTTCAGGAGTTTATCCTTCATATACAGTGAGACAAAAAAGCATTTAGTCAGCCACCAATTGTGCAAGTTTTCCCACTTATAAAGATGAGAGGCGCCTGTAATTTTCATCATAGGTATACCTCAACTATGAGAGACAAAATGGGGGGAAAGAATCCAGGAAATCACATTGTAGGATTTCTAACGAATTTATTTTACGAATTATGGTGAAAAATAAATACCGTATATACTTGAGTATAAGCCGAATTTTTCAGCCCACTTTTTGGGCTGAAAAATTCCACTTCGGCTTATACTCCAGTCAACAAAAAAACTTACCGAGGACTTGTGCGCGGCCAAGGCTTTGGTGCTTCCGGGATCGCGCGCACCTCTCCCAAGCCACCGCCGTCTGCAGACCTGCCAAACTTTGGGGAGGTTTGGGGAGGTGCGCGCGCACCTCCCCAAACGTCGGCAGGTCTCTGGACCTCCGTGCCCTGCCTGCCTGCTTCTTTCCGCTGCGGAAAGAAGCAGGCAAGCTGGGCGCGGAGGTCCGCTTCTTTCCGCAGCGGAAAGAAGCAGGCAGGCAGGGCGCGGAGGTCTGCTTCTTTCCGCTGCGGAAAGAAGCAGGCAAGCTGGGCGCGGAGGTCCGCTTCTTTCCACAGCGGAAAGAAGCAGGCAGGCAGGGCGCGGAGGTCCGCTTCTTTCCGCAGCGGAAAGAAGCAGGCAGGCAGGGCGCGGAGGTCCGCTTCTTTCCGCAGCGGAAAGAAGCAGGCAGGCAGGGCGCGGAGGTCTGCTTCTTTCCGCTGCGGAAAGAAGCAGGCAGGCAGGGCACGGAGGTCCGGAGACCTGCCGACGTTTGGGGAGGTTTGGGGAGGTGCGCGCGCACCTCCCCAAACCTCCTCAAACTTCGGCAGGTCTCCGGATGGCGGCGGCTTGGGAGAGGTGCGCGCGATCCTGGAAGCACCGAAGCAAGTCCTCGGTAAGCTCCGGGCGGTCACTTGCTTCGCGTCTCCTGAGGGAAGGGGGGGCGACTGGAGCGGGCGTGTTTCCTCGCCTGCTGGGCGCCGCGATTTGCCCGGGGAACGCGCGGGCCCCGAATGGCAGCGTGGAGCGAGGAAGCGGACAGCCAGGGCTTCCCCGAGAGCCGCGGCCACATAGGGTATTCCTGTGTATTCAGGCTTGCAAAATGGCGGATCGAGCCTCTGCTGGCGGCAGAGGCTTGCAGAGCGCGGATCCAGCCTCCGCCGGCGGCGGAGGCTTGCAGAACGGCGGATCGGCTTATACTCGAGTCAACAACTTTTTCCAGTTTTGGGGGGTGAAATTGGGGGTCTCGGCTTATACTCAAGTATATACGGTATTTGGTCAATAACAAAAGTTCATCTCAATACTTGGTTATATACCCTTTGTTGGCAATGGTAGAGGTCAAACGTTTTCTGTAAGTCTTCACAAGGTTTGCACACACTGTTGCTGGTATTTTGGCCCATTCGTCCATGCAGATCTCCTCTAGAGCAGTGATGTTTTGGGGCTGTCGCTGGGCAACACGGACTTTCAACTCCCTCCGAAGGTTTTCTATGGGGTTGAGATCTGGAGACTGGCTAGGCCACTCCAGGACCTTGAAATGCTTCTTACGAAGCCACTCCTTCGTTGCCCAAGCGGTGTGTTTGGGATCATTGTCATGCTGAAAGACCCAGCCACGTTTCATCTTCAATGCCCTTGCTGATGGAAGGAGGTTTTCACTCAAACTCTCACGATACATGGCCCCATTCATTCTTTTCTTTACACGGATCAGTCGTCCTGGTCCCTTTGTAGAAAAACAGCCCCAAAGCTTGATGTTTCCACCCCCATGCTTCACAGTAGGTATGGTGTTCTTTGGATGCAACTCAGCATTGTTTCTCCTCCAAACACGACGAGTTGAGTTTTTACCAAAAAGTTCTACTTTGGTTTCATCTGACCATATGACATTCTCCCAATCCTGTTCTGGATCATCCAAATGCTCTCTCTAGCAAACTTCAGACGGGCCCGGACATGTACTGGCTTAAGCAGGGGGACACGTCTGGCACTGCAGGATTTGAGTCCCTGGTGGTGTAGTGTGTTACTGATGGTAGCCTTTGTTACTTTGGTCCCAGCTCTCTGCAGGTCATTCACTAGGTCCCCCTGTGTGGTTCTGGGATTTTTGCTTACCGTTCTTGTGATCATTTTGACCCCACGGGGTGAGAACTTGCATGGAGCCCCAGAACGAGATTATCAGTAGTCTTGTATGTCTTCCATTTTCTAATAATTGCTCTCACAGTTGATTTCTTCACACCAAGCTGCTTGCCTATTGCAAATTCAGTCTTCCCAGCATGGTGCAGGTCTACAATTTTGTTTCTGGTGTCCTTCGACAGCTCTTTGGTCTTGGCCATAGTGGAGTTTGGAGTGTGATTGTTTGAGGTTGTGGACTGGTGTCTTTTAAACTGATAACAAGTTCAACCAGGTGCCATTCATACAGGTAACGAGTGGAGGACAGAGGAGCCTCTTAAAGAAGTTACAGGTCTGTGAGAGCCAGAAATCTTGCTTGTTTGTAGGTGACCAAATACTTATTTTACCGAGGAATGTACGAATTAATTCATTAGAAATCCTACAATGTGATTTCCTGGATTCTTTCCCCCCATTTTGTCTCTCATAGTTGAGGTATACCTATGGTGAAAATTACAGACCTCTCTCATCTTTTTAAGTGGGAGAACTTGCACAATTGGTGGCTGACTAAATACTTTTTTGTCCCACTGTACGCTCACAAAATCCAGTATTGTCTGGCTCAATATGATTGTTTATCCATTTTAAATAAATTGAATTAGAAATTAGAACTTAGAAATTACCATCACCTAGCAAGATCAGGAATGGAAATTTTTTAAGTGGGAGAACCTTTAGTTACATGAGTAATTAATTCCTGGCTAACTCTGCCTTATAAATTAAGATCCTGCTTCCACAAGTTATTCATGGGTGGATTAATATCAGCTTTCTTAAATTCTCTTCAGTGCCTCAGAATATTATGAAGAATCTTTTGTGCTTCAGAGATCTCCAGCCATTTTATAGCTGAGGACAAACATCCCAAATATCACTATAGATTACCCCTCCTGTCCCTCCATTGCACAGAAACCTAGTTGAGAATCCATTGTCAAACCATTTTACATTTGCACAATTTAATATAGTTTTGAGAACTAAAACCTACCCCCCTGCCCCCGCCAAAAAAAATTACAACAGAGCTCATTATGATTTTGGTTCCTTTCCAAGTTTTCAGTGTAGTTCTTACTGTAAGATTACTTCTCTTAACATACTGGAATGATGTAAAATAAAAAGTGCCATCCGAAAAGAATAAAATTGGAATATTGGTATCTTGTGTGTTTTCTTAGGTATAGAGAAGATGAGAAATTGCCAGAATTCATCAAAGAAAAGTTACACTGTCTATCTTCCATTCTGGTAATGTTTACCAATCCAGTTGGCCCCCACTGACAAACTGCATATGACAAATTTAAATAACTCAGTGGTAATAAATTCTTTTTATACTCACAGTAGTAAACTTTCCTCAAAAAATCCAGACTCTTTTTTCTTGACTGGAATTGATGTATAAGTGTTCTTTAAAACATTAAAGCAAAATTACTTGCATTTCATGTAATTTAAAGAGAATCCTGTAACCATCTTGATTTCCCCACACACACAAATGTATATATGTGCATGTTCTGTTATTGCAGCTCTCAAGAAAAAAAAACTGCTATTGCAATATATGTCTGTAAATATTTTGTATTTTATGCTATTTTCAGATATGAAAAGTATTGTTTTATGATTGTTTTATATTTTTGTAACTTTTTAATGAAATATCCCTGCAAAAGTGTTAAAAAATAAATGCAGTGATAATTTCGATCCCTTGATTTATTTAACACAAATGTCTAGGTATGCACGGTGATACTAGTATACTAATAAAACTCTAATCTACAGTAGAATCCATACGTTTTGTACACTTGCATGCACTCCAAGTAACAGGTTTATTTAATGGTTCTAGTGTCGTATTAAATTTGGGGAAGAAATCTAATGTGGCAGAAACATTCCTGGGAGTGTTCTAGAACAGGGATCCCTACCCCTGGTCCATAGACCGATACCTGGCCACAGCATGCCAGCAACCGGTCCGCACAAACAAGCAAAGCCCCATTCAACCACGCACTCTGGTCCGTGGAGAAACCTTTCTCCATGGGACCAGTCCCTGGTGCCCAAAAGGTTGGGGACCTCTGTTCTAGAGACTATCTCTAGTTTGTATTTTAGTTTAAAGGGAAATTGAAAGTTCAAACAGGGATAGTAAAATTAATATGGTAAAAAAGTTATTGAGCCAACAGAAGTATTTGTCTTTCTTTGCATTGGAAGTAAAAGCTAATATGAAAAACGCAAACCGCTAACAAAAAAAACACCCTCTTATAACACTGAAAGAATTCTGGAGTAAACAATAATCCTGGTCTCAATTGCAAAAGTTTCAAAATAAGGAGAAAGCAGGTCAGAGAAGAAAACATAAATTAGGCAAATTGCATCACTGACCGTTATGATTTTATTACCTAGAAGCTATGTGACGCTATTTACTTGTTTGGGTCTATATTTAACTTGTCAATAAATAAACATCACATATAATAGAAACAATTATATATTTATAAACAAGCATATCCTATGGTATTGAGGAAGGAGCACTGCACATTTCATGACATCAGACAAGACTGCCATTTCTTCCAAAAAAATTTTTAACCTTCATTGTGAAAACAGGAAGCATGAGGACCTTAAGTACTCTCAATTCTTTTTTGTGAAGATCATTGTAAAATACATTGTTTCACAAATTGAAAAATGAATAATAGGAGAAACTTAAGTGGTTTCTTAAGGAATTTTTACCAGGGCTATACACTGCTTTAGTTTCAATCTCCATGGTGCTTCAGAGTGGAAGAAAGCACTATAATAGTAATTATATGCTATATTTTGAAGTAATCCCACCTTTTTCCAGGATAACAGCTGGTCTAAAATGTTGCAAAACATATATTGGAGATGAAACCTGAAATATTGTAGTCCTGGTTTTTACATTGTTCACTATTAGTAGACAATTTTCATTACAGTTCAGTGAAAAAAATGTGGAAATGAGAATATATGCATGTGTAGCGTTACCCACTCAGGCCGCCAAAGTCCAGGCCCTCCCAGCCCTGCTCCCCTCTGTTGCGCTCTACAGCTGTGTTCTCAAGGTGTTAGTAAAGTGTCTCTTCTAGCAGAAACTTACGTGAAGTGAGGAGGTGGCAGACTCTCGTCATCAAAAGGGGGGCTTTCAGGAACAAAGATGACCAGCCCCTAGCCCCAAAAGTCAATGCCTGATGGTGTTTAACAGCCCCAGGCAATCATAGCAGCAATAAATGATTTCACAGCAACTGTTTGGAAACAAATGGGGTGGGTAAAATCCCGACTCCAGGCAGCGATAGGAACATGAACAAAGGTAGTCAGCATTCTGCAGTAACAGCTCTCCGTGCAAGGGCAACTCCGCCCCAATGTCTATAACTTGCACAAGTAACAATAATCAAAGATCGGGTGGCCGCTAGTCTCCAAAGCAGTAATGACCAGCCTTTCCTTCTCTTCTGTTGTTGCTCGCAGTCTCAGGTCTCGTTGGTATCAAAACCCCTCCCCCCTTTGTTTTGTTGTTAAAATCTGAATTTAGCAAGCCCAGCAACTTTCTCCTCACTCACTCTCTTGCCTCTGCTTGGGGTATCACCCCTGCAAAAGAAAGCAGTAAAATTCTACCTTCTCACTCTCTCCTTCCCAGAAAGGGATCAGCTTAAAACCTCAAATCCCTCTTTGACTTCACCTGGTCTCTCTCTGACAACAGCAACAACCACCATTACCCTTCCTTTCCTTTTTCTTTCCTTCTGCCCGATCCATGCCCACCACATCCAAAACTGGCAGCAGCTGTCGGAGCTTCCCTCTCCCCAGGCAGGCTCCTGCAAAGCCTTTCAGCCAGCCCCGCTACGCATGAATGTTATATATAGAACATAAGACTATAAAGACTTTTATGTATTTTATTTTATTTTGCTTTGACTTAGATTAACAGAAACAAAAAAAACATAGGTGTGCATGGAATGGAAAATGATTTTTCAAATTTCAGATACACATATTCTTCCAAACCATTCTGGATGATGCTTCAGCAGGAACTTTGATCTTTGAGCATTGTTATTGTACCAGGTTTTGGATTAAACAAAACCAACAGGCTTAGAGTGAACTGGTACATTTCCCTTTAGTATTTCCATTGTAATATAGTCCCAAAAAATAATGGCCTGCCTCACCATCTTCCAGTGCATTCCCTTGCCTGTTTTATCATAGTGATGTGTCAACATGGCATCTCCCATCATACTGTGCAATCTTCACACTATACTTCCTAGTATTTTCTTTCCCTTCCTATTATTTTCCTGATCTACCATTGCTACCTTTGACTTTTCCCCATTTTCATTACCTTCCCACCAAACAGTTCAGCCCAGATATCCACACTTTACTATTTAGTTGGAAACAGACAGCCGTACAGTATTTCATTTTATTTCAGAATGAAACTTATTTCATTTAGGAAAACAGTCAACTGATACCAACTATCTGTACCAAGCACAAAACAATTTACGAATTCACCATTTTCTATATCTCTATCCAAAATCTTGTTACCAAACATGTCACGTAAGTGATCTGCAAATGAAAGGCTGTGCTACGCAACCAGAACCCCGCTTCAGTGATATCACCAGGGGTGCACTGCCTCCATTTCTCCCGAGTCTCAGCTACTTCTGACATCACCAAACTTTTGATTTGCGATCTGGAAGTCCTGTTTATGAGACATGGAACTGTGCAAGATAACTTTGGGATGAAAAAGTTTGATTTTTTTAAGAAAACCAAATATAAAATCAATTTGGTTAGACTGTTGCACAATTAGGGGGGGAAAAATAACTACAGTCCTGGGCAATTACCATTTAAAGGTTTGTTTTTTTTCAGTTTCATGTGCATTTCACAATAGGTTAAAGTTTTACTGTTCAGTGTCTATGGAGATTCTCAGACATCCAGGCCATAGTTAGTCCAAAGCTCCTTTTTCATGAAGCAAGGACTTTGTTTTTCTTTGAGCTGAAGAAGCTTCTTGGATGAGAAGCTAAACGTCTTCAAAGAAAAAAAAAGAATGTCCAGTTGGCTTGTGAAAAAGCATCTTTGGGTTTTACCGTTCATGAAAGCAATGATTAAGATTCTTGGTGTAATGGTAGAAACCTCAGGTATCTACCTCACTAGCCTCCAGTTATTAAATCTACTATCAGTTTCAGTACTTATCTTTATTACAAGTGCTGCATCAACTGTCTTTATTTTTACTTTGAATCTTGATCTTATTTGAACCATTTTTAAAAATTATAAATTACAAAATATGTGCAACAAAATATCAGGATTAGTTTCTGCTATATTTTACTTAAAATACATTCAATTTAAAAAAGCCAACCAATTATAAAAATGCATAAATAATCATGCTCATAAAACTTTTGTTACAATAGCCTTTTTAAATTCAGTTTAAAAAGTTTAAGACGATTCACAGAATCAATGTATTTTAAATATATCCAGTGTATATAATTAGAACTAGAACAGCAAATAATGATTAATGCAAAACAAGACTGAACAGATAGCTAGGAAATCTGTTCTTGTAGCATTTCATATCTGACTGAAAATGCAATAAGTCTCTTGTACACCACTTCAAGTAGTAAGAGAGAAAGAACAACAATTCCACAGATGAAACCAAATGCCCAGCGGGGTCCTAAGGAACTGTAGAGTTGACTGACAAATACCGGGCCCAGAATACGTGCACCACTTCCACAAGCAGTTAGCCATCCCATATAAATGCCCTAAAACAGATCAGATTGTGTTCAGTATTAATGACAGGTTTTAACCCTGAAATATTCAAACAAAATGTACTATCATTCTCACAGCTTGGCAACAGCAAACTACCACCACCATCATCAGTAATAATAGCAGTAGCATTATTAGGATTTATGAGCTGGCCTGATTGTCAAGCAACCCGGGGTGACATATAAGCTAAGTTAAAAATAGTATAATACTAAAAGAACAAACTATGAAACAACCAGTAAGGAAATACAAAATTTAAAGCAGATTGTAGCATATTCATTAATTCATGAAACTCATCTGCCCTGATGGAAGAGCCAAGTCCCGATAGGATAACAATAATAGCTTTTACTAAAATGGTCGCTGTCCCCAAAAATCTCATTGTCCTTCATACACAAAACATTCAGTAGCTCAGCTTTGTTTAAAAAAAAAAGAAATCTGAAGGGATAAAAAGAGGAACTTCTTTGATGAAATAAAAATATTACAGGAAGCAATTCATAGCAGTACTGCACCAGATCATGTAAGCTAGATGATAAAATATACTGATGCTATGCAGTTTTATCGCTTAACCAAAGCATGACAAAAGAAATATTTCCAAGCTCACTAATCTACCACTTGGCAACCTATTTTCCAAAACTGTTAAACCAGTTAAAAAAGTAGCCTAAATTTAAATCTTACCTGAGGTTTTGGCCCTAAAATTTTTGAATATAGAGTATATGACATCACATTACAGGCTGGATAACCCAATCCTATTAGAATGTCGGAAGTGATATACTGGCCCAGATGAATTACTGGAGTATAACTGCACCACGATTGTATACTAGGACATCCTGTTGCTTCAGTTGTATTATTAGATGAAAATTCCAACTGTGACATCCACAAAAATGCAAAGGTTTCACCAAAGATCTTTCTTGGAGTAGAATTATTTCTTATGTCTGAAAACATACAAATAAAATACCATATATGGCCAAATGTATTCATCAAAGACCTTAAAATAATAATGCAAACATTTAAATTTATACCTGCCCATTGGATATTAGGTAACTGATTTCCCCAAGGTAACAGAATAAAGAATCCAACCAAGATAATGACTAGACCTCCATAGAGGATTGCACGTTCACCAATTCTGTTGAATAATGAAAACTAAAATTACAATACCCATATTTTATCCAAGTAAAATTTTCCATATTCAAAGACTGAGTCCTTTGTTCTTAATAGTATAATAAATGTTTCAAGGTAATGATTTAAGTATCAATGATTGTGCAGAAACTGATCGCTACAGGAGAAATATATTTACACACAGCCATTTGTATTCTAGAACTTATGACTTTTTTTGAAATCAATTTTTCTGAAAATAAAAATTATACTGAAACAACACATATTACCTTTTAGAAAGTTCTTTAACTGCTAAAAACACAACCACTGATTCGATGCCAACAGCACCAAGAATTAAGCCATTGATAAACACTGCTTTTTTTCTGGTCCACGCATACATATCCATTGTTAATGGTGTAGCTATGCTAAAGAATACAATAAAAGACAAATTAAATATAGTAGAGAACTTTCTGAATTTCAGTGTTCACCAACTATCTAACAACTTTGAAACTGAATAAAAACCCCATGAAGCATTTGTACTAATAGCATAATACAAAAAAACAAGTGCTACAAATAGAAAACTCAACTTGTGATTTATTCTGAACATAACATTAATCTAATCACACATATCTTCACACTAAGGCATTTTTTCACTCCAATGCATTGTTTCTATAACTCTCAAGTAAAGATAAGCCTTTCATTTTCTTCAGAAGAAAATCTTCTGATGTCAGATAATCATAAATTGAAGTTCCTGTTTGTTTGTGTGTGTGTGTGTGTGTGTGTGGTATGCTGTTGTAGAACTATAAAATATGAATGAAACTTTGGAAAGTAAAGGGAGAGCCCATTTGGTCTAGTGGTTAAGGGCACCAGGCTAGAAATCACAAAACAATGAGTTCAAGTTCCACCTTAGCCAAGACAACCAGTTGAGTGACTCACCTGACAGGATTCTTATGGGGAAAATAGGAGAAAGGTGTGTTGGATTTGTTTAATGCTTTATTTGTAAAAAAAATAATACAGGTGAGGTATAAATAAGTAAATAACACCCCAACTACGATGGATGATAGTGATAGTTCATGTATGTCTGGACGTATTAAATTATTGTGGTATTAAGAAAAAGGTATTGTAGGAAATGTCACAGCAGACTTTATTCATAAAATTATGAGGAAATGCAAGAAATATTATTTAAAAAAAACAGATACAGAATAATACTTACGTTTCAAAAACTGCAAAAATAAATAAGATAACAAAGAAAAGAAAATTTGTTGATACAACAGCCACATGGTCAATGTATCGCTGATTATCTTGAACCACTTCAATATTTTCTGTATTTGAAAAAAAAGGTAACTGATAAAGACCTACATAACATTGATATAGATGCAATTATTTTAATTTGAGAAATTCTTAGTTTATGCAATATGCATGAGATTTATGGACATAAAGGACATGCAGCGCCTTTATCCCCCTTTTAATGGCAGAACAAGACAGGAAGCTATAGCTATAGCTAAATATAATTTCCCACTTCATTAGAACATGGTACTACAGCTGATAATGTCTATGCAGGGAAGAATCTAGCATGCACATTAGAACCATGGTTAAGTGTAGGTTTCCAATTTATTGCTTTATTGATCTTCCATAATGGCCTTAAGACCTGGTTCTGCCAGTTGGCCCGGGGCCCCATTAGGGGTGTACCATGATGGAGATGGTTGATGGATTAAGAGAAGACCCCATCTTCCCGCCCCACTCATCCTATTTCCTTTCTCTCCATCTCTGAGTTGTAATTTTTATTATTATAAATACTTATTATTCATGGTTTTACTGGCTCTTAATGTTGTAAGCCATCCAGAGTTGCTCCAAAGCAATATGGACAGCAAACAAATCTCATAAATAATTATTTCCAAACTGGGCAGAAATATTTTTCTTTCATTAAGAATCTACAGGGGTCTAGAAAATCAGGTACATTGGTCACCTTTGGCAGCATGCTCATTACTTTTAAATTTCTCTTTAGAATTTGGTACTTTAAGATGCCTTCATATTTTCCAGTAGAATATTAGTATACAACTAGATATTAGTATTTATCTAGAAGTTGCATTGTAATAACATTTATACTCACTGCAGATATATTTCTATTCATGACCAATTGCAATTATTAGTGCTTGCTTGTGAACCATCAAATCTAATAAATTTGATTTGAATTTGTAGGTAGTTGCTCATAGACATGAAATATTTATTCCAAAAGCTATCACCTACATCCTTCACACACTGTCATTTGACACTATTTCTAACTATATTAGCAAGTATATTAAAATATTATATTTCAAATTACCTTCAGTTTCAATATTAATACTATTTTGTGGTCGTCCCATGTCATCCACATGATGCTCTCTAAAAATTAAGAGATTGTATGAAACAATAATTGAATATATCAAAGAAACTTTCAATGTAACTGATAGTTTTGTGTTGAAACAATGTTATTTGGCACAATTCTTTGTTAATTCAATTATGCAACAAATCTTGTTTTATGAAGTCTTATAAACTATACAAATAACTTAATAGAAAAGAAGCACTTATATGTTATTTTAGAGAAATTATGCTCACTGATGAGATTTAGTAAATTCAAACTAAGATATACTGCAATTGTTGATCAAGAAATATTAAAAACTACAAAATCCACAAATTACTCTTTTCTTTCTTTTTCTTGATTCATAAACTAAAAAAAACTATGTGGACTAAGAACAGAGATTTTTATGCACAAATTGAAAGACCTTTCTTATAAACATTCACAAGTTTTAAAATTTCCAATTACCTAAATACAGCAATTATGAGTACAATATTAATAATTCCTAGAAGACTTCCAAATAAAACTGGAGCTGTGTACATGTTCACCTGAAGATAAATCAGTTTCCACGAGATTCCTTCTTCTCCAATAAATGAAAAGAGAGTCTGAAAAACTAATAGAAAATTGGATTTTAACAGCATGTATGCCTGATGTTAATTATTGCAGCAGCTAAAAACCTAATGCATTAAGTAAATAAAAAATCAATTTGGTAAAGTGTTCAGCTTGTGATTAAAATACCAAATAATTACATAATTCTTTTAGTAGTTTGTATGAATATTTTTCCTTGACATGCACTGCTTTAGATTTTATCAATAAACTGTCTAAAAAAACTAAATGAAAACTGGAGTCTGAAGTCAAATTTGGAATACAGTACAATACTATTATTATATTTTATATAGTAAATTAAAGTTTAAATATGTACATATAGATTAAGAAACGGGAGTGACATTTCCCTCCTGAACTGATTAATGAATCACTTGAAGAAAATGGGAATACAATGCATATCGTACCTGGTCCCAGTATGAATCCCACTGCCTGGCAAGCACTAGTGTTTGCCATGGCATTAGTTCTTTCAGTAAGAGAGGTGGCACCAGCAATATATGAGCGAACTACTGCTACATTTCCTAAAACGAAACAAAAGCGTCTTTATCTGGAAAACCTAAGTAACATATATGTTTTTAATCATATGCGTAAGCTAGCTAAATGGCCAACAGTATAGTATGCAAAACCTTGTTTTTTTGTCTGCTCACCAAATCTATTTTTAATAGATCTCATTACTACAGAAATTAATAACTAAAAAACGCTAAAGAATCTTTATCTTGAAAACAATTATAGTAGTCAGAAATATCAATAAGCTTGAGAAAATCTTTTAGAAACTCAAAACTAATCAGGAATAATTATTTCATAGCATCACTCAGGTGTGAAATCTGAGTAATTTAGCTTGAAGCAACGATAGCAAGTTCCTTGCAATTTTTTTCATATAAGAAAAATCCCTAAAACTAATATGAGTAGTACTTTTAGACTGATGTCTCATCAGGGAACCTTTATTACTCTGATGAATCTATTACTTAGAATACTGCATTTCAGGGTAACTCAACTTAGGAGACTCTCTAATCCTACAGAAAGCCATGGCACAAACATTAGTATGTAGGATTCCGGGAAAACCTTTCAATCTATATGTTGAGACAATCAGCAGGATTATACATTTACTCAAGAGGTTCTGAAAGTCAACTTGTTGGGGTAGAAGGGATCTCAAGGGCCTGAGATTTTGATTTCTCTAACAAATAGCTTAATTGCTTTAAATACACATAGCTACTAATATAGCAAACTTTAAATATTTCTAAAATTACCTGCACCAAACCCCACCAATGCTCGAGCAGCTAGCATGTAGTATTTGTTGTGTGAAGGGGGCAAATGGACATAAGCATAGCAGAAATTGGCAGCTATTGAAATAGCAGTTGAAACCACAAGGGGTTCTCTTCTTGGCCTACAATTAGACCACGTTCCAAAGAATGGAGAAGCTATCATCTGACCAATGCTGTATGAAGCAATAATCCAGCCCAGAAAACTTGGATCTGCAGTTTTATCTATCTATGGAAACCATAAATATAATTTCAACAATATTTTATTAATTATTACCATAATTAAAATATTCAATTCTAACAGATATTGTCATGCTACTAAAACATAGGTAAATGTTAATGAAGAGAACATTTTTAATTACAAGGTTAAATTAGAGAACACAGGATTTATATATTAAATCTTGCAGACTATTAGTGAATTAAGTTTATTAATAACTTACAAAATAACACTGTTCAACTAGCATGGAAACAGATTGAAGTTTAAATTTAAAACTAGTCTATGAAGCACTATCCCCCACTATAATAGTCACAAAAATAGTATTTTTAGCAGTATCACTATAAAGAGATAAGAATGCACATTCCAAATTGTAAATGAGCGGTTACTGAATAATTTATATATTATTAGGTGGCTGGTACAGAGTTTGAAAAGAATCAGTGGCAAATATTTTGAGGGGTTGGCATCATGCACTTTCTTCTTTTTATTACTTAGATTTATAAACATCATTTTCTCCAGAAGTTAAAAATGGCAAACAAAACACCAATTCTCTAGAATACGTTTGGGTGAGGATATTGATTGGCCCAAAGTCACCCAATGAGCTTCCATAACTGACAGAGGACTTGAGCCTGGTCCTCCAAATCCTTGTCCAACATCTAAACTGTTACACTTCAATATGTTTTTTTTATTATAGCTGTTCCTCTTTTCCATAAAATGAATCTCTGCAAATTATGATGCTGGTCCTACTTTAATTGTATGTAACTCAACTGATTACACCATTACACTAAAACCTAAGCTCTTCTATGTTTTACCATCTTATATTTCCCCAGAAAATATTTATGATGGTTGTAGTGTACGGGGGTCATGTGATCACCTTTTGCAACCTTCTGACAAGCAAAATCAATGGGGAAGACAGATTCACTTAATAACTGTGTTACTAACTTAACAATTGTAGTGATTCATTTAACAACTGTGCCAAGAAAGGTCATAAAATGGGGCACAACTCACTTAACTGTCTCGCTTACCAACAGAAATTTTGGGCTCAATTGTGGTCGTAAGTCAACGACTATCTGTATATTATGTAAAATAAAGTAATCTTTGAACAAAAAGATTTTGTTGGTAAGGCCTACAGGCCATTGTAATAACTCTAAGCAGCATACAATTCTCTCTCTATAATCTGTTTTTTTTTAAAAAAAAATCAAATCAGAGCCATAAATCACTATGTAAGACCATGAAATAATTGCAATCCATTCCCCTCAAAACTATTTCATTAGTACAGGGGAAAGATAGGGGAATTTACATTTCCATTATTAAAATATTACTTTATTTCTATACTACCTTTCCCAGCTCAGGGAAATTTAATTTTATATACACTAAAACAAAATAGATTAAGTATACTAAAACAACTATCATGGAAGTCAGACTGAAATAGTGAATTTTATACTGTATAAACCTGAAGGCCTTTAAATAATGGAATCCTGATATTAATAAAGTGCTTTCTACAAGGGGCAAAAACTCATAAAGTCTTTTATAAGTTTCCACCAGTAGGCGTGCTAGTGAACCCAAAGCCAAAACTTATAATCATTGTCTGTTCAATATTTGAAATAGAAAGCAGCAATGTGGACACTGCAAATTATTTGCCCATGTTTCCCACAAAAACACCAAAGTTAAATATAATGATCTTTGGTATTTTAAGTATTGTAAATACGTATCTTTCACTTTGGCTGAATGAACTCATAGCATTACTTTATTATTATTTGGTAGTTCAAATCAGTGTTGGCAAAAGCCTGGACAAATCTCCGCAGTTTTGTTGGCAATATTTTTTGAAATGGTTTAGCAATGCCTCCTTCCGACAGAGAGGAGTGGCCCAAGGTCACTCAGCTACTTTGTGCTGAGAGCAAGACTAAAACTCACAGTATCCTGGTTTCCAGCTTGGTCCCTTAATCACAATATCATACCACTACAGCTCTCAGAGGCCTAAGTTAACATCATGGAAATAAAAATTCACAAACCTGTTGAAGATAGGGCCATATTGACATAATGACAATAGAGAAACCTGCAACATAAAGTACTTTAGTTATTTTTCTCTGGTACTTTTTTGTCATCTACTGACCATATTCAGAGACATCAAAATACAGAATTCTATACAAAAAACAGGGAGTTATGTTATTTTGGAAAAAGAAAAAGTTCAAAAATTTCAAATAATTTTAGATATGTTTAACCTTGTCTTGCAAACTTTAATGATATTTCTAAGAAAATCAAAATATCTAAGCTAAGCTATAGGTTATCCAATGATACTTGATTATATAGTTTAACTACAGAAGAGAATATATATTATCATCCTAAAATTTCTACCTTCAAGAAAAAGAAATTCAGTCAATGGTAGGTGGAACAGCTTACATGGAACTGTAACAGTGTGGAAACTCTTTAATGTATTGTATACATTTTTCAGTTTCTTTATATACAAATGATCCAGAAACCTAGAAAATACTTCATACCATTTTACCACAAACCACAATATTAAAGAAAACTACATAGGACAGTTTATGAACACTGACCATTTTTTACCAGTTACCTCCCTAACAATGGCCACAGAACATATTGGAAATAGAACCATGCTATTGATTCTGCTGGCAAGCATTTGCTTCAGCCAGGCTTAATTCCACCTGGTCCCTATAAATTTATGAACAAGTTCCTGAGTTTGCTTATTGCAACAGTTGTTCTTCCATTGGTGCTAGTTTATAATGCTATAGTCTAGTATTATTTTATTTTTGTTAAATCCTACATAAATTACAGAGTATGTTTAACTTACAAATGAGCCAAAAAGATTAAATAAAACAGATTGCTATATAAGGAATTTCTACACAATATTTTAATTAATATCCAATGAAATAACAGTAACAGCATTATATTAAAAAACTGATGAGTGGTTAGCAAATTTTACAAACCAACACTGCTGAAGAACATTGTAAGATACATTATTCGAATGGATCTCCACCGGCTCTTGTAATGTTGCAATGTTTCCATAACATCCTTAGATCTATAACAAACAATATTGTAATATTAATGAGATTAATATTAACATATCAAATACTCATCATTCTTTAACAAATTCTAACTCAAGAAGTGTTAAGACTATATGTTACTATATTTACATTTAGTCTTGGTATGATCAAAATCATTCTCTGATGCATGTCTCATGTGTTGGCAATGCTCTGTTCTATCTTACAATAATCAGATTCAACAATTGCTATACAAAGCATGAAATGGACACAAATCTGATATCAGAATGTATTTCAATGCTAAATCTTACATTTGGGTAGAAAATATCAAAAGACATGAGCATAAGATATGGGGGATCAAACCAGACAGCACTTTATGCATAGAGACACTTAAAAGATGATACAGCAACTGTTTAGAAGATAGTGCTGATTGGAATGTAGATGTCAGCTCCTCTCCCCAGTCCTGTGAGCTGTCAGATTTGTATGATGTTTGTATGATTTGGAGAGGGGAAGAACCTGGGTATCTGGGACTAGGGCACTGAAAGCTGGGCAGATGCAGTACAGAAAACTGGTTACATTATCTGGACATGATATAGGGTCTTTTGACCTGGAGGAAGCAGGCAATAACACTGTCACAAGGAAATAAAGAAATCGAAGAAACTTTTAACGCTGATGTCAACCCCTTTGATATAGGCCAGGGCAAAAATATCAGCATGCAAGAATTTTCTGTATGAAACAAGATCATGATCCAGTCACAATTTGTATGCTTATTGTAAACTTATTAAAGATAAATATAAAAATACAACTCTAAGCTGCATATACAAAAGTAATTGCAAGATCAGGAGTCATAACTCCTCTCTTTATTTTCCATTGGACAGCATCTACAATACTGTGCTTTAAGAAGGTAAGGGTCACAGGAGGACTGTCAGGAATGTAAGGTGCCACACTAGTCTTACTCCATAAGATTAATTGGATTTCCCTCCAGGGAAACAAAAATAAAAAATGTATACTTTAGTACACTCAATATTATGCAATAAACACCATAAAAAATCATCATTCAACATTACCATACGGCAGACGTCTCCACCTTAGCAACTTTTAAGACTCCCAGCAATTCTGGGAGTTGAAGTCCACAAGTCTTAAAGTTGCCTAAGTTAGAGACCCTTGTCATATGATATTCGGGAAAAACCCAAGAGACCTGAAACATTAAAAAAAACAATTAAAATGTCTGTTTGTGTTCACAAAATGTGCAAAAATACCTTCTGTGCCTTAATAAACAAACTTGGCCTTCATACATATTTTATTAACAATGCAACAGACTGTAGGTCCAAAAATCTATTAAGATTTTTAACACAGATGTATTTATTTAGCCTCCAGGCCGTCTACAGATGTCACGCAATCTCTGATATACACTAATAAAATTCATTATACATAAATACAAATACACAATCTATAATTCATATTAAGACATCACAGATTTTAATACTGATAGGATATCACCATAAGTTGTGTTGGTTTCTTATATTCATTTTGCTATTTTGTAACCTGTGTTGTAAACTGAGCTTCAAAGCTAATTTCATTAACCCCGATTATTATAGGCCTCTCCTGCTTACACACCAAGGCGCCTCTCCTGCTTACACACCAAGGCGTTCAGCTTACATGAAGCTGTACAGTGCTTAATATTACAATTCTCAGCATCTTCAGCGTGAGATAACTTTATTTTTTTTTAAATCCCATTTATATTCCACCCTTCTCCGAAGACTCAGGGCGGCTTACAATCTAAGCACAAATCAAATGTGCTTAGCAATAGCCTTCATTCTATGTATATGCCTGCTTTCGGCCCCATCTCAAGCTGGCATTATTACAAAGTCAGCTTATTGCCCCCAACAATCTGGGTCCTCATTTTACCTACCTCGGAAGGATGGAAGGCTGAGTCAACCTTGAGCCTGGTGGGATGCGAACCTGCACTAATTGCAGGCAGCTGGTGTTACTTAAGGAGGCATTAGCCCACTGCTCCACCAAGGCTCTTAGACTTGAGTTGCGATACAGAGGATTTTTGACTCTATCGCTTCTGGAGTCCAAGGGGACGGACCCAAGTCCAAAGCGGACCCAAGCAGGCACCTTTCATCTCCGCCTCCGTTCAACAGAGGCTGCTCCCAGTCCTCGCTCGCGGGCTCCAGAACAGCAGCAGCCGCCATGGCCGACTTCGAAGCCTCCGAGCTTCAACCTGACACATCCGCCCAGAGCCACTCCGACGTGCTCCCTCTGACGAGAAACAGAAGGTGAGGAAACACCCGCCCAAGCCTCGCCTCGGCTTTCTTCCGGGAGGAGGCGCGAGGCGGCCACCGCGCGACCAAACAGCAAACACAATAAAGCGAGTCCAAGCAACTACGTAGGACAGTCGCACGCAGAGCGCTGAAAAGCGAGGAAGGGGAGGGGACAATTCTGATTACGTGCCGGGCGAGCTATTATTGGTTAGAGTCGGCAGCCGCCCTCTCGCCCCTGGTTTTTTTTAAAATCGCCGTTGCGGCTGCGGCGCTTCTCGCGAGAGCGGGGGAAAAAAAAACGGGAAGCGGCGACCTTCGCGGCGTGTCTCTCCCACCCCTTTTCATTCAGTCGAGAGCGACGGTGAAGTGGGTGGCTTCGGCCGCCTGGATGCTGAAACTAGGTAGCGAGAGGGGAAGAGTTCCCCAGCAAGGGCATTAACCGAAAGGTGCCGCTCGGCAATTCTCCTGGTGTTCCCGTAGGTTCACTCTTTTTTTTCCCCGAAGGCGAGTGGCAACGCCGTCTGGAGTCCTTCTGAGGTTGTGGGTCCCTTAAAAAGTCGCGATTGTGAGAAATAAGAGGAGTCCAGTTGCGCTGACCTCGTGAGGTCAAAAAGTAAAACAGCGAATAAACGACAGGGCGGGTTTTATATAGAAGGAAGGCTGTTTCCAGGATGATATTCCAGTTTCCCGAGCCTTCTGGAGGAAAAGAGTGGACTGCAAACGGGCCAAAACTAATTTTTTAGACGGTTGAATTGTACGGCAAACAAATCTCTGCTGTGCTTTTTGGCGAGTTAGATTTTGCTGTCCTGTACGTTGACTTGTGAATGGGCCTATCACGTGCCATGAAATTGTGGGGAGAGAGTTGTGGGGTGGATTGTGCGCTGTAATGTGATGATTCGTGGATTTGAACCCTTGCGGTGTTGGCGCTTGCCAAAAGTCTGCTGGTGATTTGGTTGATGAGGTACGGACAGGGCAGGTTGGCACGTCTTGTTTCTGTATACGGCACAGGCTTTTATTTTTGCCTATTGGAATTACATTTGAACAAAGTAACGATAGTATTGTCATAAATGAATTAGGTAATTTTAATGCTACTCAAACAGGCCACCTAAATTTGCTTGAAATCATTTTAAAAAGTAACATAATAGCTCTTATATCACATCTAAATCTAAAAAATTGCAAGATTTTCTCTGAGAATGTCGAATTGATATTACTTAGGTAGCAATAGTGTCTCATTTACTGAGTTATACATTGAGCAACATTTGGATTTTTTTTCTCATTATTTGAACCAACAGATAGAATGAAGATACTTAATGGGATTGAACTACCAAGATTGACAGGTAGGAGCAAAAATATGATTATATAAATCATATCAGCTACTATCTGAGAACCATGCAATACAAATGTTTGGCTATGCATTTTTTTCTATAAAAAAATAAGGATGTTTATTTCTCCATTTTAAATAACATGGTTTATCACATTGTTTTCAAGGTTGTTACAATGTATTCCTCACTTGCCATTGGTTTTTTTAATTGAATTACTACCTCAGTATAGGATTATTGAGGCTATATTATTTATACAGTGGTTATCAAAATGGTTAGGTAAGGTAAAGGTAAAGTTTCCCCCACACATGCGTGCTAGTCATTTCCGACTAGGGGCCGGTGCTCATCTCCGCTTCAAATCCGAAGAGCCAGCGTTTGTCCGAAGACATCTCCATGGTCATGTGAACGGCATGACTAGACACCAAAGGCGCACGGAACGCTGTTACCTTCTCACCGTAGTGGTCCCTATTTTTCTACTTGCATTTTTACGTGCTTTCGAACTGCTAGGTTGGCAGAAGCTGGGACGAGTAACAGGCGCTCACTCTGTTACGCGGCATTCGGGATTCGACCCGCCAAACTGCCGACCTTCTGATCGACAAGCTCAGCGCCCTAACCCACTGAGCCACCGCGTCCCTAAAATGGTTATGACAGTATAAATCATTCTTACCTATATTGTTTTTTCAATGTAATATTGTTCTGTACTACTTTAATGTAATAGTGCCTTGTACATGAAGAGCATCAACCAAGAAAGTTACAAATGCTTTTCTTACAAGCACTGCAAGTAATCAAGCAAGCACAAGACAAAGAACTCAGTAACCTTTAAATATGTTTAAAGTTGCTTTTATATATTCAGAATAACAGTTGGAAGGGATCTTGGAGATCTTCTTATCCAACCCCCTGCTCAAGTTGGAGACCCTATGGCCTATACCTTTACAGACAAATGGCTGTCCAATCTCTTTGAAAGCCTTCAGTAATAGAGCACCCACAACAAGTGTGGGCTTACCAACGTCTTATTAAGTGATATTAACACTTCACATGATCTTGATTCTATCCTCTGTTAATGCATCCTAGGATTGTATTGGCTGTTTTGGAGGCTGCAGCACACTGCTGGCTCTTATTTAGGTGACTGTCCACTATGACCCCAAGATCCCTCTCATAGTTACTGCTGTTGAGCCAGGCTTTACCTAATCTGTACCTGTGTATTTGGCTCTCCCGCCCACCCCAGTGTAAAGCTTTACTTTTCTCTCCATTGAATTTTATTTTGTTAGATAGGGCCATTGTTCAAGTCTGTCAAGATCCATTTGGATCTTGAGCCTACCTTCAGGGATGTTGGCTGTTCCTGCCAGCTTGGTGTCATCTGCAAATTTGATGATTTCTATTCACTCATCTAAATCGTTTATGAAAGTATTGAAGGGTACTGAGCCTAAAACAAAACCATTGCTTACTTCCCTCAGTGTAGCTGTAATTTTATTAAGGACTACATGTTGAGTGCAGTTTGTCAGCCAATTACGAACCTGTTTGGTGGTAATGTCTGTCCCACAGTTTTCTAGCTTACCAAGAACTAGGTTGTAATCTCATTTATCAAATGTCTTACTGAAATCCAAGTATACTATATCCACAGCATTTGCTGCACAATACAGTGTACGGTAGTGGCCAAAATTGTGGGAACCTTTTGGGAAAAGTGTACATTTGAGATTTGATGGCTAATAACACCACTTATTTTTGGAATAGTACCATACTATTATAAATCAGTGGAAAGATACTTTAATCAAGAATGTAATGCAACAAAGTTTCTTCAATTATCTGTATTCTATGAAAAGTTATAGCCAAATAACCAGAAAAAGGAAGCACAACTTGCAGCTTTCCTTCATCTGATCGTAACCAATAAGCATGAGTGTTTACAGAGCCAATCAGGTGTCTCAATTGCCATTGTAAATCGAGGATTATTTGTATTAGTGAATCTTAAAAATTTTCAATGTGTTGTTATGTATGTGATAAAATGAATAATTAAGTTACAATTTTAATGTTTGCGTCAGATTTTGAAAGTTTTCCATTGGAAGCAGGGAAAGGTTGTTCAAATTCAGTGAAGAGTAAACTATTTCAGTTTACCAGAAATGGTTCAAGAAAGCAAATTGTAGTAGTGAAATATTAACTAAACAATGACATTGTACCAAAGGATAAAATAGCTTGTTATTGTTTGCTTTGCCTGCTAAATATAGGTGAACATTATACTGGTATCTATTTTTAGTCAAAAGTTCCTCCCACTCATTTAAACAGTGCATTTTAGTTGTACAGATAGTCTTTGACTTATAACCATTGGTTTAGTGACATTCACAACAGCACTGAAAAAAGTGACTTATGACTGTTTTTTACACTTCTGACTGTTGCAGCATCCCCATGGTCGCATGACAAAATTTGGATGCTTGGCAACTGGTTCACATTTATGACGGTTGCAGTGTCCCGGGGTCATGTGATCATCTTTTGTAACCTTGTGATAAACAAGGTCAGTGGGGAAGCCAGATTTCACTTAACAATTTTGTTACTAAGTTATGATTCATTTAACAACTCTGGCAGGAAAGGTCATAAAATGGGGCAAAACTCAACTGTCTCAGTTAGCAACAGAACTTTTGGGCTCAGTTGCTATTGTAAGCCGAGGACTAACTGTATAACAAAAAAAGGAAACTATTATATCTATGTTTTAAGAACCGTAAAGATTAATAACTTATAGTTTAGATACTATTCCAAAATTAAATAAGAATTTTCTTCATTTGAGTGGTTAAGTAAATTGGAATGTGTGGATGATCTTGGGGGCTAAGGGAAAGAGATACTGCCTAGGAAGCACTGGTCCTAATTGATCAGACAATAAAAAGTGATGGTGGGAAGTTTGTACAGGGAGTCCTCAACTTATGACTATTCCTTTAACAACCATTTGAATCACAGTGGTGTGGAAAAAATAACTTGTAGTAGGTCATCACATTTATGACCAGCACAGCATCCCCACCATCACACGATCAGAATTTTGGCACTTGGGCAGTACCAGTATCTTGTGGTCATGTGACTGGAATTGACGACCTTGCCAGGAATTTCTGATAAAATCGGTGGAGGTAGCTGAATTCACTTAAAGACACTGTAATTTGTTTAACGACTGCTGGGATTCACTTAACCACAGCAAAAGTCATAAAATCAGCTGGAACTCACTTAAAGGCTACATCACATACGGGTGCCTTACAATAAGGTAAATTTAGTTTATCTAGTCGTCTTTCCTGTCTGATTTACCCAGAAGAGCTGACATCAGTCTTGCAAGCCTCCTACTCTCTTCAAAAAAGAGAGGAATGTCGAGAATGGCCTGAGATCCTCAAGGAACCCCACCAATCACTGAGCATCTGGCAGCCATGTTCTTATAGTACAAACAGCACAAATTAGTTGAGTTATTCAGAAGCTCAAGCGGGGACAGAGAAGAGCAAGGATATATATTTTGGCTTTTAAATTACTTTTAGGAGATGAAAGGTGGAATGGCCGTTGCACCACCACTGAAGTCAGATGATCAGAATTCAGGGATTTGGCAGTGAACCAACATTTACAACCACAGGGTATGCTTCATCTCCCCCCATCCTCATTTCTCCCTTCTCTGCCCTTTTGGCCATTCTGCTGTTGGCAAGACACATCCAGCCAAGTCAACTGTAGACCTTCATGAGGCCACACCCCAAAAGGAGCAGCTGCCTCATCTGGGCACATTTTATCAACAGTGAGAGAAGACAGCGATGGTCAGCATGTTGTACAAGAGGTGGTAGAGTGCAGAATGGTGAAAAGGACAGGGATGGGATGAGATATGTAGGGGGCGGGTGGTGTTGAAGTGCAGACAAGCATGGCAGGGCAGGAAAAACCTTCCCTAAAACCACAACTATGAGTACTGGTCACACATTCTCTTGTTTAATGACTACTTCATTTAGCAACAGAAATTTCAGTCCCAATTAAGCTAGGACTAGCCATAAACAGTTTTTCATTTACAATTTTGGAAAATCTAAAGTAATTCACCATTCATTACTTTTAAACATTATTGTGAGGAGATATTAATTACAAAGTAAGAAGTGTTTTTCCCATCATTTTTATTAACACAAATATATTAGTTGGTTTTTAGTATTTTGTATATGCAACAGCAAACACTTCTTTTTATCTGTGTCCTACTTATTGTTATTAATGTTACGTTTGTCAAACAAAACTAATAAATTGCTGTGCAGAAAATGAAACATAATTATATTTGGCCTTATTTTTTTATCAACATTTGAAGCTATAGCCTTTTGGGAACTTCAGAAGAAAGGAGAATTGGAGCCCAAAGGACTGTGTCTATCCTTTTCACATCTGACTGTAATCACTGTTATAGTCACCCTACACTTTCTCCAAGGAGCTGGAACTTCAAGTGCTGATTTCCATAGAAAAACATTTTTGAAGTAGTCTCACAGAAGTTGGTTGATATGCTGGGACAAGACATGCAACTTGATCTTACCTCAATTATATCATCCAGTTACCATAATGAATATGGTGGTTTTTTTTTTTTTTTGCTCCCAAGTGAGAATTATTTCATGTCTGTCAGAAAGTAGGATTCCTCCTTTCCTAACATCCTGCAAAGTGCTTTCTGATATATAAAATATATAGAAGTAACAATAAAAGTAAACAAATCTGTATTATCACTAAGGGGAAGACTGAAGCTCTGTCATCATTCTACAGATTGAATCATTATAAAGTACATCTTATATCTCCATTACAAAATTTTGGAACCGATACTATCAAAGACATTGCTCCTTACAGTTTTTTCAATGTTCTGAGGTTGATGTTTGTTTATGTAATCCTACTCTGCATGATTAAACCACTATGTGAATTAAAGTTTATTCCCATTTGCTGAACAGGTAGTGCCGTATATTGGTTTAGGGTGATTCATTTTTAATTGAACATTTGTTTTTATACTGTAACTGCAAAAAGGTGGGTTGACAAAAGGTCACTAAATATAAATGCTTTTAAATTCTGCTACCTAATTCCTTTCTTGTATTGTTATTATTACCACAGTTCATGAGTAACTCTTTGCCAGTCCCTTTTTCCTAGGATTGAAAAGCTGTGATTGGTCAGTCACCCAGGTGGCTCCCTTGCCTAAAGCATTTCTAGAACTAATGGTATCCTATGAAGGTTTAGTCTCTTTGGCAGCTTCCCAAAACTGATTTAATGCTTTCTTGCATATATAAGTTTCAGTTTATTTACTATTAACTTTTTTGTTGACAATTGTATACAGTTCAAGTTCATGTAAGCAAATCAATATACTTTTATTGATACGAAAATTTATATATTTTTTCCTAGATGTGTTTTGCTAATGGGTGTGAGCAAGCTAGATGTCTTATATAGGCGTCTGCTTCTCACTAAGCTTTTTATTCAAGGATGGGGAAGACCAGAAGACTTAAAAAGGTAGGTTTTAAACAGTTTTCTAAAGGTAATTATTTGATGTTTCCATCTAAATCATTTTTGTTACTCTTAGTTAAGGCAAAAAGTGCAATTATATTATTTGTAAGGACAATAGCTTATAGTTGAGCAAAAATGTGAAAATTGGCAAAGTTCCTATAGTAGAGTTCATTAAAAGAAACTCTGTGTGTGTGTGTGTGTGTGTGTGTGTGTGTCTGAAAAATAGAAATACTAAACCTGTTGCAGTCAATTACATACAATTGTAATTACCTATTTATAGTATAGTATGCAGTCTTTTTTGTTCTTAATATCTGCAACTAATTCTTATCTTTAACAGAATATTTGAATTCAGAAAAATTATTGGAAACAGAGAAAAATGTCAAAATCTTGTTCCAAGGGACTATCCTGTGCACATTAATAAGGTACTGAAAATGAATCCATATACATGAATTGATTATGATTATTCACAACCATTTATTCAAAACATAAGTATTGAGGGTTGATAAAAAGAAACCTTGTATTTGATAAGGTATATATTGCTCCAGTTATTAACTCAGCATAGCTTTTGTGAACAGTTTACTTCTGTTTAGCAGAACTTGCATTTCTACATGAAAACTTTGATAATGACTGTAAAAATACAACGTTGTATAGGTTGAGGAGCAATCAGACTGCAAGATCCTTGATGGACACTTCATTTCTCCTTTGGCACATTATGTTCCTGATATCATGCCATCAGAGTCAATTACTGCAAGGTAAAAATAAACATATACTTTGAGTTAAAAAAAATATAGAACTAAGTAAGCTATGGACTAAATATAGTGATAAAGTGATACAAATGCACACATATTGTGCAAGGTATATGAGAAATCTATTTCATTTAAATAATTTTTCATTATTTTCTTTCTTTTAATAGGTTTCAATTTATAGTACCAAAGAGATGGAACAGCAAGTACAAACCTGTTTGTATTCATTTAGCAGGCACTGGAGACCATGTAAGCTTCAGTATTGTTCAATAATGGTTTGTCAATATTGCTATACCGGTAATACTTAATTTAACTTTAACTGTGTATTTTTAGTACTTTTGGAGACGACGAACTTTAATGGCCCGTCCAATGATCAAAGAGGCCAGCATGGCTTCATTATTGTTAGAAAACCCCTATTATATCCTTTTTATTTGAGTACTATATACCTTTGGATACAGAGGAGAGACAAAGTGTTATCCAGTGACTTATTGAATTCAGATATCAATATGGTAATAGAATTGCATCAATATGTGAGAAGCATAAATCTATTTGATTCTGAAATAGATAAGTGGTTTGTAAATTCACTGAATCACCACAGGATATAGTAATCATCTGGAGTTTGGGAGTCTTGTATTGACATTTTGCAGTCCACCCTTATGGCAAATCCCCACATTTCCATTTTTTAAATTTGTAGCCTAATGAGTTAGCAATGGCTGCATTAACTAAATATACTAATGTAACTATTTTAACGAGGTTTATTTGATTTAAAGTAAAGAGGTAAAAGGTTAAAGAACTTTTAAAACTATTTCACTTTATTTCCTTTAACTTACATCTGTCTATACATGGGTACAGAAAACCTAAGGATCAGTTGTAAGTATTATGATTGCATAAGCACAATAACAGCTTTTATTAATGTGTAGAAATAATTTTAATTCTAGTGCATTTTATTCTAATGCATAAAATGTGATCATGTTATGGAAAAACATTTCAGAACATTATAATACAAATATCGCAATTCATCCATTCAGTGGCCACACATTATTGAAGCTTGACAATGAAATGATTTAGGGAAACATTTTTGAGTATTATCTGCCAGAATATTTAATCTGTGATTCTTCATATCCTACCTGTGCTCTAGTATCACAGACACTGATTCTGCTTTAATATATTGCCCTAAATTTACTTATTCTCAGCAACTAAATATTACATGATTCAAATGTGTGGGTACTATATTTCACAGTAAATATTAAAAATGAACGTTCTCGATGTGATTTTCTTTCTGTTCCTGCTGAATAAGCTGGTAACTTAGAGGAATTCAAAAATAATCAGTTTATAAACAGACCTGCAAGAATTATTATTTCTGTGCTTTCCTCTACAATGCTGGATTTTGTTCAGACACCAGATCTATCCACTGTTAGAACCTAGAAGAGGTACAGTTAAACTTATTGTTCCTATAGAAAACAAACATGTTATACTGTTGCTTAGAAAAGATAGTAATTTACCTGTAAAACATGACAAAAGTTCAAAAGTGTAATACATTAATACTACATGGCTTATATGTGGTTAAAGTCCACAGTGTTTTCTTTTGGCATGTACAAGTACTAAGTCAATACAGTATGTTCTTTCTTTATCTAAATGAAGAAAATATAATTTTATTATCCATCAATACCAATTATATTACTGTTTTGAGATTTGGTTTAGTTTAAATGGCTTTCTTGTGTTGAATGGTCTAGATTATTGCTTTAACTAATCCCACTTTTCCATGTTTGAGTAAAAAACAGATAACAATATATGGGTATTTCACAGCAGCATTTAAAAGGACAGTTCTTGGGTTATTTGCAACTAAATAATAGATAGCAAAGCCATTTCACCTGAATAAACCATAGTCACTAAACCCTAACTTTCTACAAGCGTTTTTAACACACTCTTTTAATCTGTTTTAATAAAATTAATACACTTGAACTTGCTGTTAATATATTTCTTGAAACAAGTAATCTGGCTTTTCTTTCCTTGGGAGGAAAGAAGATCCTGTCTAAAAAATGTATCTGACCTATTTGTGATGGGAGGAGCTCTTGTCTTAGAATCAGCTACTCTTTTGCATTGGCTGGAAAAAGAAGGATATGGACCTCTAGGAATGACTGGCATATCCATGGGAGGACATGTAAGCTTAAATCTTTAATTAATAATAATTTTATTGAAGTAGATGGTAGCAACCCAGTTGAACTTGTCTGAGCCCTAAAAGGTCAGATCCAGTTACCAGTGGTGCTGGAATGGAGATGACTTGGAAATTCCAGAGTATGGACTGGATTTGAAAATCACAAAAAAGACCATTTAAAATCACATTTATATTGTGACAAACAAAAGTGGAAGGATAACATATGTTTATATATAATCATTAAAAGCCGAGCTTCACTCAAAGGGAACTTAATTCCTAATAATACTTACGTTCTTTAGTGCTATATTACATTAAGTGGGAAACATCCAGCATAATACCTAAAACCTGATTGTAACACATCAGATTGAGAAATGTGTGAGGACTGAGGTGGTTTTCTAGTGTATATATATATATATATATATATATATATATATATATATATATATATATATATATATTCATAGATTCTCGCGGGTGTCTGTATGTGTAGATCTAGAGTCTCAGGTTTCTTCCCGTGTTCCATATATATATATATATATATATATATATATATATATATATATATATATATATATATGGTAAAGGTTCCCCCGCACATGCGTGCTAGTCGTTTCCAACTCTAGGGGCCAGTGCTCATCTCCGTTTCAAAGCCGAAGAGCCAGCGCTTGTCCGAGGACGTCTCCGTGGTCATGTGGCCGGCATGACTAGACGCCAAAGTCGCACGGAACGCTGTTACCTTCCCACCGTAGCGGTCCCTATTTTTCTACTTGCATTTTTACTTGCTTTCAAACTGCTAGGTTGGCAGAAGCTGGGACGAGTAACAGGCGCTCACTCTGTTACGCGGCACTCGGGATTCGATCCACCAAACTGCCGACCTTCTGATCGACAAGCTCAGCATCCTAACCCACTGAGCCACCGTGTCCCTATATCTATATATATAATAACGCAATATGGGAAAGTTTCTGGATTTAAGGTCAATATACAAAAAACTAAAATGTTGTCTAAAAACATGACAGTATCACAAAAGGCTGTTTTAGAAGAGCTAACGGGATTTGAAATAGTTAAAAGGGTTAAATATTTGGGGATATATTTGTCACCCTCAAATGTGAAGTTATATAAAAATAATTATGAAAAGTTATGGGGAAAAGTACAAAAAGAATTAGATATATATAATGGCATATTTGCAGTTATACTATCAAAGCCTGTAATGACAATTGTTTTATGTAATTGCAAGAAATAAAAGAGTTTGACATGGGAAGTATAGATTCATAATTAGTATATTTTTTAAAAAAACATATTAAAGTGAATATAATTTATGCAACATTAGACTTTGTCAGGGAAACACAAACTTTCAACTTGGCCAGTGATAACTGTCTTGCTGTGATGTGAACATTAGATGGGATAGTCTTATTCAGATTGTCTAACTATCCCTAGAATAAATGCATCATACAATGTTCTAAATTTAAATGAAATTCTGTTCATGTGTGATTTTATATAAACTTTCATATGGATCTCATTTAGTAAGGATGTTTTGAAAGCAAGTATAAAGCTTAATACATTTGAGGAATACAAACATTTTTCTTCAATAGTTTTATAATATGAACTGTATTTCAGATAATTTCAGATAATATCTGCTATATCCATTGCTATATCCATTTCTTTAATAAGCATTAATACCAATGCTGTTCAAATTCCATTACTTGGCTTCATATGAGATAGGAAGCTGATATTGAAAAATGAATTATATGGCAATTTTTCATACCAATTTATGAAAAACATTTCATGTTTTCATTTGTACTCATGGGAAAAATTACCATTATTTTTTTTTTACAGATGGCATCATTAGCAGTATCAAATTGGCCTAAACCATTACCATTAGTTCCCTGTCTGTCCTGGTCTACAGCCTCTGGTGTTTTTACTACGGTAATACATTCTTTGTTGGTATATAATTATGTAAATTCTTTGAAAGCATCTCACCTTGAAATATTAAAGCAGGGGTGTCAAACTGGTGGCCCGCAGGCCAGATGCATCATGTGCAGGCCACACCCACTCTGGCTCCACAAAGGCAAAAAACATCACAATACGTCACGTGATGCGATTGAGTTTGACACCCATGTACTAAAGCAACCATATCTTTTTCTAGAATCAATGGGTATTTTATAATCTCTACAAGTTGACTCCATTGCACATCTACCCAGCCAATTTGTTTAAGTAGGCTGTTTTACTGTTGCAAACAGATGCATGATATACATTACTAAGTGTTGCTTTTTTCAAAGGATTTGCACATCCCTAATCTATAAGGTCCATGTGTTTAAACCTTGAATATCTGTTGAGTGCTTTGTTATGACAAAAAGACTAATCTACAACATGTTTTTAATTGTAACATAGAAATAGGTTCCTTTTTCTTGTGATTATGACACTATTTCAATCTGATCTAATTAAATGTTTAAAATTCCTGCCCAAATGCTTCATTTCAAAATGGATTTGTTGCTTGGAAATCATATGAACTATTGACCCTTTCCTTTGTTATTGAATCCAGGAAAACACTTGCAAAGTGATGGAAATTTAACAAAACCCTGGCATAATTAAAATTCATTCTTAAACAGAGCATATACTGTATAATCCATTGTACTTTATCTTTAATTTCAGGGTGTATTGAGCAAGGCAGTGAATTGGAGGGAACTAGAGAAACAGTATTATAGTCAGAGTGTTTATGAAGAAGAAATAATTCAAATGCTTGAATATTGTGGAGTGAGTATAAATTAATTGTAACTCCTATACAATTTCTGATAATTGTTTAATTTTGTAATTGTAACCCCACAACAATTTCTGGGAGCTATTTTAATGCAATAGTAGTTAAAGCTTTTTACAAAACTCTATTATAACACATGTTTTGTATTAGTCTTCTGTGAAATTATTTTTTCAGTTATGTGTAACAACCAAGTAGTTTTTCTTAATCTTTGAAAAATTTCTGAGATGTTTAGCTACAATTTTTAAAGTCAGAAAAGGGTCTATATATTTTTATAGAATAACTCTATTCCTAATTGGAAAATGGAATTTGAACTGTTATACTAAAGGTAATTTCTGTGTGCATTACTGAAATTTTTAATCCTTTGAGAAATCTTTTGTAAAATAAATACTAAATGAGTATAAAAGGTAAAGGTTCCCCCGCACATCTGTGCTAGTCGTTTCCAATTCTAGGGGCCGGTGCTCATCTCCATTTCAAAGCCGAAGAGCCAGCGCTTGTCCAAGGACGTCTCCGTGGTTATGTGGCTGGCATGACTAGACGCCAAAGGCGCACGGAATGCTGTTACCTTCCCACCATAGTGGTCCCTATTTTTCTACTTGCATTTTTACGTGCTTTCGAACTGTTAGGTTGGCAGAAGTTGGGACGAATAACAGGCGCTCACTCTACTACGCCGCATTCGGGATTCGACCCGCCAAACTGCCGACCTTCCGATTGACAAGCTCAGCATCCTCTTTTCTAATAGAGGTTTCTTTAAACTTGAGGCAGGATACTAATGAAATATTAAAGAAGATGATGAGGATGTTTGAGATTTAGAGAATGACATTTTCAGCAGTTGTGTCTTCCTTCTGCAACTTTTTGCTCCCTGGAGTCTCACATTTCTTTCCATAAAATGATGAAGACAGTGCTCTTTAAGTGGTATTTGTGTAGAATGATTAGCTCAAGAGTTTATATTGCACTTTTTATTAATCCCATTTATATCCCACCCTTCTCCGAAGACTCAGGGCGGCTTACAATTTAAAGCACAAATCAATGTGCTTCGCAATAGCCTTCATTCTATGTATATGCCTGCTTATTAGGGCTTTCGCCCCCCCCCCCCCCCAGCAGCATTTTTACAAAGTCAGCTTATTGCCCCCAACAATCTGGGTCCTCATTTTACCTACCTTGGAAGGATGGAAGGCTGAATCAACCTTGAGCCTGGTGGGATGCGAACCTGCACTAATTGCAGGCAGCTGGTGTTACTTAAGGAGGCATTAGCCCACTGCTCCACCAAGGCTCTTAATATAGGTAGTCCTCAAATTACAACCACAATGGAGCCAAACATTTCCTTTGCTAAGCAAGATAGTTAAGTGAGTTGTGCCCCGTTTTACAACATTTTCTGTCACAGTTAAACAAATCACTGCAATTGTTAAATGAATCATAGGGTTGTTAAGAGAATATGTCTTCCTCCATGGACTTCGCTTGTTGGAAGTTGGCTGGAAAAGTTACAGGTGGTGATCACATGACCTGAGGACAATGCAACTTTCATAAATACATGCCAGTTGTCAAATGCCCAAATTTTGATCACATGACCATGGGGATTCTGCAACGGTTTTAAATCCATAGTGCCAGTTGCTAGTCAGACTAGTTAGTTGCAGCTAAAAAGGATTTTGCTAATTTAGTGACATTGTTTCCATTTTCATTTATTTGTATAAAAAGTGCTAGTGTGGAATCCATCTTATATGAAAATACTTAGCTACTAGAAATTACTAATTATTTTGGCTATTATCATGGGGTTACATAGTCCACTTCCCTTGCCCCATGCACGTGGGGGCGAGGGAGAATCCTTTGGCTAATAGTCTGATTGCTGCTTTCTGTGCCAATCAGTTTTCAAAACATCTGCAAAGGCAACCCCACACTCAGTGCATGGTAGTTAATCCAGTTACAAAGTTTTCAGTGCATGAATGTCTTTCAGTAGACAGATGTGTGTTTGCAAATGTATCAGCACTTATTGTCACTAAGTTTATAAAAAATTAAATGACTGATATGAGCTACCGACATTTCTCATAATATATGGCAGGGAGAACACTTGAGTCTCCAATCTATTAATCTTTAGCAAATTAATCTTCTGAAGACTTCCTTTTCCTCAGTTTATTTTAAGAGATAATCAAACAGAATTGGCAATGTGGGGACATTTTCATATACATTAGAATGGTAGCAATTTATCAGTAATTTTATGGTGCTGCTTTATGTTTATATGTTTTGATAGGTCATTCACAATAGAAAGCAAATTGTTTTTAATAAAAGTAGAAACAATAGAAACAATAGGAAAACATTAATGCTCATATTTCTTATTTTAAAAAAATCTCGAGTTTTGTTTTAAAATAAGAATGTAAGATAGGAATTTAATAAGTATCCATTTAGTACATATTTTGGGTATGTGTTCAGTTAAAATACAAGAAAATTTATATAGAAATCTAATTCAAGAGATCAATTTGTTTTTACACATTTTAAAACATCAAGTAAGATGTAGGTTTGATTGAAAAGAGAACATTGAAAAATATGCCAAAGTGCTTCAACTTTAATAAATATTTCTATTCAGACAGATTCATTCAAGATGGGACAAGACTTTGTTAAAAATTCTCCAAGCAGTGTGGACAGCTTGAGTTGTCTGGATCTCAACTCCAGTATTCTGCATCTGGATATCAGAAACGAAGTTCCTTCTTCAGAAATGGACCACTGCCTTAGTCCTAATAGAAACAATCTAAGCTCTTCAACAGAAGGATTGTTGGTGGAAGATGTACCCAAAATGCAGTGCATAAACCAGACATTTTCAACCAGCATCAGTAGTACTAACTTTTCCAGTGAACAAAAGCATCTGATAAGTGGTAAAAAGGACAGTTTACAAAGGGAATCATTACGATTTATGAAAGGAGTAATGGATGAATGTACCCATGTTGCTAACTTTTCAGGTACATGCTAATTTTAGAATATTTTAGATTTTCTATGTTCTTTATTAATTTATAATCCTATTTAATAATTCTCCATCTCTGAACACTGTTCATAATTTTTATGATATTTTTTCTAAGTTATCTTTTCCATATGTGCATTGAATTTGCTCTTATGTTTTTCATATTTTTTATAGACAGCAAATGCTTATTCAACTTTACCATTAACCCTATTCTAATTCCTCATGAAATATAAATATTTATTTCTGCAGTAGCAGGAAAACTGGTTTAATTTCAGAAATTTTAGTGTTAAGAATCTTTTCTAAAGTTAACAAATTTATCTTCAAATAAATTGTTGTCCTCAGTTCCAGTTGATCCCACACTGATCATAGTTGTCCAAGCTAAGGAAGATGCCTATATTCCAAGAACTGGAGTGCGTAGCCTTCAAGAAATTTGGCCAGGATGTGAAATCAGATACTTGAATGGAGGTCATGTTAGTGCTTATCTCTTCAAACAAGGATTGTTCAGGTTAGTCCTTCAGAGTAAGCACTGAAAATTAAGTGTAGCTGCTGCTTAAATCATTTAAAGTATTTGTATACTACTTATTTAAACATTCAAAATCAGTTTAACATAATTCATTACAAAATAAACTCCAAAGAATGTTAACACAGTAGCTCTAATAGTATAGTAAACATTATTACACTTTTTAAAATACTTTATACATATCTGTGTAGAGACTTTTGATATTACAAAGTCTCCTTGCATCCCCATGAACTAGCAATCTATAAATCGTGATGCAGAAAGTAGGATATCCTCAAGGATCAATAGGGTCTAGGAGAAATAATTGAAAATGGTCTTTTAGGTTTTAGTTTCTACTAGATAATACATGATCCTTTGAGTCATCATTTCAAAGATATTTCCATATCAGATTCCTCAATGGTTTCAACAGTGGCAGAGCTCCTAACATATTGGAAAGGTTCTTAAAAATTCAGAGAGACATTATATCTGCTTGAAAGCAGCCCATGTCAAATTGTACAGCATAGTCAAGTATCAGCAGTTGACCATAGGAAATGTTTTATGACATTCTATAGTTAGTTTCAGGGGTAATGCTCACTTTGGTATGTAATTTTCTACATTTTGCAAATAGAATTCTAATTTGTACATGAAAATCTGATTACCTTGTTGATGTGGCCCATGAAGTTGTAGTTTATGGTGACAGCATTCAAGTTGAATTTTACAATTTAAAATAATAAAGCTTTATTGAAATCAATATCCAAGTGATATTAGTACAATTAATTTTCTTTTTTTCTTTTAGGCAAGCCATATATGATGCATTTGAACGCTTTGTTCAGAAATATTTGGCATAGTCTTCTGTCAAATTGTTCCATGTACTTTTACTCCTGTGTGGATCCTGATATTCATGAATAGACAAACAACAAGATTGTAATCAAATATAACTTTTTAAAGTTAGATTTGTGGTGCTAAAGTGATTTTAGCAAAAATTGTTAATATTGGTATCTTAAATCTGCAAAATATGCTTTGATTAAAAATTAATATGATTTGGAAAGTTTATACACCCATAAAAGACAGACCAATTCAGTATTGCCAACTCTTAAATTTCAACTTGCACACTTCTTTTGTTCTACTTTATTATAAAGATCCAAAGAAATAGTATTGCATTACAGCAATATAATACTAGCTCCTAAAGGAAAAAATATATAAATTGGGCTTAATATATTGAAATTTCCCCTGCCTATCTCTTAGGATATTCTATATTCTAGTTTGAATTATGATCACGTACAAATACAGTATCCAGAGTTAATTTTTTTCTACTTGAGCTTGATGAGTAAATTTAGTGTACTTAACTAATTTTCCTGTACTATTTTTCATTTTATTACTATATTCATTTAACATGATAGCAATAACCTGTGCCTTAAAAAAAGATGCACATCTTGAACTACAAGAATTGGAATAAAGATTGGCGTTTCTGTAAATGTTGCATGTATTAATGTTTTGATAAATTTCTTGAATATTTTTAAAAACTACATGTTGCATTGATAAGAGATTATGCTACAGTTCCTTGTTTCTATTGCTCTATAAAAGTTTGTAGTAGTTTTCTTACAGAAATTCAAAATTCTTTCATTGCATAATATTGCTTCTGTAAAACCTTAAATATGTACTTTTTATAATTGGAATTTAAAGTTAAGTGTATTGATAACCATGTGCACAAATATTCCTTGAGTCTTCACAACTAAAAATTTCCTGTTTGTTCCTAACCACTTTTAATAGTTGCTCTGGAGTAGAGTAAGATAGCAATATTCAAGATTGTAGGCCAGGGGTGTCAAACTCAATTTCATTGAGGGCCACATCAGCATTATGGTTGCCCTCGGGGGGGGGGTTGTGGCCAAGTGGGTGTGGCCAGCTCAATGCTGCTCACTCAGCGCAGCTTACTCGAATGAAAGAAAGTTGGCAGCAGTGCCCCTGAGGGGCAGGCAGGGTGGCAAAAACAGTTTTTAGCGCTCAGCTCTACTATACCAGCAAATCAAGCAACCGCACCAGGGTTACCCTTGTAGGTAGGTGCACTTGAAGTAGGCAGAGTGCCACTCAACCTGGTTCCCAGAGGGCCAACTTTCCCCTTTGGCCTCGAGGCCCCTGAAAAAGCCCTAGTGGGGTGGGGCCGGATATTGGCTCATTGCAGGCACCCCGATGAGCATTGTATAGCCGTAAGATAGGTAGTCCTCGTTTAGCAACAGTACAGTTACAACAGTGGTGACAAAGTAACTTGGCAGCCAATCCTTGCATTTAGAACTTTTTCAGGTTTGTGTGGCAAATGGCAGCTGAAGTAAGATCCTAAGTCAGTTGCAGTTTCACTGAGTGACTGCATTGCTTAACAACCGAGTAGGTGGTCCCAATTGTGGTTGGTAAATGAGAACTACCTGTATTTCTATGTCCTTTTTGGTGGGGTAGAAGGCTTCAAATTCAGGAAACCTTCCTAAAAAAGGACCAGAGTTACTTTCCCCAGGCTAGGAGTGCCCCTGAAGTACACACACTTAAACAGCAATTCAACACATAATCTCACTTCTGTACCCATGCCAGCTTTTCAAAACTACACCGGCAGCAGGGGATCCCACTTCAGTTTCCATTTTACAGCTTTACCCTGTGCAGCAGAAACCCAGCAGCTGCAAAATTACTCATAACACAGCCTGGAATTAAAGGATTCTGCCCTCGGCAGCGATAGTAGGCAGTTGAAACAATCAGTGAAGGTCTTCCATAATTTTATGTTATACCACCGTTTACCACAAATTTTGAGTGGAGATTCTAGTTCCAACAAAATGGGCTGGCTCAGGAAGATCTCTTGTGACTTCAGGCATATGCCCAGAATCTCATTTTCTGTGAGCTGAACATTCTTGCCTGGACGTGATCCTTGCACTTCAAGCGCCCAGCACAGGAGCCCGTGCTTGAAAGAAGCCCGGCAGAGGAGCTGGAGCGGCTCCGCTGCTGGGGGCGTGTCTCAGCTGGGCCTTGCAGGATCCGGGCTAGGCGCCTCTGCTCGCCCTCAGCAGCGCCCGGCAAAGTAGCTCGCACACAAAACAAGCCCAGCAGAGGAGCTGGAGTGGCGAGCAGAGGCGCCCGGCCTGGATCCTGCAAGGCCGTGGCCAAGACGCGCCCCCAGTAGCGGAGCCGCTACAGCTCCTCTGCCGGGCTTCTTTCACGCACGGGCTCCTCTGCTGGGCTTTTGTGTGCGAGCTACTTTGCCGGGCGCTGCTGAGGGCAAGCAGAGGCGCCCGGCCCGGATCCTGCAAGGCCCGGCCGAGATGCGCCCCCAGCAGCACCAGGCAAAGTAGCTCGCACACGAAACAACCCCGGCAGAGGAGCCCATGCGTGAAAGAAGCCCGGCAGAGGAGCTGAAGCGGCTCCGCTGCTGGGGGTGTGTCTCGGCCGGGGCCTTGCAGGATCCGGGCCGGGCACCTCTGCTCACCCTCAGCAGCAGCCAGCAAAGTAGCTCGCAAGCGAAAGAAGCCCAGCAGAGGAGCCGGAGCGGCTCCGCTGCTGGGGGCATGTCTCGGCTGGGGCCTTGCAGGATCTGGGCCAGGTGCCTCTGCTCGCCCTCAGCAGCACCCAGCAAAGTAGCTCGCACACAAAAGAAGCCCGGCAGAGGAGCCGGAGCGGCTCCTCTGCTGGGGGCGCGTCTTGACCGGGGTCTTGCAGGATCTGGGCTGGGCGCCTCTGCTCGCCCCCAGCAGCTCCAGGCAAAGTAGCTCGCATGCGAAACAAGCCCAGCAGAGGAGCCATCTGTGGCTCTTTCTCTGGCCACCTCAAGTCTGCCTTCCTGCCTGGGCACCTCTCCCCCTCACTGGCTGGGTGTTGCTCGTCCTCCCCCCCCGGCATCCCACCTTACTCTCTCCTACCTCCAAGGTGGTGGGCGCCGGACCTTTGTAATTTCTGGGAGAGTTGTGCGGGCCGGATTCAATCATGTGGCGGGCCATTTGTGGCCCACGGGCCTTGTGTTTGGCATGTCTGTTGTAGGTGAATGAAGGATGGGCAGAATGTAGGGTGCTTGCCTTAGGCTGCTAAGAGTGTGATTCTACTAGTACAAGATAATTTTGGACCTAAACCATTTTACAAATTGAACTACTAAATTATTCTCGTTTTTTAATTCCAAGAGCCAGTTTGATATAGTGGGTAAAGCATTAGGCTAGAAATTGGGAGATTATGAGTCCTAGTTCTGTCTTGGGCACAAAGCCAGCTGAGTGACCTCAGGCCAATCATTCTCTCTCAACCCTAGAAAGAAGGCAATGGCAAACTACTTTTGAAAGATTGCCAAGAAAAAAAATGGAGCATCTAGTCCAGGAGCCAATTTGGTGTAGTGGTTGAGGCATCAGGCTAGAAACTGGGAAATCGTGAGTCCTAGTTTTGCCTTAGACACAAATCCAGATGAGTGATTTTCAGCCAATAATTCTATTTCGGCACTAGGAAGAAGGTAATGGCAAACCATTTTTGAAAATGTTGCCAAGAAATTGAAGGCAGCATCGGCTGGCACTGATCTGAAGGCATAAAACCCAACTAGTCCAGCAGTATCCAGGAGTTAAAACTAACTCAAAGGCACAAAAAAAGAGATTAAAACTAAGAGTATACTATATTTAAAAGATAAAACAATCGAAGTGCAGCATCTATTGAATAAGCAAGTAATAGAAAATGTTAACTTCTTAAATATAGATGCTTTGTTTAAAAGATGAGATTAAAATTGATGCATTGGCAAATATCCTTTGCTTTGCTTTGACTGCAATCAGATTGTATCTAATTAAAACTTTACTTAAACCTCTGATCTATGAATAAATAAAATTGTTCTCGATGGAAAAAAAATCTTAAATTTATGTCAACTATCTTTGAAGAATGAAAACAGCATTTGGATGATCTGGAAATAGAGGCGATTTCCATCACCCCATTACCATGACCAGATAAGCCCTGATACAGTTATGATAAATCACCGATGACCTCTGAGGAACAATTTGGATAATTTAGATGCCTAAATTCCAAGGAAGGGGATAGATTGCTGGTTAAGGTTGTCTCCTGTTACCTGTCCTTGCTCCTGTTGGAACAAATGAATAAGTAACCCCTTGGATCCTGGAGATGGTCAAGGCCTCCTTGTAGGAGGGAAAATTACCAGCACTCTTAAAGGAAGCTGTAGTGTGTCCTTTCTAAAAAGACCATCCCTGGAGGTTTGTTTGTTTGTTTATTAACTTTATTTGCCAACCATCTCATTTTGAAGTGACTGGGTTGCTTACAGAACAAAGTAAAATAGTTACAAGAAGGGAGCTAGATGGGAGGGGATAATTTAATCCAGTTTCACTTTTTAAAGGATTGTTATTGAGACAGTAGTGACAGAAGGCAACAACATCCTAGAAGATGATTATATGAATCTTCACTCAGGTTCAGTTTTGACTTCATAGAGACTGCATCGGTAATTTTCTTGGATCAAGATCCAGAAGAGGGTAATATTCCCCTCTTGGTTCTTTTAGATCTCTTGCACTTTTGGTACCATTGAATATGACCTACAGAAATTGGAGACTGGAAACACTGTTTTGTAATGGTTCCATTCCCTCAGTGGGTAATTTTGGGGGCGAGAGAGGGGGAGATCATCATGGTGGCTTCTGCAATGTGGATACAACAGGAATTGGTCTTGTGTTCAATAGCTACATGAAACTGTTGGGATGTGTCATTTTTAGAATGTAATACAGGTGGTCCTTTAGTGACCATTTAAAGTTACAACAGCACTGAAAAAAGTGACATGCTCATTCTTCATGCTTATGACCATTGCAGCATCCCCATGATTACATGATTTATATTTGAATGTTTGACTACTGATGGTTGCAGTATTCTGGGGTCACGTGATCACCTTTTGCAACCTTCTGATAAGCAAAGTCAATGGGGAAACCAGATTTACTTAACAACCGCGTTACTCATTTAACAATTGCAATGATTCAGTGAACAAATGTGACAAGAAAAGTCATAAAATGGGGCAAAAGTCACAACAATTTTCTCAGCAGCATAAATTTTGGGTTCAATTGTCAAGGACTACCCATATTATTGGTATGCTGATGATACTAAATTAATGTGATTCCATGCCAGCCAGTGGACCCGGCAGCTGAGTCTGGGGAATCAGAAGAGAAGGAGGGCCTGGAGAGCCATCAGAGTCAGAGGAAGGCTTTGATGAGCTCCAGGACTTACAATCTGATGAAGTGCTCAGGCTGAGACCCAGCTGTGCTGGCAAGCTGAGTCAGATTCTGAAGACTCACAGTTGGGAGACAGCATAGATGCTCGCAAACGCCAACAGGCAACAAGAGTAGGAGAGAGGGAGGCAATGGGGAGGCTCCAAGGGCGGAGGAGAAGTGTCGGATTCAGAGACCAGTCATAGCAGGGTGTCCCAAAATGTCTTGTCTGCCTATGCAGAGTTTATTATATTTATACAGTTTTAACAAGCAGGAAATAACACACAGCAAAAGCATTGTTTATTGGTGTACTCCCTAGTCAATCTTAGAGAACATCCAAACATCCCAGCCAGGGCAGAGTCTCTCATATCTAGCTGGTTCCTGGAAGTCCTTGGCAGTGCTTTTGTCCAGTTTCAGCTGGTATACTAATTGCAACTTTACCTTTACCTAGCTATTGTACCTCATGCTCTGGTTGTCACTTAGACTACTATAATGAGCTTTATACGAAGCTGGTTTTAAAAGACAACCAAAAAATTGTAGTCCAGAATGTAACAGCTTGCATGCTAGTTGACTGTCAGCACCAGGAACATATAACCCCAATAAGATAACCTTTATTGTCATTTTTTTACTGTGGGCACAACAGCACACATCAAAAATGAAATTTAGTTGCCCGCTCTCAAAGTGAAACACATACATGACACATACCTAAACATACTATATACAATATATGTATAGTCCCACATCCCTACATATACATAACCAGTGTTTTTTTTGTAAAAGAAAAAGGTGCCGGAACTCACACATGTCATACAACCCACCTTGCCTACCCTACAAGATTCCATCCAAAACAGGTGCCGGAACTCAATTCTGAGCGTTTTATGACAAAAAAAAGCCCTGGATAGATAGATGATAGATAGATACAAATATTAAATACTGTCGTTGAATATATAATGGAAGGAGAAAGCTTGAGAGTTCACAAGGTTAATGCTGTATGGAATGAAACTATGGCTGAATCTGGATGTTCTGCTATGGATACCATGAAACTTCCTCCCAGAAGGTAAGAAGGAAAACAGGTCATGAAGAGGATGTGTAGTATCCCAGATAATCTTTTTTTAAAGGTATGTTTTATTAATTTTTTAACATAAGCACCTTAATATTCAGTAGACAGTGTGTTGTCTGGGTTTACATTTAACAAACATTCACTAACAGTTAAATTCTATGATCTATAATCCACATGATAGCTTTACTTGATTTCCTCTTTTCCCCCATAGTGTTCTCTTTTACCAACCTTAAGTTAATACAATTCTTATTGTTTTAATAAATTAAAATTAAATATAAAAGTTTTCTAATATTTCTACAAATAATAAGCACATCAATATAATATTCCTTTTCTATCTAGTCATTCTGGTTGTTTCATCATATATCTTGTTTACAGTTCTTGTTTACATTTTTTTACCCCACAATGTTCTAAACATTTTTACTGGTTAATATTTTCTCAGAGTTAATTACATTTAAATATTTAAATCTATTTTTTCTCATGTAAACCAACCCAATACTTTTACCCAGGGCTTTTTTTCTCATAGAACACTCAGAATGGAGTTCTGGCACCTTTTTGGATGGATTTTTTTTCAACTTTTGCACAAGCTGTGCTACTCCCTCTATTGGCTTTTGAAAGCCAACAGGAATTGCTGCTGAGTGCGCCAAAAGACCCGGCCGGCAAACGTTTCACATGCAAGTTGTCTGCAATGAAGGCGAGTTGGCAGGAACTTTGCACCCCTCCCTGCTGCCCAACTATACCATCTCCTAGTTGTAAGTAAGAGAGGACCAGGAGTGGGAGGTGGGGAGCAGCACTTAATTCTGCCCTGCCGAAAAAGCGGTGTCCATGTGCACTCCTGCCTCATGCTCACCCGTGTCAGCAAGGCTCTTCATGCTGTGCTGCAGCATGGAGAGCCTGGCACCAAAGCACGGAAAATATGTGCGCACCTGCCTCGTGCTAACCTCATGTCAGCCAGGCTGACCACAAGTCAGAAGGAGAAAACATAGTGGCAAAGAAACCCCCTCTTCAAATAACTCGCATTTATCAAGTCCACCCTGCCCTCTGTGAGACCCTTGGCCCAATCGGGAGGTGAGGCCTGGTGGACATGATTTCCCTCTCCACCTCTTTTTAACGGTAGTCCTGAAGATACCGGGAGGAGACAGGAGTGGCAAAGCTACGGTGCTGAGGGAGCCATGGGGCATGCTCTACAGTGTGGTGGAGGCGGCACTGGGCACTGTTGTGATTCAGGGTCAGCCTGTGGGTTCGGCAGTTGGGTCGGACGACTCAGAGGAGGAGGGGGTGTTGAAGACCTTGCTGAGGGGGTTGAAGATCTTGCTGATGAGAGCCCTCAGCCAGGCCCCTCCCACCTGGTCACGACGGAGACCCAGCTGTGTGAGCCTGACAGCGTGGATGAAGATGACCCACAGCTGGCCCTGTTGAAGGACGCCCGACGCAGGAGGCAGTCAATCAGGAGTAAACAGAGGAAGGCAATGGGGCACTTCGGAAGGAGGCAGAGAAGCCACGCCCTGAACTGTATAAAAGTGGAATGCATGGGAGGGCTGGTTTGCTGAAGGCAACCGCTTGATTAGTTCCTGTTTCATAGCTCCTGTTTCATGGTTGGTGTCTTGTTTTGCTCTGTTTTATCTTAATAAATTTGGCAGGCTTAATTCCAGGCTCTTGCCGTTTGTAAAGGGGTTGTCCCTGCCTTTTCTGCAGGGCTGGTAGCAGGCTGGTACAGAACAGGCATGGAGGTGACACTCATGGGGTGTGGCAGGCAGCTGACCTTCCATGGGCCAGGCCAGCTGGTGGCCTACCCGGTGCTGGACCTGCGCCGCCACCTCACCCTATGCACCTATGTGGCTGCCCTGGAGCACCTGGCCTGCAACACCTGCTGCCACCTCAGCCTGCCTGCCACCCACACCCTCAAGCTGCCCCGCACCAGCATCTGGCTCGGTGACTACAAGCTTGGCGCCACTGGTGTGCATTGTGGCTCATGCTGTGGGAGCTGTGGGGCCCACTCTACATGGTAGGGCTATGTGGGGTGGGCATAGGTGGCACTGGTGGGGCTGCTGCAGGTGCTGGGCACGGAGGTGGCACGTGTGGGACGCGGCGGGCAGCTGACCTTCCATGGGCCGGGCCAGCTGGTGGCCTACACAGTGCTGGACCTGCGCTGTCACCTTCTCGCCCTGCGCACCTGAAGCGCCTGGCCCTCAACGCCTGCTGCCACCTATGCCTGCCCGCCACCCTCGCCCTCCCACCGCCCTCACCCTCCCACCGCCCCATACCAGCATCTGGCTCAGCTACTGCAAGCTCTGCGCCATCGGTGTGCAGTGCGGGAGACAAATCAACTCGCATGGATTCGCCATGAACTGCTGCACTGGCCTGGAGGGGCTGGAGGTCATCTCCATCAGCCAGGAACTGTGTCTCATGGCTATTATTTTAGTGGTTATCTGGATTCTTGCAAATTTTGTACATCTATCTGAAGTAGTAATCTTAAGCATTTTTTTCATAAATTACTTAAGGATATGCAACTATATTTTCTCATATTTATCTAATGTTACTTTTGCATCTACTTTTTTCAATCCATTTTCTTTCTGTCATTAATTCCCCAAAAATAAGAAATGTAAATTGTAAGCTCCTCATAGCACAGTTCTATATCATTGTTAAAATACACTAGGCAATTATGGACATATTCATATTCATAAATAGATTGAATTGTAATACTATTCTGGATCCAAGCCATTGTACTTTAATTAATCTCTTGATAAGACTTCTATGATCTAGATAAGCAGATGTCCTTAACATTAACAGCTCTCTCCAGATAGTTGAACTCGTGGAAAACACCTTTTATCATATAGAAATACCTTTATTGCACGTACAGTAGAGTCGAATACTGTAGGTGGGGTGCATTAAAATGACGTTTGTACAGCATTTCCAAGATATTTCCAAGGTATCTCCAAGGTCAGAAAATGGTAATATTCCCAACGTCTGCACATGTCTGCTGTTGTCACATGTTAGCTGGTCAATGGAGAATGGGATTCTCTCCAGGGACAAAGGAGGAGGAAGTCCATCCCAGAAAGGGGAGGGAAGAGGAAATACATCATAGGGAAGGAGGGTCTGACTGCCCACATTGTAATTTCTCCAAAACAGCCACGTGGTGGCAGCACAAATACTTTCCCCCTCACCTAAGCCTGTTCTCTTGTGTGTATAATTTGAACATAGCCAGGCCATTTTTTATCAGCAGTTGTAAAGAAATAGAAATAAAATGTTTAACTTATGTATTAATAACAATTTCTTTGTAATTCATTATCTTGTCAGTGACATGACTCCATCAATTAAACACATATATGTTGAAGGCAGTATATGCACTTGTATTAGACATCTATTATCTCCCACTGCTAGTCCTTCCAAAAGGAACTCAATATATGTCATACTATAGATGCAAAAGTTGTCTCCTCTATTAAAGTGCAACACATCATTTTCCAAGTAGACAAAAAAAAATATTCCATCTTTACTATACGCACCTGCATTATATAAACATGGGGGAGCTATCCCACAATTTTTCACCCCATGGCAGCCTACTATGGTGTCTTCATGATAAATTTGATAAAACAGAACTTAGTGTTCTAAGTTCATCATGAACTAAGTCTGATGAAAATAACTATTTTGGCAGGGATGAATTAATAGCATGCATTTTGGGTTATAGGAGCATCTCATTCACTTGAACTAATGTGATCATATCTTTAAAATGGTATGTACAAGCCATCAATAATGTGGTTGCTAATATAGGTAGGTCCGGCGTATGAGCTGTTTGTATTTAAGGAGATGCTCAAAACAAATTCTAGTTTATTTGGTGAATGCCTGAAAGATGCATTACTTTATCTAAGCCAAAAACAGATGAAAAAACTAAAGGCAATTATGAATTAAACTTGGCTCAAATCTCAAAGATTTGCCAGACGAGAATTGGACAAAACTTTGGAATTTACTACGAACATTTGCCTTAAATACAGTAAATTAAATTTATGTTAAGAATTGAATATATAGTTTTTAATTATATAAATAAATATATAAATAGAAGATTAACAAGATGAGAGTTCCGGCACCTTTTTTTTTTTAGAAAAAAAGCACTGCTTTTACCTTTCTTAAGAAATAAATAAGACTAAAAAGAGAAAGAGGAAGAAGAAAAAGAAGGATAAAATAAAAAGATAGTATGCTACTTAAAATCCCTATTTCCTATAAGCCAGGGGTGTCAAACTGCCAGCCCACAGGCCAGATGCGTCATCCAGAAGCCACGCTCACTCCATTGCTGGCAATAGCAAAACTGTCCCAATACGTTGTGGGACGTCACGTGATGTTGCGAGTTTGACATGTCTGCTATAAGCATACTTATTTCCAAAATTTTTCATTCTTTTTTGCCATAATTGAAAATGTATTTAATCTTGAAATATTCCATTTAATGAATCTAATCCTCTAGTCTTTTAGCTCTTAGTCAAAATATTTTTAATCCCTTTATAATTTTCTTAAAGTCAATCACCTTTAGATATCTAAAACCTTTCATTATATAGGCCATTCCAGAGTTGTCACAGATAATCTTACAGACCCTACTCAAGCAACTCTTCTGTGCTATGTCTTGGATGGGAGAGAGGGAATTTAGGGTGTGTTCACTTATATATTTCATATTCCAACTGGAATCAGTCCAATTCCTTACATCCTTTAATAATAAGTAACTTTTGGTCCCATATTTCCAAGAGAAGCTAGAAGATGCACATCTCTGATGTTACGAACATACTGTTAGTTTTACATATTTTGTTACATAAAATGAAAGCTACTGACAGTTGTTAGGTTGTAAGGAGCATAACTGCAAGGACTCCAGGCAGTCACCAGGTGTCAACACTGACTTGAAGATACCTCCCACACACAAAAAAAATTAAAAGGTGGAACATTAAATAAAAAAGGGACTGAGATAAAAATGAAGTTTTTCTAATTTCTCACTAGCATTTAAACTGAAAGGTTGCTTCAAGTAAAACTACATTTTTATACTACTGTCTTGCTTTTAAAAAGCATTTGTGGGGAGGGGGGCTTGAGAAACTTACTCTTGATTAGTTGTGGAAATCTTGCCCAATATTCTGGTTATTGCCTCTCTTAAAAGTGCAACATCAAATCTGTGTCTGTCACTGGAACCAGAGATGAACTCTTCCGAGCTTTTGGACTCATGTTGGAGCTCATCTGCAGGTAACTTCTCTATACTGGAATATGTGCTTTGGGCTATTCTGTGAGACGTGTATATTCTGAGACATGTATATTTGCCGTCATTCTATTAAAAGTAGTACTTACACTCATACAGAGCACTAGTACCAGTGCACTCTGATTAGATTGAAAATGTTTAAATGCCATCTGTCATAGAAATTAAGCCACCAAAACTGTTTTCATAGTAATAAACATTATTTCTGTAACACTAATTGTTTTGATAGAAGCAGAAGTGTGCTTTTATGCTATACTAGACAACCCATATCCCATTCAATCATTGTTTCAAAGATATTTCCTTACCTAAACAGAATGACCATGTGTGGGCAAAAAAGCAAAAACAGATCCCATGTGTGGGATCTGAAGTGACTTCCTGCTGGCTTTCCCAATAATTTTTTTCATGGGAATCTAGCAGGGAGCATCAGAAATCTTCCTTCCTTCCTTCCTTCCTTCCCTCCCTTCCCTGCCATTCTGTCACAAATTTCCTTACTTGCCTATCTCCCTCCCTAGAATTCCTGCTAGCTTCTCATTTATATTTCTTTTGGGAAGCTTGCAGAAAGTCGGTGCGAAGTCAGCAGGAAGTTGTAAGTGTAAAGCCAGCTGGCAGGTTAGTGGCTGCCATTAAAAGAGGGAGGGAGCAAGGTAGCACATAGGGTTGCAGGTCAGAAAGAGGTGCCACCTCTTTCTGGGAAGTGTGTGTGGGTATGTGCCAGAAATGTGCAGGTCAGGGTGGTACATGAATGGGCAGCATAGGTAAGAAAAGAGTGCCCTGGGGTGCAGTATAGGTGCTGTGCAGACCAGGGAGGGTGACCAGTACAGCAGCAGAAGTGAAGAAGTGTCCCAGGGGTATATAAATGGCTGTGTGGGTCAAATAGGGCATGTGGGGGCTGCATGGGTCAAGAAGAATGTATGGGGGGGATCATGAATGTGTGAGAAGTACCATATAGGTTGGGGAGGGCATTGGGAAGGGTTAGCATGGGAAGGGTACCTGGGGGTGCTTGGGAGTGTGCAAGAGGTGCCTTGGAAGTTAGGGACATGTAGGGGGTGGGCCCAAACAGTGCTGTGTTAGTTGGGAAAGGCACATGGAGGGGGCAGCACACGGAGTTAGCATGGGCTGGAAAGAATGTTAGAGGTTCCTTCTTGCCTGTTCTTTCATCATCCCTCTCTTTCCCTTTCCAGCAGACAGGTAAGTGGGAGCAACTGGGTGGATGAGGGAGTAATGGATTGGGAGACTAGCTGGGAAACTGTCACAAAAGTTTGAAAATGAAAATCACATGACCCCAGAAGCAGCCAGTAACACTGAAGCAGCAACAAAATTTCATTCCCTCAAGTCATTAGTCCCAAATTGTGGACACACTTCCACTGCCTTGGTGGAGCAAGGTGTGTGTGTGAAAGCACTAATAAGCAGGCATATACATAGAATGAAGGCTACTGCTAAGCTTGTAAGCCGCCCTGAGTCTTCGGAGAAGGGCGGGATATAAATGGAATTAAAATAAAAATAAATAAATAAATATGTTAGTTAGCCCATTTGAAGTATCTTGGTTTAAACGTAGTTGCCTATGATGCATCATTCTGTCCAGTTAAAGATCACAAGAGTCATATTTTAGTAGTATATAGATATAAGTATCAGTTAAGTGAACACACACAAAATGTACATTTTGTCTGAATTGTATTTTATATTTTCCAACAACTATAAGTAACACCTCTGACTTATTTTGTAGACTTCATAAAATGGATTACGGTATTTATAAAAAGTGTTTTTATGCTTCTAAACACGTAGGAATACAGCATCTAAATTGTGTTTTTAAGTAAGTTACTGAAAGAATTAGATGGTCTTCTGATGGAACCACCATGATGATCCTGGAGAGATGGCTAGGGAATTGTTTGAAAACTGGTAAAAAGAAAACTTCAGCATTCAATAGTCCAGTCAGTCATTCTAGAGCAGGTAATTAAAAAGAACTGTGTGTGCCTGGAAAAGTGTAATTACCAGAAATCATATATCTAATTTTATCATCTCATCTTTATTTCAGTTAAGCATTATTTGACAAAGCACCCCGTGATTTCGATTCGTAAGCAGTTAAGCGTGGGCAAAAAATCGCATCAGCTGATACCTAACTAGTTCACAAATCGGTGCAAAAGTGGGCCATCCATAGTTCTTTCTCACACCGGAAAGATGTATCAAAAATGCGAGTCCTAGATTCGTTTTTTTCCCAAGGCTCCTTCGTCAGGACAACTTAGTTCCCTCCTTATCTCCCGTTCAGAGATAAGGAGGAAAAAAAAATAGGTTTCATCCCTTTTGATTCAATTCTCCCCCATTTGAGCGGGGGTTGGGGGAAGAGAAACAAACAAAATAAATAAGAACACGCTCCACTCCGCGCTGCTGGCCGTTGTGATGTCACAACGGATCGAAGAGTTTGAAGGCTCCACCTTTCCACGGCGATCGCCTTTGCTGACTTAGTTCTTCGCCTTCCCTTCTTCCTTTTATTCCCTCCTTGTGCGCTTTATCCCCGCCCCTTTCCCACCCACCCTGCCCCTCCCCCGGCGCGAGACAGCACGCGCGCGACAGCTGTGACGGTGTTAACCGGGCCCTCGAAAACTGACTCTCTTAATCGGCCCCTCCTCGTCGGGAACCCTAGTTTGTTGTTTGTTTGTGTGTTTTTTTCCCGCGCGCGCGCTACGCGCGGCCTCTCCCTTCCTCCCCGCCGTAGGGCGGTGGCGGTTGAACCACCCCTTGAGGTGTATGAACGACGCCGCCCCCGGAGGCCGCTGTTCAGGCGGGGGGGCGCTTCCCCTCCAGCCTCAGCCCCCGTGGGGCGGCCCAGGCTCGCAGCAGCACGGAGCTTCTCTCAGTTTCGCTCCGCTCTCTCAGCGCCCCGCTTCTCTCCCTACTGCTGCCCAGCAGGGAACAGAGGGAGAGGAGTGCGCCGGGCAGTGCGGCGGCTCCTCCTTCTCGGCATGTCAGCGGCTGCCTCGCAGCCACCATCTCGGGGTGCGGAGAAGAGTAATGGTGGGGCCTGGTTACTGGAAGAGAACCCTCGGGAGCCCTTCCTGCTTCCTTCCGGCCAAGTAACCGAAGCTTCCCGGGAAAGCGGCTCCGCCGAGGGCTTGCGGTTGCAACGGCAGCAAGAGGACAACGACGACAAGTGGCAACGGGGGAGGCCGCAGCCGGGTCATGTGGTCGAGGCACCGCCGCCGAGAGAGAATCCCTGGACGCGTTGGAAGCCTCCCCCCAACTCCGGTAGTAGTTTATCTCCTTCCAACGCTTCCTCGGGCGGCGAGTTAACTCCGCAGGGTGAGAAAGGCCGCTGCAGGTGGCGGGGATGGGGAGGGGGGGGGGGTCGGCGGCGGCGTTAGGTGGGAGAAGTTGTCAAATTGCGTAGCAGCGCTGCTTTTTTTTTTTTTTTCCTTTCTTAAGCTTAGGGGTGTCGACGGCGTTTCTCTCAAGTTTCTTTAAAGCTCCTCCTCCCTTCGCCTTTTAATATTGAACGCGAGGAAAAGGCGCGGGGCGTTTGTCAAAGCCGACCTGAAGAAATTTTGCCGTTCGAAGTTAACGCACGCGGTCAGATTAGGAAAGTGAGCCTGAAGGGGTGTGGCGTATTTGGGAGTTAGACGAGACGGAAGATTGGAAGGTCTAACTGGAAAGAAAACCGCTAGAGCAGGGGTCTTCAAACTTGGCCCTTTTATGACTTGTGGACTTCAACTCCCAGAATTCCTCAGCCAGCTTTGCTGGCTGAGGAATTCTGGGAGTTGAAGTCCACAAGTCATAAAAGGGCCAAGTTTGAAGACCCCTGCGCTAGAGTTTGTACTTGAGGTTTGGAGGTCTTTGGAAAGCAGCGATCGTCTGCTTAAGTGTTTTTAAACATTTCAAGAGAACCGAACACGCACACATTTTTAATGGGGGAACAGCTTGAGCTTTTTCTTTTTTTTTTAAAAAAAAGAGAATATTGCGATCCAACGCGGTTTTAAGAATATTTGAGATTTCTTCTGACGTTTCATATATTAACAAACCTTAATGATATCCGAGCTTAGTGGCAGGTGGCGATGTATTACAATCATTATTGCAGTCACACTAATTTCATCCCATTTCAATATTTGGTGGTGTAGGCTCAAGGTTGACTCAGCCTTCCATCCTTCCGAGGTAGGTAAAATGAGGACCCAGATTGTTGGGGGCAATTAAGCTGACTTTGTAATAATGCCGCTTGGGGGTGTGTGTGAAAGCCCTAATAAGCAGGCATATACATAGGATGAAGGCTATTGCTAAGCACATTGGTTTGTGCTTAAATTGTAAGCCACCCTGAGTCTTTGGCGGGATATAAATGGATTAAAATAAAAATAAAAAATAAAAATAGTCACTGAGGCAAAGGGTAATGGAATGCTTATCTGAACTTTAATTCAAACTTTAACCATATGTACTGAATGTATTCATTAGCAACAGAGTGAATCAGCTTGCAAAATATTTTTTTAAGGTTTGGAGGAATATTGATATTCTGCGTGAAGCTTAAGAAAATACTTGGAACTATAAATAACTTGATTGTAGATGATGGCTGAGCCAGTAATTATAATAAAGTATGCTTAAGGTTTTGGAATAACTGAAGTCTCTTCTAGTTATCCTGAGTCATAGAAGCTTGCTGAGTGATTTTGAGCTAGCCGTTGTATAGGTTCTATATTTTATTTTGGGGTGATATATGTTCCTTGATTTATTTGGTATTAAGATAGAATGTTTCTAGTTCCTCTTGTATTATAAAGCTACACATTTTTATGGAAATCTAGAATTCTGATTAAACCATTAGGAATTTAGTTCAACCCCTGCACTGCACAGGAAAAAAAAATCAATTAAACCATACTGAAGAGGTGGTTTTCCAGAGACGGAAAGCCTAGGCCCTACAGCCTCCACTGTTGTGAAAATCTAAGAGGTAGGAAATTTTTCCTGACATTTAAATAAAATCTAAGCAGCTCCAGTTTATGTAAAGTATGGCCACGTAGTTTCTGATTATTTTTCCTATGGCACCTTTTTATGTCCCTTACTACTGACGTGTCTTCCTTTGGTTTTTTTTCTTTATATTGAATATCCCAATTTCCTTCTGTCTCCCCATAGAGTATATTCTCAAATCTGTATCTTTGTCACCCTCTTCTGAGTCTATTCTGACTTATCGTTCTGGAAATGAGGTACTCAGTCAGTACCTCAAATGTTTTGCTGATGCAGAGTAAGGAAAAGATTTCATGTGTCTTTCATACAGTATTCTTGCAGTCCAGAATTGCATTAGATTTCCTAGTGTTTATCTCATCCTGCTAGTTCATGTTCAGCTTCCTGTGAATACCTGCACCCAAAATTATCTGCTGATGCAGTTCTTTACTTCCAAGCTATAAATCCTTTATTTTTGTGGTCCTTTTCCCTGTTGAAAAACATTGTATTCTTCTCAATCTAGTTTTCCAATCTGTCCAGATTAAATTACAATCTCTTTCTATCATCCTAGATATTGGCCAAATGTCTCAATGTAATTGTATCCACAAATTTGATGAGCAGCTCACCAATCCTGTTATCCAGGTCATTAATAAAATAAGACTAAGACTGATTCCTGTGAGATCCCACCGGTGACGGCTATCCAAGTTGATGCTGACTTTATGTGCAATTTAGTCAGCCAGTTGTGAATCTGTCTGAAGTGTTGCTCAAACTACCTAACAAGTTATCACTGAGGTCATGTGGAGTCTTGTCCAAAATTTTATGAAATCCAGGTAATGTATATCCACAGCATTCCTCTTATCTATGGACTACTTAGCCTGACATAAGAGATTTGTCCCACGTTATCTATTTTTGACAGTGCCATGTTTTTACTAGCAACACTGTTTTTGAGATGCTTATAAGTGGCTTGATCTATTATTGCCTGTTCTGATATATTTCCAGGATTGATGTTAGGCTCACTATAATTATTGGGATCCTCTTTTTTTCCCTTATTGCAAAGGTGGACTATATTTATCGTTCTTCAGTTTTCTGGCATCTTTCAACTTTTCTAGTAGGAGTCCCCAAATAAAATTATCAGAGATCCTAACTGCTCTTCAACCAGCTCTTCTTTTAGTATTCTGGCATGTATTTAATGTGACCTACGTATTGAAGGCATTCAAATTAGTATAAGATCTTTTACTACATCCTTACAGATCTGCATCTTCTCCTGTTATGTTTATCTCTGCTACTCAATCATTTGCTTTGAATATAAACATAAAGACAGATGATAATTGAGTTCTTTTGCTTTCTCTTGATAATCTACTTTCTTGATTTGCAGTAAGCAGTGAGCCCACACACCTTTATTTTCCTTGTTTTAGTGTATTTCTAGAATCCCTTATTACTGGTTTTGCTGTCTTTAGCTAGCCTAAGTTCATTTTCTGCCTTCATTCCTACATTTCTGAGTAGAAACTTTGTAGACTTATCCTTCCATTTCTAATAAGCTTTCTTTTATAGTCTCAGTTTCTTCTGCAGCTGCCTCTTCAACCATTTTGGCTCATTAGATATTTCCTAATTTTCTTTTAGTGACTAGGAAAGCCTTTGCATTACTTCATGCTGTACTCCAGTTGCACCCTTTCCTGAATCAGGAGTCCCTCTGCTCAGTCACTTATGCCCTGGTCCTCTCACACTTGAATTATTGCAATGCACTCTACATCAGACTATCCTTGAACATTCAGAAGCTACAATTGGTGCAGAGTGCAGTGGCGTGGGCAGTTCTTAGAGCCCATAGAGCAGGGGTGTCAAACTGCTGGCCTGCGGGCTGGTTTCATCATACCAAAGGCACGCCCATGCCTTTGCCGGCAATGCAAAAAGAGTTGCGATATGTCACAACACGTGACATGGCGAGTTTGACACCCATGCTGTAGAGTGTCCCATGTTACACCTCTGTTCCGTGAGCTTCAAGGGCTGCCTGTTTGCCTTCCATGTGCAATCCAAGGTGTTGGTAATCACCTTTAAAGCCCTGCATGGCATGGGTTCAAGCTGTCTGAGGAACAATCTCATCCCAGTGGAACTGGCCAGCTCCATCCATGTCAGCAGAAGGGAGATGCTACGGGCCCCATAGGTCAAGGAATTTTGACTGGTGGGGTCCAGGTGAAGAGCCTCTTCTGCTGTGATGCCTGCCCCTTGATGTAAGAACCGTTCCCACCCTTCTGACCTTCTGTAAGGGACTGCAGACCTGACTCTGCTTGTTGGGCCCCAATGGGATGTATCATGCTGGAGGTGGTTGACAGAAGATCCCCCCCTACCTCACGACATATCCTGCTTCTTTCTTCCTCCCCATATTGTGCCATTGTAATTTATTACTGTTATTAGGAATATTTATTGTTTCATGGTTTATTGTTCATGGTTTTATTGGCTTTTAATGTTTGTAAGCCACCCAGGGTCGCCTCAAAGTGAAATGAGTGGCAAACAAATCAAATAAATAACACAAAGTTGCACAAAGGCCCTCCTGGCCTTTGCTGCCACTCATTCCCCAAACAGGAGGTATGAGTTTAACCATCACTACTACCACCTCTGAGTCGCATAAAGGTTCTGTTAGGAATAGGGATAGGGATAGGGATAGAAAAGAGACATTGGAGGTCTTCTAGTCCAGCCCCCTGCTCAAGCAGAAGCTTAGACCATTTCAGACAAGTGACTGTCTAGTCTCTTCTTAAAATGTCCAGTGATAGAGTGCCCCCTGTGGTACATTGGCACCTGGCAGGTGGTATGCGACCATCCTAGAAAAGTGGTAGCGGGGGGAGGGAATGAGCTGAACCGGTGGCAGCACCACACAACCCTGAGCGAGAGATGGCTGGAGCTGCAGGGCTGTCAGGGCTCAGTAGAAGTGCCAGGATCAGCGCTTCTTCAGGGCTTTCAGGGCTCAGTGGAAGCACCAGGATCAGCGCCAGGCTCCAGCTGGAGCTCGGCACTGATCCTGGCGCTTCTGAGCCCAGAAGAAGCACTGATCAGCTGGAATGTTGCAGCATCTCTAGGGTCTTGTGATTTACATTCAGATGCTTGGCAACGGATTCATATTTATGACGGTCACAGTGTCCCAGGGTCATGTGAAGTGACCAAAACCTGCTGCAACCACCCAGCAGACGGGAATGAAAACCAAACACTCCCCACCCCACCCCACCCCCGCTGCCAATCCTCAACAGAAATGCTCACAACAATGAAAACCTCGGACAGGAGGAAGAGCACCGCCGGGCAGGCAGGCATGTGTCTTGCTCGGCTGTGGCTTGGGGGACACTTTTTCAGTGCCATTGTAACTTCAAACAGTCACTAAGCGAACTGTTGTAAGTTGAGGACTACCTGTACATCACTTTTTTCCTTTTTTGTTTTTTTGGGTCATCAAGTTTTTGACACCTTGCTAGGTGACTGGTGGTACTCAGATGTTGCCATATCCTAAAAGTGGTACAATGGGTGAAAAGGTTGAAAAGCTCTGTACTAGGTTGTATATCATTTTCTTCTCTTTGTTTTTTCACTTTATAAGCTAGCCATCTTCCTGGTTTATTTACATTTTCAAAAAAATTCTGTTTTGCTCTTTTTATCTGCTGTGTCACTTTCTGAGTCCAATAGATTTAGTTTATGTTTTATTATTTCCATTTCTCTTTTCAAAGTCCTTTTCTGCGGATTTTTTTGTAGTTCTGATTCTAACCTTCCAAATGTTTCTTTTAATAGTACCGTAGTTTCCGGCGTATAAGACGACTTTTTAACCCATGAAAATCTTCTCAAAAGTCAGGGGTCAGGGGTCGTCTTATACGCCGGGTGCTGAAACTTTAGGGACAGGGCTGGCTGGAAAACCTGGAGCGGATCTTCCATTTAGTCTGCGCAAGGAAAGCGGGACCAATTGGAGTAGAAGCTGCAGTCTGTGATTTTTTACAGGCTGGGGTCTGGGCGTCTTTCCTTCTAAAGTTGAAGAGCAGCTGTAGGCAGGTGGGGAATGCAAGAACAACTTGAAAGGCAGGTGGGGAATGCTGTAGTCAGAGCAGCTGCTTAGCTCTAAGGACACATTTGACTCAGGAACTGGGCGGGCTGGCTGGAAAACCTGGAGCGGATCTCCCATTTGGTCTTTTTTTTTAAATCCCATTTATATCCCGCCCTTCTCCGAAGACTCGGCGGCTTACAATTTAAAGCACAAATCAATGTGCTTAGCAATAGCCTTCATTCTATGTATATGCCTGCTTACTAGAGCTTTCACCCCCTCCCCCACAAGCAGCATTATTACAAAGTCAGCTTATTGCTCCCAACAATCTGAGTCCTCATTTTACCTACCTCGGAAGGATGGAAGGCTGACTCAACCTTGAGCCTGGTGGGATGAGAACCTGCACTAATTGCAGGCAGCTGGTGTTACTTAAGGCTCTGCGCAGGGAAAGCTTTAGAGTGAATTAGGAAAAGTGAAAAAGTGAATTAGGAAAATAGGAAACGGTTGCTGGAATTGGGTATGTGTAGTTTAACGAAGAGAAGGGTGAGGGGTGACATGATAGCAGTGATCCAATATCTCAGGGGCTGCCACAAAGAAGAGGGAGCCAAGCTATTCTCCAAAGCACCTGAAAGCAGGACAAGAAGCAATGGATGGAAACTAGTCAAGGAGAGAAGCAACCTAGAACTAAGGAGAAACTTCCTGACAGTTAGAACAATTAACCAGTGGAACAACCTGCCTCCAGAAGTGGTGAATGCTGCAACACTGGAAGTTTTTAAGAAGAGACTGGCCAGCCACTTGTCTGAAATGGTATAGGGTTTCCTGCCTTAGCAGGGGGTTGGACTAGATGACCTCCAAGGTCCCTTCCAACTTATTATTATTATTATTATTATTATTATTATTATTATTATTATTATTATTAAAGTTTAATCCACTTGCATTGTTTTATGTTTACATGTTTGATGACAAACAGCCTTATGTTTATAAGTGACAGTTTTCCTACTAAGTACCTGCATGCCATAAGCATTTGAATTAAAATTACCATATTAAAATCAAATCTGATGTTTTTTAATTTTTATTTGGTGTGCGTTGGAAGAGGGGTAGTCTTATACGGCGAGTATAGCCCAAACCCTATAATTTAACAGGAAATGTAGGGGGTCGTCTTATACGCCCAGTCGTCTTATACGCCGGAAAATACGGTACGTATTGCTGTCTTCTCTGTTTATTTTTCTTTGCAGTATATGTTATAGATATGCCTCTAAAGTATGCTTTGGCTGTATCCCATATATACTGCTCAAAAAAATAAAGGGAACAGAAAATAAGACATCCTACTATTAAATACAGTACATTGTGTTGTTTAAGTGTTCGCTTTATTTTTTTGAGCAGTATATTTTGTAATGTATCTTCTTTTTTGTTTTCTCTAAAGAAAAGCTCCATTTCTTTTTTCGCTAATTCTATGAATTCTCTTTCTTTTAATATAGATTGATTTAAAGTCCATCTTGGTCTTTTTTGTATTTCTCTCCATGTCACTTTTAAAGGGTTATGATCTGCCCATGTGCCTATTTTTATCTCAATTTCCTCAATTCAGATGTCATCCAGATCATATCAGTTCTTGACCAGGAGTTTTGACTGTTTGAATAAAAAGTGTATTGTAGTTTTTCTGGATTAATTTTCCTCCAAACGTCTTGTGTTCCAATTTCATCTGTCATATCAAAAAAATGTCCTAGGTAATCTTCTTCAGGTTTTTCTTGTTTTACTGCTTTTATAGTCAATTGTCCCATCAACTATCGCGGTTAAAGTCTCCTACTAAGCAAATATTTTGGCACTCCATTTCTATTATTTTTCTATGTAGGCTTTGATAGAATTCTTTCTGGTTATTGTTTGGTGCATAAATTGCTACTAACAATGTTTGGTTTTGGTGTAGATATATTTCTATCATCACAATTCTTCCTTCTTCATCTGAATAAACCATTTTAGAATCTATTGTCTCTTTAATATATACAGCAACACCTCTTTTTTTGTGATGCACTGATGCATAATAAAGTTTTCCAATTTTGGGGTATTCCAGTAATTTATGATGTTTTTTTCTATGTGTCTCTTGCAAACAAATTATATCTATATTCAATTTCTGTAGTTTCCTAAAAAAAAATTATTTCTTTTTGATGGGGAATTTAGTCCATTTACATTCACTGAGAAAATTCCATTTTCTTTCTCCATTTCCATTTCCATTATTTATATTTAAGTCTAGTCAATCTCGTAATCCTCTGTTCTCTGGCACCTTTACCCTCTTGTTCACCTTTCTCTTTCTGTTCTCCTGATTGTGTAGTTACTTGGCTTGTCTCTTCCGTTTGTTTCTGTTCCTTGCTCTCCTATTGTCGTTGTTGCACTCCATCTAGAATTGCTCGATTTCTTGCTTCAAAATCTTCTGCTTTCCAGATTGAATCCAATCGATACCTTGTATTATTCCAATTTATTAAGATGCCTTCTGGCATTAACCATCTAAAGTTTATGCCTTTTGCAATCAGCTTTATAGTTAAAAAGTGGTAGTGTCTTTGAGTATCTTATTCTCTTAGGTATCTGTTTTAAGACCACAATTTCTTTATTTTTATATTGTAGTGGCTCATCTCTCACTTTTCTCATACTTTACCTTTTGTTGTTTTCTTTATGAATCTTATATGGACTTCTCTTGGTTTATTTTTCCTTGCATAGTTTGAGTTCATTCAAAATATTTTGTCTATCTCCATTTGCATCTCTGTTCTGACTGCTTTCAAAGCTTCTGCCAGAAGTTCAGTGATCACAACTGCTATGTTTTCTTCTCTGTCCTCAGGGATATTTTGAAATCTCAAATAGTGTTCCACCTTCTCCATTTCCAAAATCGCGACTGGTTCTGATTTTTCATTTTCTTGTAATAAAATTTCCATTTTTAATCAATGACATATTATTTATTTTCCATTTTCTGAATCCTTTGTTCATTTTTGACAATCATTTGATGTTGAACTTCAAATTGTGCCTTTATGTCCAAGATTTCTTCACTTAATTTCTCAAAATTACTTTGTGTCTCTTCATGGTTTTTTTGCATTGTCTCTTGAATCAATTTTAGTGAAGCCTACATTTCATTTTGGGCAGTGCTTACTTTCTCACATTGCAACATTGTTTCAATAGATCCCTGGGTTGTTGGACTAGATTGTCCAACAGAGGGTGCAAAAGAGATCTTCATAAGTCTACTAATATTTGATGTACTCATTTTTTAGCCAACGGTCTTAGAGTAAAATCCAAAGTGTAAAAAGAAGTCAGCTGCTTTAGGCCAAATCCACCTCCTCCAGTCGGGTCTCTGATGTAAAGCGTTCACTTTCTCCAAGTAGTTCCTGTTTAGTTATAGCCAAAGTCAACAAATATAGCTATGAGAAGTGTTTTTCCTTGTTATCTCACGCCAAGGCACTTTGTTTCCAGCAGGTGTTGTTCAAGGTCAAATATTTCCAAAGATTTTTTTACTATTTATTAGTACTGTCGTTTCTTCTTTCGCCACTAGATGTCCTCATACACTCATTTATCAATGTCTGATTTAGAAAGTTCTCACAAAGATTTTCTTCTAAAGTACTTTATAAAATATTTACCCTTAAGATTATGTATAGCAAATTTCACCACTGTAGATTAAATAGACCGTCCTTCTTTGAATCAATCAAAATTCAATTTTTAAAAGTTTTTGTTATATTTTTATATTTCTTAAGTATTTTTCCCTTTTGTAGTTGCTCGCCGCTTTTAGATCAATCCTTCTGGGGTCTTTGCTTTTTAGCTTTTCCCCATCAGTAGCTCAACGTCTTATAATCCAAGAGGAAAAGGAAAAAGCACTGGCTCACCCAGCTTTAGCATGCTGTTGACAATCACCTGTTTAACGGAACACCGCGGCTCCTTGCTTTCCTTCCGCCTGGGGATGACTTGGGCTGCCTTGGCTGACCCAGCAGCAGCCTTTCCTCTGTCCTTTCAGAGGATTTCTTCAGTCTGCTCCGATCGACCACCACCTGATCCAAGCTCCTGGAGTGTCCCTCCTTCTTCGTTGCACCTCCAAGGCAACTTTCCAACCCTTTAAGGATCGCTGGGCAAAGTGAAATTGGACTGGGAAGCCGGAGCCCCGGCTTCTTCCATCCGTCTTGTCGGCCGCCCAAACTGGAAATCCCTATTTCTTCTTTTCTTTAGACTACCCAAACCCAATTCTTACAGCCGTTCTTCATACATTTTAGTCTCCAGGCCTTTGATCGTCTTAGTTGTTCTTCTCTGAATTTTTTCCAAAATCTCAACATCTTTTTTGTAATATGGTGACCAAAATTGGCTGCAGAATTCCAGGTGTGGTCTTACTAGGATTTTATAAAGCGGTACTAATACTTAGTGTGATCTTGATTCTATGCCTCTCTGTTTATACAACCCAGGATTGCATTAGTTTTAGCTGCTGCACACTGCTGGCTCATATTCAAGTGATCATCCACTAGGACTCCAAGGTCCCTCTTACAGTTGCTGTTTTTGAGCCAGGTCTCACTTAATCTGTACTTATACCTTTGATTTTTCTTAGCATAATCTCATTTAGAACAAGAGATGAAAAAAATCACCAGACCTTGGGGAACCTAGTACTTAAAAACAGTCTTGCTAAAGTTGAACTGAATCCTGGTATTTCCCATCTAAGCTCCCATTGCTTCCAGATACTGAGACAGCGTATTAAGTGAGCGGCTAGATATGGAGGGGTATAATCACCATACTGATGATACTCAACTATGCCATTGGATGACATCACCCAACAATGTCATGTAGATTTTAAGTATGGACGAAGAGATTATCAAGCTCTGCAAAATCCTGCATTGCAGTGTCTGAGCTGAACCTCTCCTCCCTGATCAGCACTGCCAGGGACTGACCCTGGAAAAATCAGTATAGGGCAATCCATTCCCAACTCCTACCCCAGCAACCAGTCCCAAAGGGAACTATAAGTGATAAGTAAAATCACTATAAATAAAAGACATATGTTATCCACCATTTTGTTACCTTCATTGTCATTTCTAAGACTATTGCTTCTGCCTGATACCATTATATGTTTTTCTTTATATTTTATTTTAGCCCCTTTTTTCTACTGTGCTCTTTGTCTTTTATTACTTAGAGCCTGCATATCCTTTGTATTTTCAGCTATCAGAGTAGTGTTATCAGCATAATTCATGTCACTGAAGTTTCTCCCTTCAATTTTAAAATCACACATCATATTCCAATCCAGCTTCCTTTAATAGGCATTTGGTACATAGGTTGAATAAATAAAGGGAGTATACAGCTTTGTTGCACTCCTTTGACAACCTGGAGCCATATTCTGTCTATATTCTCATCTGCAGTAATGTCTCATTTTCCTCTGCCTTTTGTAAAGTTTGAAATCTGGTATCTCTTTTATCATATAGACCTCTAATCAGTGTTGGATGATCCTTAACATTATTTGCTAACAGTATTGTACTAACGTGGTGTTAAGGATATGGTAAGACAGTTTGCACACCATGTTAAGTTTCCTTTTATGGGGGTGGGGGAGAATTGGAAGGTAGATTGATCTCTTCCAATCTGTTGACCACTGTCTCATTCTACAGACTTGCTGTTGCTGATATAGCTTATTTAGAACTTTACTGATTCTTCTTTTATTGCTAGTCATAATTCACTGGATATTCTGTCAGTTCCTGTAGCTTCCTGTTTGGTAATGACCGGAATGCTGATCTAACTTCATCTTCTAGTATTAGAGGTTCTTGTAATTAAGGAATGTCTTTTAATGTATTCTGAATGTTGGCATCTCTACTATACATTATTTCAGTGTGTACTTTCCAATTTTGTTAGATCTCCTTTGAATTATTTACTATCTGTCAATCAGTGTTCGATTGAAGGTTGGAATGTCTTTTCTAATGTCTCTTCCAACAGCTCTCTCGAACTCTTTGTAAAATTTCTTTCTGAGATTTTTATCTTTACTGGCTTTGGTTTCTTTTCTCTTCTTACCAATTTCTATAATTTGACCTGAGAAGAAGGTTTGAGAAGAAAATTTGCTTTTTATCTGTTTCTTCATGTTTGGCAGTCTCTTCTCATATTCATCCTTAACAACTTCTTTATGTTCATTCCATAATCCCTATCCTCCTGTATCAGTGAGGTTCAGGACTTCAGAGCATTTCTTAAAATGATGGGTTCAAGATTGTGGAAACTGACTAGCTTTCTTCTTCTTTAGCTTAACTTGGAGCTTGCATATAAAAAATTTGTGATCTGATCACAGTGATTACCTAGCCAAGTCTTTGATGGTATAAATTTCTATATGTTTATCTGGTGATGTCCATTTATGGAGGCATTGTGTTGGTTTTGTTGAAGGTAGCGTTTGCGATGCAGAAATAATTGGAATGGCAGAAATTGATCAGTCAGTCTCTTTCTTCATTTCAGTTCCCTAAGCAGTGCTTTTCAACCTGGCAGGTGGTATGCGTACGAAGGGTTGAAAAGCACTGTTAAAAAAAAAAGTGTAACGGGGGGATGAGCTTAAGCGACGGCGTCGTCGCATAGGCCTGTGGGAGAATCAGCTGGAGCTGCCATGTTATCAGAGCTCTGCTGAGCGCTCAGGATCAGCACGGCATTCCCACTGATTGGCACACAGCTCCAGCTGATTGGTGCTTCTGGGAGCAGAGCACAGCCTTCTGGAGGAGGAGTCAGCTGCACTAAAGAGAAAAGGAGGAGGAGGCGGAGAGAGGAGAGGATATTAAAGGAGGAGGTTTTGGTGGGAGAGGGAGAGAAAAAAAAGATGTCAAGGAAAGAGAAGGGGATGGAGAAAGAATGATGGAGACGAGGAGAGGGTTTTTTGAGTTAAGCAGAGGGAGAGAAGGAGATAGAACAGTGCAAAGATTAAAGTCAGAAAAACAGGCACAAGTTTCCCATTAAAAATGTGGTAAGTGAGAGTATAAATAGTCCTCAACCTACGACCACAATTGAGCCAATAGGTCCTAACTTATTCAGGATTATGTAGTGAAAGTAATTTAGATAGGACATTTTTTATTTTGCTTTAGAAAATTTTTGATCAATAACAAAAAAAATTCTTGTGAATGTTTGCTAGTATTACCTTTTGAAAAAATACATTTATGACTATATTTGCAATTGTATTTTCCATATTATTTATTAACATATGAAACAGTGATTTTAAGAAAAAATAAAAATGAGGTTTTTTAATTTTCTCACTTCCTCTTCTTTCAGATGCTTCCCAGACATCTGAAACTGTTTGTGAGAGCCCTAGTAGGTGTAGTGCCATTGAATGGCAGTGGGAGCAACAATCTCTTCTAGGTTTTGGGTCCCCCCCCCATTTTCTTTATACCATAATGTGCAGAAACTTTCATCTTTAGAACATGGATTTGAAGAGCACTCCTCATTTAGCAGCTACCTCAGTTAGTGATCATTCACAAATATATCAGTAATAAAGAACCCATTTTTCAACTAATGTACTTATTTATGACCAAATTTTGTATGCCTGACAGAAACACATGCCAGAGTGAGAGTAATGCTATTATAGTTGTTAAACAACTTTATCTGAATGAGACCGTAGTAAGCAGTGATCTTTTCTATCTATCTGTGTCTCTGTCTCTTTTGAATGGAATACAATTGCTAAACTGAGTCAAAGAAACAAATCATAATTACATTCTATCTATGCATTTCTCTAGAGATTATCCATTGTTTTTGCCTATTGTTCCTAATAGCCTAATTTTAGTGCTTTCATTAATTAAGATTGCTGCATACATGTGCTTTGTAATATATTTGTTTGTTCCCTTTTGAAATACTTTTATAATTCAGTGCCATAAAGAATATAAGATGATAATTACCTTTTTTGCAATGCAGACCTATGTGTCTTTATGCAAACCCAAATCTTGGTTGGTCTCCATGTATTTTAGTTAAGTATGTACAATAGACTTCCTCAACTTGATGCCCACTAGGTATGTTGGATATTGAAATGTTCACTTAGTATACAAACATGGGGAAACAGATATATAACCTTGCAGCTTTAGGTTTAAAGTTTAATAAAATGTATGCTGACATGGGTAAAGAACGTATAAAACTATTGTTAAGTATTTATAAGTACTGTATTTCAGATTTGTTGTTGAAACCATTAATCTTAAAATATATTGGTAAACTATTTCACAAATAAATTATGTACAGATAATTTAGTGCTATTCATACCTGCTAAATATACAGTACTATTGAATTCAATCATTTTAAACCAAGCTTTAAATCAAACTTCAGTGATTTAACTACTTTTCCTTTATTTTAGAACTGCAGTGTTCTACTAAAGTCATAAAAGCAGGAAAGTTGAAGATAAAGAAACCCAGTAAGGCATGTATTGATACAATTTAAGTTCAACATTCTGTTATTAAAAATTCAGTTATTGTGTGTATATTTATATTCTGACTTTGATTATAAAATGTATATATTTATCCTTTATATTCTGACTTTGATTATAAAATGTATATAGTTATCCTAAACAGTTTGTCCACTGTTTTTAATTACAAAAGAATTTTAAAAGGTTTTAAGTGTATACACAAGATTTACGCTTAGGAAAAAGGCTAGTATTGGTGAGTATTTTTATTGTAGCTAAGCGCTAGAATTGTTTTAACCATTTATTGATTGGTATTTTTAGAAAAGTATTACATCCAGGAGTTAGTTTGATTAGAAGTGTGCTTAAAATAGAGACTTACTAAAATAATCTTTACATAGTTAGATATATTCAGAAAATATGGTTCAGGCTATTAAATTGAAGAAGTCAGTCACTACATTAAATCTTTAAAAGTCTAAGAATGTTTGCTCAAATTATTTTCTTGGAATGGGCTTAAACTGGATTTGTCTAATTGTTGCCACTGACTCTTCCTCCTGTTCTTCAAGAAAATTCTCTATGTACCTATAGTCTTTCTTTTGCATCATTGAGGTACAAGAGCATTAGTAGATGCTCAACAAACCCTCCCAAAAGAATGTATACTTTGATTTTAAGTGAACTTTTATGTATTCTGCAGAATACAATAGGCTTTGTATTTATAATCTCATCAATTTTAGAAATATCTGCAGCAAACAGTATGCACACACATAGTATTTTTACTTTATTCACTTTTTTAATGCAAGTATGGCCCTTGTGAACCAAATGCAGTTCATTTAAAGACATGAATTCTAAATTCTGTGTTAGAATTTTAAACTGCATTTAACTGCATTTTTCTGGTGAGAGTAAACTTTTGGTGCTGTTAAGAGTTAATAGATTTGACCTTTTCCAACTGAAAGCTTCCAGAGTTCTATACCTATTAGCCAACACAGTGCTCAGAAAAGCCAACACACTGCTAGGCTGCATTAACAGAGGGACAGAATCAAGATCACATGAAGTGTTGATACCACTTTACAATGCCTTGAGAAGGCTACACTTGGAATACTGCATCCAGTTTTGATCACCACTGTGTAAAAAAGATGAGACTGTAGAAAGAGTACAGAGAAGAGCAACAAAGATGATTGGGACTGGAAGCTAAAACATGTAAGGAACCGTTGCTGGAATTGGGTATGTCTAGTAACTAGTTTAATGAAGAGAAGGACTAGGGGTGATAGCAGTGTTCCAATATCTCAGGGGCTGCCACAAAGAAGAGGGAGTCAAGCTATTCTCCAAAGCACCTGAAGGCAATACAAGAAGCAATGGATGGAAACTGATCAAAGAGAGAAGCAACCTAGAACTAAGGAGAAATTTCCTGACAGAACAATTAATCAATGGAACAATATGCCTTCAGAAGTTGTGATCAAATTTATACACACAGACCAAAATGGCTTTTTGCCCAAAAAGACAGATTAAAAATAATTTAAGAACGATTCTTGATGTCTTATTACGAAATCCATCCAGGGAAACAGATGGCATTAATATTTCTCGATGCACAAAAAGCATTTGATAACTTAAATTGGCAATTTATGTTTCAGCAACTTGTAGAAATGGACTTTGGGAAAAACTTTATAAATACAATTCATACAATCTATGACAAACAGACTGCTAGAATAATTGTAAATGGAGACTATACAGAAAATTTTAATATCAAAAAGGGTACAAGACAGGGATGTCCATTATCCCCACTGTTATTTATATTAACATTGGAAGTACTGAATAGAAATATTAGACAAGTTGTTGAAATTAAAGGACTGGAGATAAAAGATGAAAAATATAAATTTGCAAGCATTTGCAGATGACTTGGTTTTTATATTGGAAGAACCTCTTGAAACAAGCACGAAATTGCTGGAGACAATAGAAAAATATGGTGAAGTGGCAGGCCTGATAATAGAGTGTTGACAAAGAACTTAACAGGAAAACAGAAAATTCAACTTGCAAAAAAAACAAACGTTCAAATAGTTTAAAAAGTTAAGTATTTGGGAATTTACTTAACAGCAAGATGTATAACAGTAAAAGAGGACAATTATACAAGATTGTTAAAACAAATAAAATTGGATTTAGAAAAGTGGAAAAAATCTCCAACTGTCAATGGTGGGAAGAATAGCCACAGTTAAAATGAACATTTTACCGAAAATACTCTTCTTATGCCAAATGATTTCGGTAAAATTAGGAAAAGCTTTTTTTTGATGAACTGAACGCAATAATGAAATTTATCTGGCAAGGGGAAAAAGCACGAAGTAAAGCGAAAATGTTCCAGGAAGCTAGAGAAAGTGGAGGATTTGGACTCTCAGATTGGAGGTTATACTATCAAGCAGCTATTCTAACATGGATTAAAGAATGGATAATGCTTGGAGATAAAAGACTATTATACCTAGAGGGGCATGACCTGCAGATTGGTTGGCATGCCTTTCTGTGGTACGGGAAAAATAAAATACACAGATACTTTCAGAACCACTCTATAAGAAATGTGCTTCTTTTAGAATGGGAAAAAATAAAAGAAAAAATTTATATTAAGATACTTGAATGGCTTTCAACAATGGAAGCCTTTGCTTATCCAAATCTAATTAACTATGACAAACGTGTGACTTATAAAAACATACTGGACAGTGAAGGAAAATTGAAAACTAGATAAGACCTACAACAACAAGGTATTTACTTAGCATGGTGGCCATATTTGCAAATCCAAACGAGATATGAAAAAGATCTGAAAACAACGGGACTCTATACAGAACAGACAGAATTTGACCATATACTGTTAAAAACAGATGAAAAGTTGATTAAAAAGCTCTGCAGATTTCTGCTTAATCTAAAGATGGAAAAACAAGTTAAAGAAACAATGATAACATGGGCAAAGAACTTTGCACATACTATAGAGTTAGAAGAGGGGGAAAAACTATGGGACAGAAATATTAAGTTAACTAAAGCTGTGCCATATAAAGAAAACCTGTATGAAATGTTTTATAGATGGCATATGACACCAGTGAAATTAGTGAAAATGTTTAAAAACACTTCAAATAATTGTTGGAAATGTAAACAAAGGCCAGGTACTTACTATCACATCTGGTGGACATCTCCTAAAGCAAAAAGGTTTTGGCTTAAGATATACTTATGGCTGGAAAAGATGACTAAAAAAACAAATAGAATTTAAACTAGAATTGTTTTTGTTAGGAATGATAGGAGCTAACTATGAAAAGGAGAGCGGATATCTAATATTACATGTATTAACAGCAGCGAGAATTGTATTTGCCCAATATTGGAAAAATGAAAAATTACCTACCGACTGAAGAAGTACTAATTAAGAAAATTTTAGAGTGTGCAGAAATGGATAGATGGACTTTAGAGATTAAAGAGAAAGAACATTCACTCTATTATAGAACATGGAATAAATTTTATCAATGGCTAGAAAAATGAATTAGAGAGAAAGGAATGTAATATGTAAATTTGATTATATATTAGTAAGAAGAATACTATGGATTGAAAAATTAACATTGTTTATGGTAATTAACTATAATCACTATTGCTATTAATTATTATACTTATCACTGTTATCTATATATATCTACCCAGACAATATGCTGTTTTCCAAATATTGGAAATGTTACTGGGGGAAACCCCAATACCAACCCCAACCCTGACCTCAACCTCCTTTTAACCCTAACCCCAACCATAATCCCCCCTCCTATTCCCAACCCTATAAAAACCAACAAAATTAAAAAGAAGTAGTAGTAGTAGTTGTGACTGCTCCAACATTGGAAGTTTTTAAGAAGAGACTGGACACAGCCATTTGTCTGAAATGATATAGAGTTTCCTGCCTGAGCAGGGGGTTGGACTAGAAGACCTCCAAGGTCCCTTCCAACTCTATTATTATTAATATTATTAGTATTAGTATTATCTCCACTGCTGAAAGAGGAGGACATCCTTATCCCTTCCTTAAAGCTCATTCCTCTCTGCTTTGAGAAATGCACCCATAACTTTATTTACTACTTTGAAATGTAATCATGGCTTCCCCTTTTAATTCAATTACATCTGTTGAAGACATGTACATAAATCACCTCTGGGCTATTTTAAATAAGAAAGAAAAGAAACATTGTTCTTATTCTTGATGGTTTACTTCAGATAAACTGCCTTCACCTGAAGCTGTGTATTCAATGCTATCAATCTTTTTTTCTCCTTAATACATCTTTAAAGCAACAAATGAGAAACAACAAGAATAACCCAGTAATTTATTAGGCAGATCAGCAGATGGTAAACTGTTTTTTCTTCTCTGGTGTGCTTAAATGCTTTTCAGTCACAATGTTTCATTCTCATTTCATTCCATCCAGTATAAATTAATGATAAGGATGTGTCTGGTCACTAATGCTGCACTATTTAATATAGAAAACATTCTGAAAAAAAGACAAGCAAATTAAATAGAAAACAGCTATATTCAGAACAGTCAGAAAACGCAAAATGACACCATTCTGAATGGCTGCACTTGGTTTCAGCAGATTTGATTCTGATCTAATAGACCAGGGCTGTCAAACTGCTGGCCGGTTGCATCTTGAGGAGGCCGTGCCCACCCCAGGTCCGGCAATGCAAAAAAAAAAAAAAAAAAAGTCGCAATACGACACATCGCATGATACGGCGAGTTTGACACCCATGTAACAGACTTTTTTTGTTGTCAAGAAATAAGAATGTTGTAATTACTTAATATATTTTTTGTGATTCACAACTGCATATGATTTTAAGGGACTTGACTGCCACTTCTACCATGGCATTTTTTCCAGATTACTATGGCAGTACTGTTAAATTCAGAAAAATTAATTCAATCCTGCCCATCCCCAAACTCTATGTAGAAAATATATGAATTTATGCCTTTTTCAAAAGCGGTTTCAGGTTTTAAGTATTGCTTCAATTCTGTTCTTAAATTCCATATTGTCTCTTTTCCTTCTTAGATATACATGTTTTTAAAGATATTTAACCTTATATAGTAAGGCTACATTATACTTAGGACTATTGCAGCATTTCTGCAGTTGCATTGTCAACATTTGGGGGCTTAGCAACCAGTGGGTTTTTATGACTATTACAGAGCCCTGCAGTCATGTGATTGTCATTTGCATGCTTCACAGCTGGCTTCCATGAAGTAGAGTCAATGAGAAGCCAGCAGTGAAATCACAAATGTGGTCATGTGATGTCTCAGTTAATGACCATGGGTGATTTCCTTAACCATTGTGGCAGAAGTGAAGTTGTAAGTCAGTCATGGACCATAATGTAACTCAACATTTAGTAGTGGAGTTGCCAGTCCCAATTGTGGTCGTTAAGCGAGGACTACCTGTATTTACTGTGCATCTTGTAATAATGAAGACAGTTATTAATAATCTTGTTATCTGTAATTTAATGGTTGTAGTGTGATTTCATTGACAATTATGAAAAGTTTTCTGCTTACTTTTGAATAAATATTGTATGGACAATAAGTTGGCTTTTTTATTGCTGCAGGCAGATTACTTCAATGATGCAACAAACTGGCCAACACCAAGTGAAATTGCAAACTCTGAGGTAAGTTCATTTTGGGGGGAAAATGCACCACAGCTTTAGTTTTCTATGTCATTTTAGAAAGAATTGTTTGTGTACACTTCTAGAAGAAAGTAAGAATATATACTTTTTGCTCTTCTTAGCATGCTACTGGTGGTCCTTCCTGTCTAGAATACTCATAGTTTATTTCTTTAGTTAACCACAGAACCTTTAATTCTTTCATTTTGTGGAAAACTACTGTTTTTTTTAAATCTTAGATGGCAACAGTAATACTTCCACACTGATGGGTTTCCTTTTTCTCTGTATTATACTCTGTTATTATTAACCATATAATGCATTTATTTTGAAAGCATATTTGAAATAAATAGTCATATTTATTTACTTTTAATTGAGAGCCGCCCAGAGTTGGTTATAGGATGTGTAGCTATATTATTTTTAAAAATTAATAAAAATAAAAGATCTGGTATGTTTGAAGATAGCTGAAGAAGCTTCTTCTGTACTTAACAAGGACAATTAGAAATTATAAAAAATTAGAGGTTTCTGTAATCATTTTGCAGCTAGTCTCTAGTTGCTCATCTTGGCACTAGCATTTATTTTCTTAGCAAGAGAGCTGAAGCGTCTATTTTAGAAGTGAACATGAATGGGTAAGAAAGTATTAGTTTAAAAAATGCAAGACCCTAAAGCAGAGGTGTCAAACTTGCAACATCACGTGATGTGTCATGACATATCGCGACTTTTTTTTCCATTGCCAGCAATGGGGTGGGTGCAGTTTTGGCATGACGCATCCAGCCTGTGGGCCAGCAGTTTGACACCTCTGCCCTACAATGTCTCTATGTATCTTGTTCCAGTGGTGGGATTCAAATATGTGAACACTGTGGGGATGCTGCTTCCAGAAGTCCATTCTGGGCCTGGGCAACAAAAAATTAGCTACCAGTTCTGCCGAAGTGGTGCGAACTGGCTGAATCCTACCACTGTCTTGTTCCCACCATGATATGTAAAGAAAAGAATGAATCTTGTTCCCACAATTATATGCAAAGAAAATTAAAATACTGCTCATAGAAAGTTTATACTTAAAGCAGATTTGGAGAAATAATAACTGGGACTTTGTGCAAATTGCCTTTTGGCAAATAAGGGAAATAAGGTCATTTGATTAATAAGAGACAGAAGTATGGATGTAAGAAAATAGGATTTTTTAAAAAATATGATTAATTTTAAAAGGCGATTATATGAATATGCTTAAAATTGAGTTCTTACATCCTTTAATATTTTGTTACAGTGTAAAAATGTAAGTAATCAGAATAAAAAAGCTCCAATAAAAAAAGAGAAAGAAGAAAAAAATGAAAAGAAAAATACCAATAAAATAAAGGAAAATTTGGAGATAAATCCAGATATTCATGGAGAAAATGTTAGTGAAGATGAGAGTCCGATTAACAATCAAAAGAAAAAAGGTTAGTCTGGACTAAATTTTATCTGTAGTTTTTAAGTATGGCAAATGTGCATCCATTTGCAGTTTTTAGCATCTTATCGACTTTATTAATGATTAATTGTCCTGGCCAGAATATTGCTACATGTTTTCCTCTCTGTGTATTTAATTGCAACTAATATTTTAGAAATGATTGTATTAGATCTATATTCTCAACAACATTATACTTTTATATTTGAAGGTAATAAGCATAAATGGGTACCACTTCATTTAGATGATATGAAGCCAGATAACCAAGAAAGGCCAGGATCTCAGAACAGTTCAAGGTCCCAGCCAGAAACCAGCAAGCTTGTGCCTCACAACAACAGACGCAATGAGGCAAGAACTAGTATGTCACTTAAAATTCTGGTGGTTTATCTTGCATATGTCGTTGATGCCTGACTATGAAACTTCAGTTGTGTAACTGCAGAATTTTATTCCTCTGTTTCCAAAAGGCTGGCGAAGGGACAGGGAAAAGCGAGAAGATCATGATGAAGTTTCGAGTGTGAGAAGTGAAGGTGGCAGTGTTAGAGGATTTTACAGAGGACGAGGGAGAGGCAGGGGAAGAGGAAGAGGACGTGGAAGAGGAAATCCACGAAGTATGGAAATAGAAAATAATTAAGAAAGAATGGTATTGAACATATTAAATTGCAAAACTAGCCATAGTTACATGGGTTGCTTATAATATAATGCCAACTCATGGCTTGTTACATGAATTAATTTTATAACCTGTAATAATGAAGACAATTTCAAATGAGCTTAATGTTTTAATTTGTGAACAGAGTGCTTGATTCATGTGTAACAAGCAATTATAATCTGTTGACAGGAAATTTGAAATTTGTGAGTGTGATTTAGGAGAGTTTACACTAATATCTCATCTTAATCTATTTTATTTGTCAGAATATCTAATTTGCAACGTCGTACATTTGCCCAGATTCTGATACAGAATCTGAAAAAGACTTTGTAACATTTCATTTGAGGAGAGAGAGATAAAAGCCAAGAACGTATTGGATACTAGACTAATAATAGTATGAAAAACTTCTCTAGGAATGAAGTTGGGTATAAAATGATATCCCTCCCTTAAGAAAGTCATACTGATCTTTTGTAAAGAGCTTCAGAGCTAGATAATATAATAGAACAAAAAATAGGAATGATTATTGATATACAAAAGCATTCAATATCCCACTTTTTCTGTGCTCAGAAATCTTGGTTCCTCCTCCTCCTCTCCCAGTTAAATAGCCACATGAATTTTATTCTACAAACCAAGCCATGAAACTGAACTGAGTCATATACATTTAAGGAAGCTAGTAAAAAAATCTAAGCCACTAATCCTTGCCCTCTGAGAATAAGAGGAATAGTTGGATATGTATGTATGTATGTATGTATGTTGACGCGGTGGCTCAGTGGGTTAGGACGCTGAGTTTGTTGATCAGAAGGTCGGCAGTTTGGCGGGTCGAATCCCGAGTGCTGCGTAACAGAGTGAGCGCCTGTTACTCGTCCCAGCTTCTGCCAACCTAGCAGTTCGAAAGCATGTAAAAATGCAAGTAGAAAAATAGGGACCACTACGGTGGGAAGGTAACAGCGTTCCGTGCGCTTTTGGCGTCTAGTCATGCCGGCCACATGACCACGGAGATGGTCATGTGGCTGGCATGGCTCTTCAGCTTTGAAACGGAGATGAGCACCGACCCCTAGAGTCGGAAACGACTAAGCACGCATGTGCGGGGGACCTTTACCTTTACCTGTGTATGTTGACAATGACATTATGTCATTGTTAACTCTTAGCAACCAGAAAAAGAAAGAAATAAAATATTTACCATTATACAGATGTTCTGCCCTGTGATTTTTTTTCTCGTGTTGAATCAATGAATAAAAGCATTCAAGGGCACTTCTACTTAGTCTGCTTTTTTCTTCTGCTAATTTTGAAGTGAACCATGACTATTCATGTGGCTACCGAGAACAATATAGTGAAAGGACTGATCCGCCATTTCAGCCAGATCTTAGCACTAATATGATGTATTATTATGATGATGGAACAGGAGTACAGATGTATTCTGTGGATGAAACATTGCTTAAAGAATACATTAAACGCCAAATGTAAGTAGATTGCTTAATGTATGTGGTACAGAGGGGTGAGGAAGCCAAACTTTAAATAAAGTGTCTTTGAAAACCTTGGCTTTTTAATGTATCACTGGAAATCAGTGCTTGTTCTTTTACTCACATTAAGCATTTTCACTGAATTTTTAAGAAAGATGAATCCTAACACTTCATGCTACAAAACTAGTTCTACAATTTTAGTACAAGATAATTTTCTAAAGAGGTTTTGATGGTTAGTTACTATATTGTATTTGAACTGCAAAAAATCAGAATATCTTTTTGCATGGATAGTTATAATTCAATAATCCCAATCATATCAAAAACTAATACTGAAGAAAATCCTATGGATCAGCTTTCAGAGGCAAGGGCTCCCCAAACTTATATTTTGTGCTAATCTAAACATTTTTAACTGTTTTTTAGCGAATATTATTTCAGTGTAGAAAACCTGGAAAGAGACTTCTTCTTGAGAAGGAAGATGGACCAGCAAGGATTCTTGCCTATATCTTTGATTGCCAGCTTCCACCGGGTGCAGGCTCTCACTACAAATGTTAACTTAATATTAGAGGTAAATCAATATTTCTAAAATAGTAAGAAATATATATTATATTTGCACCTTTAAAAGACATCTTAACAAAGCATTTTTTTTAATTTGGATGCTTTCTGGAATTGCAATTTGCATTTAAAATAGATGGATTGAATTAATGATTAAAACAATTATTTTCTATTAACAATGAATTTATACTTCATATTTTTATAAAAAATATATGAGTGAGATGGATGGCATATAAATTTAAAAATAAAAATAAAATCTTGCTCAAGAAAATTCAAGCCTAACTTGTCCAACATACAAGGGACAATAAAAAAAGAGATCAAATACTATTAAAATATATTGATTGCCCATTATAGAAGATCATAATTTTCATTATCCAGGTAGCTCTCGTTTACTGACTACTCATTCAGCATCCATTCAAAGTTCTGATGGTGCTGAACAAGGGCTACTTAACAACTGATCCTCAAAGTTCTAACCTTTGCAGTGACCCCACAATTACATGATTGCAATTTAGGCATTTGGCAACCAACTCACACTTACGATGTTTGCAAAATTCCACGGTCACTTGATCATAATTGATGAGCTTGCCTGCCAACTTCCCCCAGCAAAGTCAGTGGGGAAGCCAGCAAGAAAGATCACAAGACACTCTATTAAGTTCTCATTCTGACCTTCCCATGTACCATGCCATCCCTCCTTCTCTGACAATTACATATTTCATTTAAAAAAGGAATTCACCAAACTATACATCAAATATTGCTTATAGTTCAGGGAAAAACCAGCTATTTCCAAATGGAAATTTCTTTAACAGGTTTTTGCAAAATTCAGAAAATCACATCATCTTGAGAAGTGAAAACAAAAACCATCATGAAAAGGTCATTCTTTGCTTTGTACATATTTGTCTATAAAAACAGAAGTTAAGCAACTTGTATTTTAACCTAATCTTTGTGCGCAAAAGGTAAGGTCCTGTGTTAAGCATCATTGCATTTTATTTGTATGCAGGTTAATTATTATGTTTATTTGTATAATACAGGCCTTAAAGGACAGTACTGAAATAGAAATAGTGGATCAGAAGATGAGGAAAAGGATAGAACCAGAAAAATGGCCAATTCCAGGTCCCTCTCCACGTAGTCTTACACACACAGACTTTTCTCAGCTTATTAACTGCCCAGAGTTCATACCAGGCCAGATTTTTGGTTCACATACAGGTAAGGTAATTTTACTTCTTCAAATTGTATTTTAAGGCTCTGTATTTATAAAGACAAAAGGGACGCGGTGGCTAAGTGGGTTAGGATGCTGAGCTTGTCGATCAGAAGGTCGGCAGTTTGGCGGGTCGAATCCCGAGTGCCGCGTAACAGAGTGAGTTCCTGTTACTTGTCCCAGATTCTGCCAACCTAGCAGTTCGAAAGCACATAAAAATGCAAGTAGAAAAATAGGGACCACTATGGTGGGAAGGTAACAGCGTTCCGTGCGCTTTTGGCATGACCACAGAGACGTCCTCAGACAAGCGCTGGCTCTTCGGCTTTGAAACGGAAATGAGCACCGGCTCCTAGAGTTGGAAACGACTAGCACACATGTGCAGGGGAACCTTTACCTTTACCTTTACCTTATTTATAAAGACACAGATATCCCATTTTTATGCAAATGGCCATTTATAAATTAATATTGGCCAGTATTGCTTCAATTTTCAATTTACTTCCATTATTTTTCCCCACTTCTATTCTTGAAGAAATAGAAAGTAAAAAATATAAATAAACTTGTAAGCTATACTCTTACCTTTTATCTTTATCTACAAGAGACAGTGTCTATATAAAAGAGGTCATGGTATCAGAAGTATCAAAACTTCCAACTTTCTGAAAACTTTCCTCTATGCAATTATCCTTGACTTTTAAGAGAAAAATAAGCACACTTTCAAATTGTACATTGTCTCAACAAGTTTTGGTTGATTGACCCTTAAGGCCTCTTTAAGTATTGGTGATGTACAGGGAGTTATTGTATGAGCTTTGGGGCAGACTTAGGATAGCAAAATAGAAAGAAAACACTGGAATTCTTCTTCATAGATATCTAGTTAGACTTAAAGCAATTGCTCCAGCTACAGCAATTCTTTTCCTGTGTTAAGTTTCTGAGCGTAACTATAAACTGAATTATTTGTTTGAACGCCACCTACTTTTGAAGGTGCTGAGTACTTAACAATCAGACACATCATAAAAAACAACCTCTTCTACAACTTCTATGGAGATTCTCAGTAATCCAGGTCCTAGTTATCCCAAAGATACTTTTTTCATGAGGCAACTGGATTTTCTTGTTTTTTCCTTTGAAGACGTTTTGCTTCTTATCCGAGAAGCTTCTTCAGCTCTGACTGGATGGTGGGGAATGGAAAGATTTATACTCCTTGCAGACAACTGTTCATTTGCATTCTTTTTGTGAGTCATTAATGCTACCTGGAGGCTTATCTGTATCCTCAGGGTCACCTGAGTGGTGCAAATGTGTGTGGAGCTTTCTTGGAACTGTTGAAAAGACTGTATTCTAGACTGGAGATAGATGTCATATCCCACCCCCTCTGTTGAGAGAGGGGTGTTCAATTTTGACATAGATGGCCTCTTTGACCCCTCTTTCAAACCAGCGGTCCTCTCTGTCCAAAATGTGCACGTTGCTGTCTTCAAAAGTGTGGCTTTGTCTTTTAAATGCAGATGAATCTGGTCCTGATGGGTTTGTTCTGCTATGTTGTACCATACATTTATGAAGTTGTTGTTTTGTTTCCCCAATGTACAGATCTGTACATGATTCACTGCATAGTACTACATATACCACGTTGCTCAGTTTGTGTCTGGGTGTTTTATCCTAGGGGTGGACACTAAGGCAGAAGCTTATCCAGCGAAACGTTTTCAAAGAAAAAAACAATAAAATCCAGTTGCCTTGTGAAAAAAAGCATCTTTGGGATAACCCTTTCTACAAAAAAACCAAGCCCGTGCAGAAAGAAGTAACAAAAAGTCCTGACAATATCATAAGGGATGAAGTAAAATAAGAAGGGATCAGGAGCAGAGATGCTGTTTTCATGATGCACCCCTAGTTTCTAATATACAAAACTTACTCCTCGTAGCACTCTTCATGGATGGATGGATTTTATAGCAACAGTTCAAGTAGGAAAAGCTAAATTGTGTTGAGCATTAGGGCCTCAACAAAACAGTGTCATCTCATCGTTTTTATAAAGGCATCTCAGTGCTAAGGAGCCTTCAGTCTCCTTGTCTTTGTAAAGGTCTCCTTGCGGATTTTACTCTCCTAGTTGTTGCCATCTGTAGATGGCAGTTCTTTCATCTTCATTTCAAGGCCATTGAGCCAGTGCTGTCCAAAGACATTTCCACGGTCATGTGGCCAGCACGACGTCACAGACTGCTGTAACTTTCCTACCAAAGTGGTATCCATTTTTCTACTTGCATTTGTATGCTTTCAAACTGCTAGGTTGGCAGAAGCTGAGATGAGGACCTGAGCTCACCTAGGAAACATCACTGTCAGAAAAAGTTTGAACATCTGCTTTGTATGCTTTCTTAGCTGTTTTCCCAATAATATTGCGTAGTATCTGTTTTGCATTGAATTGAATCATAAGAATACAGCTGCTTAGGCAAAGATTCAAAGAGGAATATTGAATTGTATTGAATTAAATTGAACTGAACTTTATTTGGCCAAATATGATTTGATACACATAGAATTTGTCTCCATTACAGAAGCATTCAGTGTACATACAAAGCAGCAGAATCATCATCATCATCATCATAAAAACCAATAAGGGGGGAGTGAAGAAGTTAATAAGAATAAATAATAACACTATAACTAAGCTACATGGTTAAATAGACATTGGCATTAAACAGTACTTTAAGAATTAGGGGTTCATCAGAGTGATGGCTCGGGATGAATTTGAAATTGATTGCCCTTCAGAACTTCCCATTTCTGTTCCAAACGTAATCCCAAGGCTCCCTACGCTAGCAGGAAAAAAAATCCCAGAAAATTCCTGTTTCCGACTGACAAAAAATTGCTGAACCTTGTTCAGTGTAATTTGTGCAAGTTAAACAACTTAGCTCAGCCTCCAGTAATTATAAAGGAACACCCATCCGTTATATTGACAACAATAATGTAATGGTTTGCCATTGCAATATTTGAGGATATTTTTCAACTTTGGAGTTTAGCCTATAGTTTTGAGATTTCCTGGTGGTTTCTCAGCCAAGTGTTACTCAGGCCTGACCCTATTTAGTATTCCATTTCAGATAAGATCATTGAGGTACTGCAAGGTACTGCTTTTGTGTATTGTTTATGAAAATATGATTTATATCCCACCCTTTTAATCTGATGTTTAAAATCTCATATAGATTAAAATTACAAAATATTAGATTCCAATTATTTAACTGTGAAAAGAGGATGCTTTATAGATTTTTGAAGATTGGACATTTGACGGCCACATGCTATTTTTGAAAGAATGTGTTATATAGCCTGAGAATAATGGCAAGAGGTGGCTTGTCCTATGTGCTAGAAAAATGGGCGATTGAGAGAAAGAACAATTTCAAATGAATGAATACTGCAGTTCTTAATAGCAGCATATTGTATTTAAAAATGTTTGGCTTAAGCCAGGAATATACAATTGTCATTGTCTCAACAGGTGCACTAGTATTTTTTGCAAGATGTTTAAGGAAAGACATAAAATATGGGCACTGCTAGTGCCAAAAGTGGGCCTAATTTTTACAGAATGGAAGATTTTAAGAATTTAGATTAATGAGGGTGAACATTTTTTCCCTGAGCTTGAGAGTTGTTTTCCGAACATTTCATTACCAGACTAGGTAACATCTTCAGCGGTGTTTAGTAGATGTCAGTGTTCTCCTTATATAAGGGCTTCAGGATGGGAGTGTCAAGTGAGGACCTTGTGATGGGCCAGGTATCAGAAGGCGGCTTGTGATGGAGAGGTACTTCAGGTAATGGTCGTTGGAGGGTGTGAATTACTGGGTCAGGAGGAGTTATCAGTGGGAAGCTGGTAATGGGTCTTGTGATGGGGAGATTATGTCAAGTCAGGGTCATTGGAAGGTGAACTGCTGGATGGGGGGAGAGGAGTTTGAGGGTTGGTGCTGTCTCCAGATGGCTGTTCGATTGATTTGGATTCTGAGGGGTTCATGTGCTGGTTGTAGATCAGTGGGTCTGTTGATGTGGAATTGCTTGTGGAGTGCCAGGCTTCAATGAACTCATGAGTATGGCGGGTGGTAGCATGGCCGATGATTTTAGTGTTGCTCCAATTGAGCTGGGGTTGTTTGGTGTCAGTGTGGGTAGCAATTAGGGATTTGGGATTGTGGCATTTGACTGCTAGCCGGTGTTTGTGGATCCTGGTTTTTAACTGATGTTTGTCCCATGTAGAAGTGGTTGCACTCATTACAGTTGATTTTGTAGATGACATTGCTTCGTTTAGCCTTCTTTGTCTTTGGTTTTAGATAATTCCTGGTGGAGTGTGGCTGTGGGCTTGTGGGTTATCACTATTCCTAGGGGTTGGAGAATTCTGACTGTTATTTCTGACACTCCTATTGTGTATGGTAGGGTTCGTTTTTGCGTGACAGTCAGCTGTGTGGTGTGTGGTGGTTTGGATGCTGTGGGTCAGAATACAAAGTTTTTGGGATAGCCATTATGGAAAAAGATGTCAAGCAGCCGTTTTTCTTCTGCTTTTCTTAGTGCTGTGGTGCTGCAGTGTGTTCTAGCCCTTCTGAAGAGGGTCCAGACACAGCTTGTTTTGTGTGCAATGCTTGCGAAACTGAGGATCTGGTCCGTGTACGTAGGCTTGCGGTAGACACAGGTTTCCAGTTCTCCATTGTCCAGTCTCCTTACGTCTATGTCAAGGAATGGGGGTCTTTTGTTTGGTTCCTCTTCACATGTAAATTTGATCCCAGGGAATATGTTGTTAAGTAGGTGGTGTGTTTCTTCAATTTGGGAGTGTTTGATATTGATGAAGGTGTCATCGATGTAATGTGTCCAGAATTTTGGTTGGATGGTGGGTAGAGCTATGGATTCGAGTCATTGCATGATTGCTTCTGCTATGATATGGGAGATCCCATCGCTGATGTATGGTTTGTTTAGCCAGGTCGATGACAATCCCGGTGAACAGGGTGGTGACATCGAAGGAGACCATAATTTCTTGTTGATCTTGGTGTATTTGATGCATTGGAGAAATTGTTCTGAGGAGTTTATTGAGTGGGTTGAGTCATTGATCAGGTGTCTGAGTTTCCTCTGCAGGGTTTTTGCTAGTTTGTATGTAGGTGTTCCAGGTAGAGTCACAATTGGGCGTAAGGGGATCCAATTTTTGTATTTTGAGTCCGTAGAACCTGGGTGTGGAGGAATCTTGTGATTGCATGTGCTTTTTCTCTAGTGTTAGCTGTTTTCCTTTTTCCATTTTTCTTAGGGTGTCTTTTGTCTTCTAGCTGTTTTGTAGGATCATTGTGGATTACTTAGTAGATGTTAGTATCACTGAGATGGTTTTCAGCTTTGCAGATGTAGTCAGCTTTGTCCATTACTACCGTCAGTCTGCTTTTGTCTGCCGGTAGGATGACGATGCTTTCATCTTGTTTCAGTGTCTTTAGTGCTTTCTTCTGCTTTTGGCTGAGTGTTTTGTTTTGTCTGTTGTGTTGCACATTGGGAATTATTCTTTTATATCGTCTTGTGTTTCTTGGTCTAGGTCACGGGTCGGCAACCCACGGCTCCGGAGCCGCATGCGGCTCTTTGAGCCGTCTCCTGCGGCTCCCAGTTGCCTGGTACGCGTGCACCACTCCGAACGGGCAGAGGTGTGCGCGCAGCTCTCCAAACCTTTGGAGAGGTGCACGCGCACCTCCGCCCGAACACCCGTTTGGAGACCTGCTGCTGTTCAGGCAGAGGTGCGGTTTGGAGACCTGCTGGTGCTGGTTTGGAAAGCTGCTGCGGCCCGCAGCAGCTTTCTAAACCGGCACCAGCAGGTCTCCAAACCGCTGTTCGGGCGGCGGTGCGCGCGCAACTCTCCAAAGGTTTGGGGAGCTGCGCGCGCACCTCCGCCCGAACGGACAATGGCGCCGCGTTTGGAAAGCTGCCAAATTCCCCGCAACCTCCAGGTGAAAATCCTCCATTTTCCCTCTCACAGCCCTCCCTTAAAAATTCCCAGCGAGACCCCGGGCTTTTAAAAGCCACCAGGGCCCAGCCGCTGTAGGCAAGGACCAGCTTCCTGGCTCGCTCCCTCTCTTTTCCGCAGGCATTATTTGCTCAAAAGTGTTTACGTTTATTGCTCAAATGATGTTTCTAATTAGCGCTTTGGACCGGGTCCCTCTATTTTTGAGGGAGGGGAGAGGGAGGAGAAACTTATTGTAAAAAAGAAATAGAGGAAAAAGACTCCGCTGGAAGCAATTCCTGCTTTACAAAAGCCACTAGTGCCGAGAACTCTGTTCGGGCAGAGGTGCACGCGCACCTCTCCAAAGGGGAAACCCGTCGCCGCGCAGGTGCCTGCCATGTTTTTTGCGCATGCGCAAAATGTTTTTTGCGCATGCGCATGTGTGGACGCACGCGCACGCACTTTTTGCGGCTCCCACTTTTTTGTTTGTGTGATGGAACCGGTTCTGAGTGGCTCTTTTCCTTTTTCCGGTTGCCGACCCCTGGTCTAGGTTATGTGTTTTTAGAATGAATTCAAGACTTGTAAGAAAAGGGACGCAGTGGCTCAGTGGGTTAGGACGCTGAGCTTGTCGATCAGAAGGTCGGCAGTTTGGCGGGTCGAATCCCGAGTGCCGCGTAACAGAGTGAGTGCCTGTTACTCGTCCCAGCTTCTGCCAACCTAGCAGTTCAAAAGCACGCAAAAATGCAAGTAGAAAAATAGGGACCACTACAGTGGGAAGGTAACAGCGTTCTGTGCGCCTTTGGCGTCTAGTCATGCCGGCGATATGATCACGGAGATGTCCTCGGACAAGCGCTGGCTCTTCGGCTTTGAAACGGAGATGAGCACCGGCCCCTAGAGTTGGAAACGACTAGCACTCATGTGCGGGGGAACCTTTACCTTTACCTTAAGGAATTCAATGGGGTCAGAATCTTTGTGGTTGAAATTGAGGCTGTATGTAGGCTTGATTAATTAATTGGAATTAATTAATTATGCCTACAATTCTGTTCATAATACTCCCCACTACCACCCTCGCTGTTGAAGAGGCCATATATTTGGCTCTGTCCACATAGTCCAGAATGGGATATTAATGGACAGGGGGATATTAATGGTTTACAAGGCCCATATCCTTATAGGGTAAGAAGGAATACCAGCGTGGACAGGATTTTTAAAATGTGAATTTAAAAAAAAAAAATCTTGGTTATTTGATGGAGGTACAAGGTTTAAGATTATTGTATGCCTTTTGCAGCTAGCTGGGACAAATATTGTATAGAAAGTACTGGTTTATTTGGCTAGTGATTTTATATTTCCACAACACACTATTGGAAACATGCTCCGTGCTAGAATATAATCTGCATGACTGTATAACATTCAGTGTGCCAATTGGATTGTATCTGTTGTTGTGAGATTCATTTTGTTTTATCCTTGGTGCCATTATTTATTGTATATAAGAAAATTAAAACTGAATCTATACAATCATCATATATCTCTTTGAAGTTTAAGATATTTTTACACCAAGTTCATAGTCACTAGAAAAATATACATTTTTATTAATAAATAGATTGATAACAAAAAGTGGGCTGATTTTTCCATGCACAAAAAATATTTTTCCATTTTAGAATCTGCACCAAGTTCTCCAAGAATAGGAAGTCTAAATACTAAGAAAAGCATTGAAACAAGCAATCTTGAAGTAATATCCAAAGGATTATCTACAAGCCTCCCGGATTTGGACTCTGAACCTTGGATAGAAGTTAAAAAAAGACATCGTCCCTCCTTAGTTAAGCCAAAGGTAATGCTTAAAATGTTAATTTTAATGTTTGTATTTTTAAAAAATCCCTCCTGTGAATGTGGAGCAAGTCTAGAGAAAATAAGTCATATTTAGACACGATTCCCAGATAAGGTAAGAAATTTTGTCTATGTTTGTAACTTATGGTTGTCTCATTACCATACTTAAGATATCACTTAAGTATGGTATGAGATTCTTAAGGGTTTAAGAAAAAGACATTACATAAGAGAATTAGAAAAAGTAGCAAACGAAGATCAGTTATATGCAAATGTACCCACTTATGTCCAGCCTGATCATTCATTGCTGGTATTCTTCTTTGAATAGACTGTAAAAAGAACTGTGTTTAATTGCTTCTGTGGATAACAGTTGGGTTAGGTCTGTCAACTGCTTCTTAGAAAGGAATAAAATGCATCTTAAGATGGTAGCTGCACATCATATGTGAATGCAGTTTTGGGAAAAGAGGAAAATAATTTGTAGAATATATTGGCCACAGTACTGACATATTTAAGCCCATTAAATACATTAATTTGTACATTCTGTTCTGTTCTATTTTATTAAGCACGAATGCTAAAATTGCTATTTCTGCTGCTAAATAATATATTATCTCTCCATGTAAATATTTTTAATTTTGCAAGAATATTAAATAATTTTTCAGGAATCTGTGTCTGCACATGAGGAATTGACAAATCAACAACCACCACCATTGTCTTCTGAAGAACAAGAACAGGAAGAACTTGATTTTTTGTTTGATGAAGAGATGGAACAAATAGAAGGCAGGAAGAATACATTCACAGAATGGTCAGAAAGTGATTCAGATTATGAAATTGATGATCAAGACTTAAATAAGATTTTGATTGTGACACAGACCCCACCATATATGAGAAAACATCCTGGAGGAGATCGAACTGGCAATCATGAGTCACGTGCAAAAATTACATCAGAACTTGCCAAAGTTATTAATGATGGATTATACTACTATGAACAGGATTTGTGGATGGAGCAAGGTGAAAATGATTGTATTGCTATGAAGGTAATTATGAGTTTGAACAATGAATATAATATAATTTAATGAATATGGCAATTGACACAACTCTTCAGCACAGTGCATGAAAATATATTTGAAAAATCTGTAACAAATTCTAGTCATAAGTGAAGACTAGGAAGGAAGCTGTTTCAAAATCAAAGCAATAAAAATTCAGTCATATGATAATTGTCTCTTGAAACTGACCAGAGAACTAAAACACAGCTTTGAAAATTTATTGTAAAGCTTTTCCCCCCAAATAGTCATAAATGAGGTATTAACTAGATCATTGGTAGTAATAGACATTGTTTATCCAAATATATATTTATTTCAGATAGGATAAGGATAAGATGGGAGACAAGAACTTTGTAACATTGCTTTTTTTCTTGGATAATTAAGAGGGTCAGGCTTTTGTCTAAGCTGTTCTCTTAATCTCCAATTTGAGTTATTTTCTTGATGAGAGTGATTTTATATTGAGGACATAAGATATGAATTTGGGAAAACTGAAAACTTCTTTCATTATGAGCACTATAGTATTTCAGTTCTCTGTTGCTGGGTGGAATAATTATTTCATGTTTAAAATTTATTTTGTAGAAAACACTAAATATTATTAGCATTAAATGTATTGTTTATTTTTCATTTTTCCTATCGGCTATTCTTGTTATAGTAAAGTTTTACCTATTTCAGCAGGAAGTTGAAAATTTTAAGAAGTTACATCTTATCAGCAAGGAAGAATTTGACAGTCTTACTCCTGAATATGTAATGGATTCAAATCAGGATGATCCTCCTGGTCCTTCAAAAGGTATGTATGTCTGATATTACAAAAAAAAAGTTTACACTATTAAGATGACACTCAGTACGATAAAATATGGGTAAAATTTTAATCTTTTCTCCAGTATTAACATGGTGTTTAACATATTGCTAACTGATTTTTATCCTGTTCAATTACAAGAGCTTTCTCTATATATGTATTTAGTACATATGTGTGGAAAGGTTCTTGGTGGAATATTTTATAATTTTTTACAAAATAATTTTTTGATTTTCAGTACTTTAAACTGTTAAAAAGAATTAGAATTTTTCATAAGCCTGTTGCTACTAGACAAAACAGTGTTTCATCTTGAGAACAGTGTAGGAGGTAAACTGTGTTAATTTATGGCAGCAGAAAAATCAGAAGTCTTAATATCTTCCAGCTGTAACTTTCATAAAAAGGCACAAACTTTTACAAGCTGCATTTCATCAGATACATACAATATTTCATGGCAGTACATAATCAGAGAACATAAATGTGAAGTAATGTATGGTTTTTGTAATTTCCATCATCTATTTTGTTCTTTGAGGACATAGTGCTCTCTGAGCTTGCTTGTTTTCTTGCAGATATTTCATTACCCTAACTAGGTAACATCATCAGTACTCAGTTCAGCATAGATTAACTCCAAGGTCACCTTCAGAACAGCAATCTAATAAGCAATACCCCAGTCAAGAAACTGCCAAAGAGCCATTAGTAAACAGCCCAACCAAAGAATCCCTAAGACCGCCCCCACCCACACAGACAGGCAAGACACCAGAATATAAACTGACAGCAAACAGCACTCCTTACTAGCATTGATGATGTTACCTAGTAAGGGTAATGAAACGTCTGCAAGAAAACAGGCAAGCTCAGAAAGCACCAAGGACCCCTCACTGAACTTCTGAGTTACAAATATTCTTCATTTTGTTCTTTTTAAATTTAATCTCAATTTAATTTAAACTTCAATATCTGGTGATATATATTACACACAAGGAAAAAAGTTGAATACATAAAGGATAACAGAAATACGCAAAATAAGAGAAGAAGAAATAAAAATAGGTCCAGTGAAATACAGTGCTATTGAGACCACGTAAGATAAAAAGATAGTACTTACTATACATCTATTAATCATAATCTTTCTAATTAGATGTAACTGAAGAGCTGGCTTGTCAATTGTTTGGTGTCCAGGAAATACCTCCAGCAACGATGGCTCGCTCACTGCCAACAGCTGTTCCTGAATCTCCTGGAGTTCAACCTACCAGAACACCTAAAACACCTCGTACACCAAGACTGCAAGATCCTAACAAAACACCAAGATTCTATCCTGTGGTTAAAGAATCAAGAATTATTGATGTTGGGGTAACCAAAACCAAAATGTATTTCTGGATCATAGTAAATTATTGCTATGACCACCAGAGAGCAGTTTTTGAAACACGTCGTATTCCTTGCTAGGTCAAAGCTGCTAAATCTCTTTTGAAAGGCATTGTCAGCTTCCTGTTAAGGCTAGTAGTTGAGTGGTCAGCCACAACCAACTTTATGACCTCATAATGCATATGATGTGTAAAGTGAAATTTTAGGAAACTGGATTTTAATTAGACTGTGATTCTTCAGAAAAGTGGCTCCAGTCACACCAGGGAAATATAATGCTATATTTTATTTTAGACACGAAGGAAAAGAAAAACACGGCATAGTACCAACCCTCCATTAGAAAGTCATGTTGGCTGGGTAATGGATTCCAAGGATCACAGACCAAGAACATCTTCTATAAGGTAGAAATAATTTATATTGTATTAATAGTCTTAATTTGTGTGGGTGTTTATAGTCCCTGATGAATTTAATTTAATTACTTTCAAAAGTAATTAAATTACTTTCAAAATACGAAAAAGTGGAAGATGAGCTAGGTTCGCATCCCACCAGGCTCAAGGTTGACTCAGCCTTCCATCCTTCCGAGGTAGGTAAAATGAGGACCCAGATTGTTGGGGCAATTAGGCTGACTTTGTAATAATGCCGCCCTGGGTGTGTGTGTGTGTGAAAGCCCTAATAAGCAGGCATATACATAGAATGAAGGCTACTGCTAAGCTTGTAAGCCGCCCTGAGTCTTCGGAGAAGGGCGGGATATAAATGGAATAAAAATAAAAATTAAAATAAATAGATTTTCCTAAAAGCCACATATACTCAAAAATATACTCAAGATTCGACCATGGATATTGCTAGAAGTAAATTTGGGCATTATATTCCAGTTAATCTGTGGCAGTTGTAAAGCTAGCAGAAATGAGATGTGGCAGTTGTTAATTCCCTTTCCATCCTTCATTTGAAGTGTCCTTAGAAGAATGAAAGTTTACACTATTAGGTGTACAAACAGATAAGGTTTCTTTGGTTCTTTTTTCCTTTTTTTATTATTTATCACTTTTATTTTTAAAATGCTTTTCACAGCAGAAGAGGGTTAATTATTTCCTGCATTGATCACATATTATATGACCCATGGGCACTCCACAAAACACTGTAAAAAAGAAAGTTACCGGTATGTTCACCTAGAACATTTTTTAAAAAATGGATGAAAAATAGATGTTAAATCCCACAATCACTTTGCACATTTAAGTAAATGCAAACACCTAACCCCCACCCACTGCCCCTGTACATTTTACACAACTTTTATCAATTATTAATGTAAAGGAATTTTACAAAACTGCACATCACTTGCTAGATAAGAAAAATTGCTGAAGTAAAAAATAAGTTTCTACAACTCTAATATTTATATTTGAGATTTGTAACATAAAATGATAAATTATGGTGGCTTACAGTTATAAATTATGTAAGAAGAATGTGAACTATAACTAAAAACTTTAGCATACAGTAGCTGTTTTGTTATGAAATAGTTATGATGTTGCTATTTTGTAATGAAATGTTTATAGATGTTGACTTTCATTACAAGTTCATTGGAATTGGATGTTTTGAGGGTAGCAGTTGAGTTGCAGTCAGTGTGACTGAACATTTTTGGAGCTAATGCAATATCACAAAGGCCACATAATTGCATTCAAGAATCTAATTCAGTATATACTTCAGTGTTTTCTGGGGAATTGTATTTATCATTCAAATGGGAAAGTTATTGAATTAGATTCAAACTTGGTAGCTATATTGAAATCAACAATAATTAATACTAACAAGTATAATTAATTTCAAAATATATATCATTATTTTAAAATCTTTATCAAGGTACTATGAATTGCAAAAATCAGTGAAAAATTTTCCAGCCCAGAAAATTGACAATGCACATTTTATATGCATATGCTAATTTGCATTGGAAAATTTTCCAATTAACACTTAAAAATTTCCATATGATTTTTCCCATGTCATAAAGTTTTCCCATATCAAAAGTATTGCAGGTGTCTTCATTTAATGACCAGTTGCTTAGTGACTGTCTGAAGTTATGACAGATCTCCCCACAAACACAACCTATTTTCAAAGTTCTGACAGACACAAAGAGGGAGACAGACAGACACAGAGACACACAGAGAGAGAAACAGAGATATGTGGTCATGTGGTCTCATTTTGGGTGCTTGGCAACCAGGTCACATGTACATCCATTTGCAGCATCCTGTGGTCACATGAATATGATATTTGGAGTCTTGCTGGTTTCAAGCATTTACTTCAGTTTCCATTAAAAACTGACCATAGTGTTTGCTTAATGACAGTCACAAAAACAGTCATAAAAATTGGGCATGTGACCTGCTTAATGATTGCCATGATTACTGGGCTCAATTATGATCGTAAGTTGAGGACTACCTATGAGTGGAAAGCAAGCATGTTGGGAAAGAGCAAATGTTGGGTAAATGCTTACATAGAGAACCAGTTTGATGTAGAGGGTAAGGAATAAGGCCAGAAACTAGGAGACTCTGAGTTCTATTCCTGACTTGGGCACAAAGCCACTTCATTAATCTTAATCAAGTCACTTTCTCTTAGCCCTATGAAGGAGGCAATGGCAAACCACTTGTGAAAGACCTTGCCAAGAAAACCTCAAGGCTTTGTCCAGGCAGTTTCTAAGAACTGTACCTGATTGAATGAAAGAAAGAAAAAAATCATTCACATAAACTCATGACATAGTTGTTTGCTCATTCTGAAATTTCATTTTTACGTTGTATTTTGCGAAATCACTATTAATGTTAGAAACTGAAACAATCTGCTGAATTATGTTACTTATAGCGTAACAAAAGGGATTTTTTAAAGAAAAATCTGAGACTTGTTTTATTTCATGTAGCAGTTCAAATGCATCACCACTAGAAGGTGCTCCGTTATCAGGAAGTTATGGATGTACTCCTCATTCACTTCCCAAATTTCAGCATCCTTCCCATGAACTTCTGAAGGAAAATGGTTTTACTCAGCAAGTGTACCATAAATATCGCCGTAGATGCCTAAATGGTAAAAATCTAATATTTGACATTTTTAATTGGAAGAAAGAACATAGTTATTGTATTCATTTATTTATTTAATGTATTTAGAAAGCACCCATCACTCTCATAGTGTTGTATGAGTAAATAGTGTAAATGAACTAGTGTTGTATTATTTCCAAAAACTGCAGCAAGTTCATTTCAACAAAATGTTGTAAAATTCACTAGATGAATAAACATTAATTCATATCTGCTTCTTCACTATATTCCAATGTTCCTTTTTTATTTATCTCTCAGTACTATGGACATATGTAATTAAATGAAAAAAATTCATTAGTCAATAAATCACAAGCTTTGAATTACTGACCTTGTTGGAATAATATTAGTTTTAATGCACTCATAGATGAATGTGATACATGATTTTAACATTCAGATAATTATTTTCAAATTATTAGCTAGGTTGCTGCCTTTATAATATATTTTAGTATTTGTCAATTTGAAGAAATATACTTTAATTCTAAACAGGTTATCTCATACCATTATCTTTTTCCCCCTCATCTCTAGAAAGGAAACGGTTGGGAATTGGCCAGTCTCAAGAAATGAACACACTCTTTCGTTTTTGGTCTTTTTTTCTCAGAGACCACTTTAATAAGAAAATGTATGAAGAATTCAGGCAACTAGCTCTAGATGATGCAAAAGAACATTATAGGTAATGCTAAATGTTTTGTAGTTTTCTAAAATTATACAGAGTTCATAATTACATATAGAACAATATTAGTAGTACTGATGGGATGTTTTAGTATTAAAATAGAATAGCTCTTCCAGCAGAGAAAAGTAACGAATTATTTTCCACATTACACAAGCTATGTGTTAAGTCAGGAATAATAAAAATAATCTGATAGACAATTGGATCTCACCTTGCTCTATTTTGCTCCTGACTAGCATTTTTTTTAAAAAATACAAGCAGTTGAATCTCAAAGTATAAATATGTTAAAGAATTTGCCTTGCTTTGAGCAAAAAATAGCAAAACGAAACATTTCCTGGTTCTAACTTTTCTCTTCAGGTTTACTTGTGTTAATCAGACAGTTGGGACTAAATGGCAAGGATCTGTTTTCTCTTTTCTAAGAGAGATTACCAAGGTATTTGGGGGCAATGGATATATATAGGAATGAAATGGTCATCTCTTGTTTATGAAGGGAAGCTAGAAATGTATTGCTTCCCAATATTAATGTTCTAGCTCCTATGGCTGCGAATGTTTCTAAACTTATTGTTCATATGTTTGTCCAATCTTTAAATTAAGGGAAATTCAAATACTGTATATGAACATTATTCCTCATCTTGCCTTCTTGCTCAATGCTGTTAAATTACCCTGTTGTTAGCATTTTAATCCTGTAAGAGTGATGTTTTTTCTCTCTATTTATATACATTAAGGCCATTTATAATTTTACTTTTTTCGATTTGTGTTTTTTAAATGATTCTTTAATTTTTGAATATTTTTTCTTTTTGAATTCACTAGTTCTATAACCATAACTATTATAACTAATTCTATTTGTCAGAAATGTTATAGATTTGTCTGAAATATTATAGGGTTTCCTGCTTGAGCAGGGGTTGGACTAGAAGATCTCCAAGGTCCCTTCCAACTCTGTTAATCTGTTATAACATTTAGAAATAGGTTGATAAAATAGTATATGGTATTCCTAATGTATTTACATTATACTTTTATATAAAGGCATTCTAGGGCTGATACATTTTATCATAAAGTTGTTGGTATGCAACAATAGCTGTCTTTCTTCTACTATTGTAACTGAATTAATGTTTTCAACAAATCATTCAAATTTTTAATTCCTAGGTTCAGAACTCTACTACTAATACACTTCATGTCTAGATTATCCTGCCTAATGTGCATAACTTCATTTTAAATCTAATTTGCTGTAAATGTTATAAATTATTCCCCTATAAGTCATATATTCAGACTCTGAGCAATACTACAGATTCAAATGTGATTGTAAGAATCCCAGTCCTTTTTTCACTCCATTTTGAAAATTCAGCTGATCAATTCCCACACTGTGTTTTCTTTAGCTGTTCAACCAGTTGTTACCATTCCTCTCCTGATGTCTTGGCACAGAAATGATGCAACACACACACACAATCTTTTCCTTAAGTTATAAATTTGCCACCTTTTCTGAAAGCTGTCATTTTTAACCCAAAGGTGTTTTCTTTCAAAAGGCAAGTAGACTTTTTTGTTTTGCTTGAAGACATTTTGCTTCTCATCCAAGTAGCTTCTTCTCATCCAAGAAGCTTCCTGGATGAGAAGTGAAATGTCTTCAAGCAAAATAAGGAAGTCTAGTTGCCTTTTGAAAGAAAGCATCTTTATGACAACCGTGACTTGGATGACTGAGAATCTCCATAGAGATCTATCATTTTTAAGCATCTTTGTGTATTAGTATCATCTTTTAAAATATAATGACCTGCTTTCCACATAATTTGAAGGCACAATGAGGGTTCATAATGCTAAAGATTGTCTCAGCCTTCCATCTTTCCATGGTTGGTAAAATGAGAACCCAAATTGTTGGGGATAATATGCTGACATTTATAAACTGCTCAGAGAGTGCTGTCAAAGCACTATGGAGCGGTATATGAGTTTAAGAGCTATTGCTAGCACTATTGCTAAATCATAATGTGATTAATTTGTAGTAGAACATTTTACATATGAACATGATATAGGTTAAACTAGAATTAAAAAACAGGGACTTTCTTTTGCAACAAAGGAATTAAGATGGCAGTTTTTAATGCTCTAATATAGTCCCCCCCTACCCCCAGATTATGGACCAGTACTGGTCTGCAAAAGGGACGCGGTGGCTCAGTGGGTTAGGATGCTGAGCTGGTTGATCAGAAGGTCGGCAGTTTGGCGGGTCGAATCCCGAGTGCCGCGTAACAGAGTGAGCACCTGTTACTCGTCCCAGCTTCTGCCAACCTAGCAGTTCGAAAGCACGTAAAAATGCAAGTAGAAAAATAGGGACCACTACGGTGGGAAGGTAACAGCGTTCCGTGCACCTTTGGTGTCTAGTCATGCCGGCCACATGACCACGGAGACGTTCTTGGACAAGCGCTGGCTCTTCGGCTTTCAAACGGAGGTGAGCACCGGCCCCTAGCACGCATGTGCGGGGGAACCTTTACCTTTACCTTTACTGGTCTGCAGTCCGTCCCGAGGGGGCAGGTGAGCCCCCAAATCTTCATTTGCTTATGCGCGGGAACTTGGTTGCACACGAGATCATCCCTTCCCCCACTCTCACTACTGCTGCTGGTCCATGGAGCCAGAAAGGTTCGGAACCACTGGTCTAATATAAAGCTGCCTTGTATTCTTTTTTATTCCTTTTGATGAGTAGAATTTAGCAGATTGTAGTGTTTGATTTATTTAGCAAAACTGGAAAAACTTTATTGGTCGTTTTCAAGTTTGCTCTATTCTAAAACCTATCAACTTATTACATGAATGTTTAGCTTTGTTCAGGTCTTAATCAAAATTTATGGAAATCCTGAGTATAAAATATGCTTGTTACCTGTACTTACATTGTAACTAAGAATAAATGGTAAAAGGATGGTGTGGTGAAACATACTTTTTGGAGGAATAAATTAATTTTTCTTCCGGCCCCTAGAGTCAGAGACGACTAGCACGCATGTGCGGGGGAACCTTTACCTTTACTAACTAAAAACTGTAGTTGGTCTACATTGTAAGCAAGATATACAGTGCATTCTGAAAGTATTCAGACCCCCTTCACTTTTGTCAATTTTATTATGTTGTAGCCTAATTGTAGTCAGTGACAAAGTAGAAACAAAATTTTAGAAATGTCTGTAAATTTATTAAAAAGAAAAAACTGAAATATGACATTGGCATAAGTATTCAGACCCTTCACTCAGTACTCGTTGAAGCACCTTTCAGACACTACGCTTGATATTAGCCAAAAGGCCAAGAAGCAATGGAAAGCTTAAGACCGTATTGTTTGGAACATGCAGAAGAGGCCTTCATCCTGCAATGGATAGACAATTGCTAGAATAAAAACAAATAAAAAGAATTGTATGCTTTTCTGCTTGTCTGCGTTGTAAGAAAGCAAGAAAAGAAGTCACGTGGAGTCAAATAGACTATTTATCTCTTTATTCCTTGTTTTTTAGGTATGGCCTGGAATGCTTGTTCCGTTTTTATAGTTATGGGCTGGAAAAGAAGTTCAGGCAAGAGATCTTCAAAGATTTCCAAGAAGAAACAAAAAGAGATTATGAATCTGGTAATGTGTTTTTATATTTTTTCCCATGATATTGTTTAACTTCTTGCTTCATATTTTTATATGCTGATCTATTCTTTTTTAGGCCAACTTTATGGGCTTGAAAAATTTTGGGCTTATCTGAAGTATTCACAGTCTAAAAGTCTACCTATTGATCCCAAACTTCAGGAATACCTATGCAATTTTAAAAGATTGGAAGATTTCAGAGTTGATGTAAGTGTTGACATTCTCTCAAATGACTTAATTTAAATAAACTGTAAGCACGATCTGTTTAAAAGAACAAAAAGGAGAAGGACCAATGTATCTATAATCCATCCAGAACAAATGTGCATACCTGAAATACCAGATGGAGACTATTGTACAAGAACAAAGAATGACTTAATGTGTACAAATATTAAATTTTTGATATTTTTCTCATTGTGGCACTAGGCTGTGCCTTCAGTTGTTTTTGGTAAATACATTAAAATTCAAAATATTGAGAATTTGAAAATAATATCATAATGAGTTCTTATAGAGCATTCTGGTAAATTGTAACAAGATGCACTTTCTCTGTTTTAGCCTCCCATTAATGAAGAATCTGGGAGAAAAAGGCATTTACCTGGTGAGGAAAGTGATCATCGCAGACATCAATCCAACACTGCTTCCAAGATCCTTGCTGGTAATTCCACAGCTGTGTCTCAGACGTGGGTCCCAATAAATTTTCCCACTACAAATACTGTACAGGAGTTGAATAACAGCATACACCAGAATAGTACTGCCACAAAATCAAGATGTGATATAACTGAGCAGTAGACTTTCAGTAAGCTTGAACCTTAAGATCAACTCCTAATGCCAGTATTTTAGCTCAAGGATCTTCAGGGAGAGCTATTTTAAAGCTTGATTAAAAACAAATGTATAGGAAAAAAATTGCATCTGCTTTCTGACAAGATTAAATTCCAAGTAAATTCCCTTTCTTCAGTTATATTGGGTTCAAGCATCATGAGAAATCCTTGGGAAATACCTGTTAGTCTGTGTTGCTATCCCAAGTTACTGTTTACAGCAGCAGCATTCCAATAGTATATACATAAATACTTTGGAATGTCTTACAATCCAGCTCATATTTTTTTGAGGAAGTTATATTCTTTTTGTAGCATAGGAATGTTTTACTATTAGGTTTTCTATCATTAGTTCTACCTATAAAAGCCAAAAAGAAAATATTTTTGAGAGACATATATAATATATGCATTTAAATTGATAAATGCATTTTTCAGTAATAACATACACTTCCAATACTAGTTCTGAAATCCATTTTGCTTTCTGTTTCTTTTTTTTCAGGGTTTTGAGTTTTTAATTTAGGCACAGGTTGTTTAGTTTTAAAAGTTTTAATGCTGATTCTTATTTCTACTTAAGCAAAGTAGTTTGCAAAGAGGATGGATTATGACTGTATTGTCATAAACATATATATATATATATATATATATATATATATATATATATATATATATATATATATATATATATATATATATATATATGATTCAAATAGGTCTCTGATCATCCTCCAGCTTGAAGAAATACTTGTATGTTTCTGTTTAATTTCTTTATTGTATAAGTGCATTTCTAGGAGAGATTATTTAAGCCATTTAATTGTATTTTAGTATTTCACACAGTTTTAATTTAAAAGGGATTTAGAAGAAAATGTACTTAGGCTAAAATAATTAATGTCAAAATGGCTTTAATATGGTTAAAATCCCTTATTTTACCTAAGGCCAACTGTACTGTAATTGGCCAAAGTGTCACTTTCTTTAAATATAAATGATTCATTGAATATACATTATTTATGTCAGGAGGTGAAAATTAAAAGGAAGCATCCCTGAAATAACTAATTGTAGTTATTGTGATTTAAATACTTAAAATAAGGGAATTGGAATCATTCTTCCATAAAATAGAAGAAAGTGGTAGAAATAGGTGCATTTGTATTAGATACAGCAAAACAGATACTTATCAGTCTTCAGGTTACTTTCACAAATAAAGCCTATTACTGTTGATGCCTTATTGCTGGGAAATATTCTAAGTGATCCAACATGTAGATTTCTGTGCTGGAAACTATATGAAGTCCATTATATAGTCCTGAAATATTGCTTGAGAATCTGAATTTAACAATTATGAATATATGTGCATATTTAATATGAAGATAAGTGGATTTCCCAGCTGTTTCTAATGGAAGCTAGCCTTTAAGAACTGTTCTATTTTTTGAAGACACTAGGAATTCATGATACCAGTTTTATATAGCATCTTTTCAGTTTGCTGAAGTTCTACAACTCATATCTCTGTTCAATCTATGCCACCTCCTCCATGAAAATGATGCAGTTGTAAATTTGGATTTAACTGTATATAAAAGAATTATATTTACATTCATTTCTTTAAATCAAATGTGTGAATATTAGCTTTTAGTATGCATTTTTGTGGTATATTTGCAGATTTTATAAAAATACAAAAAAAGCCTATGGTGTAGTATGTGTTCTTAAACAGTTTTGTTTAACTTAGTATGATAAATTTTTACTATTCTGAATTGAAGTGTGTGGGATTGTTTATGGCAATAAATTAAAATAATGTTGACTATCATGATCATGATTGTGAAAGATCACGAAAAAGAATTATGATTTTCCAGATGTTTTTGTGCTACGATTCTTACAGATTCAAGGGTAAGGACTAGTGATAGTTCAACAGCATCACTGCACTAGATGGATTGCCCATTGTCCAAGTTAGTTATATAGCCTGTTGGCAGTATTTGTTCATACACGTTTCTCCAAAAATTTCAATGAAATGAAATGTAGAAATGAAACTCTGAAGTTGAACTATGTAAATTAAATTTGTTTTTAATTATATTTTTAGAATCACATGAAAGGCCATAACAAATATTAGCTTAACTTTGAGTAACAAAACTGTTTTGTTATTCAAATGATAACAGGAGTGAAATGGGATAGAAGAGACTTTTCTAAGTATATTCTTACATTGAGTATTATAAACTTTGAAAATGCTCAGCTCTTATTTAGATGCTACCAAGGTTCTTGATTTATTTTTCCCCCTCTACTGTATCCTTTACTATGGCTTGGATGCAGACAGTTGCTTTGTGCATAAGAGATGCGTGTATATACTATTTTCCAACATCCAAACAATGACTTGCTGATTTTTTTTAAAAAATAATATCTTTTGAATCAAAATTCTGATGATAATACTGTATAACAAGAGGGAGACTGTATTAAAAATAACATGAACACATACAAAGAGAAAATAAGTCATATTGAATTTACAAGGTTAAAGCAAGGTATTCCAAAATTAGAATACCATTGAGAATGCTCTTTTTTGTTGTATTTCTCTAAGGTGAAAACTATGTGGATGACAATATTTAGATATATATTGGTTTCAAGATATTCACTATTTATCTTGCCTGGGATAAACACAAATTTATTGGCTCTCATTAGGTCCAATAAATAGGCGATATTTAAATAGATTTCTAATCCCTTACCTTTCAAGTTCAAATAGCCAAGACACTACTTTCTCTCTTTTTGCTATATATTGCCCTACAGATCTAAGTGAAATTAAAATTCTAATATTGAAGAAATATAATACATGGAATGCTGCCAGTGTTAGACAATTTTACACACAATTATCTTTTTATATAAAGTGTAGCATAGAACTAGTTTTTATTTAACTTCCTCTACCATTATCTATTACAGTATTTCATATTCAGCAGGAAAGTATATAACAATCACAAGATGATGATCCTCATCTCTCTCTTTTTCTTTGCAGTCTGTTAGCTAACATTAGGGTGGTTGTAGTAGTTGTATAGCTGTCTAGCTTCTTAACAATTATGTGCTTAAGGATCAAAATATCTGAATAAAGAATGGGATTCATCCTGTTTTTTTAAACTGGAATTTATGTGAATGGCCTCTGAAGAATCCATGACTCCAAAAAGCCCCTGCAAGAAAGATCAGACTGCAGTTTATAGATATGGATGGGTTAGGGGTTCTAAGCTATAAATGCATACTTTTACATTATTTTGAACTCAAAAGATCCTACATATACCCCCTCCCAATTTCCAGGTTGTAAAAGGAATTAAAAAGTAACATGGAGGACTTATCTAATTTTGCAGTTTAGGTCATCTCCCAAATCGCAAAGAATCTGACTGAAAATATTTGCCCCCACTCGCTCCAGTAATGTCACCAGTCATTTCCCTTGGTCATAAAAAAAATCCCTCAAAAAGATACACTCATCTGGTTAAAAATAATTGCCTCTACCGATTTGATGGGCTCATCAAAGAGGGAACATTATTTGAAATCAAATTTTATTTTTGTATTGGGTAGAAAGGGTTAAAGTGCTTAAATTTTCTAGCAAAATGTTCATGTGACATATATTCAGTTAATATCCCTGAACATTAGGTATATGCTTCAATAAAAGTTGTAAACTAAACATTCCATAAACAAGATTAGCAATAAAGGATCACAGAAGTGTCTGGATTTGTTGTTGTTGAAAATAATCATTTGGCAGTTGTAGCTGAGCAAATGGCCTAGGTTTCCTCACACCTTCTTTTGATAGGCAAAGGTTTTGTAAAATGAACAGTAGCTGGGTAATTTTTCATAGAAAAATTGCTCATAGGCAAATTCTGGAAATGCTTCTTGAGAACTTATGTTGGGAATGACTGTGGCGTCTCCTGAAAAATATATTTATGGTGTCATATTTGTCCTAGGAAATTGGAATAGCCAACTTCTTAAATCATTTGGATTTACAGCTATTGAAAGAACTCTAGAATTATAAAAAAAGAACTGCCTAAATGAAAGAAATAAACATATTATGGGATGCATCGGCTGTACAGTATACAATGACATTAGGTAGGTTTTTTTTTAGTGATTGTAAGAAAACCATTTAATTGAAATTTTTGCTGATGAGAATTAACACATCTGGTCATCCTTGATTCACTAGGTTTCCAGGATTGAAACAGCATAAAAACTATAATAATTTAATTTAATTTAATTTAATTTAATAATTTGATTTCTATACCGCCCTTTTCCCGAAGGACTCAGGGCGGTGAACAGGGCAATACACAATAAAAATATTATACAAAAATTAAAAAGTCATTAAACATTATGCCCTTAAAGTTAATACATATTACAATTAAAACTATTTATAAAAACCCAACCCCATCCCATCAGACCAGGCCAGCTTGTTCGAAAAAGAAAGTTTTGAGATCGCGCCGGAAGGAGCGAAGGTCGGGGGCCATCCGGAGCTCAACCGGTAAGCTGTTCCAAAGGTCTGCCGCGCCCACAGAGATTTTTTGTATTCAAGATTTTTTGTAAAAAAAATACAACCATGTGTTTAGACCTTTTTTCTTTAAAAGGGAGCACATAAACTTGGCAGTTTTTGAAGAAATTAGGGTTCAAGGGGCATACAAATTTACTATTCATAGTATCCATGGCTGGGATGTATGGGCCTTTTGGATCAGACCTGGGCATTTTATGGCCCATAGGCCACATCTAACCTGTGGGTGGTTCCAATCTGGCCCATAGGGTGGAGCATGTGGTGTCAGAAGGGGTGGGGCAGTGGTGGAGGGCAGGGCAGGAGTGCAGCATCAGAGTGGGAGGCAGGGTGGCAGCAGCCCTCCACAACAGTCCATTTGTCATATGGCCCCTTGGGAAAATTGACCACCCGTTCTGGACACATTTTTCCACCTCTAGCTGTGAATGGGGTTGCAAAACTGGTGTGTAATGTGGAGATCTTTTGCATCTGCTCAAACAAATGTGTTATTTGCACCCATTCCTGAAGCAGGCCTTTCTCGTGATCATTCATGCCTTATTACCTTAGAGAGGGACTACTACAATATGCTCTATGTGGGGCTATCGTTGAAGACCAATTGGAAAATTAAGCCGATCAAGAAGTGGCAATGACGAATTATATTCATGCCAGATTAAGGTCACATAGCATTAAAACTGGGAAGGGCTTCAGGGCTGGTATCAATTTTAAAGGCAACATGAAACAAACCAATAAAATTGTCTGCTAAATTCAGTAGTGAAACATCTCCATTATTCTACTTTGTAAACTGCACTTGTTAGCAGTAGTATTACAGGTGTAATTCAAAGTACTGGTTATTACCTACAAACCCGGTTCTTATAGCATATGGTATAGTTATTTAGAGAAGCCATGTCTCTCTCACTGTCTCTGCCCACCCTGTAAGATTTGACTTGGCATGTTCTACATCCCATCTTTTGAACAATGTAGCCAGGATGCAATAAGTATGTCTTTTCTGTCACAGCATTGCTGTGGAAATTTGAGTGGTCCATACCCCACTCTCCATTATAAATGAGTTTTGAAAACCTTTTTCCTCAAAATGGGCTGTAGATGTTTTTATTTCTGGGATGATCATCTTGCTTTTTTCATTAGTTTGATGTTGCATTTCTTTGATTTTACATTTGTACACCACCAAGAATAATTGAGAAATTGGGCAACTTTAAAATGTGAAATAGTTCAACTTCCAGGTTTCCTGTTATTACCCTTTGCTTATAAAATTGTTATGAAAATCTCAAGGAAATTCAGCACTGTTTACACACTTTCAATTCATTATGTGAGCATTTATGTGAAGAAATATGCATAATGGCTGGAGCAGAGGGCCTTCAGAGATGTTAAGCAAAGCGAAGCCTAACAAAACAATTTTAAAATTACATTTTAAAAGCACAACATTCATTGTCTTGCTTATTTGTATGTACAAATGCACATATTAAAATAGGCAAAACAGCATGAAGAACAATTATAAAATAACCCCATACTATGAATGAGCCCCAAACTTCCTTATGATACTGTTTTCCTATAAGGAAATGAGAAGTACAACACACTAACGATATATCTACAGAACACTTTATTTTTTTATAAAAGAACACAAATTGTTCATTTCTCAAAACATCGCATAATTTCAATTATAGAATAAAATTTTGGAGTGGAAGAATAACTGGCTGATCAATGGAGGCTTAGACATTAAAATAAATGCAACAAAAGGTTCACATCAAAAAAAGGGAGGAAAAGTATTTTTCTATAGACACTGTATCAATAATCACCACTTACATTCCAACCTGAACAAAGGCCAGAACTATTTGGTCATTTGGAACCAGATACTTTTCACATATTTTTGTGGAAAATACTCTTAACAGATGGACTGAAGATCACATTTCCCTCTTGCCAGACTCACTGTTTTATTGCATGCTTTTTCTTTTTAATGCTGGATGCCACAACTGGATGCAAAACCTGGAAGAAAATTTCCACTTCAGAAAGTACTTGAAAAAAATTAAGAAGTGTTGCAGTTAATAGGATAGGAAAGGAGAATGACATATTCACTAAAGCATTTTCAGATGTATGTTCTATGCAGATATATGCCACTGTTTTTATTCACCGAAACTGTTGTATTTTATGTATTACAATTAATGATGAAATTATTAAAAAATATCTGGCCAATGGTTTTATTTAATACAGTGCAAAAATATTAAATCATTTTCTTTTTTTTTCTGAAACACAAAAGTCCTAGCCACCAATACTAGCTTTTCAGCATCTACATAAAGTCTGACAGCACATTTGGTATTTTACATGCTTTATTAAAATTGTATTTGTATTTACAGTATCTGTAGGAACCATCCTCCCACTTTTTGTACTCAAGCACCCACATCCATGCGTATCCTCATTTCACAATGATATGAGGTTAGGCTCCTAACCTTTAAGGAGCTCCCTGGGGATGAAAAACGTACTAATTGAGCTTATTTAAAAAGCAAAGGGAGAATGCATTTGGCCATTACACTCTTCAAAGTTTGCATGTGTATGTATACAGACGCACACACACACATTATTTATATATCTATATATATGTATATATATCTATATATATAACACTGTATTTCTTTATATTTTATATACAAAATGACATCAATTGTTCCAGTTAACTGACTGTTCTAGCCAATCTTCAATGCTGCTTTTAGTGACTCATATTTTGGGTTTTCCTCTAAAACAATTCAAGTCTAAGTGAAATAAGGCACAAATATTTTGATTCAGGGGAAAAACAAGCATAGAAGGCAGACGTCAGATGATAATGTTTGCAAATAAATTCTCTTCTATTCTTTAGAGAATTTTATTTGAAACTCTGTAATCTGCAGAGCTGAAGTAGTTTACTGTCTGAGCAGTCCCATTTATGTTTCAGCCGCTATGTTAACTATGGATTCCTTAAAAGAACTAGGTTTTCTATTTAGAGCTCAGAGTAGAAATTACACATGAAACATATAAGCCTGTAAATAACAAACTGTTCAAAGGCTTCAACATGCTGCAAGAAATTACTTTCTTTACATTTTAAATCCCTGGCCCCCATTAATGAAGCCTAAATTGAAAAAAAAGGAATAAAAAAAGAATACATGTTTGGCAGCACAAAGAATGCCTACTAATCAAATCAAATCTTCATCAGGAAAGGATCATATATAAAACAAATCATTTTCTGTAGTAGATGAAGTGTATCCAAGGTATAGGGCATTCTTTGATGGGGAATAAAAGATTACAGTTCCAAAGGCCCCTAACTTTGGTGATTTACAAAGTTCAATCTTGTTTAGTGTGATCCTTCGTATCTTCTTCATCTGTATATTCTGATGGTTCCTCTCCTGGCTTTAGGAGTCTACCTACATAGTCATATTTTTCTGGAAAAGACAAAAGTATTTTATAATACATAATTTTTAAAAACCAGTTGATATCATATTATTACATTTGTTGTTTCAAAGCCATCATAAATGTATAATTTCATGGATGTCTTGTTACAGTTTATTTATATGCCGTATAAACAGTATATACCGTAATTTTTGGACCATAAGACGCACTTTCCCCCAAAAAAAGTGTGTGTGGGGGAAATGAGGGTGCGTCTTATAGTCCGTATGGCCAGCCCCAACCTCCGCAAGTGGAAAGCAAGGGAGATTGCCAGGAGCACACAGATCTCGCGCTCCTGCAATCTCCCTCACTCCATTTCAGCTTCCCTTGCTACAAGAGAAAGCAAGCTGAACAGAGCAAGGGAGATTGCCAGGAACGCGAGATCGGCCAAAGTCAGCAGCTCTCCACCCCATTTGGAGAGCTGCTGCCTTCCTCCGTGCGTTTGAAAGAAACACGAAGGCAGCAGCTCTCCGCCCCGTTTGGAGAGAGAGGAGAATGAAAGGGAGGGAAATAGAGGGAGACAGAGAAATAGGGAGAGAGAAGGAAAAAGAAAGGGAGGGAAATGGAGAGAGAAAGGGGAGAAATAGAGGGAAACAGAAAAATAGAGGGAGAGAGGAGAAAGGGAGGGAAAGGGAGAGGGAGAAATAGAGGGAAAGAGAAAATAGGGAGAGAAAGGAAGAGAAGGAGAAAGGGAGGGAAATGGAGGGGGAGAGAGGGAGAAATAGAGGGAAAAATAGGGAGAGAAGGCGAAAGAAGGGGAGGGAAATAGAAAGCGAGAAATAGAGGGAAAGAGAAATAGAGGTAGAGAGGGAGAGAGAGGAGAAAGAGGGGGAGAGAGAGAAATTAAATTAGTAACATGGTTGTTAAGTGAATCTGGTTTCCCCACTAACTGCTTGTCAGAAGGTTGCAAAAGGCGATCACATGACCCTGGAACAAAGTGATCATCATAAATATGAATCAGTTGCCAAGCATCCGAATGTAAAACACATGACCATGGGGATGCTGCAACGGTCATAAGTGTGAAAATTGGTCATAAGTCACTTTCTACAGTGCCATCGTATCTGAACAGTCACTAAGTGAATTGTTGTAAGTTGAGGACTACCTGTACTTTATCATTTTTTTTCCTTTTTGGGGTGGGTCAAGCTTTTGACACCTTGCTGGGCGACTGGTGGTACTCGGACATTGCCTTGTCCTAAAAGTGGTACAATGGATGAAAAGGTTGAAAAGCCCTGTTTTATATACCGGTACTATTTGGTTCAGAATATTTTTTTTCTTGTTTTCCTGCTCTAAAAACTGGGTGTGTCTTATGGTCCAAAAAATACGATAATCAAACACTTCTATATCCCATTTCATCTCTTGATGTGTGGGTTTGGGGCTTTTTTGTAGCTGATAATAGAAATCTAGTAAAGTTGTCTTCCTATTATTTCTTTATATATAAATACACATACATACACAAACACATTCTTGAATTACTCTATTGTAAAAGAAAAGTCACCACTTTTGGGGCAAGATGTGTATATGCTAATTTGAAAAACAAGGTGTAATTTCTATGGCTTGTTTTCCATTTGATGAAAAGAAATCTTTCAATTAAAATAATTACCTTTAAATTGCATTTCCCATTCCCTAACGCTTTCCATTTGCACAGCATTTAAGTCCGATAAATCATCATATTCATCTCTGAGTGCATCTTTATCTAGACAGAAAGTTGCTAGTCCCCTCGAGGCATCTCTCCCAGCAAATATTCCATAAGGACCTTCTGAAAACAGAAAAAAATATATTTATAAAACTAAATATATATAATGGTATACTGTTCACTCTTGTCTATACAGAATGACTAAAGCTTTCTTTAAAATAATTAAATTTGAACAATCTATACATCTAAAAATATAAAATACTTGAATACTCATGCTTTCAATTACCTACTCTCTTAATTCCAGAAAATATTTTGAGAAAGACTAACGAATGTTAAACAAAACATCATTTACTGCAATCATGTAAGATGCTGTCAGCTATTGTTCTATTTTACCTTGATCTAATACCACTTAAGGGATAGTATGCCCAATAAACATGATCCTTCCTCTACAAAAAGGGACCTCCAAGGTCCCTTCCAACTTTATTATTATTATTAAAACTGGTAAAATAAGAGTATCCATACAAAGCAGCCATTACCACTGATTATATAAAACAATATCCTACACAGATTTTGCACCAAAACTCTTAAAAGTTATTAAAAAGTATATGAAGGCACTGAACATTTTCATGTAGGTACAAATTCAAATGTGACGTTATGTTCCTTGAAAAATTGGGATGTTTCACTGTTTTAAAGAAGAAATTTAGCAGTCCAACCAGTATTTATCAAATTATCAAAATAATCTTTGGAAATAGTTTATCTGCAATTTGAAGGTTTTATATAAAAATAATATAAAGAATTTCACATTATAAACCACCTTTTTGTTGAAGAAACTATTTAGAGGTTGTCTTCAACTTACAATCCTTCATTTAGTGACCATTGAAAGTTACAACAGCACTGACAAAAGTAACATGACTTTTTTGCACTTACAACTTTTCCAGCATTTCCTTGGTCACATGATCAAAATTTGGATGCTTGGCAACTGGCTCATATTTATGACAATTGCAGTGTCGTGGGGTCACATAATCACCTTTTGCAACCTTCTGACAAACAAAGTCAATGGAGAAGCCAGATTCACTAAATTTGCGAACTTAACTGCAGTGATCCACTTACCAACTGTGGCAATAAAGAATGTAAAAGTGGGTAAAACTCACTTTAAAAGTGTCTCGTTTAGCAATGGAAATTTTAGACTCAATTGTGGTTGTAAGTCGAGGACTACCTGTATTATATTGTATGTATAACAAGCTACATAGAGTTATTAATGTATCTCTTGATTTCAGTATTTCAGTAGTATGGAATGCACTTGGGTACCAGACTGACTAAATAATATATGCATATATAAATGTGTACTTATTTGCAGCTTCAAGACAGTGTTCATTTCCTGGACTAGTCTTTACAGTTTTCTTGGCATCTTTTTGGAAGTGGTTTGCCATTGCCTTCTTCGTAGGCTGATAAAGGGTGACTGGCACACGGTGACACTCTTGACTTCATGACTAAAATTCGTGGTCCAACAGTTTCTAACCTAATTCCTTAATTACTAATCCAAATTGGGTCATTGTGTGGTGTGCACAAATTATTTGTGCTAAAATGTGAAATGCAAAAATGTTTTAACTGTTTTCTGAAATTGTCTATAATATTGTACAAACTTTGTTTTACAGTAAAGAGGTGTTTCTCAAATTTAATGGTAATTGTGTGCTAAACAATTATAGAACAAATAATGTTAGAATTTATGTAACAATAAGAGAGCTAACATTTAACTCGTCTTAAAAACATAACTTTGGACAAATATAAAATTAAGATACAGACCCCAGGTGTAAGATGCTCAACGTTGCACATACAGATCATAAAAAGTTTCAATGGATGCTCTCAGTTGGTAAGGCAAATAAGAGATCTCTTGCAATTCCCAATGATTTTTACACAAGCATAAAGATTGAGATAATCTTATTATCGAGCAATTGCTTCGGGAATTATAAGTTCACTCATGTACAGAAAGTAGAACCATATCCAACCTGTAAATATATATTTGCAACACATAACCAAGTTTTGAAAAATCAATCTCTGAAACATTTGCCCACATTAAAATGCTAGGACTTCAGAGAACTGCACCTCTTGAGATATAACTGGGTATTTCTTCTGTCATATTTTTTGTATTATGACCAAGTACTTTAGTGATACGTTTTAAGAACGCAGCATAACAATGTTAGCTTTAGTTTTACATACTTCGTTCACATGAAATTATCATTTTTTAAAAAGTCAGCTGTATATTTGGTACCAGATTTCTAATCATCTATCAAAGGGGTGTCCAACTCGCAATGTCAGGTGACGTATCGTGACGTATCACGACTTTTTTCCACTGCTGGCAATGGGGTGGGCGCAGTTAGTAAGCTCTGCTATAATCTAAAAAAGCAAATGCATTTATTCAAATTGTTTATGTCATAGAAATATGGTGTTATCCATGCTGCCATTTTCTGAAACTGCTAATTTTTTCAAGGCTTGGGGCAAGTTCCTTATAGAACACATCACAGTAGGATGGTTAGACATCAATACACAAAGGAAAATACGCAATGCCCAAAAGTTTACACTACTGTAGAAAGGTAGGTAATATAACAATACTCTATTTCTTTAATTGTAGGTAAAAACAATCTTAAATTGCCCCAATTTAGTTCAATATTGCGGAGCTAAGAAGTTTCTCTTCTACATTTTCCTTGCAGAATCCCTACCCATAACTAGAAAGCCCCTCATTAAGAAAACAATTGGAGGTGAAGGAGAGATTCCCCAAACTGCCAGACCATCCACTTTCTTTGCTTTTGGAAAAAAAAACATTAGAAGGGAATGAAGCATGCTGCATCACAGATTAGACTGAAAATCTTGCATGACAGATTAGAAAAAAAAATAACATTTTAGAAATTCAGTATTCATAAATCTTTCTCCAGGATGAAATCTATATTTTGTGCTCTCCGCAACATTTGTGATTTTATCTTAAATGAACTGTCAAAAAATAAACATGAGAAACTACCCAAGTGATTAGTTTATCGGGGGGGGGGATGAATTTTAAGAAATATTAAGTGGTAAAAATAAATGAATTTCTTAAAATAGCTCTTTCACTTCAGTCTGATTAGAGGGATTCTCTTTCCTATTATTATCAATGGAACTGAGGAAAAAATACCTTTGGTTGAACCACATCTCTCTTTACAATGAATTTACAATCTCCAATTATGTTATTTTCAGTGATAGATGATTTATTATTCTGAAGTACAATAAAGCTGTAGATCCAAAATCTGATTATAATAACACATAAGAATTTATAGTTTAATAAGCTTTAGAACATATTGACAAAAAGAAAGAATTTAAAGCATTTTCAGTAAAAGAATCGGAATATATTGGCCCAATACATTTAGCCTGTTGATAAAAGCTAAAATCCCATAGGTTTCAGTATGTTCAATTGAAATCTGCATATGTATCATTGCAGAAATAAACATAACTCCTGGCTTTGAAATTGTCATGGAAAGCTCAGAAGATTTTGAAGGGAATGCTATCTGTGTTGTATTCTAGAACAGGGCTTTTCAACCTTTTCACCCATTGTACCACTTTTAGGATATGGCAATATCAGAGTACCACCAGTCGCCTAGCAAGGTGTCAAAAACTTGACCAAAAAAAAAAAAGGAAAAAAGTGATGTAGTACAGCTAGTCCTCGACTTACAACAGTTCGCTTAGTGACTCTTCAAAGTTACAATGGCACTGAAAAAAGTGCCCCCCCCAGCCACAGCTAAGCAAGACACCTGCCTGCCCACCCAGTGGCGCTCTTCCTCCTGTCCGAGGTTTTCATTGTTGTGAGCATTTCTGTTGAGGATTGGCAGCGAGGGTAGGGTGGTGGTGGGTGTTTGGTTTTTATTCCCCCCCTCTGCTGGGTGGTTGCAGCAGGTTTTGGTCACTTCACATGACTCTGGGACACTGTGACCGTCATAAATATGAATCAGTTGCCAAGCATCTGAATGTAAATCACAAGACCCTGGAGATGCTGCAACATTCCAGCTGATTGGCGCTTCTTCTGGGCTCAGAAGCGCTGGGATCAGTGCCGAGCTCCAGCTGGATCAGTGCCGAGCTCCAGCTGGAGCCGGATGCTGATCCTGGCGTTTCCGCTGAGCCGACAGCCCTGCAGCTCCAGCCATCTCTCGCTCAGGCTTGTGCAGTGCTGCCACCGGTTCAGCTTATTTCCCTCCCCCGCTACCACTTTTCTACGATGGTTGCGTACCACCTGCCAGGTGCCAATGTACCACAGGTGGTACCCCGTACAACTGGTTGAAAAGCCCTGTTCTAGAACATTAAGTAAAAACAAGTTTAGATTTAAGACAGGTACCATGGTAATAATAAACTCTTCAAAAAACTAGCTTTGAATATTTCACAATTCTAACTACTGTTATCAGGATGGATTTGATTTAAATCAAGTCGATTTAAATCACGATTTAAATAACGAGTAAAAAGGCTTGATTTAAATCAACTCAATTTAAATAATTTTTAAAGAGCAACGGCTCCTTTCTGTCCTGCAGCGGCTCCTCTGACCCGCTGTTGACTCACTGATAGGACGGCTGGTGATAAGGTAGTGACACAACAAGGTGAGGACGTGGCGAGCAGCAGGTGAGTGGACACCCGCTAACAGGTACTGCCATGATAGATCTGAAATGACAGGTGCTCTTTAAATGTAAGGACTCATTCTGGCTGGTAATTAGAATCTTTTTTTGCAAGCAAAATGAAGGTTTCTCATTTAGAATAAGCTGTCAGGTTAGTAAAACAGCAATATCAGAACCAATTTAACAGGTTAATAGGTTAATCACACACAGTTGGAGAACTACTCAAATGCTTTTAAATTAAAACACTTAGAGCCTGGTACAGATGCATTTCTCTTCAAACAATCATACAGTTGGTAGTGTACATAGATTTGCAAAACAATGGGATAAAAGAATATTCCTGAACTTTGTTTTATGATTTATCTCATGGTTACTGTGAAATTGTTTGACTGCATCAATGCAGTGCAGGTTATCTCAGCTTGCAGAGCTTGGATTCATTGAATGAGTTTTCCAAATATGTAAATATTGCAGAATATACAGACTCCATTTCATGCTGAATAAACTAAATTATTAATGTATCTTAAATAGAAAACTAGATAAGATTTTTGCTCAAAAAGCATTTTATTAAAATAAATTTGATAAAAATAAAAAAATCGATTATTATCCACCCTGTTATAAATAACTTAACTTGGTATCAAAACCAAACTGTAATTTCAAACATGCTTACAATAATGTATTACAATATATTAAGGGAATCATTAAAAAAAATCTAACATACTAAAAGGAAGATTGTTAATTATCACATTCTCTGGCATTAAGCACTTCCTGCAAATATAATACAGTAGTTTTTTATATGGCCACACCAGTACTCAAGAGACAAATATTAAACTAATGTATACTACTACCCACAAATAGCTTTATCGTATCTGCTAGACTCCCTGTATTACATTTTTAGAATTTTAATTTAACAAAATTAAATGGAATCCGATATGCTGTAAAAACACTACTCTCAAGTCTCTCTGTTAATAGGCATTCTTTTTAAACTAAATGGAAAAAAAACCAAAAAATAGTTGTTGCTATCTGGTGCTTTGGGGGTTACGGGAGACACCTTCTCAGAGAAAAAGACAAAACTGAAAGAAGTAAAATTCTGAAATCCTGAAAAATAAAAGCAGTTGTTTACCAACATGCCTTCAGGGAAAGAGATTTTGTGATTATTAACTAACTCCATGGCATGTACTCTCAAAATAAAAAATGTGCCTATTTATCCCAGTGTTATATGCTCTACAGTCTACACAATACTAGATTGGGGTGGGGTATTTCCAGTGGTTCATCAAAACGTTTCTTGATTGACATATGTAAGAAATAATTCAGCTAAAAGGTGAACAAACAAAATCTTTATGCATCTCAAATGCAACTCAGCTATAATCCCAAACAATCTACAGAAAAACCTGATAGGTGAACAGGAAATGCTCTCTTGATGAATCTCTTGTACAGTTTACAAATATCACATTAGGTATGCTTACTTCCACTTTTTGAATATATTTCTCAGTCAGGTCTTTATTTTTCTTCTAATCATATACCTAATTACTCCATTGTACAACAATTTCTATTACTGAAGAAAATATATGAATAAAACTAATATGAAATCTTAAGTACCAAATTAGTTGTCCTTTTCCTCTTCATTCACCTATATTTGTATCTCAGCAGATTGTTTACAAGCCAATTCCACTTCAAAAGCAAATTCTGATACACCAAAAGAATTATTTAAGAAACGCATTTAGGCAACCTGATACCTACTCAGAAATGTTATTTTTTCCATTTAATAACTTTTCTTGTCCTACCTATATACAATTACATTTCTCCTGTTTGGCTCCTTCAATTAGCCCAAACAGTGCATTTATAGCAAAACCGTTTTTGAATCAAGATGCCTCAAATCCACTAACTTATAAAGAATGTGTATAAAATCCAAGACTCATTACACCATGTAACTGATATTTCAAGGATCTATATTATCAGTTGCATTTGTAAAGTGTGGTCACTATGGTCAGCCATGGTCACAACTGTGATTTCTGATGCACCCTGCCAACTTCCCACAAGCAAAATCAATGGGGAAGCCAGAGGGAAATCAGAAGTCACTCCTGTTCCCACGGCTTTTTTGTTAGCTCTTAAATCATTTGGTTTCTCTGTTAGGAAATATCTCGGAAAGGATGATCCAATGGGATCATGGGTTGTCTAATTTTGCTAGATCTCAGGAAGAGTTCCAATCCAGCCACACCTAAGCATTTTTTAGTCCCTGGGAATTCAGTAGGAGTTCAAGGGATCAATGTGAATAAACAGTACCTCAGTACTTGTCGTTAATTGGTTCCGGGAGGTTGGACAAGTACCAAACAAACCACATGACTTATCACATGACCCTCTGTTCCACTGGGAAGGACTTCCTGTCTGCTCCTTTTTCTATGTCAGCAACCTTTCCAGCATAGACAATTTCCTGTCTGCCCTCTGTGGCCATATCCCTTTTCCTTTCACAGCATGTTGAGTACCAAACAAGTACTGTGACATTTTCATGTCAAAATGTGTCGAGTACCAAATTCAACGAGTCAAGCAGTCAAGTACTGAGTTACCACTATATAGCTGAAATCAATAGAACTAGAAAATGTACCCATTTAAACATTCCATATCCAATATGGGACGAGTGACATCTTGCTTGCCAACGTTATTTTGCTCTTGGATTCAGTAGTTTAGAATTTACCTTTCTAGCATTTATTTCAATCTCAGATCAAGAGGCATATTATTAAATGCATGCCATTTCCAAAGGATCACAGATGTGCCCATAATTATATTTTGAGATGGTACAATTTTGTATTAAGCCCACAGACTACATTACAGATACTGTAGTTTCCCATCAATGATAGATGACAACCTTGAATATGTATAGGTAATTCTCATTTAACAACCAAAATTGGGACCAGTAATGTAGTGATTAAACGAACTGTGCTTAGGTTTTTATTTTAACTTTCCTTTGCTTTACAGTGTCAGAAGGACATGATCCCAAACAGCCGGGTTAGTCCAAGCAGCAGGGAAGGCTTCTGGAACTTTGTCACTAGGAGGCCAGGTAAAAGGGCAAATTGTATAGCCCTTTTCCCCACTCCCTGGCCCTTTGAAATGCTCATCCCAGTGGTGAGATTAACAAGAGAATGTTTCTATTTACATTCATTGGAGAGGAAGGAATTGCAAGAGTAAGCAGACACACAATTGGGAATAGGCACTGGAAAAAATGCACTAACACCAGTAGTTTGCCTAGCAAGTAACTTAGGAGGCAAAAGGAAGCTTTCAATCTGAAACTGATTATGGTCTAGTCAGTTACATGCAGCAACTGTCAGTCCACGGTTCTAATTTAGTAATTAAGGTCATAGAGCTGAATTTATTAACTTGTGTTGGCATTTTTTAGGGATTCAATACTCTACCCAGAAAAGTAGCTGAAGGAGAGATACCTTCTTTAAGCAATCTGCTCTGTGAGGGGGAGAAAAAAAACCCAAGACGATGCATACTACCTGACAGTAATAGTGAACACATTACAGATGGACGCTGCAAATATCATTAATGCAGGCATTTGTTGCAAAGTTACTTTTTCACCGTCACAATTGCAAACAGTTGTTGTCCGAGGCACTCACTAAATAAAGACACTTTGTTTATGGTACATTCTAAAGTGCCTTCTATTGTACATTCTGAAGCACAGCAGATGTTCTTCTTGAGGAGGGCAGAACCATATATTGTCTCTGGCCAAATCTGATTTCTGCACTATTTAATTGTTCACTAAATCCATGCCTTTCAGGTGGCTGGAAAAGTGAAGTTGATTTGGGAGAGATTAACTCTTTGAATCAAGAAAGAAGTAGCCAATCTTGAAAGGGGCAGTAATATACTCCCTCTTGAAGGGATTTTTTTAAAGTCATCTACTAAATACTGCCACCTAATAGAACCCAGATGTGTCTTCTATTTTGTAGCACTCATCCCCAGGCAGGCTTAAGAAAAGTCCTAAGTCCTGGTTCCCTCAGGTACTAGGCCAGGGACTTCTATAACTTTGCTGGAATTATATGAGGTATTTGGCTCCCAACACAATATATTTTATATTTTGTTTTACCTTTATTATTTTCCTGCATTGAAGTTTTCAATCCTATAACAATCTATAGTTGCTTAACAAGTTAACATATAAATTTAATAAATCACAGTGGACAACTTTATGCAATTTCCTCTTTGGGGAGATTTTAAAGGTGATGGTGAGGATTCAGCTTCAGAAAATCCTACAGGAAAATATATTATGTAGACCCTTTCTATTCAAAGTTCAATCCTAGAATGGGACAGGAACAACACTGGCTGTTCTGGTTAATAACCTCTACTAGGACATGAGTGTTCTCCTGAACTTATTGGACCTCTCAGCAACATTGATATAATCTACCATATCCTGCTGGACATTCTAATAGGAATAAGTAATGGGCACTATTTGTGGTGGTTCTCCTATCTGAATGGATCATTCCAAATGCCTGGAAGAAGAGTGGGTCAAGTCCTTGGCTCCTCCACTGAGGGATGTCACAGAGCGTTCTCCCCCATGCTTTTCACTAACTATACAAAAGTGCAGGGAGAGTGACATATCATCAATATATTGATGATTACTACACACTGCTACCCAAACTGAGCCAAATATGTTGCAGAAATTCTAACTCCTGTTTGGAAGCTGTAAGAATTTAATGGCCAAAACAAGGTCCGATGCCTTCATGCATGATAGAATTATCTCTACATAATCCATCTGTTTTGATCTCAATCACTATTTTGGCTCTAGAGACTTCTGCATTCCCTCTAAAAGAGGACTGCAACTTGGAAGTCCTTCTGGAATTGTGGGTATTGCTTAAACAATAGTTGAAAGCTGTGGTCAGGAAAGCTTCTTCCCAGTTGGGCTGATGAGCCAGATGTGTAGAACTTTTTTTAGAAGGGATCCCTTAAAACAGTGATTCATATCCTCATCATTTTGAGGCTAGTATATTGCCTTTTTCATGGCACTGCTCTTGAAGATGATTCAGTAGCAGCAATTAGTTCAGAACATAACATTTAGTAGTATGACACCTATACTGAAATGACAACACTATTGCTAGCAGGCTTTCAATTCTAATTCAAAGTGCTGGTTTTAACCTTATATAGTTTGTCACCTATGTATTTGCAGGAGCATCTCTCCCAGCCAGAGTCTTTGCTACTCTGTTTATATTCCCAAAGTATTAGAAATCATTTTATTTCAAAAGGGCTTTTAAGAGAGACAATATGTTTGGGACACATTATTTTAAATTCTGTTGAAATACACAGTAAAGAACGTTCATGGAAGACTTAAAGACTCTAAACATCACATGGGAAGACACTGAAGTACTCCCCAAAATGCTGGAGATCCGTTGCTGCTCATATGCTACACAGCATGGGAGGATCTAATGCTAATAAAAATGTAATTATTTATACTTTTGAGTAAACTGTCTTAAGTATAAGGACTGGTATAGAAATGTTATAATTGATGTATTTAGATTTTATAAACAGTTGTAAAAGTACTGTTACTCAATATTTACAATACCGATAAACCAATCTCTACTGTGTAGTTTGTACTGTGGTAAGCGTTCATTCTGATACATTAATTTGCTGCAAACTACTATTCTTATGTTCTCCAGAATTAATCAATATCTAGATTAGCAAGATCTAATAGTCCCATGTACAAATTACACATAATTTAAAAGAATTCTGATAGGTTAAACTGGTGTCTCAACTACCATGCTGGCTTTCAAACTTTATTTACAATATAAATAAAAAGCTACTAGAGGCCGCTATTTTTTAAACAGCATTCACAATTTTTTTCACAAAGAATTTTTTTAAAATATAGCAGCCACTACAACTTTGTATCATTTAACAATATAGGAATTTCAATATAGGAATTTCAATGCATGCTATATAAAATAACGTTAAGTTCTTTATGATCCTAAGTATTTAAAAATAGCAGTAAAATTAGTTGATCTACCTATTTTACCTACTAAAATGCTTACCTAAATTAGAAATGGCCTGACTTACGCCATGTTTTCTTTTACTACACACTACATGTTTCTTTGCAGATGTCTGCGACTGTTACTACAATTCTGTACTAATTCATTCACAATAGATTTCAACTATCAAGTTCATTGAAATCTAAATGAGACTAATTTTCTTAGTTATGAATTGTAATGCAAAATATCAATAGCGCAATTCTACGCTATCTTAAAAAATACATTCAGTTCATTTTAACTGAAGGCTAGGGATTTCTCCAAGGTAACTATGAGTAGCTATTACTAAAAAACTATAAGATCAAAACTGCCTACTCATATTCAACACAATGTAATAGGCTGGACTACGGCCCGTATATAATTCCAACTGTTGAAATATATTCAATTAAGATGACAAGGCAGTCTTAAAAGGAATGACAACACTACCCAGAACTTTGACCTGATTTAAGACTTCTTTCTGAAAGAATACGTTTCCATCCACTCACGCAGAAGAAGAAAAGAATGTCCATACCTCTTTTATCCAATAAAATAAAGACGCTGCTTTTATCTAATGTTATCTGCTATTAGTGGGTTCAAACAATGTAGTAAATCCTGGTTCGGTTAACCACAGACTGGCTTAATCTGTGAATTAGTTGAAAAGACCGTCCTCCCTTCCCCCCCCCCCCGAAAGGCCTTTCTAAACCCCAGCAATAGTAAGACACGTTATGACCCCCAACTGCGTTGAGTCGGTAAGAAAAGCGACACCCCTCTGTTCCTCCCCTCACCGGGCCCGTAGAACTTGCTGCCTTTGGTTACATCGAAGACTTTGCAGTTGACGGCCAGAAGGATGCGCGGCAACCGCGCGCCGTCGTACTCGCGCAGCTGCTCCAGGGTGAAGTCCCGCCGCTTCATGCGGGGCAAGGCGTGGGCCTGACTTTGCTGCGCCGCGCCCCCAGCTCCGATCCTCTTGCCCCAGCGCTTGTAGACCTGATAGGCCAAAAGCGTCACGATTACCAGCGTCAAGATAAATAGCATGTCGAACCAGGTGCCCCAGAGCCAGCTTCCGGACGAGGCACCCGCCGTCTCCGGCGGAGCGCCGCCGCTGCCGCCGTCGCCTTGTTTCGTCCTTAGCTTCCCATTCCCATCGTCCGCCATCACTGCCTAGCCAGCGCCTGCCTGAAAGGAACCGCTCCGCCCCCGTCGGGGAGGAGGGGGGAAAGGCGGAGGCGGGGGCAAGCCTCCGTGTGTGTGTTTTTTTTTCATTCCTTGCTCCGATTGGCTGCGATTAAGGACACGTCACCCAGACTAGCTCGCGCCCAGCAAAAACGAATTAAAAAACAGGTGCACGCGGCTACCCAACGGTTGAATTCCACCTTATGGCAGGCGTCGTCGGAGAGGGCGGGAGAAATCACGAACTAGAAAAAACGCGCCTGCGTCTGTCCTACCCGCCCCCCCACCCCCTTATATTCACAAAAACCTTCCCTCTTCAGTTGTTGTCGGTTTGGGGTTTCGTGGGTGGTTGTAGCTGTTGAAATGTAGGCGTGGTTGATGGACTCTGACGTTGCTGCGGGCTGAGCTCGTATACCTCGAATGCTTTTAGTTTTTATCTTCATTACTATAAATACGCTTCAGAGTCCCGCCCTGCAGCATAAACCGGACGGCACATAGTTGCTTATTCGGGCCAGAGTATCAGTGTCCTTTCTCCAGTGGAGAAGATGTATAATTTCCTTCGTAAGTCAGCCTTATCCAACCAGGTGCCTTCCGGTTGTTTTGGACTTCAACACCTATAATATTCGGTGGAATTGGCTAGGGGTTGTGACTGGTGATCTCATTAGTAAATGAGCTACAATTGCTGTATGAGGACGTGAATAATGATTAGCAGCTCTTGTCTGCATCATCCACATAACACGCAAAGGACTAATACTGCTTAATACCCCAAATTTACTCAGTCATAATTTCCAGAGACTTTTCATTAAGGCTTGCTAAAAGATCTATCTGTTGCTGCATACAAGCAACTGTCAACAGAATTCAAAGATTTTTCCCAGTAATGTATGGGACGCGGTGGCTCAGTGGGTTAGGACGCTGAGCTTGTCGATCAGAAGGTCGGCAGTTTGGCGGGTCGAATCCCGAGTGCCGCATAACAGAGTGAGCGCCTGTTACTCGTCCCAGCTTCTGCCAACCTAGCAGTTCGAAAGCACGTAAAAATGCAAGTAGAAAAATAGGGACCACTACGGTGGGAAGGTAACAGCGTTCCGTGCCCCTTTGGCGTCTAGTCATGCCGGCCACATGACCACGGAGATGTCCTCGGACAAGCACTGGCTCTTCGGCTTTGAAACGGAGATGAGCACCGGCCCCTAGAGTTGGAAACGACTAGCACGCATGTGCGGGGGAACCTTTACCTTTAATGTTAGAGGACTGCTTCACACTGTACATAAAAGCTGTGTATGCTTTTATGTAAAACAAATGAGTTTGATTAAAAAATAATGTTAAAGAGGAAGTGTACTAAAGTCATTGTGTAAACAAACCTATTCCTGTCCTTAGGTGATCAAGGTAGCCATAATCCTGTTAGCGTAGCTGCACATATTCCCCTGCAACTGTCTTACGCAAACTCTTCTGATAAGAATGTGTAAAGTTTAACCATGTAAGGAACAATGTACAACTGGGAAATAGGGGGGTTATAAATATGTCTGTTCGTACACCCGTCGGGGATCAGACCCTTTGCTTTGTTTAAGCTCTCTGAACCTGCGCAATAAACCTTTCCTTTCCTGAAGAGCTGGCATGAGTCTCCTCTTTCTACAACGTTATAGTGCTTTTTTTTTTAAATGAAAGCATCTTTTATATCAAAATATTTTAAAATTGCTTTAAAACAAAGCTATATTAAAAAAAATTAGTGATTAATTTACAGGAAAAAAGTTATAGCCATTAGACTCGTGTACAATTTTCAATAAATTAATGGATGGCTAATTTGCATATTGTACATTGAGTTTTGCTGCCTGATTTTTAGGAAGCTACAGCTTGAGATAAAGGACATATGTCACATACACCAGGGGTCCCCAACCTGTGGGCCACAGCCCAGTGCTGGTCTGTGTCCTGTTGGCCCTCGGGCTGCGGGAATGGCTGGCATGTGTGTGCACTCCTCCCACTTGCTCTAACACTGCTGTGAGGGGGCTAGCTGCCGCACAGGGACTAGTGGCCCCATTTACCCATTTGCATGAGAGCTAGCGGCCCCATTTGTGCATGCACATGGGCACTAGCAGCCCCATTTCTGCATGCACATGGGCATTACTGTCATCAGTGTCACGTGGGCCCTAGCAACCCATTTGTGCATCCGCGCAGATGCTAATGCTACTGCCAGTGCTGCTGTGGCTGCATATGCTCCATTTGCGCATGCACATGGGCACTAGGATTGCTGCACTGTGTGCAGCCTGTTTGCGCATGTGCGGGTGTGCACACGCAAATTTGCCTTTTCCCTTTCTCTCCGGGCTGCCAAACTGGAAAAGTTGGGGACCTCTGACATACACTATATGCAGGGCTTTTTTTCTCATAGAACGCTCAGAACGGAGTTCCGGCACCTTTTTTGGATGGAACCTTGTAGGGTAGGAAAGGCAGGTTGTATGACATGTGTGAGTTCCGGCACCTTTTTCTTTTACAAAAAAAACACTGACTATATGTATAGACACTGAGGATGAGACCAGATTCTACAAATCAACGATGTCTTGTGTGCTGCTTGGTTTTTAGAAGATGTAATGTGGAATTAGCAGACATGTTATCTGCTGACCTTCTGGCAATTTGAAATGGTTTCACATTTTTTGGGACGGGTTAGTGTATGCAGCTTGGCCTCAGACATTTCAAGCTCAGGTGGCAGGTAAATTCTTTCCTTAAATAAAAGAATAGCAATAGAATAGTTATTATCATATATTGTTTATTATTGTAATTGTTTAGCAGGTCTTCGACCTAAGACCAGTGACCGTTAGAAGTTATGACAGACTCTCCCGAAACTATGACAACTTATAGCTGCTACAATGCCCCTGTGGTCATTCGCCTTTATGACAGACTGCTGCAGTGCCTGTCTGCCTATCTCCCCCATTCCCCCATATGGGTCTCTGTATGGCTTGGGTCTATGTCCCTCTCCACCAGGCCCCACACTTTCCTCTTCATCTTTCAAAGGTCTCTGGAGCTTGGATTAAGGAAGGGAGGGCAGGCTGCTCCATTTCTAGGCTATAGGGTGTGATCTTGGAAGCGGTTACCAGAAAATGGTAGCTACTTCTAGGATTGTGTTGTGCAGCCCAGGAATAAAGAGCGATGTTCTGCTTCCCTAATACAGGCTCCAGAAAGCTCCACAGTGATCTGCAATGGTCTGGAACTCACGTTAAGGAAGCAAAACAGACCCACCACATTTCAGGGCCATGTGGCATTATCTCAGAAGAGGCTGCCATTTTCTGCATGCCCTCAATTCAATGCAGCCATCCAGAAAATAGTGGCTTCTTGGATTGCTCCCATCCCCGAGAGGCAGCTGGGACTCCCCTCTCTGCTCCACTGAGCTCAGCCCAGAAGCTGCCCCACACGCAGCCGGGCACCCCCCAGGAAGCAGTGCCAGGCTGGGTTGTGGAGTTCTTGTGCCCCGGGAGCTTGAGGGCCAGCCTAGGCGCCTGTCTACCTGCTGCCCAGAGCCCTAGGCAGCCTGCGCCACAATGTGGGGACCGCTTGTGTGGCCCAAGAGGTATGGCTGATGAATAGTGCTTCACACAACAGCTACCATGATTTTCAATTGTGTTGGACAATCTCCACTATGGTCATAAATTGAGGACAAGTTTCAACAAAAGATGTTCATAAAACTCTAAATATATAATCAACAAGAATACAGTGATATTTTAGAATTTAAAAGGAGTATGATTTCTAGTCAATAGTCTGAAATACCAGAAGATAAATAGCAAGTCATATACTGGTAACTGTGAGAGTTTTCTAGATTCACCTAGCCATCACTTAGGTGATGTAAGCTTGTCTTCATCATGCAACATAATTGTGTTTTTGAATAAGGTTTTTGTGGATTAGTTTTTGGTTTTTATTGTTTGTTGTTATGAGCCACCTTGGATAATTATGTATAATTATACGATAGGAAGCCATAAAATGAATAACTTATTAGCATAAAAATAGGATGACTCCAGGAGTGCAGTGTCCTGGAAGGCTGGCAGTTTGAGACCCAAGTACTGCATGATGGGGGGAGCTCCCGTTCCTGTCCCAGCTCCTGCCAACCTAGCAATTCAAAAGCATTCAAATGCAAGTAGATAAATAGGTACCACTTCAATGAGAAGGTAATAGCATTCTGTGCACCTCAGCGTATAGTCTTGCCAGCCACATGACCATGGAAGCATCTTCAGACGATGGTTACCTCAGCTAGGAAACAGAGGTGATCATTGCCCTCTAGAGTCAGGGGAAACCTTTACCTTTTAGGATGACTTTAGAAGATGCTATAAATGACTAGTAAGAGAGTGGCCTATGACAACATTCTTCTCATAGTTAGCAAACGTTAATAATAATAATAATAATAATAATAATAATAATAATAATTAATAGTAATAATAATAATAATAATAATAATAATAATAATTAATAGTAATAATAATAATAATAATAATAATAATAATAATAATAATAATAATAATAATAATAATAATAATAATAATTTTATTTATATACCACCCTTCTCCCGAGGGACTCAGGGCGGTGAACAGGGCAAATATATAAAAATACAAAAATACAAAAGTTAAAAAAGAATTAAACATGTGCCCAGCTAAGAACAATAAATACATATAATAAAAGGAGAATAAAAAACCCAAACCATCCCCCATCAGGCCAGGCCGCCTTGTTCAAATAAGAATGTCTTCAGATCGCGACGGAAGGAGCGAAGATCGGGTGCCATCCGGAGCTCAACCGGCAACCGATTCCATAGCTCCGGGGCGCCCACAGAGAAGGACCTCCCCCTGGGAGCCACCAATCGACATTCTCTGATCGGTGGCACCCTGATGAGGCCCTTTCTTAAAACCTCTATGGTTGCATGTGCACAATTGATGGTTCTTGCCATAAATGATTTTTCTGCCTCAGAACTACTTGCTCTTGGCTTAAGTCTCATGAGTGCAAACTGAGATTGGTTGGGGGGTGGTTCGTCAGTAGTATAAGTCAGGGATTGGATGTCATGGTTAATGCAATAATAATGTTGCAGCTATTACTTGGTATTTAGAATTACGACTATCATGTAGAATCAATAATAATATTGCAGTATTGCTGCAGCATCATATGGGTAATAATCTGTGAAAAGCTTGGCATTATTTTAGTGGCTTCTAGTAATTGTTAACAATGTATTATTTAAAAAGTTAGTGAAATGTGTTAAAGAATTGTTTTGCTCCCTGTAAAACAATGCAAACAGTTTGGAAAAAAAACTGACTACTATTAAATTGTGTAAAGAAACTTGACTCATATCCAACAATTTCCTAATGTAGAGTTAGCTGAAGACATACAAGCATAAAACTTGATAAGGCTGCCTTGCATTTCATTTAGGAACTAGTTTTTCAATTGTTGTAAAACATGCTAATTATCTGGGTGTGGAAATCTGGAATTTCTTCAATAATTGACAAAGCATGGTATTAATGCATTTTGTAAATTAGGACGTAGCTCAAACAAAGGATGCTTCCTGTGTAAATAAACTAACATCTTCACTTTGAAAGTCTATTTAGACATTCTCAAATATTTGTTTAACTCCCAGATGATAAACATATAAAAAGTTCCAGGGATTTCATTAAATTGTCCCTTTACATTGCAAGAAGTCTTAGGAATTTTAGGCTCCCACCATTGGCCACACCCACTTCGCCTCCAGTCACCTGCCTCAGCCCATTCCCAGCCAGCTTTTCTCCTCCACTGGCCATTCTCCCTGACCAATGGGCCCCTGGCCCTCTGCTCCTTGATTTTCGGCCCAGCCCATTCAACCACACACCCTTTGTCCTGAGTGTTTCATTCCACAGAACAAGAAGCTGCTAGCCAATCAGGTGGCAACAATGGCACTGGAAAAGGAGAGCAATGGGGTGTAAGGGGGATGCTATTGGTGACAGGTTATGGAAGAGAGCAAGATCTGCAGGAAGGGCAGCAGGCTGCGTGCTGCTACTGGGGGTGCCTGAGGGACGGCTGGCCATTGGTGGTAAGTGCTGCTACTGCGGGTGCCTGGGTGGTGGTAGTAGGGCATTGACAGTGCTGCTGCTGGGGTTGCCTGGGGTGTGTGTCAAATGGTGGTGACGCATGGGGGGGAGCTGAACTTACCATTTGGCATCAGGCCAGCAGGACTGGATACAGGGGGAGGCGGTGGCAGCTGAATTGCCTTTTAGGCGTTAGGCCAGAGTCCAGGTGCAGAAGCAACAGGGAAGGGAGGTGAAAATGGGAACCCTCTGTGGGCAATGGGCAGGCAGCAGGGGGTGGGGGCTTACCATTTTGACCTTCCCCCACTGCTGTTGCCTCCGCTTCTGGACTTCAGCCTAAAACCGAATGGGCAGTTTGGCTGCCGCCCCCCTCACCCGCTATCTGATACTGCTGGCCTTCACTTACTGCTGATGCCCTGATGCCCCCCCAGGCAACCCCACCAGCCACACTTACCACCAATGATCTGCCACTCCCCTGGCATCCTCAATAGCCGTGTGCAAACAGTGTTTGCCTGCCACCCCCCACAGGCACTGCCAGCAGCCACGCGAAAGCGGCCTGCTGCCCCCCGTGTGGATCTTGCTATCTCCCGTAACCTGTCACCAATTGCACCTCCCTCACAGCCCCCTCGCTCTCCTTTCCCATCATTGCCACCTGTCATCTGATTGGCTGGTGGCTTCTTGTCCCATGAAGCGAAACATCCAGGACAAAAGATGTCTGGCCGAATAGGCGAATAGTGCCAAAGGGCAAGGGGTGTAGGACCAGGAGCCCATTGGCTAGGGAGAATGCCCGGGGGAGGGCCAGTGGAGGAGATAAACTGGCTGGAAATGGGCTGAAGCAGGTGGCTTGAGGTGAAGTGGGTGCAGCTAATGGTGGGAATCTAAAGGACCCATTCCATTCTGGAGAAGTTTGTAATGCTGTGAAAGGTGGGGAAAAAGAGGAAAGAGGATAATCAGGGTGCATGCTGGTTACATTTGTGAGGGGTACACCATTGGAAAATCTGAACGACTAATTTGATGACAAGTCATCTTGGAAAAATCTGTGTTTGCTAAGAATTGATATCAATGAAGGCTCATTATCAATATAAATCAATTGTAGCTTTAACAATAAGAAATAACTTTTTAAAATGCAAAAAAAGATTGCTGAAGAGTAAATAATAAAATGTGCATAGCAAATGATACAGTAGACCTGCAACATAGGTGGCTTTTCCTTGTAGGAAGAAAGTGACTCTAGTGTAATGTTTCATCAATAAGAAGTTAAAAGATGTTCCTCAATCAGCAGTTCCTCATCAGCAGTTCTCTTGCACTTTCTTTAACTATTCATGTTAGAGAAATAAAAAAAAACAAAGAAGCACATAGAATATTTTTTCACTAAGAGGATTTGCTAATGAAAATATTCTTTGCTGTTGAGGATTTTCCATTCATTCCTATGGTGACAACTAAAATATATGGGCAAAAATAGTGCAAAACAAAATTACTAGTATCTCAAGAAATCATTTGGAAATGTTATACAGGTGGTCCTTGACTTACAACAGTTCATTTAGTGACTGTTCAAAATTACAACAGCACTGAAAAAAGTGACTGACAGTTTTTCACACTTACAACTGTTATAGCATTCCCATGGTCACATGATCAAAATTAAGAGACTTGGCAATTGATTCAACAGATGGTTGCAGTGTCTCGGGGTTATGCAATCACTTTTTGTGAAACTCTGACAAGCAAATTCAATGGGGAAACCAGATTTACATAACAACTGCAGTAATTCACTTAACAACTGTGGCAAGAAAGATTGTAAAATGGAGCAAAATTCACTTAACAACTGCCTTGCTTTGCAACAGAAATTTTGGGCTGAATTGTGGTCATATGTCAAAGACTACCTGTACACTGTATTTTTCCCCACAGCCTGTTGGTATATATTTGAAAACAAAAATTCACAGTGTCTCTATTATTTTGGTAATTATTTTCTATGTGCAATATACCATTTTAATTTCCATAGTCTGATTGTGCATTCTCTAGAATCTGGCACAATTTTATCTGTCTCCAAATAAGCTAGCTGTCAGGACCCACCCCAATCCATGTCTTAGCAAAACAAAAACTCTTGGAGTCAGTTCTAGTCCAAAAGGAATTTTTACTGGGACATGCTTGGTTGTGGAAATACAAGACAGGACGTAATATTGTTTTACAAATTGAAACTTTATAAAGGGTTCCCGGTTCAACCCCCCTTCCCTAACCCCATTTGGTCAGCCCCCATCATTTTACTTCGTGTCATCCCTTTCGTGGGGAAAAAGGAACTTCAAATCTTTATGGTTATTGCCTTCTTCCTCTACAGATTTAAATGAAGACACAGGCCAGATGCCCTCTTCTCTAACCCTCCCTTTTGTTGCCCCAGTTCAAAAGGTTTCCCTTGGTCTTTGAAATAACCTAAGGCAGGCTGAATCCACATGCGCTCCTCCTTCCTTGGGAGATGGCAGAATCCATGGGGGGGATAAATGTTTAAACAATTTATGAATGTGATATAAATGGATTCTGATAGTCCGCTCTCCTTAAAAGAAAGGTATGTCCATCTGTAGGGAAAGAAAAGAAAAAGAAAAAAAAACATATATAAATGTTAACCCGGTTTGTTTGGATATTCTGTATGAAATCTCTTAAGCAGCTTTGGTGCTTTAACGTGGCGTTTGCTGACCCATTCATTTTTCTGAGGAGGGGAGGTGTTTCCAAGGCACTAAATATTGGGTCGTTCCATGATGTTTTCTGGAATCCAAAATTTCTTTCACCTCAAAATGTTGTTCCCCTTCCACCATGATGGGAGGTGGTGGTGGTGGGATTTTTGTTCGTAGGGGAGATTGTTGTTCTCTCTTTATTAGGCTGCAGTGAAAGATTGGGTGTATTTGTCTAAGATTTTTAGGTAGTCCCAATTCACCTGTCCCTGGGGTCTCATGAGGAAGACATAACATTTATAGTGGCCCCAGGCATGGAATACCCAATGATTTTAGGACTGGAATGGCTGAAGAAATGGAACCCTGGGATAAACTGGAGGACAGCAGAACTCAACTTCCCAAAAGGGGAGCAGGAAAACGTAACCCCCCAAAGCATCCCCCCAACCGGAAGGGAGGAGACAGCAGCAGTGGGAAAAGAGAAGGGGTTACCAGAGATACCGGAGGAATACAGGGACCTTGCTGAGGTTTTCAGTGAGGAGCGGGCAGATGAGCTTCCCCCCCACCGCCCCACAGACTGCGCCATAGAATTCAAACCCGGGACAAAACTCCCAAAACCCAGGATGATGCCATGAGCCCAAGGGAAATGGCAGAAATGGAAAGATTCATAAAGAAAAACTTATAAAGAGGGTTCATCGAGCCTGCCAAACCCAAAGTGGCAGCCCCAGTCCTGTTCAGGGAGAAGAAAGATGGTTCTTTCTGTTTGTGTGTGGATTACAGAAATCTGAACACATTTAGTGAATGTAATCTGTACCCTCTACCCCTAATGAAGGATATGCTATTCCTCCTATCAAAAGGAAGGATTTTTACTAAGCTAGATCTGAGGGAAGCTTATTGCCGTATTAGGATTAAGGAAGGAGATGAATGGAAGACTGCATTCAACTGCCCAATGGGGTGCTACCAATTCAAAGTATTGCCATTCGGACTGCAAGGGCCCCCCGCAGTCTTTATGCAATTAATTAATGACGTGCTAAGGGAGCACCTATATAAGGGGGTCCTGGTTTACCTGGATGACATTCTTATCTTCATGGAGACCAAAGAGGACCATATCAAACTAGTCAGAGCAGTCCTGAAAAAGTTGCGAGCTTCCCACTTATATGCTAAATTATCGAACTGTGAATTCCATCAGGAAAAAATTGACTACCTGGGATATTGCATATCTCCAGAGGGCATTGAAATGGATGCTGAGAAGGTCAGGGCAGTATTAGAGTGGGCACGCCCCTGCACACAGAAGCAATTGCAAAGTTTCCTGGGGTTTGCAAATTTCTACCGCCAATTCATCCCCGCATTTGTGCCAAATAGCCATGCCCCTCATAAACTTGTTGAAAACGAAGCCCCCCCCCCGTGAAATCCAGCCAGCCTCTAAAATGGACAATGGAATGTCAAGCAGCATTTGAGAGGCTAAAGAGACTCTTTTCTGCTGAACCTATACTAAAACACCCAGATCCCGACAAACCTATTGTAATACAGGCAGATGCGAGCAATGTAGCAGTCGGAGCCATATTATTACAGGAAAATGATGAGGGGACATTGCAACCTTGCGCATATACATCCAGAAAACTCACAGAAACAGAACAACGGTGGCCAATATGGGAGAAGGAAGCATTCTCATTAATGTGGTCGTTATTAACATGGCGACAATTTTTGGAAGGGAATAAAATACCTTTCCAGGTCTGGACAGACCACAAAAATTTAGAAGCACTCCTAAGCAAGCCCGCTGGTCCCAACACTTTCACCGATTCAATTTCACTCTCAAACACTTGCCGGTGGGGGGAAGAACTTCCTGGCAGACGCATTATCTCGCATGCCCCAATATAACAGCACACGAGTAACTGACTTTAAACCACTTGTACCAGAACAACAACTGGCAGCACCAGTCACCACCAGGGCACAAGTAAAAATGAAGCCGGAAGTGAATAGCCAAACCAGAATAGAATTCCGAAAGTCCTTGGAAAGCGATGAATGGTTCCAGAAAAATAGGTATGTGTGCACAATTAAAGATGGGTTACCTTGGGTGGGTGAGAAGTTATACATACCTACCACCCAGAGGATCAATTTCATGCAACTGTGCCATGATACAAAATCAGCAGGACATTTCGGGTTTGTAAAAACCTTACACTTAACTAAAAGGCAATTTTGGTGGCCATCTATGAAAAAAGACATAGAAAGCTATGTGAGCAGTTGTCAAATTTGCACGATGGCTAAGGTTGCAAGGGAAATCACCAGGACTGTTACAACCGGTGGCGAATCCCTCAGCCCCATGGAAAGAAATAGCCATGGACTTTATCGTAGAACTACCAGAAAGCAACGGAAACACCGTTGTCTGGACTGTCACAGATCTATTCTCTAAGCAAGTTCATTTCATACCTTGCCAAAAAATTCCAACTGCAAAAGCATTAGCAAAACTTTTTGTACAGCATATTTACAGATTGCATGGGGCACCACTACGCATCATATCTGACAGAGGGGTGCAATTTACCTCGGCATTTTGGAAGAATTTTTTATCCCTGTTAGGAACTACCCAAGGATTGACATCTAGTCATCATCCTCAAGCTAACGGGCAATGTGAAAGATCTAATGCAGTACTTGAGCAATATTTAAGGTGTTATGTAAATTTTCAGCAGGAAAACTGGACAGACCTACTGCCTTTCGCAGAAGTGGCATATAATAATGCAGTCCACTCCAGCACAGGTTACACTCCTTTTCAAGTAGCTACAGGCCAAAGCTTCAACCCCATACCTGAACTAACCCCAAAAGAACCGGTAATTCCAGAACTAAAGGAATGGATTGCTCAATTACAATATATCTGGCCTATTGTCAGAAGAGCGTTAACAGATGCTAGACTAGCATACAAAACACAGGCAGACAGGAAAAGAGCCGATCCCACACCGTTCAAAGTGGAAGAGATGGTATATCTGTCCACAAAATACCTTAAATCACTCCAACCCTGTAAAAAACTAGGACCAAAATTTATTGGACCTTTTCCAATTAAAAGAATCATAAACCCAGTAACAGTTGAATTACGACTACCTAAAAATCTTAGACAAATACACCCAACCTTTCACCCAATAAAGAGAGAACAACAATCTCCCCTACGAACAAAAATCCCACCACCACCACCTCCCATCATGGTGGAAGGGGAAAACATTTTGAGGTGAAAGAAATTTTGGATTCCAGAAAACATCATGGAATGACCCAATATTTAGTGCCTTGGAAACACCTCCCCTCCTCAGGAAATGAATGGGTCAGCAAACGCCACGTTAAAGCACCAAAGCTGCTTAAGAGATTTCATACAGAATATCCAAACAAACCGGGTTAACATTTATATATGTTTTTTTTCTTTTTCTTTTCTTTCCCTACAGATGGACATATCTTTCTTTTAAGGAGAGCGGACTATCAGAATCCATTTATATCACATTCATAAATTGTTTAAACATTTATCCCCCCCCATGGATTCTGCCATCTCCCGAGGAAGGAGGAACGCATGTGGATTCAGCCTGCCTTAGGTTATTTCAAAGACCAAGGGAAACCTTTTGAACTGGGGCAACAAAAGGGAGGGTTAGAGAAGAGGGCATCTGGCCTGTGTCTTCATTTAAATCTGTAGAGGAAGAAGGCAATAACCATAAAGATTTGAAGTTCCTTTTTCCCCACGAAAGGGATGACACGAAGTAAAATGATGGGGGCTGACCAAATGGGGTTGAGGGAAGCGGGGTTGAACCGGGAACCCTTTATAAAGTTAGTCTAATCTATATTATTATATACTGATTATAGTATATTATTATATACTATTATATACAATTTTGCATGTCTATAGCATTCCTACCTTGCATCAAAAATATTAACTGATGCAAAAATGTTTTGAAGATGAGTGATATTTTTTATCCTCTAAGTCAGAGTTCCCCAATCTTTTGGGGTTGGCTGCCCAGATCAGGGGAGAGGGGGGGAAAATGATGTTTTTGTGGAGGGGTGAATTCATGTGCATGCGCTCTTTTGTGCATGAAAATCCATTGCTTGCACAAGTGGGGTTGTGTACTTGTGCAATTGGGGCCACAAATGAATGGGCCCACAAATGCCCGTGACACTCACAGCGGTGCTTGAGCAAGTGGGGCCGCGAACACCCGCAACATGGTGACACTTGTGCGAGTGGGGCTGAGAACACTTGCGGCGATGCTCATGCAAACAGGGTCACAAACACCCACAATGCTCACACCAATGTTCGTGCAAGTGGGGTCACGAATGTCCGCAATGCTTGCGGTGGCATTCACATGAGTAGGCACCAATTATTTTGTCTGACTGCTAAGGCTTTTTTCATTTGCACCTAGTAATGGCACAAACATAACCAGGCATGCTATTTTTCCTACAGTATTTTCTTGATAATCCTTTTCATGTTTCTCAGTCTATGTGATAAAATGTGCACCTGGAGGAGCAGTGAGGGAGAGTTTTGGCAACACAGAGTTTTCCCAGAGCGTAGCCCAGACTAAGACACTGCAGTCCCAAGCAAGATGAAGGAGGGGGTCAGGATAGTCATACTGTAGAATCTCTCACATTATATCTGGCAGGTTAGAAGTTTATAGATTTAGGTTGGCAAGATTCTATCTATTAGGTGTAAGCAAATATAGGATTGAACTTCTTTAGATTTCACTGTGCCACTGTAGGTGACAAATAACTAAGGGTGGTGAACGTATGTTGATTATAGATAATAGATTTCATATATTATGGATATAGTTAAGAAAAACAGGTACAGGTACGGTAGAGTAAAAATGTACCAACAGTGTAACATGTCCAAATGTCATTATTCTTGTTCCATGATTTCTGAGAAGAAAATTTTGAACATTCATCCATAGCTATATGATCTGTTATACCGACTGAAATATAAGATAGAAAGCAAATGTCAACAAAGTTAATTGTTTTGATTGCTCATAATGAATTCTCTATTTTGCTTGTTTTTGTTTTCCTGTTTGTCTGTGTTTGTGTGTCTGTGTCTGTGTGTTTGATCTTTGTTGCTTTGGTAACAAATCTCTCTTTGTCAAGGTCATCCTCTTTATTCTCTATAATTACTTTAGAATTAACTTTTATTTGGTCTGTATATCAGTGAACTTCTCATAATATCAATAAAAACCCAAATCTACAAACAGTAATGTATACTAGATGCCTATATTTTAATTATAGTTCATGAGATTCCTAAAATTATATGCAAGTTGCAGACAAATGTGCAGATAGGCTACAATTTAAAAAATTACTTTTTCTCCCTGTTATTTTAAGGGTCCAATATATGATAAATTAGGAAATGAAAATGAAACATTGATCCATCTAAAAATGAATGGTCACCAATTTCATTATGCTGGAAGTGTAAATTGAGGGAGGAAGATCTTATCCATATGATATTTGATTTGGTGCATTATTGTCCTATATTCTTTTAATACCCAGAAACTGTTAATACATTTTAATAGAATAAAATGAATCAAATACAAGAATGTGCTTTTTATTTAGATACCGATAATTTGGAATGCTTTTATATATGAAAAACTATGAATTGAGGTGCAACCAAAAAAAAGCATCATCCTGGGTTTATAGCTTTAGACTGATGATATCTATCTGTTCACTGCTTAGAAACTGTCTCTTTAGCAATGTAGTATAATATTTTAAAATGAAGCTTTTTATGCATTATATTATTTCTTGATTTCCCCCCTGCCTCCTCCTGAAATTCAACTGTTGAAACTCTTTGGTGCCATCTCATGGTTAGTCAGATTTTGTAGTCCAACTTTTATGCTCATTCTTGTCTTGTTCAGTCAGGCCTTTATAGAAAAAAAAAAGAATTTTATTATCTACTGTTCATTATTTTATGCAACATCATATGATGAGAAGAACTTGGGACATAGATAAATTTGCCTGCCAAATAAAAAAAAATGCAAATGAATATTCATAAAGTTGAATTTGCTGGTTGAAAACCACTCAGATATTTCTAGAAGTAAACCAAACCAAGCAAAACAAAACAAAACAGATGACGCAGAAGCTGAATAGCGTTCCAGAAATTTGTAACACCAGATAAACTATACTAATTATCTGAGACAGAAATGCTGAAGTTGGAAATAAAATAGCATTTGGAAGAACAGGAAAATTGTCATTTTACAAAATAAAGCAGGAGACAAACTGTACTTTTTGCTTGAATAAGTACAAAGGTAGAGTTACTGAGAATATTTAGGGAAACACTTTATATGGCAAATAATATAATACTATGAAATTGTCATGTGCAAAGAATCAGGAGCACACGTTAAATTCCAGTTAAGGTGATTTATTGCTCATGTCTATACACAAATATCTAGTTAACTACACCATGTCCATCATATTCCTATGGTCAACTATGGCATTCTAACAAAAAAGGAAGATCCGACTGGTTTAACACATCTTATTTTTTGTTACATTCATCTGGTTCTTTTCAAGCAATGTATTATTTTCAAAAGACCCTTAAACTAACTTTTAAATAATTTATTCCTGACTTTTTAATAATTTATTCCAGTAACAACATCAAGCTGGCCAGTCTGCAGTTACCTGGCTTCTCTCCCTTCCCCTTTTAGGAGAGAGAAATAATTGCTCTTCTTGAATCCTCTGGCAATATGCCCATGCTCCAATTTCCCCCCCCCCCCAAAAAAAATATCAGGTTTGGTAGCTGAAACCTGTTCATTTAGCAGATCTTCCCTAGCTATTTTTTACTTAGCTTAAGTTGATATTCTTTCCTTGCATTGGTTATTTATCCTACATCTGTTTGAACATAGAGCCTCTTCAGAGAGAAGAATGAGACAAAATAGGCATTACTCTGCCACACGTTACATTTTGCTATCTTGCCATCTCCTTCTAGCAGTTGGTCAAGACCTTTTTTTTCTTTTTAATTAGTGACATAGCTGAAAACAGTTGCTTTCAATTTCCTTTATGAACCTTTAGATATTAGTCACTTGGTAATATATCTCCTTGGTAATTGCATCCATTTTCCATTTCCTATTCATATCCCTTTTAGTCCCTAGCTCAGTTAAAAACTTAATAAAACAAATCTTCCTAATATGCTCCCTGTTTTGTTTTGTTTTTTGCTGCAGGAATCATGTTCAATTGCACTGCCAGTATTTTATTCTTGAGAAATACCCATCCCACTTGTGCTCCTTTGATCTGAGAATTTCTGTCCATGGGATCTCTAAGTTAGTTGAAATTTGCACAGTTAGGACTGTGCTCCAAATTTCTTTTACTGTAGTTAGTATCTTGAACCTCAAGATGATGTCTTTTAACATGATCACAGCAGTAACAAAGCAGAGCTAAAGTAGCAGCAACCCGGCAGCACTGAAGCAGCCACAACTTCCGCAAATTTCATTCCTTTGGGAGTCATGGGTCCTAGATTTTGGATGCATTCTGAAAATTAGCCCATTTGAGATAGTTGTTGCTCTACGACACACTGTTTCCCCAGTTAAAGATTATGGGAACAAAAGTTTTGGTAGTATACCTTATAGATTTTCCCTATTTCCTTATCTATCATTCAGTAATTATATTTGGTTCTTTGTTTCTATTCATATGACTGCTTATTATGCAGACTGTTTGCATTTCTTTGCTGATATTAATTGTGCCTCTATTAGCATGACTCACTGAATCACAAGTTAACCAATTGTATTTTAACTAAGTGTTCTATATGAATGGAGTTCATGTGATCACTTTATGATCCAGCTCATCATGTAAATTCAGACAATCTGGTAACCTGAGTATATCATGGTCAAGATTAGCATGGGCAAGTGTGTAATGAAAACAGAACCTCTGTATTTAAAGATGTAAGGTCTTACAAAAATCAGAGGTGTAAAACAATGTCTAGAACAAAACAACTCAGTAGTTTATTAAGACAACATTTGGGATCTTCTTTCAAGCAAGATGTTTCTGAAAATGACCAAAAGGCGGCAGCACTAAGCACTGCAAAGATTTTCAAATGTATTTTCTATTCTAAAATGTTTGGCTTCTAATGTTTATAGCTTCTAACTGGAGCAGAACCCAGTGTCATGTAAAATCACTTGATTTTTAAGAGTTAAATCTGCATTAATACCACATTTAAAATGCTAACATGCATAAACTGTAATCTTTGCTTAATTCTTGAATCCCATATCACAGAAACTCCTGGAATGTCATGCATATTTTTCTTCAGACCTTACATTCTTGCCAAGGAAGGAAGGAAGGAGGGAGGGAGGGAGGGAGAAGAGAGCGAGAGAGCAGACTAATGGTGCAAAAAAAAATTTTTTAAAATATTGGCAGTGTTTGCTTCTCTTAATTTATTTTTTAAATGGTTCTTGTACATATCCAAGTAGTTAATGCCACAAGGCTTGGAAGCTGGACTGTAATTGCTGACTGATTTTTGCTCCTATTGTTCAGTCACTTGTACTCCTGATATAGCTGTAGCTAGAGCTAAAAGCTTTTTAGCTTTTAGGGTTAGGGTTAGGATTCCTTGCTATATGCAGGTAAGACATGTTCTTGCTGGAAAGCATTCTGCTATAATGGAGTTGCACATCATGGTTCCTGATTTTTTATATCATGTGAACTAAGATATTCTGGTTGATTTTACAAATCCTAATTAATTAAACCATGACAGCATAGTGTTGAAAACTAAGTCAAAACCTAACGAATAACATGTCTTAGCACACAGAAAGTGTGAACACAGCAACTATCACTGTTGTCTTATAGAAGTCATGATGAAATTATACATACACATGGTACATTTGTGTCATTGCACAAATATGCAAATCACATTATCCACATCATTTGAGTGATGAAGCTAAGACATACATTTAGTCTTTTCTCCCCTGAAACCACCCATAACCATTATGTAGCAACACGACTCCAAAGGCTTTACTAAATAGAATTGTATTGGCCACCTAAAAGTGAGTATTGACTAAACCTGGCTACTCTGTTTTAATAGGAGCTTTCTTAATAATGGGATTAGAGTTTTATATATTTATCGAATTTAGTCATCTCAACTGGGCCTCCCCTTTTGAAATCCAACTCAAGCTAATCTGAATAATTTTATCCACCAAAAAAATTCTTAAATTGACCCTGTGGAAGTTTATTGTGTTCCTTTTCTCTCCAATAAGGAGCGAGTTAGTTTAAGAAAGGGCATTTGTTGTCTTTCTGTATATGCAACAAGAGCAGAAAAACACTCCATCTTATCGTTTATTGCCACAGCATAATCCCTAATACGTATTTTTTATATGTTTGATTGGATTACCCAACAGTGCTGTGGACATCTCATCTGCCATTTTGCCTCCCTGTGCTTTTCTGAAAACCAGGGATCTATGGAATACTAAAAGTCACCCTGAAGCCTCTGAAACCTAATACATATTTGGTTATATTTGGTTATATTTTATCGAATTATAGGTATTTTTGTTTTTGTTTTTAATGTCATTAAGTATCTCATTTCCTTCTTTATTCATATTTTCTACTAATTTGTGCTTTTGGAATATACCTATTCTCAAATGCTGGGTGGAAAAATGTTATTTAGATGGAAAAATAGAACCTTTAAATATTCAGGGATTATTTTCTTCTGATTGTTCAGTTTTAATCATAACAATTTTAATAGATCAGAACTATTGCCATTTATTATACATAACAAAAGGAAGAAGGCTGCAACTCGGACCTGTCTTTATCAGTGTAGATTCTGGAGATATGTGTTATTAGATTATGTATTTTGGATCAACTATACGTCAGCATCTCTTTGTGATTCAGATTTTGATTCTTTCATTGGATTTTGGCATCTTAGCTTGAGGAATTACACTCAAGGCATACTGTTGGTGAAAATTCTCAGCCAATACATTCTAAGGTATTGCTGTCTGGAACTTGAGTCATGGCAACTGGACTTCTTTTCTTATTTGGTTTGAAACATTTCACTGTTTATCCAAGTAGCTTCTTCAGACTGAGTTGCTGTGACTCAACTTCCAGTCAAAGCATATGGCTGTCTATGTGTGTTCTGGTATCATAAATGAATACAAGTATTCAGCTTATGACCACAATTATAGCTGGAATCTCAGTCATTGAGTGAAGCCGTTATTAAGTGATATGTCCATGTGACCACTTTGCTCAATGACTGGAATCCTGGCACTCCTGTTTGTGATCATTAAGCAATCTTCCAGGTTGTTAAGTGGATGGAATCCCAGGTAAGGAGCAAGGAGTGCCCTGTCGGTAAAATGAGGGAGGTCCTGGGAGGGTCCACAGAAGGGAAACCCTTTATAAGACTTCAGAAGATTATCCTGATGATTTTAACTCCATTCCTACGGCCCAACAAAGAATTTCCCATCTCCTCTATACACTGAGGAGAAATCCTTTGCTGGTTACAGAAAAGGAGTTTAAAAATCCTGAAGATTTTATAGCTCTATTCCTGCAGCCCAATGAAATATTCTGTCCCTTTAACCACGAGGGGGGGAAGAGAAACCTTCAGGAGAGGAGAAATACTTAGTTGGGCTGGAAATCTCATCTTTCAGTCAGTCCCTAGAGACGAGAGAATTTTCTTGGCAAGTGGCAGTAGCTTACAACCTTTCCTGCCTGTTTCTCCACTGACTTTCCGGAGAAGCTGGCAGAGAAGATTGCAAATGGTGATCATATGTTCATAGCTTGCTTGGGCTTAAGTGTACCAAGCACAAAAATGGCAATCACATTACCATGGGGGGGGAGTGAGGTGCTTTATAACAGCTGGACATGCTTATGGCTCATTTTGTTGTTGTTAGTTGCGAAGTCATGTCCGACCCAACGCAACCCCATGGACAATGTTCCTACAGGCCTTCCTGTCCTCTTTCATCTTCTGGAGTCCATTTAGGCTCACGCCTACTGCTTCAGTGACTCCATCCAGCCACCTCATTTTCTGTCGTCCCATTCTTCTATTGCCCTCAATCTTTCCCAGCATTAGGCTCTTCCCCAGTGAGTCCTTCCTTCTCATTAGGTGGCCAAAGTATTTGAGTTTCAACTTCAGGATCTGGCCTTCTAAAGAGCAGTCAGGGTTGATCTCCTTTAGGACTGACCAGTTTGAATGCCTTGTAGTCCAAGGGACTCGCAGCAGTCTTCTCCAGCACATAGTTCAAAGGCTTCAATTCTTTGACACTCAGCCTTTCTTATGGTCCAACTTTCACAGCCATACATGGCAATGAGGAAAACCATGGCCTTGACTATATGCACTTTTGTTGGCAGAGTGATGTCTCTGCTTTTTAGTATGCTGTCTACATTTACCATAGCTTTCCTCCCCAGGAGCAAGTGTCTTGATTTCATGGCTCCAGTCCCCATCTGCAGTGATCTTGGAGCCCAGAAAAATAAAATCTGTCACTACCTCCATTTCTTCCCCATCTATTTGCCAGGAATTGAGAGGACCAGATGCCATGATCTTGGTTTTCTTAATGTTGAGTTTCAAGCCAACTTTTGCACTCTCCTTCTTCACCTGCAACTAGAGGCTCTTTAGTTCTTCTTCACTTTCTGCCATTAGAGTGGTATCATCTGTATATCTTAGGTTGTTGATATTTCTTCTGGCAATCTTAATTCCAGCTTTTGATTCATCTAGCCCTGCCTTTCTCATGATGTGCTCTGCATATAAGTTAAATAGGCAGGGTAACAGTATACAGCCTTGCCAGACTCCTTTCCCAATTTTGAAGCAATCAGTGGCTCCGTGTCCGGTTCTCACTGTTGCTTTTTGCCCCGCATATAGGTTTCTCAAGAGACAAATAAGATGGTCTGGTAATTTAAGAACTTGCCACAGTTTGTTGTGATCCACACAATCAAATGCTTTAGCATAGTCAATGAAGCAGAAGTAGATGTTTTTCTGGAACTCCCTAGCTTTCTCCATGATCCTTTTCGAAATCCTGCCTGTACTTCTACTGTAGTAGTTCTCGATCCACATATGCTGGAGTCTAGCTTGTAGGATTTTAAGCATAACTTTACTAGCATGTGAAATGAGTGCAGTGGTGCAATAGTTTGAACATTCTTTGGCATTGCCTTTCTTTGGAATTGGAATGTAAACTAACCTTTTCCAATCCTGTGGCCACTGTTGAGTTTTCCAAATTTGCTGGCAAATTACTGCATCATCTTTTAAGTTTTTGAATAGCTCATCTGGAATACTGTCACCTCCACTAGCTTTGTTGTTGCTCAGCTTTCCTAAGGCCCATTTCACTTCACATTCTAGGATGTCTGGCTCGGGGTCAGTGACCACCCCATGGTGGTTATCTGGAACATTAAGCTCATTCTTGTATAGTTCTTCTATGTAGTTTTGCCACCTCTTCTTAATCTCTTCTGCCTCTGTTAGGTCCCTGCCATTTTGGTCCTTTATCATGCCCATCTTTGCATGAAACGTTCCCTTCATATCTCTAATTTTCTTGAAGAGATCTCTGGTCCGCCCTATTCTATTGTTTTCTTCTATTTCTTTGCACTGTTCATTTAAGAAGGCATTCTTATCTCTTCTAGCTGTTCTTTGGAATTCTGCATTCAATTGCGTGTATCTTTCTTTTTCTCCCTTGCCTTTCACTTCCCTTCTTTCTTCAGCTATTTGCAAAGCTTCCTCAGACAGCCATTTGCTTTCTTGCATTTCTTTTTCTTTGGGATGGTTTTGGTTGCTACCTCTTGTACAATGTTGTGCACCTCTGTCAATAATTTTTCAGGCACTCTGTCTATCAGATCTAATTCCTTAAATCTATTTGTCACCTCTACTGTGTATTCATCAGAGATATGATTTAGTTCATATCTAGTGCTTTCCTCTACTTTCTTCAATTTAAGCCTAAATTTTGCAATGAGAAGCTCATGGTCTGAGCCACAGTCAGCTTCTGGTCTTGTTTTTACTTACTGTATAGAGCTTCTCCATCTTTGGCTGCAGAGCACATAGTCAATCTGATTTCTGTGTTGGCTGTCTGGTGATGTCCATGTGTAGAGCCATCTCTTGGGTTGTTGGAAAATAGTGTTTGCTTTGACCATAGTATTCTCTTGACAAAATTCTATCAGCCTGTGCCCTGCTTCATTTTGTACTCCAAGGCCAAACTTGCCTGTTATTCCAGTTATCTTTTGGCTTCCTACTTTAGCATTCCAATCCCCCATGATGATAAGGACATCATTTTTTGGTGTTAGTTCTATAAGGTGCTGTAGGGCTTCATAGAACCGGACCGGTCAATTTCATCCTCTTCAGCACCAGTGGTTGGGGCATAGACTTGGACTACTGTGATATTGAATGGTTTGCCTTGGATTCGCATTGAGATCATTCTGTCATTTTGGGGGTTATATCCCAGTATTGCTTTTCCTATTCTTTTATTGACTATGAAGGCTACTCCATTTCTTCTGAGGGATTCTTACCCGCAGTAGTATACCTGATGGTCATCTGAATTAAATTCACCCATTCCTGTCCATTTTATTTCACTGATTCCTAAGATTCGATGTTCAGTCTTGTCATCTCTTGTCTGACCACGTCCAACTTGTCTTGATTTATGGATCTTACATAGAGAATAAATCTTTACAGCATTGGACTTTCCTTTCACCACCAGATGCATCCACAGCTGAGTGTCCTTTCGGCTTTGGCTCAGTTGCTTCATTCTTTCTGACGCTACTAGTACTAGCCCTCTGCTCTTCCCCAGTAGCATATTGGACACCTTCTGACCTGAGGGGCTCATCTTGCAGCGTCATATCTTTCTGCCTTTTGGTACTGTCCATGGGGTTTTCATGGCAAAGATACTGAAGTGGGTTGCCATTTCCTTCTCCAGTGGATCACATTTTGTCAGAACTCTCTGCTATGACCAGTCCGTCTTGGGTGGCCCTGCACAGCGTAGCTCATAGCTTCATTGAGTTACGCAAGCCCCTTCACCATGACAAGGCAGTAATCCACAAAGGGGTATGGCTCATTAAGCACCCTTTAATTTCATAGGATAAGAATATTTTTTATTATTAAGGTATGTATTTATACTTGCAACTTAGGCATCATAAAGTTAATCACCATTACTATCATATGCATGTATCTTGTTGGCTGTATCAAGGTTCAGCACAATATACTGTATATAGCACTTACTTCATAAACTAAGTTTCCAGCCAATGAATGGGGAGTTAGTAAGAAAAAACTGGATATATAATTCCTCCAATATTAATCCAAAAGGTTATTTAGAAAGTAAGTAACTAGTTCAGTTCACTGATCTAAGAACTTGGCCTTCCCAAATAATATTTGAACAGATAGATATTTTTGTCTAAAAATGCTTTTGCTTGTCTCATCTTGTCTTGTGTCAGAAATGCAGGAACTATACTTTCATTGTTTATTGTATATTTGGCTTTTTCTTAAAATTCATAGTATATGCTTGATATTCTTTTTCTGTGAAGCCAATCTAACAAGTGACAATGGCTATTTCTATAATTCTCCAGGCTTTATAGATGTTTTTCACAGTCAATTTACAAGAGAGATATTGCCAAAGAGAATGTTCATTATCAGTGAGCAAGAAATAAAAATGAAGAAAAACTAAAAGTAATGTCTAGGAAGGGAAGATAAAAAAATCAAGATGTAAAATAATTATATTGGTTTAATTCCTGTTCTTACATCTCTGTCCTTTGATTATAATACTTCTCCAAACAAAAAAAGTAGTTTGTCAGCTTTTCTGTACATTTAAACAAATTAGACATGCATCCATCCCAAAAGGTGTGATGTGATAATTAAAGTCCATTTTATATGCTTTGTAAAGTTTTCTCCTGTGGGCACTCCTAGCCATGTGTGTACATGACAAGTTATGCCCGAATTGATTTTCTAAGTTATATGAACCTGACATAGCTAAAATCTCTTCAAGAATTAGGAAAAGCCTGGAGGATATATCATAAGATCAGCTTCAAGCTGTGCTTATGAGTAAACAATATTAATCTCTCTAGAATGGTTTATTAAAACCATTTCCTGAAGACAGAGAAAATGTTGTGAGTTATGGATGGTTGCCTCCATGTTCAGAATAATTAGATGTTTCTCTTTCCATTATTCTGAATTTGAATAGTCAAGGATAAGAGGGAAGAAAGGTTATATACACAAAATAGACAATTGCAAATAATTCCAGGATAAATTAAGCAGGAAAAGATCAGAAAATGAGCAGGGAACATAAAAGGAATTCATAAAAAAGAGTCAGTCCACCTGCCAATTCACCTGAATAATCCTCACTAAATAAAAGATCTATACAAATGTGTGGTTTCAATTCACTAATAGAGTGGATTGAGTTTCCTAGTTATTATTTATATACCTCATTGCAGGAAGGGTTGATGCTGGCAGCTTTTAAGGAAAAATTGGTCTTCCTCTTCCTTAAAAGGCTGTCTCTGGATCCATAGGATTAGACATCTACTGCCTGATCTTCAACTTTCTCTTTGTGGGTAGGTGGTGGTGATGCAGGGCCAATGAATGAACACCCAGCCTAGATGATGCAGTTTATCTGCACTCCTATCCATCAAAGTTCAGGTTTCAATGGAGAACAGAGATGCCATTGGTCGCTTTGGTTGATGACTTATGTCAAGACCCATATAGGAATAGCAAGCCTGATCTGAACCATTTGGATCTTTAAGCAGCTGACACCCTAATTGCCACTCATTTAGACTAGTGCAGCACACTGTGACCCCCTGGAAGCTTTAGTTTGGGGAAAATGTGGTGGCCATAGTGTTCAAGGAGTTAACAGTTCAGTACATTTTATAGCTGGTTTATGGATCCTGCAGCAGCTTCCTACTAGCTTCCAAATTAAATTTAAAGTGCTGATATGAATCTATAAAGCCTTTATGACTGGTGCCTAGTATCTGCAGGACTGCATACTCCCACTAGAGTCAGCTCATTCATGTCAGGAAAACAGCCAGTTCTCTCCCCATTTTTGAGATGTTAAGAGAGCCAAATTCTTGAAGCCCTGTTTTTTCTGTGATGGTGCTGATCTTCTGGAATGAGCTCTGTTGGATATCCATTTATATCCAACACTGGCAGCCTTTTAGAAAAGGCTAAAAGTGAAAAGTTTTCAGTGATTTATTTCAGGCTAGATATATCTTAACCTTTTTATATTGATTGTATTTTTGTATCTTGTTAGCTACTAAGAGTCTTATGATTATGATAGCATGCACATTTCATAAACAAACAAACAAACAAATAAATAAATAGGAGTTCTTATTAGATACTGTTAGATCCTAGTTTAAAGCATACAGCCATTTCCCTAGAGATATGTTTTTTTATAACAGTTTCAGCTTACTTCCAAGTTGCAAAAGTCTTAATGTGAGAATCTAAGATTACAGTTTTTCTTCGATCTTACTGCTTCCTCAGTCATGCTTATCATGTAGATATATAAGAAACCAATAATACACTGGTACCAATATAGGGGACAAACTAGGATTAAAGTAAAGGTAAAGTTTCCCCCGCACATGTGTGCTAGTCGTTTCTGACTCTAGGGGCCGGTGCTCATCTCCGTTACAAAGCCGAAGAGCCAGCGCTTGTCCGAGGACGTCTCCGTGGTCATGTGGCCGGCATGACTAGACGCCAAAGGCGCACGGAACGCTGTTACCTTCCCACTGTAGTGGTCCCTATTTTTCTACTTGCATTTTTTACGTGCTTTCGAACTGCTAGGTTGGCAGAAGCTGGGAAGAGTAACAGGTGCTCACTCTGTTACGCGGCACTCGGGATTCGACCCGCCAAACTGCCAATCTTCTGATCGACAAGCTCAGTGTCCTAACCCACTGAGCCACCGCGTCCCTATAAACTAGGATTAGCCTCTGTGAAAACAAGTTAATTGATATAGTATTATATTCCTGGTAATTGTGCATTTTTCTAAAACAACTTTATTTATGTAAGGCTTCTTGGTAATGTATGTGGCCAAGAAGTCATTAACATTCTTTTTGTATTCTCAGTCATTGAAGACATATGTGATACTGTTATTTTGTTTGCCTTTTAGAAAGTTGTTGGTTAATATACTCATTTATACAAAGTTTTCTATATTGCCATATTTTACTTGACTCACAGATGTTAAGGCAACAATACATCCATTAAAACTGTGAAATGTACACTAGCCCCACCACTTTTGTTCCTTTCCATGCAATATCAGATCTGACTCGGCCCTTGAGACAACGTACATTGTCTATCTCTATAGATAGACAGACAGACAGATAGACAGATGAGAGTGGGAGGGTTTTTCATAATATCAACAGGAATTTTCAATGTGATGCAAGTGGTGGTTTTTTTGTAGTTAGCGTTAATTCTTTTCCCCCTGTATTCTCCACTTATTAGATACATAAGGCTGCTCAGGTTTTCCTGGGGTTCTGCCCTGTAACAAAATTAGTGTGTCCAATCACCTTTGTGTGATTGTCTGTTTTTTCATATTGTTAGTCATGCAGTAAAGAGATGAATCTATCAAAGTTCATTTTGTTAACAGGTTATATACTTTCACGTTTAATGCAAAATTGACATGGATAAGAAAGAAATTAGCTTTTTACTACCAAATATCTAGATGTAGAGAGTAGATAATTAATATTTGAAGCTAGAATTTGTCCTCTAATGCTGTCGTTTTTCTTTCTTAAGTATCCATAACAAAGATTTTCCCTATCAATGAGCAGTTTACCTTGTTTGTAATTTCACATGGCTTTACATCTGGTAGATTGATTAACCTAGACAAAACTGTGGGTAATTGGACTGTTTTTTTTAAAAGACTGGAAGTATCACTTATGTTAAACTTGTCTTTGAATTCTATCAATAATGACATACTATACATAATAAAAGCCAATCTTTATGGAATAATGTCGACTTTGTATCTTTGTATCTGTATTAATTAAACATTTTGGTAGATTAAAATTGGGTTTCTGAATTGCTAGATTATATTTTAATCCTGCTCATGGAAAATGATTTATCTGGAAAGCAAATTATCTTCTTTAAAAAATGAGACTCTATAAATTCCTAAAGTAATAAGAGGCATTTTTCTCAGAGAACCTGCATCCTTTGAATCCAATTGTTTTTGTTAACTGACTATTTAATTGGTGATGAATTTAAACTAGAGAAATTTAGACAAAATTGCATCCCAGTTGGAAATATGTTTTTGTGTCTGTGTATAGTTTTGTATTAATCATCTGTGCAGATGTATTGGATAAAGTTATAATGGATCTGATACAAATAACCCTTTCCATGTGAAATAGATACATGTTGATCACTGAAGAATATTTAAAACAGAAGCAATAATACAATAATGTAATCACCAAGCTATTTTTAAAAAATGGTATAGCTATTATTTTGTGTCTATTAGATATATAAGAGATATAGTATAGATATGGATATAGATATAGATATAGCAATCTCCATAGGAAATGCTACTTCAGGTAAATCCTACTCTGGAAACTTCAGAGGCATTACTGTCAGTTATTTCAAGCTATCATTGAAATCTATCTTATATGGTAAGTCCTATGCACGGTGGCTCGGTGGGTTAGGACGCTGAGCTTCTCGATCAGAAGGTCGGCAGTTTGGCGGGTCAAATCCCGAGTGCTGCGTAACAGAGTGAGCGCCTGTTACTCGTCCCAGCTTCTGCCAACCTAGCAGTTCGAAAGCACGTAAAAATGCAAGTAGGAAAATAGGGACCACTACGATGGGAAGGTAACAGCGTTCCGTGCGCCTTTGGCGTCTAGTCATGCCAGCCACATGACCACGGAGATCTCCTCGGACAAGCGCTGGCTCTTTGGCTTTGAAACGGAGATGACCACCGGCCCCTACAGTTGGAAACAACTAGCACGCATGTGCGGGGGAAACTTTACCTTTACCTTATGCACATATAGTATTATGATAGAACCCATATATATGTTTATTAAGAAAATGCATGTTTCTATAAAAAGGCAAACCCAAAGACTGAGAACCCACCCCTTCTTTTTTTAAAGTGCCTTGTCTGTTGTACATAGAAAGAACAGAATGTATTGAAGGGGAAAATGTTTCAAGCCAACTATTTAAGAATAATTGATTTGGTTCTTCTAACTTTTGGAAATTGTGAGTAGTGATAATTTCAAAATGTCTACCCTTTCACTTTGGAGTATAAATCAACCTAAGAATATCAAAGCTCTGGAAGCTCAAATAAAGGAAAGATAAAATGTTTGTTTTCTTGTAACTAATGTAACTAATGTTACAGGAAAGGAGAATCAAGCAAGAAATAAATCCTTTGGAGATGATGAATGGGAAATCTACTTCCTGTGGAATTGTTGCCAATGGAAAGAAGCTGCTAGTTTGACCCAAATGACTATCATAATATGGAATCATTAAAAGATGTATAATTTCTGTGCTAGAAGTACAGAGAATTGGGCAGACTATCTACCTAATTTAAAATATGGTATAGTATCCGAAGTAAACACCAACCCTATAAATATTTATTGGATATACTTCATGTGTTCAGATTTATTTGTAGCAAAATTTACCATATGTCCATTGACTTGCCATTATTTATCATGTAACATGAATTCTGAATTATTTTAAATGGGGGAAAAATACAAATAGGAGTATGTTGATGAAGATTCTCAGTCATTCAAGTAGAGTTGTCTGAAAATTAAGTCAATGCAACTGGAGTTACTTTTAATGATTTTTATTAATCAATTAGTTATTTTTTAATTTTGTTACAAAAATAAGCCCAATTGAAATGACGTAATTGTCATATAACATACAAACTTATTTTGTACATAACTATATTTATCTATCTTTGAGATGCCCTAAAGGCTCTGATTTGCTCCATAATGTTTTGTCACTCCACTTTTTATTTTGAATTATTGTATGTTCTATAAATTGGAATGTATTATATGGTTATAATATCCTCTTAATCATTAAATTTAAATTTAAAATATACAATTTCCTTTGCCTAGAAATTCAACAAGCTTCCAGTTTCTTTAAAAGTTTTCTGTAAGCTACTAAAAAATAATCTAGAGAACATTTGGATAATGAATTAATGTCAGTAATTCAATTTTTCTCAATGTTTAAATGTTTACTGCTGGCTGCTTATATTCATTTGTTTTCTTTGTGTATTGCTAACATTTTTATTGTGTTATTCATACGTTCATTTTTATTTATTGCACTATGAGTATTTTATTGTATTGTTTACTTACTGTTGCACTGAAAACTGCCAAGGATTTCACTATTCTGGCAGGCATACATTGAATGAATAAATTAGTCTCCCTATATTGTCTTATATAATGGTAAATAATATTAATAGGAGCTACAGCTAATAGGAATATTTACCAATTATAATTATTATGTTATTGGTCACTGAATGTGGAACTGTATTAAAAGCTGCTTTCCCCCATATTATGTTTAAAACAAAACACTTTAGATTAATTTACACTAATGTAATAGAGCCAGATAAGATTTGTTAATCTGTTTTAACTTTTCATTCTTTGGACTGGACGATTGTTTGAAATCTATTTTCTTGGTAAATATGATAGTTATCAAACAAGAGTTATAAAATGATAATGAAAACAAAATCTTATTCATGGTTTTTAATCTGAAAACACCACCACAGGATGACTGAATTCCTACTTCATGCAAAATCATGTTATTTATTTGGTTTTAGTTTAGCAAATTGGATAAACCTAGTGTTATGTATTAGGCTTAAGGGAACACCGTGAGCGCTGGCATAACAGATACCACCAGGTGGCGCTGAACAGAAACTGTTGTGGCCGGGATCTGTTTTCGGTGGGAAACAAAGGTTCTGTTGTGATTCAGCGTCAGCCTGTGGTTTCGGCAGCTGAGTCGGACAATTCTGAAGAGGAGGAGGAGGAGGGGTTTGGAGAGCCTTTGGTTGCAGAGGAAAGTTCTGATGCACCGCAGAGGTCTCAGCCAGGCCCCTCCCATCTTGTTCCTCCTCAGACCCAGCTGTGTGAGCCTGAAAGATTGGAAGAAGGCGATCCACAGCTGGCTCTGTTCAGGGACGCTCGAAGCAGGAGGCAGACTAGCAGAAGTGAACAAAGAAAAGCAATGAGGCACCTCGGGAGAAGGCAAAGAGAAGCCACGCCTTGAGACTGCTGTTTAAAAGGGGAATGTGTGGGAGGTGCTGGTTGCTGAAGGCAACCGTTTGAAGAGCTTCTGATATAGTCTCAGTCTGTATTTGTTTAACTCTGTTTTGAACTGTTTCGTTTCGTTGTTGCAAATAAATTTGGTTGGCTTAATTCCAGCCTATTGAATATAAAAAAGGGGTTGTCCCTGACATTCCAACAGGGCCAGTCGTAGGCTGGAACAGAACAATTTGCCTTCAGCCCCCCACCCCTTATTATTATTATGGAACAGCTACGTGCTGAGAATACCCAGCTCACCCAGCAACTCGCTTTGTTGGCAGCTCAGGTGGCTCAATTACAAGCACAGGTCCATGCTGCACCACCACCATCACTACCACCCAGGAGAAAATGCCAAGTTGCGATGCTGGATAAATTTAATGGCAATCCAGAGATGTCTCCAGCTTTCATGGGACAAAGCCAGCTATTTATCAGCGTGAGAACAACTGATTTCCCCACTGACTGGGATAAGGTGGGGTTTGTGTTAAGCCTTCTCTCTGGTGATGCAGCTCGTTGGGGCACACCTCTGCTGGCCCAACCTAGTCCATTGTTTGACAACTTTGTGGGGTTTTGTAATCATATGAGTCTGATGTATGAGGACCCCATAAAGACACAGACTGCTACCCGACTCCTGAAAGCTCTGAGGCAAGGTCAACGTCCCCTACAGGGCTATATCAGCGATTTTCGGCTGCTTAGCCAGGATTCAGCCTGGAATGAGGTTGCGCTTATGGATGCTTTCCAGGATGGATTGTCGGAGGAGATGTTGGATGAGCTGGCCCATGTTGATATTCCCTCAGACCTTAGTGGGCTGATCCATCTCTGCGGAGCGATACTCGGTTGCAGCAGTGAAGGAGTTGCCGTGCCACGCCAAAGACCCCTGCAGCCCCTGTTGTGCTTGAGACCCCAGGTCAAAGGGAGGAGTCACGTTTTCGCTTCCCTCCAAGGTGGTGCCATATTTGCTAAGCTAGATCTCGCGTACCAGCAGCTGCCGGTTACCAGGGAGATGGCAGAAGCACAAAAAATTGTAACACACAAGGGAGCCTTCAGGATCAACCGCCTGCAATTTGGTGTCAGTGTAGCACCAGGAATCTTCCAGGAGGTAATGGAGAAAACTCTTAAGGGCATCCAAGGGGTATGCCCTTATTTTGATGATGTCCTCATTGCAGGGGACACAGAAGAAGTGCTGGCAGACAGACTGAGGGCAGTTTTAAGTAGGTTTCATTCTGCAGGTCTCAAATTAAAAAGAGACAAATGCAGCATTGGGGTTGCAGCCACAGAGGTTTTGGGGTTTAAAATAGATGCCAGTGGGATCCATCCTGCAGAATCCAAAGTGAGGGCAATTAAGATGGCCCCCACTCCCAAGAACAAGACTGAACTGCAAGCCTTCCTTGGGCTGCTAAACTTTTACCATTCCTTCCTACCCCACAAAGCAGCAATAGCTGAGCCTTTGCACAGGCTCCTAGATAAGAAAGCTGTATGGAGCTGGACCAATGTCCACAAAAAAAGTTTCCAAACCTTAAAGGCCCTACTTTCAAACAAGTCTACAGTCACCCACTTCATCGAAACAAAGCCCATCTGCATTGCTTGCGATGCTTCACCCTATGGAGTGGGCGCAGTACTAAGCCATCTAGAGGGAAACGGGGAACAGGTGCCCATCGCATACTACTCCGGAACCTTGTCAGGGTCAGAGAGGAACTACGCCCAGATAGACAAAGAAGCCCTGGCAATAGTGGCTGGGGTCAAAACATTCCACGACTACCTGTATGGTAGGGAATTCACAATATTCACAGACCATAAGCCGCTATTAGGGTTATTCACCACGGACAAACCCCCCAAATTCTCTCCCCTAGGATGCTTAGGTGGTCTATTCTTATCAGCATACAACTTTAAGTTGGTTCACAAACCAGGGAAAGAAATGGGCCATGCAGATGGGTTAAGTAGACTACCCCTAGAAACCACAGAACCAGATCTGGCACCTGCTGCACAGATACTAGCAATCCAAGAGCTACCGGAATGCCCTCTCCATGCAAGGGACATAGCGACTGAGACAGCATCAGATAAAATCCTGAGCAGGGTCCAGTCTTGGGTATTCACAGGGTGGCAAGATAGGAGTCCAGGCCCGGAGTTCCAGGCATACTTCGTAAGGAGACATGAATTGGCTGCCCATAAAGGATGCCTGTTGTGGGGTAGTAGGGTCTTCATACCAGACACACTGAAGGATAGAGTCCTACAATCTTTACACGAGGGGGACCCTGGCATAGTTCGAATGAAGGCGTTAGCTAGGAGTTATCTTTGGTGGCCAGGGTTAGACAAGGCAATAGAAGAGCAGGTACACAGGTGCTACACTTGTCAAAGGTCCAGACCCAAGATGCCCCAAGCACCTGTCAAGAAATGGGAGGCAACACATACACCCTGGCCCAGGGTCCACTGGCCCATTCTAGGGACAGCTCTTCCTGATAGTGGTAGATAGCCACTCCAAATGGTTGGAGGTATTTATTTATTTATTTATTTATTTATTTAATTTATATACCGCCCTTCTCCCAGGGGACTCAGGGCGGTGAACAGGGCAATACATAAAAACTAGATAAAAAATTAAAATTGTTAAAACATGATTAAACAATGCCCATAAAATTAATACAAATTTAAAATTAAAATCGTTTATAAAATCCCACCCCGTCCCATCAGGCCAGGCCAGCTTGTTTAAAGAGATGGGTTTTAAGATCGCGCCGGAAGGAGCGGAAATCGGGCGCCATCCGGAGCTCAACCGGAAGATGGTTCCATAAATCCGGTGCACCCACAGAGAACGCTCTCCCCCTGGGGGCCACCAGTCGGCATTCTTTGACCGGTGGCACCCTGAGGAGGCCCTCTCTGTGGGAGCGTACTGGGCGGAGGGAAGTTGACGCCGGCTGCAGGTGCTCCCCAAGGTATTCTGGACCCATGCCATGAAGGGCTTTGTAGGTCATTACCAACACCTTGAACCTCACCCGGAAGACAACTGGTAACCAATGCAGCTCGCGGAGCAAAGGTGTAACATGGGAGTATCGGGAAACTCCCAGTACAACTCTCGTGGCTGCATTCTGTACCAGCTGGAGCCTCCGAGTGGTCTTCAAGGGTAGCCCCATGTAGAGAGCATTGCAGTAATCAAGACGAGAGGTCACGAGCGCATGAGTGACCGTACGTAAGTCATCCCGGTCTAGATAGGGCCGCAACTAGCGCACCAGGCGAACCTGGGCGAAAGCCCCCCTAGTCACAGCTACAATATGGTCTTCTAAGGAGAGTTGTGAATCTAGGAGGACTCCCAAGTTGCGAGCCCTATCTACAGGAGGTAATTACTCACCCCCCATAATGAGGGGTGGGATATCCTGAATATCCCGAGATGTCGGTACGCACAGCCACTCAGTCTTGTCAGGGTTGAGTCGAAGCCTGTTCCTCTCCATCCAGACCCAGACCGCCTCCAGGCACCGGGACATCACGTCGAGGGCATCACTGGGGTGGTTTGGGGTCGAAATGAAAAGTTGGGTATCATCAGCATACTGATGATACCCAACTCCAAAACCACGAATGATCTCACCCAGCGGTTTCATGTAGATGTTGAACAGGAGAGGCGAGAGGACCGACCCCTGAGGAACTCCACAAGCGAGAGGCCTCGTGGTCGACCTCTGCCCCCCTGCCAACACCGACTGCGAGCGTCCCAGGAGATAGGAGGAGAACCACTGAAGAACCGTGCCTCCCACTCCCAATCCCCTGAGACGCCGCAGCAGGATACCATGGTCGATGGTATCGAAAGCCGCTGAGAGGTCTAATAGGACTAGAACAGAGGAATATCCCCTGTCCCGCGCCCTCCAGAGATCATTCACCAGCGCGACCAATGCCGTCTCCGTGCTGTACCCGGGCCTGAAGCCCGATTGGTACGGGTCTAGATAATCCGCTTCATCCAGGACCAGAGGGAGCTGATGCGCCACCACACTCTCAACAACCTTCGCAAGAAAGTGAAGGTTGGAGACCGGACGAAAGTTATTCAAAACAGCCGGGTCCAAGGCAGGCTTCTTGAGGAGAGGTCTTACCACCGCCTCTTTCAAGGCGGCGGGAAAACTACCCTCACTCAGAGAGGCAGATATAACCGCCTGGAACCAGCCTCGTGTCCCCTCCCGGGCTGCATAAACCAGCCAGGAAGGGCACGGGTCCAATAAACGTGGTGGAGCTCAGCCTCCCCATGATCCTGTCCACTTCCTCCGGAGTTACAGGATCGAACTCCTCCCAGGTGACATTGACAAGACCGCTCGTGTCCTGATCGTCCGATACTGCCCAGTCGGAGTCCAAACCGGTCCGAATCCGAGCGATTTTGTCTGACAGATGTTGGCTAAATTCCTCGGCACGTCCCTGCAAGGGTTCCTCACTCACCTCCTGATTAAGGAGGGAGCGGGTCACCCTAAACAGGGCAGCCGGGCGATTATCTGCGGACGCGATGAGGGCAGCGAAGTAGTTAGACCTCGCTACCCTCATCGCTGCGAGATAAGACCTAATATGGGTTCTTAGTCGCAATCGGTCGGATTCAGATCGGCTGGACCTCCAAACGCTCTCTAGGCCCCGTCTCTGACGCTTCATCTCCCGGAGCTCCGCGGAAAACCATGGAGCCCATTGGGATCTGCGCCGGGTCAGGGGCCGCAAGGGTACAACTCGGTCAAGTGCCTCTGTAGCCGTCCTTTCCCAGGCTTCCACTAAGGCATCCGCCGAGCTGTGAGCTGAGGAAGCAGGTGGGGACCCCAGTGCTGCCTGGAACCTCTCAGGGTCCATTAAGCGCCTGGGGCGGAACCATCTAGTTGGCTCAACAACCCCACGGTGGGGAGTGGCAAAACGGAAGACCAGCCGCAGGAGATGATGATCAGTCCATGACAGGGGCATAACAATTGGGGAGCCCCCACCAAGATCATCTAACCACCGACCAGATAAGAAAACCAAGTCAAGGGTGTGGCCTCCCTCATGAGTCGGTCCATGAATTACCTGCGTCAGGTCCATGGCCGTCATGGAAGCCATGAACTCCCGAGCCAACTCAGATGCTCCTCCCAGGGATGGTAGATTGAAGTCTCCCAAAACCATAAGTTTGGGAAACTCAATCACCAGCCCTGAGAGGATATCGAGAAGCTCAGGCAGGTAGTGCTAGTCCCCAATATGACCACGGCCACAACAATCCAAGTGCTCAGGGGACTTTTTGCCACACATGGTCTGCCTGACATTTTGGTATTGGATAATGGGGCTCAATTTACCGCTGCTGAATTTCAGGCCTTCATGACAGCGAATTTGATTAGACACATCACATCTGCGCCCTTCCCCCGTGGACTAATGGACAAGCTGAACGCAAGGTGAGAACGACCAAGGACGCACTCAGGCACATCATCGTCGGTGACTGGCATCACAGGTTGGCGGAATTCCTATTATCCCAACACACCACACCATGCACAGCCACGGGGAAGAGTCCAGCGGAACTTTGTTGGGGCAGATGCCTCATCACCAGATTGGACAGACTTCACCCCGACAGAGTGGCTTCCGGGATGGAGCAACCCAAAACCCCTAGGGAATTACACTCTGGTGACTTGGTTTGGGTCAGGAATTACGGTCCGGGACATTTGTGGATTCCAGGGGTGGTGGTTGACAAAACCGGGCCTTTATCCTACATAGTAGGGGTGGAGGGGGGTTGTCAGGTCAGACGGCACATAGACCAGGTCAGGAAACAGGTTTCTGAACGGTCACAGAGCAACCACCCAGAAGACCACCCATCATCGACATCAAATCCCCCCTACCAACAAACAACAGAACCTGAGCCCGAGGAGGACCTCACTGACCCAGAACTGTTTCCAGACAGCCGTGTCCGGCCGGGACAACAACAGGCCCAGGACTGCCGTGACAACCTTGCCACAGGGTCAGACTCTGGGGTGGGTCAACCAGAAATGGTCAGCCAGGACTTAACCACTGACCCTACCATCCAGGAACCCCTAAGATGTTCATCCCGGACTCACAGGCCACCCGCCTACCTCGCTGACTATGTGCGCAAATGAGGGGAGGCTGAGGGTCATTGTATTCTGAGGCATGTCGTTATTATTGTCGAATTATGTATGTATACACCTGTATATAGAGACGATTGTTTGATCTCAAAGGGGGAAGGGGTGTTATGTATTGGGCTTAAGGGAACACCGTGAGCGCTGGCATAACAGATACCACCAGGTGGCGTTGAACTGAAACTGTTGTGGCCGGGATCCGTTTTTGGTGGAAAACAGAGGTGCACCCTGATTGGTTGGAGGTGTACCTGGACAGGTATATAAAGGGCGCAGGTAACCCCTATTCCCCCAGTACAGTCCCTTCACCTAATAAAGAGAGGCTATGCTGTACTTATTTTCTCTGTGTCCTTCCTGCTCTCCAGAACCCACAACACAACACCTAGTATGTTACAAAATCTGTGAACTTCACCTAGCATTTTTGCATTGGGAATATTTTGAATATACTGTTTTGTAGCAACTGAGATTTTTTAGTTCATGAGAAAAAAATTCTATTGATCTCTTTCATTTAATAAATTCCTCAACAGTACCTCAGGATATGGCATGTATAGCTCTACTAATTAAAGCTGTTTTGTTTTAAGTTGGGGTTGTTTTTTTGTGACCTCAACTTTATGGTTTAAATTGTTGTATTGTTTTTAATCTTGTGTGGTGCTTTGAATCACTGCCATGAGATGGACAACCATACAAAAAAATAAAATATTTAAAATAAATGAATTTGTCAACATTTTATATTTGCCAACATTTCATATTGGCAAATATGTTTGAGAAGGAGCAAAACATTTATTTGCAATGACAGTCAACCATGCATATGAAGCACCTCTTTCAAAGTAGCTGCATTTTCTTCCTTGGTTGTGATCTCCTGCAGTTTCAGAAGGATCTCCTTCAAAGGATTTATAGGAAAGAAAACAGCTTCTATAACATATTCATATTCATGCATCTGGAAAAAATATATTTGTTTTAACAATTCAGAAAGAGATGCTTAGTGTGTTCTCCTGCAGATTCTCAAGATTCTATTGCAATGATTTATGCAGTCCTGTTGCAATGTAGTGGTTGATCTCAATAACAATATTTCTTTCCTCTACAGCAGACTGAAACACAAGTTAGCCAGCAGCAGCTTCACTACTGTATATATTTAGATTTTAAATAGCACCTTTAATCAAAAGAAGTGAATACATATGTAACCCAATATACTTTTTGTCTGCATTAACACCAAAGTTTCTATTTCTGTTTTTTTGTGTGCTTTACATGCTGTATATATCAATATAAATGTGTGGAACTCATGTAAGAAAAATACATCCAAAAATAAATACAGCAGGAAGACTATAATTTCACACCTGCACATTTCTAATATGCCTGTTCTGCCCACTTAAAGATCATATAGTGATAATAGAATAATTGGCTCAACTGATCATGTGTTTGCAAATAAAATATTGACTCTAGCAAAAAGAAATAAGTAAGTATTAAGGAAGATGTTCACCTTAAAAATCCCTCGAGGCAAACTTATGGAATGTTTGTATAACATCATATCAGTAACTACCATTACAAACATTTAGGAGACAAGGTGCAGATTGTAAGAGGAGGGAAACAAAGCTTGATATATGGGATGATGTTACTGCCTCACAGGGTCATCAGCTTCTTTCCAGGGGTGGCTTGTTCTATCTCTGTAGCTTAATGCATCAGCCTGGGGTAATTGAACTATTTCCCCTAGAAACCCAATTATTTGGGTGTGGGTGATAGGTTTTTGCCTTTTGTGGATCTCTGTGGCACTCATAACTGGTGTGGGGCTGTGGAACTTTCTCTATTTCACCTGTCTTTTTTCTGGCCATTGGTAGGAAAAGTACATTGAGGAGGGCTGCCTGGTGTAAGAGAATGCTTCCTGGTAAGGGCCTGTGGTGTTCATGGATGGTGGAAATGTCTCCTGGCATTATATTTCCCTCATTTTGGTTTGGGTTGCTTTTCCTTTTGTTGTTGTTGTTGTTGCTGTATCTGTGGTTTGAATTTGTCTTTGTTGTTTTTGTTATGATTCAAGATGGAGAAGGTTGAATGCCCACTTCATTTATTTGCTGGGTGAATGTGAGTGGCCTGTATCCAGACTGCCATTTCTAAATAGTGGACCAATGAGAGGTATAGAGGAGTGGAATGGAATGGCTAGAGTGGAAATTCTCTGGTGAATAAGATGGAGGAAGAGGACTAATGTCTGCAATACTTGATTTTGTTAAACTGGGTAAGTATGCTGATAGTATCTTTTTCTGTTCCAGTGACCTGTTCTTGGGAATCAACTGGCTGGATTGTTGGGGCACCTGGCCTCAAATTGGTGCTGATTAATATAAAGTTTGTTTCTTTCAAGACCATGCCCGTTTATAATTTGGTGATTTATAAACAGGCAGACCTCTTATGGATCACTGAAACTTAGCTGAGAAAGTATGGTGATGTGGCTCTCTTGGAAATTTGGCTACATGAATTTTAGGTCTTATAATGTCCTCAGATCTTTCAGTGCCAGGACTGTGGAATTAGTGTGGCATTGATCTATGTTTTGAGCTCCACTTGGGCAGAGCTTTGTAGAGTGACTGAGGGATTGCCTTGACAGGTTATCTGGTTTCTTTTCAGACTGTGATGTCTGAGAAAGTAGACAGGGATATATAAGATGTTTTTACCACCAAGAGATTAAGCCCTTACCATCCTGGCTTCATGGGTAACTGGTCTGGGAGTAGTTTCCTGCATCTGGAAGATTGTGAACATCTCTTCACAAAAGGGGTCAATACCAACAGGTCTATAGGAAACTTTTTTCCATAGCTGCCTAATAAGACCCATATGAGTCATGGTTCAGTTCAGATATAGGACAAAAATGCCTCATATCTGTGGGACCCTGCACTCCCTCTAGAGTCAGCCTGACACTCCACGCAGATTGGGAAAAGCAGCTTGTTGCCCTGCATTTGTGAAAGATTATGAGAGGTGAATCCTGGAAGCCTCATTTTTCTGTGATGGGGCCCATCTCTGGAATGAGTTATGTTGGAAATCTGTTTGTATTTCATATTGTTTGCCTTCTGGGAAAGACTGAAAACAAAGATTTTCCAGAGGGCTTTTAGGCCTGATGTCACATATTTTGTTTGGGCTTGATCTGTCTTAAGCCTTTTGCTGTTTATTGTATTTTTACATCTTGTTAGCCACTGAGAGTCTTATTAATCAAATGAGTATGCTGCAATAACCATAAGTAAATATAATGAATAAAATGCTAACATTTTAATGCATCATTTCCTGCACTATATTATCAGTTCAGGACACTTAAGTGAGAAAAATAACATAAAAGTAAGGTAAGAAAGGAGGGTAGCAAAAGCTTCCAAAAGATGCTAAAGGACTGCCACAAAGGACCTGGTATTTACCAATATCATTGTTACTGCTTTTACCCCTCCCGTCCTGCTTTGTTACATAAAATATAATAATTTCTTGCCTCAGTATACTAGGCCACATAATTATTATTCTCTTTTTGTACTGTATTTTCAGGATGCATAGAAAAAAGACAGTCAAAGAGCAAAGGAAACACTGTATTTGCAGAAATATTTTATCCATAGAATTGAATGTTCATTGAACCTTACGCACACAGGGCACCTTGGCGTTTTTCCTTCTCCTTTCTACTCTCCAATAATGACCAGTTTGTATTTTTTTTAAATTTTGTCTCTATAAAAACTATCATGGTCAGGGGAAAAGCAAGCACAGGGATGCTTACTGTCTCTTGGTTCCAAAACTCCTCCACTGGCTCTACGTTTAATGATTGGATATAAAGATTTCTTCTTTTCTAATAGCAATTACACACAAGATAAATCACAATCCTAAATAAAAATAAATAAAAATAGATTTTTTTTCTACTCTAGTCTAAGGCCAAGGAGCCAGTAAGCCCCTCCCCACTTTTTGCAGCTCTGACATCCATTCCAAATCAGGCCATCATACTTTGGCAGCAGATCAGTGAATTTCAACAACTTGATCGCTAGCAAGAAAGTAAAGGAAATAATTGTGCTCTCTCTTTCTCACTATTGATGAGCTTAGCACAGCTATTATTGTTAAATACCAACACCAAGCTTCTCCCAATAGCTAAAATATGACTCTACCTCCAACCACATCATTTCACCATGTTCCCTGCAGCCCCTGCTTCATTTCAGTTTACCTTTCTTTTTATTTCTGGACATCCAGGTGCCATCTTATCTTTCAAGGATGTTTCTGTAGCTCAGAGACATAGAAAGAAGAAAAAGAAGGAAAGAAAAAGAAAGGAAGGAAGAAAGAAAGAAAAGGAAGGCAGGAAGGCAGGATCTGAACACTGAGGTTTCATTTTACAGTAGGCTATCCTCCCAGCTTAATTAAAACATGTCATTAAAAAAAAGAAGGAATAAAGAGCCTGCTAGGCAGGAAGATGACTTGACATAAGAGCCATTACTCTGGATATGCCATAGGCAAAACCTTGGTTGTGATCAAGGCTTATCTTGGACTGAATCAGACATGAATAAGAAACTCATAGAATTGCTGAAGTTTTCTCTTGTTCTTTTAATCAGAAGTGAGGTTTTACATTCGAGCAAAGTACTTGAGTTCCCCACACTCATTTTTGAAACTGCAGTGAAAAGGAGTGATCTGAAACCTGGGAGGTTTCAAGTAGCTTCAGAGAGGGCTTGGGAGGGCTTAAATTAGGAATGCAGCATAGACAAAAGAGTTTCACACCTTTTTCCCCTAAAACTATCACATTCATCAAAGTTGTTCCTCTCATTCCTTTGAGCTAGAGTTTCCTAAACTACGAAGTGTACCCCTCTTGACAGAATCCAGAGCAGATGTGAAGAGCCTTTTAATTATGTTGTCACAATAAATCTACCTTTCATAAAGTTTCATAGTATTCTTTTTATTGTTCATTTTTGGATTTTTTAGGAGAGATGTGTCCATTAAGGGAAGGGATGTGTCCCATCCAAGGGAAGGGATGTATGGGATGTATCCCTTACACCAGACGTGTCAAACACAAGGCCCGGGGGCCGGATCCGGCCCGCGGTGGTTTCATGTGGCCCGCGAAGCCATCCTGGAAACAGTCAGGGAACGGCTCCCACTGCCTTGGCCCTGGCCCAGAGACCCTTCTTCTGCCAGAGACCCTCAGATCTCTCCCACTCCTGCCCAGGCCCCCATAGGCACCCTTGATGCGAATGATGTAGAGCTGGCCACGCCCACCCAGTAGGCCATATGCACTTTAGCCACGCCCACACAGTAGGCCACGCCCACCTGGTCCCATGAGGGCAGCCGCAATGCTGATGCGGCCCTCAATGAAATTGAGTTTGACACCCCTGCCTTACACTAAAGGGAAGTATGAGGGCAAAAAGTTTAGGAATCTCTGCTTTAAACACTGGAAATTCTATTACAGAAATCTCATTTAATGTGACAGGTTCTTCATAAAATAATCCAGCCCTTGTTGAAGTAGTATAAAGTCTATACTATTCCCGTTATTCTGGTATAATGTTGGTTTGATGACTTTAGAAGATGCTATAGGTGATACTTAAATACCAATGATTTTCATTGGGTTGGAGTCAGCTATACTAGGAATTATTAAAGCAACAAGTAAAACCATTCATTCATTCATTCATTCATTCATTCATTCATTCATTCATTCATTTCGGATGCTGCCTGACTCCAACCAATATCTAAGAGTTATGGTTCTCATTAGAAGTATGAAGAGAGAGATCTCTTAACAAGGCCATATTAATACACATTTTCCTAGAAAAAAAGCATTTGTAGACCTTTGAGAGAAAAAAGTTTAAAAATTCTCCCAGAGTCAGTTGGACAATATTGACTGGTCACCAAAAAACAGTGGACTCTTCACTGCCAGCATATGGAAGGAAATACAAGCATTGCTTACAAAGCTGAAAGAGCCAAGTTCCTTTTGAATTATAACATGGAGGAAGCAAATGGATAACTTAGGAGACATAAATCATTTAGATGGTATTTATTCCTGCAAACACTTTAACAAAGATAAAAACAAAAAATCATTTAATGATAAATACAGCACAAAAGTCCATTGGCTGTAATCAGCCTGTGCAGTCAAGACCACGTTATCATACCAAGTTCCGTTGACTAATGTAGCATATTGCTGAATAAGAAATCTAATAAATTGAAGAGGGGGAAAAGGACTTGGAATTCTAATTAAAATATTACAAAGAGCCTTGAATTTAATTGTTCTTAATATTATACGATAAGGGATGAATTAAGTAGCAAATTGTTGGTCTAGCAGTCTTTAGGGCACTGCGCATACAAAAGAACTAGGCTTTGTGTGAATTGTGACCAATTTAGCTGCATTTGTTTTTATTTCCTGCAGTATGAGTTTAGAGAGATCTGTGCCAATATGTGCCAAGATTGAGACATAGATGGTAGTAATGGTGCAGCTTGTTTATTACACTATATCTCATCTTTATGCTAAGAATTCAAAGAAATCCAAACAAGTTCTTTCCATATTTTATCTTGACACAAAGTAAATTAGATACAATTGAAAGAGACAAACAAGTCCCAAATCACTAATTTTACTCAAGGTCAACTCTCCATTGATACAATCTCCTTACATTACATTAGGCATGACACAACAATATTTCTGCCAAAGCAAAATTTAAAACTGCTTATGATCAAAGACCAGAAAAAGCAAACAAATACAGTGGATGCCTTCAGGATGCATCATCTGTCATATTCTTGAAGCTAGATAACAATATTTGCCAGTGAATAAGTGACCTGAAACTTCTTATTGTCTAATAGTAAGGCTATATAATAATAATCTCATTGCTCTGGCATTATTACCATATCTTTCTGCCTGGTTTTTCCCCCTGAAATCCTAACCCAACTTCCTCTCCTGAGGGCTTTAGTGGATAGGGCACCAAGAGTAGTATACAGAAGGGGCAGGTAGAAAAATGCAAAGAACTAAGCTAGAATTATCAAGACCAGGGCTTTTTTTCTCATAGAACGCCCAGAACGGAGTTCCGGCACCTTTTTTGGATGGAACCTTGTAGGGTAGGCACGGCAGGTCGTACGACATATGTGAGTTCCTGCACCTTTTTCTTTTACAAAAAAAGCACTGATCAAGACAATTTATCCTGTGAAAGAGTGATTGAGGTCAGAGGAAGCATCTTCTTGCAGGTAGGATTTTAGAAAGAGTGTCAAATAGATGCTAGCATGTAATTGCTTATGGACATTGTGTGAAAAGAATTCAAACCAGCTGACAAAGTTATTTGTGTCAGTATCCTTCTGTTTGCTTGCTGCATATTTTGATTAATGGGCATTTTTTCTGAAGTTATCTCTTTTGTATTTAAGATTTATAGCCACGTAACCTTCTATCATGAATATGTTTTCCTGCACAAAAATGCCCTACATCTCTATCTTACCAGACTTTTTACATTAGCTTTGAACATATGTTCTTGTTTAACTAACATGAAACAAGTCTTACATTTTTTCCTATTTGGAAGTTAAAAAGAAAAAGTTTACCCAGAACAGTTTGTTGTAAAAAGGTATGTTTATTTAATTACTATAGGCCTTCAAAATAAATTAAAAAAATAATATTTTTTTCTTTTTAATTACCTCATCCTGGAAGCATCTCTTAACAAATACTTTGCAAATGTATCCAAATGCATATGGAAATGATAAAATAATAGGACACTTTCCAGTCTGCGCCAAATATTCTCCCAATTCATTTTTCAGATTAAAAATATTTCTAAAAACTCATTTTCCTTTTTTTAAAAAAAATTATGCAAATGTATTCTAAAGTACTGGGGTTTTAGTTTCCTTATTCTTATTTTTCATAGCAAATGTGATATAGTTATCCTAGCCAACATTAATGACATACCTTCCATTGAAATCTCATATATTTACTGTCATAATGTCACAACACAACAAAGTGAGACTAAATTAAAGTTGATCTTGAAGAGAGCAACAATGCCTGCTAAGACCAAAAATATAAAAATAATATTCTTGATTCTCAAGAGTCACATATTAATGGGACAAAATCACAAAGCTATTGGATTGAGCTATAGCAGCACTTCTTAAAGTATGGTCTGCACACCCTTGAGGATTCTTGAGATCCAAAAGGAGGTCTGCAACCTTAAAACTGTTTTCATTATTATATTAACATATATAACTTTTTCACTCTCATTCTCTCATTATTAAGGGGAAGACCTTTTTCTACAAGTACTAAAAGCAAGGCAGCAACAGTTAACAGAGTAAAATGCAAATAGCTATAGGGAAGCAGCAAATCATAATAGTCATAACAGTAGTAAAGTTGGAAGGTACCTTGGAGGTCATCTAGTCCAACCCCGTGCTCAGGCAGGATACCCTATACCATTTCAGACAAATGGCTGTCCAGTCTCTTCTTAAAAACTTCCAGTGTTGGAGCGTTCTGGAGGCAGGTTGTTCCACTGGTTAATTGTTCTGTCAGGAAGTTTCTCCTTAGTTCTAGGTTGCTTCTCTCCTTGATTAGTTTCCATCCGTTGCTTCTTGTCCTGCCTTCGGGTGCTTTGGAAAATAGCTTGCCTCCCTCTTTTTTGTGGCAGCACCTGAGATATTGGAACACTGCTATCATGTCACCCCTAGTCCTTATTTTCATTAAACTAGACATACCCAATTCCAGCAGCCATTCCTTATATGTTTTAGCCTCCAGACCTTTGTTGCTCTTCTCTGCACTCTTTCTAGAGTCTCAACATATTTTTCACATTGTGGTGACCAAAACTGGATGCAGTATTCCAAGTGTGGCCTTACCAACGCATTGTAAAGTGCCTTGCTAAGCACATTGAGCTTTAGATTGTAAGCCGCCCTGAGTCTTCGGAGAAGGGCGGGATATAAATGGGATTAAAATAAAAAATAAAAATAAAAAATAAAGTGGTATTAATACTTCACGTGATCTTGATTCTATCCCTCTGTTAATGCAGCCTAGCACTGTGTTGGCTTTTTTGGCAGCTGTAGCACACTGCTGGCTCATATTTAAGTGATTGTCCACTAGTACTCCGAGATCCCTCTCACAGTTACTACTATTGAGCAACGTACCCACTATACTATACCTGTACATTTGTTTTTACTTGCCTAAATGTAGAACCTTACTTTTTTCACCATTTAATTTCATTTTGTTAGATAGAGCCCAGTGTTCAAGTCTGTCCAGATCCTCCTGTATCTTAAGCCTGTCTTCTGGAGTGTTGGCTATTCCTGCCAGCTTGGTGTCATCTGCAGATTTGATGACTTCACCATCTATCCCCTCGTCCAAATCGTTGATGAAGATGTTGAAGAGCACTGGGCCCAGAACAGAGCCCTGGGGCACCCCACTACACACTTCCCTTCATGTAGATGCAGTTCCATTGAGGACCATACGTTGAGTACGGCCGGTCAGCCAGCTACGAATCCATCTGGTGGTGACGCTGTCTAACCCACATTTTTCTATCTTATCAAGCAATAGGTTGTGATCTACTTTATCAAATGCCTTACTGAAGTCCAAGTAAATTATATCCACAACATTCCTCTGATCCACTAATTTTGTCACTTGGTCAAAGAATGCAATAAGATTTGTCTGGCATGATCTGTTTTGACAAACCCATGTTGGCTTTTAGTAATGATTTTGTTTGCCTCTAGGTCAGGGGTAGGCAACCTCGGCTCTTTTATGACTCATTGATTTCAACTCCCAGCTATGCTGACTCAGGAATTCTGGGAGTTGAAGTCCATGAATCATAAAACAGCCGAGGTTGCCTACCCCTGCTCTAGGTGCTCGCTGATTCGTTGTTTGATTATTTTTTCCAGAATCTTCCAAGGTATTGAGGTCAGGCTGATAGGTCTGTAATTTACTGGATCCATTTTTTTCCTTTTTTGAAGATGGGAACTACATCAGCTTTTTTCCAGTCCTCTGGTAGTTCCCCAGTGCTCCAGGATCTTTGAAAAATATAGTTCAGTGGTTCTGAGATCTCATCTGCCAGTTCCTTGAGAACCTTGGGGTGTAATCCATCTGGTCCTGGTGATTTGAAGTCATCTAGGCTGGACAGGTGCTCATCATTTTCTTGCCTATCTTAGCTTGTGTTTCTATTCTGTTTTTATGGCACTATTTTTGATAGGTTGGTCTTTGTGTAAAGACAGATGCAAAAAACAAGTTAAATAGTTCTGCTTTCTCCCTGTTGCTTGTCACCTTCTTGCCACTTTCACCCACTAATGGACCAGTCATTTCTTTAACTTTTTTCTTGTTTCTTATATGTTGAAAGAAGCTTTTTTTGTTATTTTTTACTTTGGTTGCAAGCCTTAGTTCATTTTGAGCCTTAGTTTTCCTCACTTCGTCTTTGCAGGCTCGGGCTATTTGCTGATATTCTGACTTACCGGTAGTTATGTGCCCCTCTTTCCACTTTCTATACTTGTCCTTTTTATCTTTCAATTTATCAGAGAGTTCTTTATGCAGCCATGCTGGGGGTTTTTGAGAGCTATTATTTTTCCTCTTTGTTGGTATTGTGCTAAACTGGGCTTTTATTATCTCACTTTTCAAAAATTTCCCAAGCTTCTTGAGTTGTTTCCCCTTGAGGATTCTCATCCATGGAATCCTTCCCAAGCTCTCGCTAAGTTTATTGAAATTAGCTCTCTTAAAATCCAAGACTCTAGTTTGACTGTATTCTATTGCTTGTGCTTCCATAATGTTGAATTCCAATATTGCATGATTACTTCCTCCCAAGATTCCTGTGGCTTCAACACCTTCTATCATTTCAACTCTGTTAGTGAGAATTAGATCCAAATTGGCTAATCCCCTAGTTCCCTTCTCTACTTTTTGGGTGACAAAGTTGTCTGCTAGGTTTGTCAGAAATCTGTCTGATCTTCCACTTGGTGCAGAGTGTCTCCCAGTTGATATCAGTGTAGTTAAAGTCCCCCATTACTATTGTGATGTGTTTCCTACATACCTTAGTTAGCTGACTAGCAAAAAGTTCATTTATTTCCTCTGTTTGGTTGGGTGGCCAATAGTATACACCTATGGCAATGTCATTTTTTCTCCCTTTTATATTGACCGAAATGCATTCATTCATTTGGGTCAATAAAACTACAGATAAGAACTTAGCTTGGCAAAGGCAATTTCCAAATCATGCAATCCAAATCAAGCCAAAAATTTACAATGACAAAATGAAAGAGGGACAAAGTCTTAGTCAGTTAACAAGTGAGGGTCATGGATAGGATAGGATAGGATAGGATAGGATAGGATAGGATAGGATAGGATAGAATTCTTTATTGGCCAAGTGTGATTGGACCCACAAGGAATTGTCTTTGGTGTATAAGCTCACAGTGTACATATTAACAGCAAGTAATAGCTCATAGGTCATAAATCATAGTTACAATCATTAATCATAAGTTACAAACAACAATTGATAATCATAAGAAACCAGTAGCAGAAGATAGTAGGAAAGATGAGAAGATGAGAAAAGATGAGAAATGAGACAGTGCTAGGGGAACTAAGTGTTCACCTGAGTGATGGCACAAAGGAAAAAACTATCTTTGTCTCTAGTTGTTTTGGCATGCAATGATCTACAGTGGTGTCCTGAAGGGAGAAGTTGAAATAGATAATGTCTAGGATGTGAGGGGTCTGAAGATATTTTCTCAGCCTTCTTTCTGGCTTGTGCAGTATACAGAACGTCAATGGAAGACAAGCTGGTTGCGGTTGTTCTTTCTGTAGTTATAACTATCCATTGAAGTCTGTACTGGTCCTGTTTTGGTTGCTGTGTCAAACCAGGCAGTTATTAAGGTACAAATGACAGACTCAATAATTCCTCTGTAGAACTGTGTCAGCAGATTCTTGGGCAATCTGAGCTTTCTGAGTTGATACAGGAAGAACATGTTTTTGTGCCTTTTTAATGATGGTTCTAATGTTATTTCAGATCTTTGAAGGTAACAGAACCTAGAAACTTGAAGGTCTTTACTGTTGATACTGTGTTGCCTAATATTGTAAGAGATGGTAGAATAGGAGAGCTACTTCTAAAATCTACTATCATCTCTACAGTTTTAAGGACAGTTGATCTACCTCTAGTCCAGACATGTCAAACACGAGGCCCGGGGGCCAGATTCGGCCCGCGAAGTGGTTTCATGTGGCCTGCAAAGCCAACCTGGAAACAGTGAGGCTTCTCCAGTGGACCATGCCTTGGCACTTGCCCCAGTCCCATCTCCTTCTGCCAGAGACCCTCAGATCTGTCCCACTCCTGCCCAGGCCCCCATAGGCACCTTTGATGCAAACAATGTCAAGCTGGCCACGCCCACCCAGTAGGCCATACACACTCTAGCCACGCCCACCCAGTAGACCATGCCCATCCTGGCCACACCCACCCGGCCCCTGAGGGCAACTGCAATGCTGATGCGGCCCTCAATGAAATTGAGTTTGACACCCCTGCTCTAGTCTATATGCAGACTATTGTCTCAAAGGAGATCAATGACTGTTGTATCATCTGAAAACTTCAGAACTTTAACAGAAGGAATCGCGTTTGGGGGCTCCTATGCTAATTGAATGGGTATTCAATGTGATTTTCCCTAGCTTCACATGCTGCTTCCTATTTATTAGAAAGCTTATAATCCATCTACAAGTGTGGTCAGGCACAACTAGGTGAGTTAATTTAGAGAGGAAGATTTCAGAAATGGTGGCGTTGAATGCCAAGCTGAAGTCCACAAAAAGGATCTTTACATAATTCTTTGGGGATTCAAAATGTTGTAAGATATAGTGCAGTGCTATATTGACAGCATTATCTGACAATCTATTTGCATGGTAGACAAATTGCAAGGGGTCTAGCAGTAGATCTGTGATGGCTGGTGGGCCAACACTAACCTTTTGAAGGTTTTCATAACTACAGATGTCAGAGCCACCGGTCTATAGTCATTCAACTCCTTGATGGAAGGTTTCTTGGGCACTGGGATGAAAGTAATAACTGGATAGTAATAGTAAATAACTGGATTCCAAAAAAGCATCATAATATACAAAGCCTGATACCTAAGTTGCTTTGAGCAACAGAAAGCTGTTTCTTTGAAGCTTAAATCAGCTTCCCGCTGACGTGCATAGCTGTTGCCGATCTTTCCTTAAGTTAGTTTAGCATCTTGCTCATGAGTCACTTGCTTTAACAAAGTGCAGAGAATTCCTGGAGGAATTGCTAGGAGGGCCAAGTGAGTGCAGCCCATGTTCAGCTGAGTCTAACTCTGAGGGCATGACAGTCAATGAAATACTTGTTTGTGTCTTCTTATGTTTTCTAGAATTTCCCTAAGATATTATTTTAGGGTATCAATATGCACCTTTTCAGGGATTTATTTAGTTTGTTATCAATACTTCTACTGTGCTCTTACTAGCTAACTTCTGTTATTGCTGGTGTAATCTCAGTAAATTTATTATCATAGAATATATCCTCATTTTGAAATCTTAAATTTTTCTTTGTATCCACACAAAAAATGTTGAAAGTAAGGAAGATGACCTTGAAAGAGATAGGACAGATCTGTTACAAGAGCAACAATTAGAACAACATAGCTTAAGCCCCAAACAAGCCCAAAATCTGTATAAGTGGCTCAGACAGATACTTCCCTTGTTCACATAGATGTAACAAGGAGATGATTTCTAGCACAACCAGAATTGCAAGCTTTTGGTATTATAGCCATTCTCAATAAATATAGTCTAAATTTCCTCTGGCGTTTGATCTTTGGCTTGGTCTAGAGCTGATGGGGTTGACAGAAACACAACAGAAATATCTATACTTTGTTGCCTTATTTTACAATAGCATAAAAAAGCCCTTTGTTTTCAAAAAATATTTTTCTAAAATATATAAGCATTTATTTATTGAATTTATATGCTGTCCATCTTACTTATCCAAAGTGACTATCCAAATATTATTCATTAATAAAATAAATTAATAATCATTTAATTGACTAATATTAAAATGAAAGAAATATATTTATATTTTTCTTATATTTAAGGATGTTGGCATAAAAAGGATTAGAAGATTTATTTTCTCACCCACAGCTGTACTATCTATATCTCATGATGCTGAAAAAGATGAAATTGTTTATATCAGAGAGTTCTCTGACTCGTGGAAAGGAGAAATCTACTGTTAATAAACTGGGAGAAACTTATAAACAGTTCACAAAAATATCATGAAAGCTATCTTTCTCTTGGCTTTATTGATTTTAATAATTTACTTTATTATGTCTTGTGCCCAACAAAATATTTTCAACAAATATAATGGTGCTAGTTAAATTGAGGTGTCATTTTGAGATCAGAATTTAAAGAAAAATAAAGAATATTTCATATGTAAACATAATTTGCTCTTTAAAAGCCAAAGATCATTAGTTACAGCATTTCAAACTGTACACGAAAAGCCACTGAAGCATCTTACAGAATAAGTTATTGTATAGCATTGGCTGGAGAAGATTCATAATAGTTGACAGACTAATAAAACCTGATACCCTTGACATTCCTGAATGCCTGCTGGATGAAAAGTCAGTTAAAGAAGTCATGTCAGTGCCACTTTCTAATGATTCATTAGCTCAATGAATTAAAAACTTAGCTGCAAACATGACTGAGTTAATACTTCATCTGCAGAATTGCACTTTTGCCTTTCAAAAGGACCAATTGCTAGACATGGCTGGACTTGCTGTTTTGCTTGTATTTCATTGATAACAGCACCAATTAATTATTAAAGATTTTTTATGTGAATGCTTGGCAACAAAAGCAAGTGATGTTGGAATATTCAAGGTATTGGAAAAATGTTTCTGAATTTCAGGGTTATTCTGGATCTGCAAAAGTAATGGTGGGTGAACCGGCTAGCACCTTAACACAAATCAAGCCAGTGCCACCAAATTGTACTGGTAATCACTGCATTCTTCACTGCCATGCACTCACAGTTAAAAAAAGGGGGGGATGAGTTTCACTTAAGAATGTCCTTGATGAAACAGTAAAAATGACTGATTTTATTAAATCTTGACCTTTTTTAATATTCTGTATGATGAAGTGGAAAGGCCCTGCACGTAAGAGCTTATGCCCTTGTCATCCCCCCAGTTGGATTACTGCAGCACCTTCCACATGGGGTTACCCACTCAGAATCGCCTGAACTGCAAAATGGTCCTCAAAATAAATTTGATAAATAAATCATTGGTAAATAAAGAGTATTTGGAAGCTATGGGTGGTAGAGACCGCAGTAGCATGGACAGTACTGAAGGCCCCTCATTTGGCACATGTGACACTGCTGTTACATAAGTTGCAATGGCTGCCAGTTTGCTTCTGAGTCCAATTCAAGGTATTGGTCATCACCTTTAAAGCCATTTGTACTGTAGCATGGGTCCAGGGTATCTGAGGGTATCCTTATACCAATGGGACTAACCTGCCCCAATCATTCCAGTGGAAAGGACCTACTTTGGATTCCATCAGCCAAAGAATTTTGGCTGGTGGAATTTGGGTGGGACAAGAGCCTTTTAGGCCTTTTCAGAGCCTAAAAACCTGGCTCTGCCACTTGACCTGGAGCCCTGACAGGGGCCTGCTGTATTCACTCCCAGGCTTGTTATTTTAATTTTAATAGATTTTTTTTAGCACTTTAAAACTTTTTGTAATATTGTAAGCTGCCCAGAGTCATTGTATTGTTGAATAGGCAGCATAGAAGTTAAATAATGAAATAACAAATAAATAAAATACAACATAAAGCACTTCAACTGCATTAAAAAGTACGATGGATGTCTTGAGGAAAAACACTTATGCAATTGTTTGGATTGAAAGCTAAACTAGTCACTTTTTTCATGAAACACTATTTTTACTTGAACAATTGAGAGACAAACTATGGTTATTCAGACTTGGGTATTTGGTTGAAAAGCCCTGTCCTAATGGACTGCCCCTTAAGTATGAACCAACAGTGTGTTCCAGTTGCCAAAAAAAAGCCAATGTAGTCCTAGGCTGCATCAACAAAGGGATAGCACGATCACAACAAGTGATAGTACCTCTTTATACTCCACTGGTAAGACTTGGAAACTGCATCCAATTCTAGTTACTATGATAGAAAAAAATGCTGAGATCCTAGAAAAAGTATATGGAAGAGAAACAAAGATGGTAAGAAGTCTGAAGATTAAATTTTATGATGAACGGTTAAGGGAAACAGGTATATCTAGCCTAATGAAGAGACAGATTAGGGGTGACATGATAGCTGACTTCCAGTACTTAAGGGGCTCTCATAGAGAAAAGTGGGTTGACTTATTCTTTAAAGCATCTTAGGATAGGACAAGAAACAATGGGTGCAAGCTCATTAAAGAGTGATCCAGCCTGGAACCATGGGGACTTTTCTTGATGGTGAGAACAATTAATCAACAAAACAGCTTTCCTACCGGAGTTGTGGGTGCTCCATTGCTGGAGGTTTTCAAGAACAGATTGGACAACCATTTGTCTGGCATCGTATAAGGCCTCTTGCCTTGGGAAGGGAATTGGACCAGAAGACCTTCAAGGTCCCCTCCAACCCTATAATTCTATGTTCTAGTTGGTTTTGTTTATGGGTCAGTCTGGATTTCTTCTTTTGTGAGATAACCCTGAAATCAAAATGTTGGAGCAGGTTCCATTGTCCTTATTCGACCAGCAGATGAGGGCTTGGACAGAGGGAGCTATAGAAACATTACAAGACTGCTTTGAGTGCACAGATTGGGGTATGTTTAAGGAAGCAGCTACTGATAACCAACATACAGATGTTGAGGAGTATGCCACTACAGTGGCTGCATATATCCAAAAGCGCATAGAAGATGTCTTTGTCCTGAAAATCATTGTTGTGAGGGTGAATGAAAAACCGTGGCTGACTTATGAGGTCCGCAAGATACTGAAGGCACGGAATGTGGCTTTCAAATCTAGTGACATTCTGGCATTTAGAACAGCCAGAGCAAATCTGAAAAGTGACATACTGTAAAGTGACATAAAAGGTGCAAAGCAAGCCCATTGCCAGAAACTTCAGAACTTTTTTCAGGACCCAACAAACACCAGGTGAATGTAGCAAGGGATCCAGGCCATTACAGATTACAAGGTGACTCCATCGAGATGCAAGGATGATATAGACTTCCTAAACAAACTGAATACATTTTTTGGTAGATTTGAGGCATCAAATATTACTGCTGCTAGGAAAGCTGTGCCCCATCCTGATGAGCAAGTGCTAAGCTTTGTAAACACTGCAGAACGTTAACAATAAATATGAATGCCACATAAACAAAACTCCACTTACACGAAGCTTCTTTGGGATAATTAATATTTTTTAGGAATATAAAGGTATTCTGAAATTTAAAAAAAAACGAAAACCACTGGGCTATAGAATAATACCACAGAAAATCAAATCCAGCAGAATATGAAATAAACGTTGCCAAAGTAGTAAACACTTCTGAGCTTTTTGCAGCAACTGCTAGCTTTTTGAACAGAAGATTGTCCATAAAAATCATGTCTATTTATTTCTATTCTAAAAATAGCTCTAACTTTTCACATTTATTTATTATACTTCCAAGTGATGCTCAAATAGCTTTTGATCTATATACACTGTCTTGTGTGACAAAGCACTAACATTTGCAGAATCTACCTTGATCCAGGAAAGTTAGTTTCTTCATGTTGCTCAATAAATTGCTCATTAATACCTACTCAATCGGAAGGACTAATTTAGGTTTGTCTGAGCAACAAGATCTTCAACTCAACTTTGTTTTTGTTTTCTGTTTTGTTCTTTATTTCTAACCTGCATGTGATATCTGATTTCAATATAAATCATCCTTTCCTCTAAGATAGAGTTTGAATTAAGAGATAGTGACTGGTTCATAGTCACCTAAAGAATTTTGAGACTGAGTAGAGTTTTGAAACCATGTCTTCTCATAACCCTGATGCTCAATCCATAATTTTACATACAATCAAAATATGTATTTGAGCCTATTTCCTCATTTTTCTCATCCAATCCCATTACTCCAAGAGTTTTTAAAGTATATGTTTGAATGAGAATGTTTGAAAGACAAAAATTCTGAATTCACTTGCCTCCAAAGTAGGAAAAAAAGTCCAACTTGAAATAAGGATTTATGTGATTTTTCTGACAAATATTGCTTCTGGGGAATAGCTTAAAAGATTACAGGTTACTCAGCCCAGATACCTAGAGAAATTAATTTGGTTATTAAAATAGTATTTAAAACTAATTCCTCTAAGGCAAATACTTGTTCAGAATGTCTTGGGATCCTTCTGTTAAAGATGCTTATGTACATTAGTTTGAGTCTTCTTATTTGGCATGTTTTCTGCAGGTGTTTCATTCTGATTTACTTTTTATTTTGCCTTTCTGTACAAAAGGAGATTAGCTTACTGCATGCCCTCCTTAAGCATATGAGATGGTTTGAATGTTAAACTAGCACCACTTGATTAATGGATGTCCTATTTCTGTTTCTCTAGCTTCACAATGATTAAATTTGTAGGGAATGGTGATGCTGGTTACATTTTTTCCATCTCATTTTTAAATCATAAAAACCAATAGGTATCTTTGCTTTTTCCTTTATCTCCCTAGCCCCCTAAAGCAGGGGTGCGAACTGGCAGCCCGCGGCCTGGATGTGTCATATGCAGGCCACACCCACCCTGGCTCCGTTGTGATATGTAACATGATGCGATCGAGTTTAACACCCATGGCCTAAATTATTAATTTTCCCATGTGTGAGTACCTATGCATAAACACAGGCACAAGTTTGACTCTGTTTGGAGAAGCTTCTTTTATAATTAGCTAATTAAGCATGTTATGCCTCTAGCCACTTAGTAAGGTGTTATCTATTTTGCCATGTGGAAAGCAAAATATTTCTATTTGACTTTTCAGGATTTCAGCAAATATTATTTGTCTCCAGGAAAAAAAATAAATAGACAGTGAGGGCAATAAGACTCACTAAGTAGTTACTGATGCTGCTTCAACTGATGCAAATCTGACAGATATTTTGCTAAATGATGCATATGAGTAAATGATGCATATTGCACCTGTTGCCAATTGCTTTTCAAACAAAACTTAAGGGGTGTTTTTTACATTTAGGTTTTAAGTGTGGCTGAGTGGCTGCTTGCTACCTAATGTCTAAAAACATGTTTCTTGACAATTTCAAAACTACTTGCTCTATTTAATAAGCATATAAATATTCTTTTAGTTAGAAAATATAACAGGAATCTAGCATGGGGCAAAGCAAAGTATCAGTCTTAACTTTTCCAACAGTATCCTTGGTCAGACCCTGCCTTGATTTTGTTTGGTATACAAGGGGGAGGGGTAAAGAGAACTTTATAGGCTGTCAAGGTTAATAAAATACATAATAAAGTACATTCCCGTAATCCTTGAAATTTTGTTTCCTGGTCTGCCTAAGTGAAAGAACTGATAACTATGCTATAGAATATAGTATTAATGTTTTGAATCATGAGTGTAACAAGATGTAGTTGAACCATTAAGATAGAACTACTGAGTCCACATCTCACACCAGTTAGTATTCCAAACAAATTTTGTCCTGAAAGCAACACAAAAATCTTACACGTGCAGTTCAGTTTTAGTTATAGAATTAATATACATTTTTTTTAAAAAAATGGGATTTTATAAAGAATGAAAAGCGAGGTAAGGATAGAAAAGAATCAATGACATTACAGCCATTGCAGATAATTGGTACTAACCCCAATAGACTTTTGCTTCTGTAAATGCAACAGACCTTTTCCACGGTGAACTCAGTTTTCCATACAGCCTTGTAAGTCTGTCCATGAAGCTATTAATTCACTTCTACATTGATTTGACTTGATTTTTGAAATAATGTATATTTGGGAACATCCCACATTTCTATGTATTAATGTTTTGTTCTGAGACATGCATGCAGTTTCCTCCGTGACAGGATCTTGGCATCAGTTCTGAGTTTTATTCTAAAATTAGAATTCTCTTTTACTGCTTTCTGAAAATGGTTAGGCCTCCCATGTTTTCTCCAGAACATCATTTATTGTGCAATGCTCTTCCTGTTCTTTTATTCCCAACTTTGACTGAGTTAAAACTGCTGCCTTCAGAGAGGACCTTCATGAAAACCATACATAAATTCGATTTCAAGAAGGAAATTAAAAGATTAGTTGATAGTCCTGAGGATTCTCTTCATTGATAGCAGGATGTAATTCAATAGTATATACTGTATGTTTATGTCTAACATTAGTTCTGTGGAATTCTGAGGGAGATACATCCAGGTAAATCTGCATAAAGTTGTAGCTTTAATTAAGCCAACAGAACAATTTTCCTCCCAGTAGTCTTCTGGAAGCAAAATGAAAAAAAAATGCAAGGATATTTTCATGGCATCTTTTGGTTTATTAGACAAAACATTCAAACTATCATTTTTTAATATTTACAATAGCAAAGATGATACTTGTGATCACAGTGTAAAAAGATATTGGCATAATGTTTTCTATACCCATTTAATTAAAACAGTAGCAATTTTATTTGGCCTTGCTCGTGGGGAGGGACCCTTGTGGGGGCTGGGCAGGGTTGGTAGAGATCCAGGGGGCTTCTGGCAGGTGGGGCAGTGGGCAGGAGGCTCATCCTGTGGAGTGAGGCGAGGCAGGGGGCAGAGCGGGGGTGCTATAGCCTCGGGGTAAGGGAAGGTGAGGCAGGGGTTGGGCAGCGGTTGCCTAGCACCATCAGCCCACACACACAGAGGCCAGTGAGCACATGGGGGCTGATGGTGTCTGTCAGCAGCCACAGCCTGCCGGCTCCACGATCAGTGCACTCTGGGGCTCTGTAGCCCGCTGCAAATACCAGGCCAGCCCTCTAGCAGCAAGTAGAGTGGGGGGGGAGGCACGTGATGCAGACCGCCAGATGCGTCTACTCCATCCCATCTGTTTTTGCTTGTGGTTAGAGAGCAGGTCGCTGCTGATCATCTCCTTGGTCCCCTCGCAGATCTTGCCCTTTGCCTGCACATGGAGCCTGTTCTCCTCACACATCTGATGCACCTTAGCCCTGCCTCAGGCTGCCACTGCTCGTGCAGGTCCATTAGGCTGCCACCACCGCCTCCTGCCCAGCTCTGTGCATTGCCAAGGCGCCGCTGTCCCATGAGGTGTGTGAACTCTGCTGCCTTGTTGGGGCCTGCTGAGGCCACCAAGCAGCTGAGGCAGCTCCAGACACCTGGCCGCAACTCCTCCTCCTCCTCCTCTGCTGCATGTCTAGCTGGCCTGACAATGAGGGTGCACCCCCAAAATGGAAAGACAAGACTCGGGTACAGCTCGGTTTCAGCGGTTATGGGACATCTTGGGTACCCAGCCCGTATGTTCAGGAGGGAAACTGGTGGCGTGGAAAGAGGCCGACCCTCAGGCGCGGCAACCGCAATGACACTGGCTCTGGCCTCAGCTGGGTGGTGTGCCAGCTGTGCTAGGGATACCCGGAGCAAGGAATGGCCACGGCAGCAACCCACCTTCCCTCTTTGTGGCTGCAGAAGTTTCCCTCTGATTGGTCCAACACACCCAAAGGAGAGAGGGGTGGGAGCTGCCAGGTAGAGGCTGTGAAAGGACAAGACCCCGGAGCAGGCAGCGAGGGGCTGCATGGCGGGATGATCCACCAATTTCCTGCCCAGCAGGTGGGATCATGGACCGTCAAACGATGGCAGGGAAGACATCGTCACAACGCTGGAGGTCATGCGTCACCACCGAGGAGGATGGAGGAGGATGGAGGGGTAGGGCTGGCCAGGGACAGGGACAGGGGGAATCTGACCAGCCCCAGCCTGGAGGGGTGGGAGAGGCCAAGAGAGCCCAAAGGGACGCAGGCGCGGTGCTCGGGGGTAGCTGCTCTCCCCCTCCTCCTGCACTCCTGCAGAAGGGCTGGCTGGCTTCGGCATCACCTGGGCAGGCTTAGCCGCGCATCTGCCCAGCAGCACTGGTGGGCCCAGGCATCCTTCCTTCCTTCCTTCCTTCCTTCCTTCCTTCCTTCCTTCCTTCCTTCCTTCCTTCCTTCCTTCCTCTCTCTCTCCCTTTCTCCAAAGTCCAAACTCACATGTCCTCCTTCCCCCGCTAGCCTTCTGCAAAACGCGCAGACACCCTTCCTACTTGTCTTCTCCAAACTCACGCCCACCATCACTTCCAAAGGCCATCTGCTCACTCACTCACTCTCTTGCTGACTCCCACCAAAACCTGCTTTTATACTGGTTCCCCTTTCCCTGCCCAGCTCTTGCAGCTGTTCCCATGAGAGCACTGCTGAATGCAGTTTCCCTGCCCTCTCTAGTTCCCACTAGTCAGGCGCACATGGGGAGGGGAGCGTCTCTCTGGTGCACATGCCGACAGAAAGTTCTTTAGGTGCCCAGTCTGACATGAGTTCCATAGGGTCGCCACCACGGCTATAGAGGATACAGCATTTTGGTGCTTCAGTTGAACCGCCTTTCTTTGAAACATAGGATATATTTTCCTCCAGTAATAATGATATATTCTCAAATATTCATAAATCTGTAATGACTGTGAAGTCAGAGTCCCTCATTCTGAGATATAGATTTAGATATTCTGGAATACATTATACATTTACATTAAATATCAGTTTGCTAGGGATTTATTTAAAATATATCATTGATTGGCTTGCTGCAGCAGCTTACAAGCACAATTCTTTCCTTAATAGCATCACATCGATCCGGACTAAAACACTTTTCAGAAATAGGGACAACTAAGCAGAGTTGGGCTGCTAAACTTTCATATGAATGTCAGTCCATATTTGAGTTGAAGAAATTCAGCATGAAAGGAACGGTGGAGAAAATTGTTCGGGAGAGTCTGCATGGCCTTACTACAGAGGATAAAATCAACGACGGAGATGCTGGCGGTTGACACGGAGGGTGAGAGATCACCTGCAATGTCTGGAGGAGTGGGGAGGAAGAAAGGAAATTGCTGGAGGTGGAAACAGCATCATGCTCAATGTTTTGAGCAGCGAAGGCAGTGTTTCGGGCTGCAGGGGCAGAGTGGAGGAGCAGCCCTTGCAGCTGGTAAGTTTCCCTCTTGCTGACCATCAAGGAGGTGTGACCGTAAGAGGAAAAGTGGCAAATGTGGAGGCATAACATCTAGGCTAAAAGCTAGACCATACAGTGTGTCTCTTCCATCTATTTTGTTTGCAAATGTCCTTAGAACCAAAAATGGATTACTTGAGGCTGGATTTAACAACAAACTGGGAGGTGAGAAATTGCTGTGTCATCATTGCAATGGAAACTTGGTTAAAGCCCTCTGTCTCAGATAGTGCTGTTAGCTTGATAGGATTTTCAACATTTCGGCTGGACCTGAGTTTTACTCTTAGTGGCAAATCCTGGGGAAGGGGTGTCTGTCTTTATATAAATGACAGATGGTGTAATAATAACAAGGTGGTTTCAAGTCTGTGCTCCCCAGATGTGGAGCTTCTGACCATCAAATGCAGACCCTTCTATCTGCCTAGAGAGAATTCCCTGTTACCTTTATTACAGCTGTGTATATCCCCCCCTGATGCAAACACAGAAGAGGCCCTGAAGGTTCTCTGTCATACCATCAGTGACTTACAAACTACTCACCCAGAGGGTGCATTTATTGCACTAGGAGACTTTAACCAAGTGGATTTGAAAGCTACCCTGCCACATTTCTATCAATATGTGGACTTTGCAACCAGAGGGGACAATACACTGGATCTTGCTTATTCCAACATCAAGAAGGCTTTCAAAGCTATCCCCCGCCCTCACCTGGGCTCCTCTGACCATCTCTCAGTGCTGCTTATTGCAGCATATAAACCTTTATTAGTCAGAATGAAACCTACAGTAAAGCAGAAGACCTTCAAGGTCCCCTCCAACCCTATAATTCTATGTTCTAGTTGGTTTTGTTTATGGGTCAGTCTGGATTTCTTTTTTGTGAGATAACCCTGAAATCAAAATTTTGGAGCAGGTTCCATTGTCCTTATTCAACCAGCAGATGAGGGCTTGGACAGAGGGAGCTATAGAAACATTACAAGACTGCTTTGAGTGCACAGATTGGGGCATGTTTAAGGAAGCAGTTACTGATAACCAACATACAGATGTTGAGGAGTATGCCACCACAGTGGCTGCATATATCCAAAAGTGCATAGAAGATGTCTTTGTCCTGAAAATCATTGTTGTGAGGGCGAATGAAAAACCGTGGCTGACTTATAAGGTCCGCAAGATGCTGAAAGCACGGAATGTGGCTTTCAACTCTAGTGACATGCTGGCATTTAGAACAGCCAGAGCAAATCTGAAAAGTGCCATAAAAGGTGCAAAGCACGCCCATTGCCAGAAAATTCAGAACTTTTTTCAGGACCCAACAAACACCAGGCGAATGGGGCAAGGGATCTAGGCCATTACAGATTACAAGGTGACTCCATCGAGATGCAAGGATGATATAGACTTCCTAAACAAACTGAATACATTTTTTGGTAGATTTGAGGCATCAAATATCACTGCTGTTAGGAAAGCTGTGCCCCATCCTGATGAGCAAGTGCTGAGCTTTGATGTCACCTCTGTCCGGAAAACACTAAAGAAAGTTAACATTCGGAAGCAGCAGGCCCAGATAACATCCCTGGACACGTCCTCAGGGAATGCGCAGATGAGCTGGCTTGTGTTCTCAGAGATATTTTCAATCTCTCAGTGCAGCATGCAGTGGTCCCATCGTGTTTTAAGATGGCCATCATCTTGCCAGTGCCAAAAAAGTCCAAAATTACAGGCCTCAATGATTACTGCCCGGTTGCACTGACATCCACCTTTATGAAATGCTTTGAGAAACTGATAAAGGACATTATTGTATCTAGCCTCCTGCCAGCATTCGACCTGCTTCAGTTTGCCTACCGACCAAATCACTCTACGGAGGATGCTATTTCTTCTCTTTTCCATCCGAGCTTGAAGCACTTAGAGGAAAGAAATACTCACGTGCATTTGTTGTTTGTTGACTTCAGTTCGGTGTTTAACACAATCATTCCCCAGCATCTATTAGACAAATTGGGCCTTTTTGGCTTAAACACTCGTTTGTGCAACTGGATTCTTGATTTTCTTGCCAACAGGCCCCAATATGTGCGAGTTGGAACAAATACCTCTAATACCATTTTCTTGAGCACAGGTTCTCCTCAGGGCTGTATCCTAAGTCCATTGCTGTTCAACCTGTTGACCCCTGACTCTTGTGCTAGGTTTGCCACCAACCATACTGTGAAGTTCGCAGATGATACAACAGTAGTAGGCCTTATCCATGATGACAAGGTGGAAGCTTACTGCAAGGACGTTGAGGGGTCAGTGAACTGGTGTAAGGAAAACAGCGTAGTTTTAAATACCGGAAAAACCAAGGAGATCATTGTCGATTTCAGAAAAGGCAGGCACAGCCACACTTCTCTGTGCATAAATGATTCACCTGTAGAGAAGGTTACCAGGATCAAATTCTTGGGTGTGCAGTTAATGAGTAGGCTGGCTTGGTTGCTCAACAGTGAGAAACTGGTGACATGGGCACAGCAGTGCCTGCATTTTCTGCGTTGCATGAGAAAAGCCCATCTTCCTTCCCTGTCCTGACCACTTTATACAGGGGGAACGATCGAGAGCATCCTGTCATACAGCATCACAGTCTGGTTTGGAAGCATCGCTGCTTCAGACAGGAAGGCGGTGCAGAGAGTGGTGAGGATGGCTGAAAAGATCATTGGCAGTTCCCTCCCTCCCATCCAGGACATAGCACAGAAGCACTGCTTGAGCAGGGTCTATAATATTATCTGGGACACTACACATCCTCTTCACAACCTGTTTTTCTTGTTACCTTGTAACAAGATACATATTCCTTATAAAAGGAATTTATTGTAGAATCAGGTCCTTTTTGTTTGGAGGAGACTTCGTGGTATCTGTAGCAGAACATCCAGATTCAGCCATAGTTTCATTCCATACAGCATTAACCTTGTAAACTCTCAAGCTTCCTCCTTCTGTTATATGTATATTCAAGATGGACAGTATTTAATATTTATTTATGTAATGTAGGGGTGTGGGTCTATATATATATTGTATATAGTATGTTTAGGTGTGTGTCATGTATGTGTTTCACTTTGAGAGCAGGCAACTAAATTTCATTTTTGATGCGTGCCGTTGTGCCCACAGTAACAAAATGACTATAAAGGTTATCTTATCTTAGAATAAATACTTCTGCAACTAGGAATGAGTAGTATAATAGAAAACAGAATGTAATTTTAGGGAAATGTTCTTTCACAATTATTAATAGGAGGATTTACAACAGGCAGTATAGGTGCTAAACTAGCCACAAGTTGAGCTAATGCCTCATGAAGATCCTAACTTATAAGACTTTTCTTGTCAAGGTATTGTGCTCCCAACATCATGACTGTTTTTGGAGTTACTGCCCATAATCAAATACCTGTCTTCTCCAGATCAGGGTCTCCTGCACATGCTTTGCCAATAGTCTAGTCCTCACAGATAGTTGTGAGACCTATCTTTTGTGCATAGTTTTTCATTCTCCAGAACAAGCAGGCATAAGCTTATGAAGTGACTGTATAAGGGATCAGGTACATAGACTTGGAGAAATGATTTCTCTTAGCCCAGGCACTTTCCATTGCTGACTAAGTTCTTTACCAGGATATTGGGAAGATGTGATTGGCTTGGTACTTAAGGAAGAGTATAAAATTGTCACTTTAATTCCTTCCCACACCTACAGTATAGTGATTCCCACTTGTACTAAGTATTGGCTTAAATCTGGATTTAGTTTCTCATCTTCCATAACAACAGCAGTACCTGTTTCTAAATAATAACAGGAACACAATACATTTTGATTCATACACTAAAGCTAGTTAATGTTTGTGCACTGAATAATTTCAAGTGAGAAAAGTGTAGCACACAAAAGTTTGCGGCATGCAGAATATGTGAAAGGTTAAGTGGGAAAGCAATCTTTGATACATATTCCTTGTAAAAGGAATTTATTGTAGAATCAGGTCCTTTTTGTCTGGAGTAGACTAATTATTCATGTGAATTTTCTGCACAATTCCATATATAAAAACAACTGGGAAATAAAAAAGGTAATTTCTTCTCTCTTATCATGTAAATCTGAGGTACGTTCCTGGGCAGAAACATTAGTAGAAAACTATTTAAATTAATTCCAGTAATTATAACCATTTTTCCTGATTGTTTATAACCACTTATTTTCTTCAGAGAGAAATTAAACTCTAGCTGAATAGTTCCTTTAGTGAGCATTCTGCAGACTGGAAAAAAGAACATATATATTTTTTTCTTTTTTCTGCTCATTAAGTCAATTGTTAGATGATATGCTAATGCAAACCAATTTCACTTATTATAACAAGAAATACAATCTTATCTTGAGCTGGTTGAGAAAAACTTAGGATTGTATATAGGAAAACCATGGAGTTTGGATAAACTCTCAAATGCCATCTATGAAATACTACTCTGCCCCTCTTATTGGTGTGATTGTGACCATGGACCTGTCAGGAATGACCCAGATTCCCTGAAAAAACTAAGGCTCTGAGATGGAAAAATGAATGAGTTGCAATCCTAGTGCTGAAAAAAAGAAATGAACGACCAGAAAACAAGAGCAGTGAATTTGCAAAACTGAGAACATGGATTCTATAATGTCTGCACAGTGCCAGACACTTTTCCTAATAGTTTAGTACCAAACAGAAGATGCCAAATGATTTATCACTCAGAAGTTTAGAAGTATTGTACCAGTAACTATAGTCCTTAGACAGGAATAGTTGGAGCAGTTGATATAGATGTAGATGAAGAGAGAGAGAGAGAGAGAGAGAGAGAGAGAGAGAGAGAGAGAGAGAGAGAGAGAGAGAGAGATGATAGATAGATAGATAGATAGATAGATAGATAGATAGATAGATAGATAGATAGATAGATAGATAGATAGATAGATGGGGGGAACTGCTTGATAGACATTCAGGAGGTAATTAAGTGAAGCAAACTTTCTTATTAGAAGAGACCTATTTCCTTTCCAATTCATTGGAAGCCTGTTGGAAAGTCAGAAACTGTTTATCCTGATTACATGCAGATATGCTGATTCCAAATTTAAAAATAGTTTGGTTGCTGGAATTCTACCCCATATCATCCATATCAAAAAACTTTGCTAAATATTACTCTGTGAGAATTCTTCTTCAAAAATAATCACTTTCAGTTTAAACAAGTGCCAAAGAGCCTGACACCTGTAGGCCTGCTACTTTAAAACTACTTGGCTTGCTTTTAGAGTTTTACAGTAGGCCACAGGTCTCCAAACTTGGCAACTTTAAGACTAGTGGACTTCAATTAAGACAACCATGCTGGCTGGGAAATTCTGGGAGTTAAAGTCCACAAGTCATAAAGGTACCAAGTTTGGAGACACCCCCCCACACACACACCCAGTAGACCAGACCTACAAAATGTCATCAAATCCATTTCCTCAAGTTTCTGTGAAAATATGTATATTTTAAACTTGTAATGCAATTCCTCTTCTTTTTCTATTGGCTATTGTTCTATTTAGTTATATTTTTTCTTTTAATAAAGTTTCCACATTTTGTATATTTCCATTACTCTGAGTACTGATTTATAGACAATGAGGGTCATGTACTTAATCAGTTAGTGTTTTTCCTGATTTTTTAATGGGTGGTTTCATAGATCTCGCTTTAGTTAGATTGTGTAACATAATAAAAATAGCTGTGTATTAAAGAAAGATTCTGTTCAGTTTATTATATGGAAATGAGAGTTAAATAAATCAGGAAAATCATAAGATTTTAATATATGGAAATGGCTTACTTAAGAAGTATATGTAGTAAAACAACAAGAGGTGGTGTTAAGAACAATTTGAGTTATGGATGAATTTAGAGTAAATAAAAAAGTAAGCAACCAGTACAAAATAGATGGTTTGGTCATTTCCTTTTTCTTACATCCTTTAATTTCTTTTACTTAATATTTCTTACTGATTTTCTGTTCTCTGCATAATTCTATTTACTCTGAAAAGGATAATGGTCATGTATATGTATAATAGTGGTTTTTACCAGCCTAAATGTATTTTTTAAAAGCACTTCCTTCCATCAAGCAGAGCTGGTAAGAAAATTTTATATATTTTTGCAAAATAAACAGGATTTACAAATATGTTACTCAGCATTACAAAGAAGACAATATTTTTTGTAAAATAAACCTATTATGAGACATATATTTTGTTTGCAGCTGTTCATATTGTTAAATAGTGGGTTCTTGGGTGCAGGAATGATGACGTGAGGCTACGTACAGGATAACTCATACTTTTATTTCTTGCTGGAACTGTACTGAAGCAAGGGCTACAACCAGCCGCAATATATAGTCTAGCCCCTAGGCAGCAGCCAATAGGTTTGAACCAACCATTGCTGCCTGGGGCTAGCCAATTGCAGGACAGGAGACAGTTAGTCTGGGTTGCTGGAGAGCCGTTAGCTGCTCCAGCAACCCACATGGTGTATCACAAGAGCCCAGTACACAACACTTCTCCCCTCTTAGATCAGACTATGCCAACAACAATTAGTCCTGACAGTTGTCAAGACTTATTAATCAACACACACACAATAAAGTGATGATAATAAAAATAATAAAAATCACTGTGGAATACAATGAGATTAAACAATGTCTAAATGATCAGGCTTCCATTGCAGTAATAGGCAGTTACACAAAACACTAGTTTCTGTATTTTAGTGGCAACAGGTTTTACAACAATATACATCTCTTTATTTTACAATATAATCTGTAATGTACGAAGGAGGCTTGTGTGCCCTAGAGGAACGTCTCGGAGTTCCCATCACTTTGTGGTCTACCAGCTTACCCAGTGGGCTGGTTAGACTTGTGTCCCTTTGTGCTCCAGGGTCCAGGGGATTCGAAACACTCTGGCTGGCCTCATCAGGTCGGCCCACCCCAGAATCAGTCTGGTCAGCAGAGTAGGCACAGCGGATGCTGAAATTTGGTTGGCTCGCTTCGTCAGTGGGTCGATGTTGCACTCCCGAGCTCCCCGGTTCTCCCTCTGGTTCCATCTCCGCTGAGAAGGAAACGTCCTGGTAGTCCATGTGAGGGCTGGCTGGGCCACAAGTTTGAGGACCTTGGGAGGGACTTATGATGCAATCCTCGCTTAGTGGCCATTCTGGAAACCTTTTCCTGAGCTGATCAATGTGGCTTCTGACAACTCGCCCTCCCTCCAACCCCACTTCATAAGATAGGGGTCCGGATGCCTTCATGATTTGACCAGGAACCCACAAATTCCCCTGACCATAGTTCCTGGCCCAAACCCACTCGCCCATGTACAGCCCCCTTGGGGGTTTTGGTCAAGAGGCTTCTGCTGCCACTCTGTCTGGATGCAACCTGTCCAGTTTAGTAATGAAACGCCTCCCCCAACGTAGTTCTGCAGGACTTTTACCTGTGGCTGCGCAGGGTGTAGAATGCTGGCAGAGTAAGAAATCTGCCAATCTGTGATGCCAGTCACCAGTGACAATGCACTTGAGTGCCTCCTTCATTGTCCTCACCATGCGTTCGGCTTGACCATTAGAAGATGGATGAAAAGGTGCAGATGTTGCATGTCTGATGAGATTACCTCTAAGGAAATCCTGAAATTCAGCAGCAGTGAATTGGGCCCCATTGTCAGAAACTAAGACATCAGGCAACCCATGTGTTGCAAAGAGTTTTCTCAGCACCTGGATGGTCCTAGCAGTAGTCATGTTAGGAACTGGAATTACTTCCAGCCATTTTGAGTGGCTATCCACTACTATCAGGAAGAGCTTCCCCTGAAAAGGCCCAGCGTAGTCTATGTGAATCCTAGACCAGGGAGTGTGCGTTTCCTCCCACCTGTGAACTGGGGCGAGTGGCATTTTAGGCCTAGATTGGTGGCATGTATAACAACCATGGACTTGACCCTCAATGGCCTTATCAAGGCCAGGCCACCAAAGGTAGCTTCTAGCTAAAGCTTTCATTCTGACAATGCCTGGATGGCCTTCATGTAATGAGTGTAAAACCCTGTCTCTTAGGGAAGTGGGGATTATGACTCTGTTCCCTCATAAAATGCACCCTTTATGTGCAGACAACTCATACCTCCTGACAAAATACCTTTGAAATTCAGAGCCTGGACGTTTTTCTAACCAGCCCGTGTATACCCATGACAACACTCTACTAAGTATTTTATCTGTGGCAGTTTCAGCAGCAATGTCCCCTGCATGGAGGGGAAATTCAAGTATGTCCTGTATTGATAGTATTCTAGCAGCAGGAGCCAGATTTGGATCCATTAGTGGCAGTGGTAGTCTGCTGAGGCCATCAGCATGGCCCATTTCCTTGCCCGGTTTGTGAATTAGTTTAAAATTGTATGCAGACAGGAAAATAGACCATCTCAATATTCTTGGAGATAGTATGTGGGGGGTTTGTTTGTCTGTTGTGAACAGTCTCAACAGAGGTTTGTGGTCAGTGTAGACAGTGAAATCCCTGCCATATAAATAATCATGAAATTTTTAATTTCAGCAACTATGGCCAGAGCTCTTTGTCAATCTGGGCATAGTTGCGCTCAGCAGAGGACAAGGTCCTTGAGTAAAATGCTATAGGAACCTGTTTCCCATTTTTTGCTATGTGGCTTAAGACTGCCCCCACCCCATAGGGAGATGCATCACATGCAAGACATACAGGTTTAGACTCTATGTAATGAGTTACAGTGGACTTTTCTGACAGTATTGCTTTCAAGTCCTGGAAACTTTTTTCATATAAGTTAGTCCATTTCCAAGGAGATTTTTTGTCTAGTAGCCTGTAGAGGGGCTCTGCTATTGCTGCCTTATGAGGTAGGAATGTGTGATAAAAATTTAGGAGACCCAAAAATGCTTGAAGCTCTCCTTTTGATTTGGGCCTAGGAACCATTTAAATGGCCTTCACTTTAGAATCAGCGGGGTGAATGCCGTTAGCATTTATTTATTTATTTATTTATATTTAAATTTATATACCGCCCTATTCTCGTAGGACTCAGGGAGGTTTACAGGGAAAATTAAAAGTTAAAATACATCATATACAATTAAAAACGATTAAAACTAAGATTAAATTAATCCCTGAACTTAACTAAAACTCCATTAATTAAAAATTAAAACCCCTCAGTCCGGGCCAGACAACTCAAAAAACCAAGTTTTCAAGTCCCTACGAAATGAGCGAAGGTTGGGGGCGGTCCTAAGCTCCATGGGAAGCTGGTTCCAAAAGGCTGGCGCGCCCACAGAGAACGCCCTTCCCCTGGGGATAACCCGCTGGCATTCCTTAACCAGCAGTACCCTAAGAAGGCCCTCCCTGTGGGAGCGCACAGGACGATGGGAAGTTGATGCCGGCAGCAGGTGTTCCCTTAGATAATGTGGAAACCCAAGAATTCTGTTGATGGAACCCGAATACTACACTTGTTCTTTTTTAATTTGAGGCCTGCTTCACGAAGACTCTGCAAAACAGCCCTGAGCCTACTGGCCAACACTTCAGGGAATTCCCCTGCAATAAGAACATCATCAAAATAAGGGTAGATGCCCTGAATACCTTTAAGTGTACATTCCATAATCCCTTGGAAAATACCCGGTGCAACGCTGACTCCAAACTGTAAGCTAAACGCTTGAATGCCCCTCTGTGAGTCACGATCATTTGAGCTGCGGCTGAGGCCTCGTCAACTGGCAATTGCTGATAGGCCTGTGCCAAATCAAGTTTAGCAAAAATAGTCCCCCCTTGCAAGGAAGCTAAAACATGATTGACCACTGGGACCGGGTAAGTGTGTTGCTTAAGGGCCTTATTTAATGTGCATTTATAGTCAGCACAAATGCGAATTTCCCCATTGGCTTTAAGTGGAGTGACAATAGGAGTTTCCCACTCCCCTCATCATCAACAGGCTGTAACACGCCTTGTTCTACAAGCTTATCAATTTCTGAATCAATTTTATGTTTTAAAGCAAAGGGGACCCTGCGAGGTTTAACCCTGATTGGGACAATGTTGGGATCTAACTTAAAAGAGATTGGCAGGCCTGTGTATGTCCCTAGGGTTGAATCAAAACATCTGCGTATTCTTTCCACACTGACATGAGGTCTGCAGTTTGTGTCCGGTTTATGCCAGTAATCTGAATACCTAAGACATCAAACCAATCAAGTCCAATGAGACTTGTTCTCTGGCCTCCTACTACTATTACATCCAGGTGCCCCAAAAACCCTTTAAATTTTACCAATAAAGTGGCTTCTCCCTTAACTTTAATGTGAGCATTTTGAAAATCCGTTAAAATGATATCTGAGGGTCTTAGTTTGGCCCAATTGTTATTGCACCTACACACGAAGTTAAATGTGTCTTGCGAAATGATTGAGACTGCAGAGCCAGAATCCAATTCCATCTTACATGAAACTCCTTGTAGCTCTACCAGGGCTTAAGTTTGGGTGTTGAGCCCCGGTGCGGCATACACTTCTATGGCTTCTGAAGAATCCCAGATTAACTGGACCCTGGGCCCCAGTACCTCTCCTAGTCGGTTCTTCCGACTGGTGTTTGGGTGGCCGGTCTCTCTGGCAGGCTCTGCAAACCACCGTGATGTGGCCTGTTCTTCCACAAGCTCTACACGTGGCCGAATGAAATCTGCAATTGGCGCGAAGATGGTTGCCACCGCACCCCTTACATCTCGGTAAGAGAACTGCCTTGTAACCATCCTTTCGCTGGTGGCTGTTGCGGTGTTGTGCATTGGGTTGCTTTTGGAGTCGGTTGATTTCATGTTCTTCTTCCTCTGACAATTCTCCGGTGCATTTGGCGACCTTAAGATGGACCGATTCTTCGACTTTTGAAGGTTTGGTGGGCTGAACTGTCTGCACTGAGCCCCCAGTGGCTTCGTCGGCCATAGTTCATCCTGTGCTTCAGAAAACATTAAATTGGGTCTAGCAAATAGTCTCTGCTGAAGCATTCTGTCTTGGAGGCCACAGACGAGCCGGTCTCTTAGTTGTTCTTTTAAATTTGAGAACTTGCATAGGCGTGCAGCCTGTCTTAGGCCTGCAATGAACTCTGAAGCTGTCTCCCCTGGTAGCTGCACTCTTTGGTCGAATTTGAATCACCAAGCCATCTCAGACATCTTGGGCTGGAAGTGCCCGGTTAGCTTCTTTTTTAGATCTGTGTAGGAGACCGCTTCAATTGGTGTCAGCGTGAAAAGATTCTCGGCCAAATCAAAGGTTGCTGGGCCACACACCCAAAGCAGCGTTGCGGCCTTCAGTCCTTCTTCCATGATTTCATTGGCTCTAAGATAGTTTTCTACTTGGGAAAGATAAGATGGCCATTCCTCCGGGTGTTTCACATCAAATTCTCTTAATGTGCTGACCTTTGGCATTCTTCTCTCTGGTTCTTGCAATCTTCAGATCCTGCTTCAAGGCTCAGGGAATGTGTCCACTGAGCACGAGGCTGCTAGTGTAGCTTGCTAGTTGGCCTTGAGAGAGAGGGGGGGAAATGTCTCTTCCCTCCAGTGTGGGAACAGTTCTTGCTGGAACTGTACTGAAGCAAGGGCTGCACCAGCTGCAATATATAGTCTAGGCCCTAGGTGGCAGCCAATAGGTTTGAACCAACCATTACCGCCTGGGGCTAGCCAATTGCAGGACAGGAGACAGTTAGTCTGGGTCGCTGGAGAGCCGTTAGCTGCTCCAGCAACCCACATAGTGTATCACAAGAGCCCAGTACATAACACATATATTCTCAAAATTTCTCCTTCATGGAAGTATATATGTGATACAAAATTATTTTGCTTGGGAATTTTTTAAGGCTTCAATAAATCAGTATAATATGTTGCTTCCTATCAGGTAAATAAATCTTGTGAGATTTCAGATATAACACAAAATATAAATGTCAAATTGGTTTTGTTCCCATGAGGTTTTTCATGGAAAATTGATATAACTATGTGGTTTGAGGTAAACCTCTCGGTTACAGAAAAACAATCATGACTGAAAGAATAACGGAAAAAGGAAAGAAAGACAAAGAGAGAAACAAAGAGGAAGAGAATTCAATACAGTACAAGGTATATGTGAAATACATATAGATATAAGAAGAATGGAATTAGCTCCACAACAGAACGTCATATGATATGCATAATTAAACATATTGGTGCAGTAGAAAATAAAATGGCACTTCAAAATGAACAGAGAACTTGTTTTGAAGAGCTGTAGGCACTGGTACAAGATATAATATGGCATGAAGAAAGCAAGTCCACCATTGTGCTTGAAAATGCTTGTCATATCCACAGTGGAAAACTGCAGGATGCTGTCTTTTACGTTCTCCCTAGAGTGTTTTGGCTACTATTCAGAGATTTAACAGTTCACTATAAATGCTGGTTTGTGTAGTATGTCTAAAAATAATCCATTCCCTTGGATTGATATGGGTAAGTATGTGAGGTGCCCGATGCTCTGTGGGACTGGACAGATTTCAAATGGTTATCCCTTACTACGACAGTATATCAGCAGAGTTAGCCCCATTGGCTACATTCAAGGGAACAGCAAATAAAAACCAAAACTATGGCAATTATTCTCATATGGAGTTGGGAGTTCTTGGATGTACTAAAAGCAGATAAATATACAGTACATGTTCCCATTGTTGCTCATCAAAAAAAACTTTTCCCAATTGAAAAAGCAGCTGAAGGAAAGGGCTACAGTTGATTCCCACATGAAAGTTACTGATGCGATAGGTCAAAAGCTGCTAATGATAGGATTGCTTTGGCTGCTGTTACCAAGAAGGATGCATTCTTGTTTGTTATTCTTCAGTAGGATATCTAAAAGGTAGGGTGCAACAGAGGAGTGCTAGTTCAGAAATTTGGCTTTGCTTGTAAGCTTGGCTGGTATTACTTGCCCAGGGAGCCCTTTTGTATATGCTGAAATTTGTCAATGTCACTTTGAATGCAGGCATTTCTTTCTCTCTCTGTTAAAAATTGTGTCTGAGAAGAAAGCTGAACATAGGCATCTCCTGGAATGGTTTCTTTAAGTCAGTGCTTTTTTTGTAAAAGAAAAAGGTGCCGGAACTCGCACATGTCATACAACCCGCTTTGCCTACCCTACAAGGTTCCATCCAAAAAAGGTGCCGGAACTCCGTTCTGAGCGTTCTATGAGAAAAAAAGCCCTGCTTTAAGTTATAATATTGTTTTGTCTAAAAGAAAAAAGTAAAAAAAAAATCCCTTAAATTTCTTGAAGAGAGCCCAGTTTGGTGCAGTGGTTGAGGCACCAGGCTAAAGTCTGGGAGACTGGGAGCCACTCCTGCCTTAGGCACAAAGCCAAATGGGTGATTTTAGGCCAGTCACTTTCTCTCAATCCTAGCAAGCAAGCAATGGCAAACCAATTCTGAAAAACCTTGCCAATTAAACTGTAGGGAGGTTTCCAGGCAGTCTCCAAGAATCAAACATGATTGAACGAAAGGAAAAAACGCCCTTGAAGAAGACAGCATAAATAGTACCATGTCACTTTTGTTTTTGGTCCCATTTGCTGTACTTCTACTTATAACTTGACAGTTAGAAATTCATCAGGTGAGGCTTGTCATAGCATATTGATATGAGTAAAGGAAACCTTCTGCATGATTGGGTTTGCTTCTGATACAGCAACAAAAAGATTCACAATAAAAAAACCACCGAATGTTTTTCCCCCCCTGAAATCCAAAATCCGATTTATAATGAAAAGAAGTTACTGTATTCTGTTTAACAATATTACTTTTTATGAATGAATGTATTCCAGTATGCGTGCTATCAGAATTATAGAGGAATATGAATAAAAATTCATAGTAGTGATTCTTCAACTTTGTAATTCATAATGTTCCTGAAGCTGGCTGGAAGTTGAGCCTAAAAAGAAATTTAATACAAAGTAGACTAAAAGTAGGGACGCAGTGGCTCAGTGGATTAGGACACTGAGCTTGTCGTTCAGAAGGTCGGCAGTTTGGCGGGTCGAATCCCGAGTGCCGCGTAACAGAGTGAGCGCCTGTTACTCAGCCCAGCTTCTGCCAACCTAGCAGTTCGAAAGCACGTAAAAATGTAAGTAGAAAAATAGGGACCACTATGGTGGGAAGGTAACAGCGTTCCATGCGCCTTTGGCATCTAGTCATGCCGGCCACATGACCACGGAGACGACCTTGGACAAGCGCTGGCTCTTTGGCTTTGAAACGGAGATGAGCCCATAGAGTTGGAAACGACTAGCACGCATGTGCAGGGGAACCTTTACTTTACCTTTACCTTAGACTAAAAGTGCTCTTCATTTCTTGTGGCTATACTGGGGGTTTAAAGACAGCCAATTTCTCTAGCTGCATGTGGCAGCAGAAGCTGATAGGGAACAACATTGACTTGGGAAAGAAAGGTAACAGCCTAGCCTAAAAATGATCACTAGATCCAGTGGTCTACATTTGTCTGGTAGAATCTATCTTGTGAATTCATTAATTTATTTTAACAAACTTCTCTACTACAGATAGCCCCCAATTTGTGACCATAATGGAGCCCAAAATGTCTGTTAGTAAGCAAAACATTTAAATGAATTTTGCCCCGTTTTATGACCTTTCTTGCAACTCTTGTTAAGTGAATCACTGCAGTTAAGTTAGTAACACAGTTGTTAAGTGAATCTGGTTCACCATTGACTTTGCTTGTCAGAAGGTCGCAAAAGGTGATCACATGACCCGGGACACTGCAACTGTCATAAATATGAACCATTTGCTAAGGATCTAAATTTTGATTAGGTTTACATAATGATGATGCAACAGTTGTAAATGTGCAAAATGGTCATAACTAAGTTTTTCCAGTGTCATTATAACTTCAAACTGTTACTAAATGAACTGTTGTAAGTGAAGGACTACAACAGTTCCTTGTTAAGCTCTCTAAAAGCAGTGCTTTTGATTCTTAAAGAATGTCATTGGCTAGAATGTGACTTCTCCACTAAACATTGCTTAATTTACTTTCTACTGCAGCTTCTATTTAGCAATAGCACTTAGACTTACATACCGCTTCACAGTGTTTTACAGCCCTCTCTAAGTGGTTTACAGAGTCAACATATTGCCCCCAACAATCTAGGTCTTTATTTTAATGATTTCAGAAAGATGGAAGGCTGAATCAACCTTGAGCCAGCCAGGATTGAACTACTGGCAGTTGCAGTGGTGGGATTCAGCCAGTTCACACCATTTGGCAGAACCAGTAGCTAATTTTTTGTTGCCCAGGCCCAGAATGGACTTCCGGAAGTGGCATCCACACAAAGAACCAGTTGTTCACATATTTGAATCCCACCACTGTGCAGTTGGCAGAATTAGCCTGCAATACTGCTAAGCTTGTAAGCCGCCCTGAGTCTTCAGAGAAGGGCGGGATATAAATGGAATTTAAAAATAAAAATAAAAAAATACTGCATTCTAATCACTGTCCCACCACAGCTCTTTAGCTCAGTTCCCAAAGGCTCTGAGCAACTTACAGCCACCAATAAATATTTTTTAAAATAGGTTTTTAAAAATATTTATAAACAATAATATAAATGTAACATGTCACAAAGTGAGCTTCAATGTCCCTAAATACTCTCATGAAATGTCCTGTCTTTCCAAGTCTTCAGAAACCAATTTGTGAGGGGCTAAGTTTTGGTTGCCACAATATTAAAAAGGTGTTGAGATTCTAGAAAGAGTGCAGAGAAGAACAACAAAGATGATTAGGGGACAGGAAGTTAAAACATATGAAAAATAGTTGCAGGATTGGGTGCATAAGCTAATATTTGAGACATGATAGCAGGGTTTAATATTTGAACACAAACTATTTACCAAAGCAGCAGAAGGCAGAATAAGAAGCAATGAATGGAAACTAATCAAGGAGAGAACCAACCGAAAACTAAGGAGAAATTTCCTGATAGTTAGAACAATTAATCAGTGGAATGACTTGCCTTCAGAAATTGTGGGTTCTCCAACACTGGACATTTTAAAGAAGTGATTGGACAACCATTTGTCTGAAATGATATAGAATTTCCTTCTCAAGCGGGAGGTTGGACTAGAAAACTTCCATGTTCCCTTCCAACTCTGCTATTCTGTTAAGCCTGGATTTCTGGGAGCAAGGTATTTCACAGAAACAGGGCCATCACCAAGAAGGCTTATTAACAAGATGTCTTGGTGGACAGATTCTCAAGTGTTCTGTACTGATCTCACAAGGCATACAGATTTACAGTATTTCATTATATTCAGTGCTTTTTTTGTAAAAGAAAAAGGTGCCGGAACTCACACATGTCATACAACCCGCCTTGCCTACCCTATAAGGTTCCATCCCAAAAAGGTGCCGGAACTCCGTTCTGAGTGTTCTATGAGAAAAAAAGCCCTGATTATATTAGATTATGAGATTTATAAAATACCTTACTCTAAAGGCTCTTCTTCTGTGTCTTAGATCAATCTTTAAATTGGCAGAAACCCACTTGTTGGCTTGGCCAAAAATAAGTTATATCAGTATATGTTTCTGGTAAAAGCCAATATATCAGCAGATGGGCTGGGCTCTGTATCTCTCCACATTCACAAAGTCAGTTGTTATCCGCTGAGAGCTTCCAATTGAGCATATTGGTTTTACATTTAGGCATTCCAACTTTCAACCTTTTCAGTGTCCTCCAAGTAGTATAAGGGAGGTCAGATCCATATCTTCCTTTAATGTTATTCCTTGCTTGATGGTCTCCTTCCTTCATCTCTTAATTTAATTTTGATCTTGTGTACCCTTCACAAATATTTGTTCTTGCCATAAAGCTGTTCCTAGATCTGAGTTGGCGGGTTTGGGGCATATGTCCATTCAGAGGCTGTTGAGGATCGTTCTCTGGCTTAGTTCTCTCGGCATCTGCTGCTCCTTCTCTCCTGATCTTAAATGGGACAATGCCAGTGAGAGGATATATTTTCTCAATTGGTGTAGGTTTGAGACAACTTGTCACTAACCATACTGCTTCATTGATGGTGATATTAAGTTGTTTCCCATGTGCAGATGCATCCCACGCTGAAGTAGCATACTTTGCTGCAGAGACTCTCGGAGCCAAAGCTGATGTGCATAATGTAGACCAGGGGTGTCAAACTCGCAACATCACGTGTTGTGTCAAGATGTATTTTTTCCATTGCTAGCAATGGGGTGGGCGCGGTTTTGGCATGACGCATCTGGCCCATGGGCCGGCAGTTTGACACTCCTGATGTAGACAGTTGAGATCCCCATGTGTCGTTTATCAATTTCCTGATGATATTGTTCCTCGAGCTGACTTTAACCTTAGTGTTCAGGCAATGCTGTTTAAAAGAGAGAATGTAGAGTGTAATGATACAAAGATCAATATATTTTTTTAAAAAAAATATGGAAGCAATTACTGACAATAATGGTGTGGATCTTTCTTAACCAAATCCTTTCCACAAAAGCCACATTATAACTATTTTTTGGAAGGTCATAAAAGTGACATCCATTCTTCCCTCACAGGATTAGCTGTGCCAAAGGAGAGGAGTAGCTAAGAACGCCAAGATTCAAACTTGAAAAGATGATCTCCAGGTCCTGAGCCATGTAGGGTATTAAATATGACAACCAGCTCCTTGTCTTGTGCTCAGAAACTAACTGGCAGCCAAAGGAACTCCTGTAGTAGTGATGTTATATGAGTGAATCTTGATGTTCTCATAGCTATATGAGTTGCCACATGCTGAACCAGCTGAAACTTCTGAATAGTTATCAAGGGCAACCCTATATACAGTGAGTTACAGTAGTCTAAATGTGAGGTGATGAAATTATAAATGACAGCATAAGATATGATTCATGAATGCTTGTAACTGGCATAAAAATGTAATTTTGCTTTCTTGTTTTTTTAAATTATAAAATTATACCATTAAATCATTTATGGATCTTATTTTAACATTACCATATAGCCAAATTCCACTAATATTTCAATAATTCAAACACCAATATATTGTGTATTTTCCATAGTTTAAGATATCTCCAAGAGATTATCTACCCCTTGCCACCTCTTCTCTCCCTTTCACTTCACGTGTTCTTCACATAGGGTGCATAAAATAGTAGTAAACAAAAAAACTGGCTCTGGTTCCAATGGCGTTATTTTCCTGGTGGTTGCTGTTCTACCAACAAAAATATGACTGTACTGGTAACACTGTGGTTGTTATGCACATTGTTAATGCTTTGGAATTGTACTGTAACTTAAACACAGCAGTTTAAAGAAGGAATAGTATTTAGTCTTTTAGATAGAGAAGGAGCCTTTTAACTTTGGACAGGTAAAGATAATCAAAGTCTCAAAGAGTCAGAGCAATTCAGACTTAGTAAAGCAGGAAGGATCTGCTACAGCCTATGAGCAAAACAGCTTTCTAGATTTAAACAATATTTAGAAATTTAGAAATAAGTATTTAGAAATTTCACAAAACAGAGTAAGACTGTTCTTATATGAGGTGAACAAAGATCATCATCATCATAATAAAGTTGGAAGGGACCTTGGAGGTCATCTGGTCCAAACTCCTGGTCAGGCAGGGAACCCTATACCATTTCAGTCAAATGGCTGTCCAGTCTCTTCTTAAAAACTTCCAGTGTTGGAGCATTCACAGCTTCTGGAGGCAGGTTGTTCCACTGATTAATTTCTCTTACTGTCAGGAAATTTCTCCTTAGTTCCAGGTTGTTTCTCTCCTTGGTTAGTTTCCAACAAGACACTAGTTCATCTCATATAAGACTGTCTCTAGACTGTCACTTTAAAGTGCTACTCTTCCTAATGAACTGGCAGTAAAATATAGTTGGCACTCATTGTACTGCTTTTGTGGCTAGTTATTTTTCTGCCTAGGGAACCAGACCAATGAATGAAGCTACCTTACTCTTTAATGTGAGACAATCTAAGGGAAATGACTGGTGGATTCGTTTCTCTACCAATGAAGCACCTTTTGAAAATCACCAATCGACTACCTTCCATAATATGTGTTGAACAAATTAGGCAGGTGCTTAGAACAGGTGCATTAGCCATCTGCCAAACTGCCTGCCTTGCCCTAGGTCTGTTATGTGACAATCAAACAATATTTAAACACACATCTAGCACTCCTCAGAAAGAGCGCTAAAGCCATGTCCAAAAATAACCCAACTGACAAATCACAGGTATGAAAGAGAGGGTTGCAGTGAAGGAGAGAGAGTAATTAATACTAAGTGAGCTCTGTCCTTGGCTTGTGCTGAAAAGAAATGACAGTGACTGTAGCATGTGGTCATAGCGAGTAGCTACAGTATATCTCACAGCATCCAGAAGTACGCAATATGGCATAAGAGTAACCTCTCCTCAAAGTGATAAAAACAGTAAAAAGTGCAACCATGGAAATACCCAGGGCTTTTTTTGTCATAGAACACCCAGAACGGAGTTCCAGCACCTTTTTTGGACGGAACCTTGTAGGGTAGGCAAGGCAGGTTGTATGATGTGTGTGAGTCACGGCACTTTTTTTTTTTTTACAAAAAAAGCACTGGAAATACTTTTCCAGCAGAACCAGTAGAAAAACTGTAAAGTACTCATTATGGACAAAATAGCAGCACAGTGCCAGTCTATGTTTCTGCAGCGTAAGATTAGTTTTTTCTTAAAAAGAAAGCTAATCCTGATTTTTAAATACAGATCTAGTTCACTTTCATAACAGTGCTAAGGCCAGGGATATAAGAGGCCCACATACCACTTGACAATTACTTTTGGAAGCACTTGCTAGGTATTACATGGCTAAAAGTCTCAGTAGAAACCAGCAGTATGGTCTCTTTGCAATTCAAACTAACATGGCAATAGAGAACAGCATCCAATAACTGGACATGTTTGCAGGACCCTAAAATGGCCAGTAAAAATTGAGCAGATCCCAATCCCTGACTTTGTCATCAACCACGTTATCACAAAACACGTTAGCAACAATTGTCTCAGAAGAGAAGGGAAAACTTTATAGATAGTCCGTGGCTACCCATCACTAAACAAAAGGTTGTTGTTAAGTGAATTGTGCTTCATTTTACAACATTTTTTCCATGGTTGTTAAGTGAATCACTGCAGCTGTTAAGTTCTGAGATCGTTAAGTGAATCTGGGTTCCCCCATTGACTTTGCTTGACAGAAGCCGGCTGGGAAGATCTAAATCCAATCAAATAAAACCAGAATGCTGTAACTATTGTAAATAAATGCTGGTTGCTAGGTGTCCATATTTTGATCACATGACCATGGAGATACTGTGATGGTATTAAGTCACTTTTTTCAGGGTTGTAGCTTTGAACAGTTGCTAAAGTAATGCCTATAAGTTGAGGACTACCTGCACTTACACTGGAACAAATCCAATTTTAATTCACTAACCAACTGGAAAGTAAATAGGTCTGTTCAGCAAATTCTCTGATCACTATGATATTCTAAGCATCATTTAAAAATTATATAAAATAATAATGCAGAAGAAAATAATTTAAAAATATACAATATATTTTATTTGCCTCTTATGAGCTGGATACCTAAATCAAGGAAGTTACAATTTCATCTGTCTCTCTTTTTCACACATTTGTCAGATATACGTAAGGTTGCAATACTGTACTCTCTTATCTAGAATTAAACTTTAGAGAATTGGATGCTTCACAATAAACATTGTCAACTTCACATTTAATATCTCTTCCCTTTTTAGCTTTTTTAAAGCCTTATTTTTAGACATTCTTTATTCAAACAGGAATGAAGTAACATCTTGAAAATAAGTATTCTTTATTCAGTGTCTGTTCTGTGCGTGTAACTGCTTTGTTTATAGTAATAGAGACATATGCTGGCTGCTAATGTTATACCATATGCAAAGAAACAAAATGCCTTTTATGCAAATGGACTTTTCATTCTTGTTACTAGTTGTTACATGGAATTAAGCTGCATGAAGAGGTGTAAAAATCTGTGTCTGTTTAGATTTGTCTGAAATTGAGAGAACTGAACACCAGGGTAGCAAGTGGGGAATCACATTTTGAACTCCTACCTCTAATAATGAGCAAGCCATTCTAACTGAGGCTGTTGAAGAGTGGAAACATCACTTCAGATGAATATGCGGCCAGCATCTTGGGTGCTAAAAAAAGCAGGTGGTAAAGAAACACTTTGCAATAATCACTATGGTGAAAGCAAGGCATATTTACACTTAACCGTTGAGGGGGGCTGGAAAAGAGCAAATTGTTCTACTGCTTTTCAAGCAAGCCATGAAAGAAAATTGCATTTGAGTAACATCTTTTCAAATATTGAGTTGGATTCACCAACCGGTTTGTCATATTTTGGTTCTGCAATTTTGGAATGCTGCAGTTTATTTAAGAAGGAGAGGCAAGACAGATTTGACTTAAATATCTCGTTCTATAAAATGAACTTATTGTATTTTCAGTTTGCAGAGGCACTTGAGCTTTTATGATACTTTGTGGTTTTTGGTTAATGGACAAGAAAACACAGAACTGATTAGTCCCAGTCTTGTGGTGATGATGATGGCAATGAGAATGCATTGTGGAACATTTACTAGGCTTAGCATGAAAAAAGGAATATCAAAAAGGGGAAGCTATTGTGAAAGATCAAGTAAAAATCATGTGTCTATCCTAATCAAGATTTGTGAAAAATACATAAATTTATCCATCTGACCAAATCCAGAAAGTTGTATTTGTATTCTTTTTCTTACCATGAATGTTTCAGCAATTCAGAAAAGTGACCGATTGTCAGCCTTTCATATGATATTGAAATTGCCTTTTTTGTTTTAAATAAGCACTTTTTAGGATGTCATCAGTGATCAATTCAGACTTGAAATGACTTTAAGAATGTAACTACAGAAAAATATAGAGTATAGATCAGTGTTTTAAAATTTCAATCTCATATTACAGTTTCACTGATTAGATTTGACCCTCTTTGATAATTCAGGATAATGATTGCTTTACTTGGGCCAAAATATGAACTTTAGTTACGTTATTATTAATTTGCATAGACTCTATGATGCCATTGTATTTGCTCAAGTTAAGGAAATATTTAACTTACACATAAAAAATATCAACTTTTTAATTGAGAAGATTGTGTGCCCAATGAAAATGAGGCTGATGACTTTAAGGAGAACTTTATCTCAGCTAGATGCCTTACCAGTGATGCAGCAATAAGGCAGTGGATCTTTCTCATGTCCTTCAAGGCGATTCCCTATATGCTCTACAATGCAGGGCTACCTATTTTCATAAGTTGGTATTTATCACTGCTTGGACCCCAACCAAATGCTGTCTCCTAGAAGGTCTTGACCAACTAGCTGGCAGAGCCCAGAACAGTAATGGGTCCTCACAGTGATCCTCAAGGGTTCACCTGGCTCCCATTTACCCAGCAGGGCCCTGATAACCTGAAACAGGGCTGCTGATTGGTTATAATAAGAGCAGAGAAGAGTGTTTCATTGCTCTTACCACCACAGGATAGGTCCTAATAAAGTCTCTTATCTGTGCCTAGTTGGTTTCATATTTCATCTTCTTCCAGTGGTACTTTAGTCATCTCTTGTATTGCAATATTTCTTGCAGCTCCTCTGTAAACAAATGCCCTATGGGATTTATGGTCATAGCAAATCCACACAGGCACATCCCAATTCAAGTGCTCATTCCAAACTGTAATTAAGGCTGCACTGAAACATGCACCAGAGCCTTAGGAGCAATTCCAAGTTCCCTCTGGATCCTTCTGGGTCTATCGATGACCTGGGGCAGGCTGATTAAATAAGCATAGTCTCCCTGCTTTGGGACATCAACAAAAAACTCTAGACCACAAGGGACTAATGTTAATGTCTAATATTGACTAATATTGACTAATTAATATTAGTCTAATTAATATTAATCCATGACAAGGGACTAATATTAATGTCCCTCAACCCCAGATCACCTTCCCCTGCCCAGAAACAAACATCAGATCCAATGCGTGACTTTCCCTCTCACAAACAGGCCATCAATAAACTGTCTCTAGTTCATGAACTCCCAGCCAATCTCCAACTGCAGGTAACCCCCTCTAACAACATCAGTCTGGGAAAACTCCACCAACTCACACACAGGTTATGGGCAAAGCCACTGCTATACTGCAGGGAAGAAGATAAGATGAACAGCAAGTCCAACTGATTCCTACAGCCCCATTTTACAAAGAGACCCTTGCATCTGGCTATGTCCAGGGCAGTATCCTTAAAGGACATTAGTGTCTCCGTTAAATAATCTTTACAATCCCTCAGTAAATGTTCATTCTATAAATTAGTTATTAGATGTGTATTGCAAAAATGTTCAGTAGCTCTTTACTGCCACTTAGCTGAAGACCAAATTTTTGTAGCCAGATCAGGTATCCTTTCTAAAAGCATTTCTTACAGTTCTTCCTTTCCTATCCCAAATTTTAAACAGTAACAAGAAGGCCCAAATGATAAGAAGGTAAGCCAGAATAATCATTACTTTGAATACCTTTAGGGGCTGAATACCCCAACAACTGCTACTAACATTTTAAAGTGCCAAATGATACTATTTTCATAAGTTGGTATTTATCACTGCTTGGACCCCAACCAAATGCTGTCTCCTAGAAGGTCTTGACCAACTAGCTGGCAGAGCGTGACTTTCCCTCTCACAAACAGGCCATCAATAAACTGTCTCTAGTTCATGAACTCCCAGCCAATCTCCAACTGCAGGTAACCCCCTCTAACAACATCAGTCTGGGAAAACTCCACCAACTCACACACAGGTTATGGGCAAAGCCACTGCTATACTGCAGGGAAGAAGATAAGATGAACAGCAAGTCCAACTGATTCCTACAGCCCCATTTTACAAAGAGACCCTTGCATCTGGCTATGTCCAGGGCAGTATCCTTAAAGGACATTAGTGTCTCCGTTAAATAATCTTTACAATCCCTCAGTAAATGTTCATTCTATAAATTAGTTATTAGATGTGTATTGCAAAAATGTTCAGTAGCTCTTTACTGCCACTTAGCTGAAGACCAAATTTTTGTAGCCAGATCAGGTATCCTTTCTAAAAGCATTTCTTACAGTTCTTCCTTTCCTATCCCAAATTTTAAACAGTAACAAGAAGGCCCAAATGATAAGAAGGTAAGCCAGAATAATCATTACTTTGAATACCTTTAGGGGCTGAATACCCCAACAACTGCTACTAACATTTTAAAGTGCCAAATGATACTAATATTACTTACTAATTTGTTGTAGTTATGATGTGACCTTTCAAAACTTTTTCTTTCGTTCCTTCTTTTGCATGAGTTATTGGATCTATCCCCTTCAAAATGCTTCAGCAGATTAAAAATACCAAAGGCTATTTCATTCTTACAACTTACTATTCTCAGTAATACATTTTAGATTGTAAACTTAATTGTCTTATGGAAGAAAATGTTTTTCTTAGGTTGCAGCATGCATTTAGAGCTATTAAATCTGCTGGAGACTGCTCTTTAACAGTGTCCTCATGGGGAACATCTGCATGGAGTAATTATGGGTGATCCCAGATCTTCCCCTTTAGCTGAAGATGAATTTCAAGGCATTGAAATTTTGTTTGCTAGCACCTTGTTCTGTCATGGTCGTCTTCAGCCTGCCATTGTTTCCCTCGAAGTCAGATATCTCTGTCTCTCAAGGCAGGAAAACAATCAGCAAAGTTTATTGACTTGAATGAGTAGAAGAAAAATGCTTATGACTTAAACACCTAGGCTAGTTAATTTTGTGTTCTTCAGTAGCCAGATCTTCTGTCTACATATAACATTTCTTGTCTGCAATAAAGCAGTTTATATATCTCCACTAAATCTGCAAATATTCTGCTATTATTTTCAGGTGCAAAGACTACATATGAAATTCCAATTAAAAGCATGTGTATGCAAAAGAATCTACTCAATTAATGATTAGCACTATCTTGGTGTTAGATAAGGGTCAATGAAATTCAAGAGGGGTTAGACTTAATCCATTTATGTCTTCATAGAGACTCTAGGCCAGGGGTGTCAAAATTAATTTTAATTTTAATTTTAACTGGGGTTTTGTTTGTTCAGGGACAGATATAATTTTTTTAACTGTTTTTAACTTTTGTATTTTTTGTTTTAATCACCCTGTAAACAGCCCTGAGTCCTTTGGGAAAGGGTGGTATATAAATATAATAAAATAAATAAATAAATAAACTGCCAGCCTGTGGGCCGGACGCGTCATCTGGAAGCCACGCCCACCCCATTGCCGGCAATGGCAAAACCATCCCGGTACATTGCGTGACATCACATGATATTGTGAGTTTGACATGTCTGCTCTAGGCTGATTCCTCTTTTGACTCTGACCCAGGTTCTGTCATTACTTCTCCTACAATTATACAATAAAGAGTTGAGCTCCTGGTAGGTTGATAGTTATTGCCATCCCTAATGTGAAATCTGACATCGTTGGGAATTGCAAATTTCAGATAACATCTGAAATTTTGAAACCATAATGTGAGCATTCTCACCATGTTTATTGTAGTAAATTGGTCAATTACAACCTCTGTAGCAAAACTAATGAGATTCCTTACCTCATTACATGCCTTTGAATCACTGCAGTTTACTTATATCTATTTTCTCTAAACCTACACAGAAAGAAATTTGGTGTGTAATCACTGAAAAAGTTTGGATTTTTAGTATCTCTGACCTTTGTTGGGCTCAGAGGTGTTTTTCTAAATAAAAATGATGTGCTTTGAAGCATGACCAACTTCCTATTTACTAATTTTTAATTAATAAATAGGGTGGGATATTTAGTAAGCTTCCACAAGGAAGTTATATACTATCATGTCGATTCAGCATTTTTCACATACTGAATGGGTGTAAATATTTGTAACTTGGGGACATTATTGCAACTATGGTGAAATTTTAGCAGACAAAAGAGTGAAAATTCTTTAAAGAGAACACAAATCTTGAAAAAATAGTGTTGAAGTACTGTTAAGTAGTGTTAAAGTAACACCAACTAAAATTAGAAAAAAAAAACGAGTAAGTGAATAATACTCATTCCAATGTGCAATAACCTGGTCTCACAGATACTCCTTAAATGTGTGACTTGTATCTTGCTAAGCCCTGAAAGATTTCTTGGAGATTTAAGAAATAATATTTACTATCTTTGAAAACATTTTAATAAAGTTAGCTCTATGCAGATAATTTTGGAAGCCAAAAGTTTGTTACAGATGTAGAGTATATACAGACGTTTTAAAGAAAGCAATATGGGCAAATCTTTTGACTTGAGGTCTGTTATCAGGTAGGGATGGAATAGAGGCTGTGAGTGGATACATCTGTTCACAACTTTTCTGGGGATGCTGGGAGAAAATGGAAAACTCGAAATTGTTTTCTTTTCTCAGTGAGTCTGCTTTAGTTTGTTGATTCCTAACCATTTGGCAGCAACAGGATAGTGATCTCAAGCCATACATACTGATTCATCTTATAGATTAAAATCATGATTATTAGGTTCACATTAAGGTGGGGTTAGGCTGAGTTTTGGATTAATTAAAACATGTTTTGCTGCATGTGTATGGTGGAATTACTGGGTAAAAGAGAAGGAAGCCCTTTAAGGGGAATAAAGAGATATTCCAGTGTGGAATTGTTTTGTGAAAGGAAACATCTGAGATCAAACCCTTATACTCTAATCTGATGTTTCCCAAGGGAAGGCATTCAGCCTAGCAATATTCTTGTAAACAAATGTTCAACAATAATAGAATTGCTTTGGCATATTCATGGAGTTACTCTGATTGCTTGCACCTGACTACCTGGGGGCCCTGTTTAACTGCCACATGACCCTGGGCCAATATAGAGATGTTTTAAAATATTGTGAACAGGAACTACATTAGGCCCCCATGCTCCAAAGAATCGTTTTTTCAGAAACGAATTCAATGTGCTGCAGAATTCACTATTTAACTCTGCCAAATGGCTTATAAGGTCCTTGTTGTATAGTGAGTTCTTTGCGCAGGAAAGGAGACGAGGCAAGTGAGTTCAGCAATGGTCATGTTTATTTGCTTGCAGGATCTGAACTGAGAACTAGGCTGCAGCCTGCAGCAATTTATAGCCTGGCCCCTAGGCGGCAGCCAATAGGTTTAAAGCAACCCATTGCCGCCTAGGGGCAGCCTATAGCAGCACTGGAGCTGGGATGTCTGAGTTGCTGGAGAGCCGTTAGCTGCTCCAGCTTACCACGTGGTGTTACAACTGAGCCCAATACATAACACCCCTCCCCTCTTAGAACTGACAACATCATAGCAACAATTAGCAAACAATACAAGTTACAAGATTTAACATAGCATCAGTTAGCCAAGTTATACAGTTTTAACACCAGGATGAATTGGCTTCCATTAACAGCATACTATACAGTTAACATCATAGTTCCATTATTGTTTCAGTACAGCAACAAGTCAACAGTATAGACAACATTATAGTTCCTTTATTTTACAACATAATCTGCTAGATAAGTAGGAGGCTTGCGTGCCCTTGTGGAATGTCTCAGTGTTCCAGTCACTTTCTGGTGTACCAACTTACCCATTGGGCCAGGTAGACCAGTGTCCCTTGATGCAATTGAGTCAAAGGAATTAGATGCTCTCTGGCTGGTCTCTCCAGGTTGGCCCACCCCAGAGTCAGATTGAACTGCAGAGTCAGCACAGCGGTTGTTGAAATCTGGTTGGCTTGCTCCGTCAGGGGATCCATGTTGCACTTCTGGACTCCCCTCCTCTACACCCATTTCCTCATTGCTTATTAAGGAAGAGTCTTGATAGTCCATGAATGGGCTGGCCTGGCTGCAAGTTTGGGGACTTTGGGAGGGACTTATGATGCAGTCCTCGCTTAGTGGCTGTTCTGGAAACCGTTTTCTGAGTTGATCAATGTGGTGTCTGACAACTCGCCCTTCCTCCAGCCCCACTTCGTAAGAAAGGGGACAAGATGATTTGTTAATTTTACCAGGAACCCACAGATTCCCATGTCCATAGTTTCTGGCCCATACCCAATCGCCCACTTGCAGCCCCCTTGGGGGTTTTGGTCGAGAGGCTTCTGCTGCCACTCTATCTGGATGCAACCTGTCCAGTTTAGTGATCAGACGCCTTCCCCAACAAAGTTCTGTAGGACTTTTGCCTGTAGCAGTGCAGGGCGTAGAATGCTGGCAAAGTAAAAAATCTGCCAGTCTGTGATGCCAGTCCCCTGTTACTATGCGTTTAAGTGATTCCTTTGTGGTCCTCACCATACGTTCAGCTTGACCATTAGAGGACGGATGAAAAGGGGCAGACGTTGCATGTCTGATGAGATTTGCTCTTAGGAAGACCTGAAATTCAGCAGCAGTGAATTGGGCCCCATTGTCTGAAACTAAGACATCTGGCAACCCATGTGTGGCAAAGAGTTTTCTCAGCACCTGGATGGTCCTAGCAGTAGTCATCTTAGTAACAGGGATTACTTCAAGCCATTTGGAGTGGCTGTCTATCACTACGAGGAAGACCTGTCCCTGAAAGGGCCCAGTGTAGTCTATGTGAATTCTAGACCAGGGAGTGTGCGTTTCCTCCTACCTGTGAACTGGGGCGTGTGGCATTTCAGGCCTTGATTGCTGGCATGTATAACAACCATGTACCTGTGCCTCAATGGCCTTGTCTAGGCCTAGCCACCAAAGGTAGCTTCTTGCTAAAGCTTTCATTCTGACAATGCCTGGATGGCCTTCATGTAGTGACTGTAATACTCTATCTCTCAGTGAAGTGGAGATTATGACCCTGTTCCCCCAAAGGATGCAACCCTTGTGAGCTGATAGCTCATGTCTTCTAACAAAGTAACTCTGGAAATCAGACCCTGGGCTTTTATCTAACCACCCTGTGTGCACCCATGAAAGGACTCTACTAAGTGTTTTATCAGTAGCTGTTTCTGCAGCTATGTCCCCAGTGTGGAGGGGAAATTCTGGCAGGTCCTGAATGGACAGAATTCTGGCTGCAGGGGCTGGTTCTGGTTCTGTTAGTGGCAGTGGGAGTCTGCTCAGGCCATCAGCATGGCCCATTTGCTGGGTTTGTGAACCAGCTTGAATGTATACGCAGAAAGGAAAATAGACCATCTCAACATTCTTGGGGAAAGTATGTGGGGAGTTTGTTTGTCTGTGAAGAGTCCCAGCAGTGGTTTGTGGTCTGTGAAGACGGTGAAGTCCCTGCCATATAAATAGTCATGGAATTTTTTAATTCCAGCTACAATGGCTAAGGCCTCTTTGTCAATATGAGCACTGTTACGCTCAGCAAAGAACAGTGTCCTTGAATAAAATGCAATAGGGACTTGTGTTCCATTCTTTTCTAAATGACTCAAGACTGCCCCACCCCATAAGGAGATGCATCACATGCTAAACAGACTGGTTTAGACTCCCTAAAATGAGTTATAGTAGATTTAACTGACAATTGGTACTGGAAACCTTTCTTGTGAATGCTGGTCCATTTCCATGGAGCTTTTTTATCTAAGAGCCTGTGAAGAGGCTCAGCCAATGCAGCCTTGTTAGGCAGAAACGCATGCTAGAAGTTGAGGAGGCCCAAAAATGCTTGTAGCTCTCCTTTGAATTTAGGACTAGGAGCCAATTGGATGGCCTTCACTTTGGATTCAGCAGGGTGGATGCCGTTAGCATCAATTTGAAATCGCAGAAATTCAGTTGAAGAAACCCCAATAATACATTTACTCTTTTTTAATTTGAGGCCTGCTTCATGCAGCCTCTGTAGGACAGCCCTGAGCCTGCTGGCTAACACCTCTGTAGATTCTCCAGCAATAAGTACATCATCAAAATAAGGGCAAACACCCTGAATGCCTTTAAGTGTGTGTTCCATGATTCCCTGGAAAATGCCTGGAGCAACACTAACCCCAAACTGTAAACACTTAACTTTGAAAGCCCCCCTGTGAGTCACGATCGTCTGAGCTGCAGCTGTGGCCTCATCAACCGGCAATTGCTGATAGGCCTGTGCCAAATGTAACTTCACGAAAATAGTGCCTCCTTGCAAAGAAGTTAAAATGTGGTTCACCACTGGGACAGGGTAAGTGTGTTGCTTAAGGGCTTTGTTTATAGTACATTTATAGTCTGCACATATCCTAATTTCTCCATTGGCCTTAAGTGGTGTGACTATAGGAGTTTCCCACTCCCCACCATCAACTGGTTGTAAAACGCCCTGTTCTACAAGCTTGTCTATTTCTGTGTCAATTTTATGTTTGAGGGCAAAGGGAACCCTTCGAGGCTTAACTCTAATGGGAACCACGCTGGGATCTAGCTTGAATGAAATAGGCGGGCCTGTGTATGTTCCTAGGGCTGAATCAAATACATCTGCAAAGTCCTTGCAAACTGACGTTAGATTCGCAGCTTGTGTCCGGTTGATACCGTTTACTTGAATGCCTAAAGCATCAAACCAATCGAGTTCTATTAGACTCGTTCTCTGGCCCCCTACTACTATGACATCCAGGTGCCCATAAAACCCCTTAAATTTTACTGCCAAGGTGGCTTTCCCCTTAACTTTGACTTTGGCATTTTGAAAATTAGTTAAGATTATATCGGAGGGCCTTAGTTTGGCCCATTTTCTACTGCAACTGCACACGAAATTAAAAGTGTCCAGGGAAATAATGGAGACAGCTGAGCCTGTGTCAAATTCCATTTTACAGGGGACGACTTGTAGCGCCACCTGGAGTTTAAATTTGAGTCTGAGGGGGCATTGGGCCCCGGTGCGGCATACTCTTCTGCGGCTTTCATAAAACCCCACACTAAATAGTCCCTGGGCCTTGGTACCTCTCCTGGTCGGATCTTCTGACTGGTGTTTCAGTGGTCGGTCACTCTGGTGAGCTCTGCAAACTGCTGCAATGTGGCTGGTTTTGCCGCAGGCCCTGCACGTGGCTGACCAGAATCTGCAATCAACGTGTTGGTGGCTGCTGCCACAACCTTTACATCTAGGTAAGAGAACTGCCTTGTATGGAGTATCTTGTTGCTTGCTGTTGTGGTGCTGTGCATCGGGCTGCTTGTGTAGCTTGCTGACTTCATCCTCTTCTTCCTCGGATGATCCCTCTGAGCATTTGGTGTCCTCGTGGTGGACTGTGTCTTCATGTTTCGTCGTTTTGACAGGTTGTACTGTTTGGACTGCACCCCTGGTGGCTTTGTCTGCCATGACTTCGTCCTGGGTTTCCGAGAAGGTTAAATTCAGTCTCGCAAAAAGTCTTTGCTGCAGTGTTCGGTTTCGTAGGCCGCAGACAAGCCGGTCTTGCAGTCGCTCTTCAATGTCCGAAAATTTACACAAGCGTGCAGACTGCCTCAAGGCCATGATGTATTCTGATGCCATCTCACCGGGCTGCTGCATTCGCTGCTCGAATGTGTAATGCCAAGCAATCACTGACATCTTCGGCTGGAAATGTTCTCCTAGCTTCTTCTTGAGCTCAGCATAGGAGACTGACTCCAGCGGCATCGGGGTGAACAGATTTTCGGCCAGGTCGAATGTGACTGGGCTGCAAACACAGAGCAGCGTGGCAGCCTTCAGCCCATCTTCTGCTACCTGGTTCACCCTGAGGTAGTTTTCTACCTGTGACAAGTAGGATGGCCATCCCTCTGGATGCTTTATATCAAATTTGCGCAGCCTTCCGACCTTGGGCATCTTCTGGTCTTCTCGGCTGGTTCCTGCGTCTTCTGATCCTGCTTCTCCAAGGCCCAAGAATTGATCCACTGAGCACGTGGTTGCTAGCATGTCTGGCTAGCCGACCGTAGGGAGGGGGAATGCCTTTTCCCGCCAGGAGTGCACTGCCTCTCCCCTAGTGAACTTCAGCTCTTTTGGAGAAGCAGGATCCCACCTTCGTCACCAGTGTTGTGTAGTGAGTTCTTTGTGCAGGAAAGGAGACGAGGCAAGTGAGTTCAGCAATGGTCATGTATATTTGCTTGCAGGATCTGAACTGAGAATTAGGCTGTAGCCTGCAGCAATTTATAGCCTGGCCCCTAAGTGGCAGCCAATAGGTTTAAAGCAACCCATTGCCACCTAGGGGCAGCCTATAGCAGCACTGGAGCTGGGGAGTCTGAGTTGCTGGAGAGCCGTTAGCTGCTCCAGCTTACCACGTGGTATTACAACTGAGCCCAATACATAACAGTCCTGTTTTCTATTTCTATGCAAAATCAGTAGGGAAGTCAGATTCACTTTACAATCATATTACTAAGTTAACAACTGTAGTGATTTACTTAACAATTGGGGCAAGACAATGGGGCAAAACTCACTTAACAACTGTCTTGTTTAGCAACAGAAATTTTGGGCTCAATTGTGATGATCATTATTGGTACGTCTTTTGTTGGAATATATTCTAATGATTTTTCCCAATGCTATAATTAAGTAAAATACTACAGAAGTACATTTCTACTTATCTCCTCTCTAAAGGAAATAAAGAAGAATATAATTAAGGCAGGTTTGAGCCAAATGCAGTTTAGCATTTTCATTCATTGCATTAGCGACATTTTCCATTTCACAATTTATTTTAGCGCAATAATCCAAGAAGAATTTTATTAGAACCAGTGAAAATGTCTATAAACTACATAATTATACTGGATCAATTCCATGTAATTGTGAAGTGAATAAAGTTTGATGAAAAGATCAAGATCTTTTTTATTAGTTTTATTCATTTATAACATAAAATGTGAAAATACAAAAGTAAACAGTAGGGGACAACAGTAGAAAAAGGGAAAACAAAAAAGGTGTGAAGAAGGGGAGGGGAAGAAATAAAAGGCATTGACTTTCGGCTGTTTCTGTCGCAGTAAAATCAGACATTAAAATCAAATCTCAACTTTTTACATTTCTATAGTAGTATGCACTAGCCATTTCTGTATCGGCAAATCAGTCTAATCAGTAAAACCCAAAATCATAATATCATGTTTTTCTACCTCAAGCACAAAGTCCAGAAGTGGTTTCCAAGTAGAAACAAAGGTACTTATGTTCTTTTCTTTTATCAGCACAGTCAATTTGACCCTCTCTGCTAATGCCATCAGCTTTTGTAACCATTCGTCCATGGTAGGAATCGAGGCATCCTTCCACTTTTGTGCATAGAGCAGTCTTGCTGCCGTCACCATATATAAAATCAGAGTTCCATTTTTTTTGAAGTTCTCTTTCCATTAGACCCAGAAGGAAAGTTTCTGGTTTAATCTTTATGTTCACTTTAAGAATTTTCTGCATTAATATATGAATCCTACTCAAATATTTCTTTGCCTTATCACATGTCCACTATAAATGATAAAAAGTCCCTTCTTTATATTTACATTTCCAACATTCATTTGAAATACCTTTAAACATTCTAGATAACTTATCTAGTGTTAAATACCAGTAATACATCATTTTGTAAAAAATTTCTTTTAGGTTATAATTTAAAGTGAATTCTTAGCCTTTTTATCCACATATTCTTCCATTGTTCAAACATCACATTATACGCAAAATTCCTTGCCCACTGGATCATACAGTGTTTACAGGTTCATTTTCTAAATTCAATTTTAATAATGTTTTATAGACCTTGGCAATTATATGATCATCACTACCACATAGTAGGATTTCCAATTCATTTTTAACAAACTCAAAACCATGGCCCTTTTTTGTCTAGTTTAAATCTTTCCTTCATTTGTTGATATGTAAACCAGTGACAAGCATGACCTTCTAATTCTGATTCTTCCCTAGACTTGAGGATGGGGTCTCCAGAATTGAAAGATACCATTTTACCATACATCCACCAGTCTGGTTTCACCACCAGTTCTTTTCTAAAAAAAGCTTCTTGGGGGACACCAATAAGGACAATTTTGTTTTGTTTTATATTTATTCCAAACTCTTAATATGGTGTGTCTATAAAATGATTATTAAAAACAACATTTACTTTAACTTTATCACACCATAAATACCCATACCATCCAAACCTTAATTCATGGCCTTCCAAATTGAGCAGCCTCTTATTCTGGAGATTCACCCACTCTTTTAACCAAACCAAACAGCATGCATCAAAATACAATTTCAAGTCTGGTAAACCCAGACCCCCTCTTTCCTTGGCATCTTGCAATAACTTGTATTTGATTCTTGGTTTCTTTCTTTGCCATATAAATTTAGAGATACAGTATCCCTTTGCCACTGTTTAAATTGAATATCCATTGCAAGTATTGGTATTGTCTGGAACAGAAAGAGCATCTTTGGTAAAACATTCATTTTATTATTGAAATGCTGCCCAGTAATGATAAACGTAGTTTGTCCCATCTTTGTAGATCCTTTTTTACATTCTTCCAAAGAGGTACATAATTATTTTGAAACAGTTTTGTGTTTGTGTTTGTCAACATAAACCCCAAATATCTTACCTTTTTCTCAACCTTGAAACCAGACCTTTTACTCAATATATCACCATCCTAGGAGGACATATTCTTGATCAACAATGTTGTTTTCTGTTTATTTATTTTAAAACCTGCTAGAACCCCAACCTCATTTGATTTTCTCAATGTATATTCTATCTTATTCTTGGGGGTCCTGTAAGAATATAACCAAGTTATCAGCAAATGCCCTCAATTTGTAAACTTCTTTCTTGATATTTATATCCATTATTCTCTCAACTTGCCTAATGTCTCTATTTAAAACTTCCAACACCAAAATAAACAAGGGAGACAAGGGGCATCCTTGTCTCATATCCTTTTGAATGTTACATGGATCGGTTAAATCACCATGAATAACAATTTTTGCTTGCTGTGATGTGTAAATACCTTTAACTCCTTGTTAGGCATATGGTGCTAGCCTACAATGTTGGGTTGAAAATATATTAACCATAATGCTATGTCTTTAAGAAGTTAATTGGCCAATGGGTGTGTAAGTGTTCTCATGGCCATAAGAGGAAGCTAGGAACGTGGCTTCTTTTTCTCTCTGAATTCACTGATATCTACTGTTACTGTTTTTGCTCTGCTGTTGGTTTACTACTGTTGTAACCTGAACTGTGTATTGACCTCTGGACCGGTAAGAAGACTTTGTTGCTTGGACTGTTGCTATTGTTTATGACCTGGACTGTTTATTTTTGACTGTGCATTTTTGTTCTTACACCACCTCAAAAGTAAAATACTTTTTGCTTTTTATAACTCAGTGTATTCTTGTGTGACTTTACTGCTCTCAGTACCATTCCTTGTCTGTGCAACTCTTTGGTAGCACAAGGAGACCTCTGCACAACAAATTCCTTAACACTCCTTGAATAAAACTCTCTCCAAAGTCCATTTCTTTCCAGGACTTTAAACATAAAAGTCCAATTTAAATTGTCAAAGGCCTTCTTTGCATCTAGGAATGTTAACACTGCCTGTTTCTCATTGTGGTATTGTAAGTATTCAATGATATTCAGAACAGTTCGCATATTATCCCTTAACTGTCTTTTTGGCAGAAAGCCAGATTTATCTTCATGAATAAATACCTGTAAAATCTTCTTTAATCTTTCTGCCAGAATTGCAGTAAAGAGTTTATAGCCATTGTTCAGTAGTGAAATTCTTCTATAATTCTTTGTCTTTGTAAGATCTTGACCCTCCTTCAGTAATAACACAATATTGGTGAAAAAATCAAGATCTTGATGTTTATGATTTCTTATATTTGATTTGATTTTTTGAAACCATATGGCTTGATTAGTTTATATTAGAACTAATTCCCTGAAAGTAAGTTATATTGGTTGGTTTTACTCTAAATCTGATGATATAATTACCTTTGCAGACTCTGATTTCATCTGATTTTATAGTTCAGGGCAGTTCCTTTAAAATTATATTTTGATTCATATAGCCAAGAGTGCCATAGCAGGGCTCAAAAAATCCAGACAATCACAAAATGGCAGAGAAAAGAGATTAAGAGAGAAGTCCACTGCTTCTTTGCTGCTATATAGAGACTATCCAGGCCAGATATGGTATCCCTGTTATAGCTCTTTCTTTCTCAGCATCTTTTAGAATTTTCAGAACTTTAGAAACTCTAAGGGTTTTATATAAAAAAATGGCCTTACTCTCTGGCTTTCTTTAACTTCTAATACTGTACCAGCAAGAGACTCTGATGTCCCACAGAAGCCTCTTCCAGAGCTTCTTTTAGCTGACTGGAAGGACCAGAAAGTTGTATATGAAGAGCATGCAAAGAATTCTCCTTTAGCTGTTGGAACTGTTGAAGAATTTCTCAGAAGGAAGAGTTAGTTCCTGCTTCAGAAGTGGGTATGCGCATGAAGCAGAATTTGATTTCATGTAGCATGGTATTGGTTTTTGCTACATTGCCTTTCTTTTAGCCATATTACATTAGCTGAGGGAATATGCCCTCTTTACAACAAAATTGTGCCATGAACTCACAGTTTGTTAACTGTTCATCTGTTCATCTAATCAGACAAGACATAGATAACATGTCATTGCATAAGCTACGTAATGCTGATCTCACAGATTTTTGTCAAATGTACTTTTAAGTTAGGGAGATAGACTCAAGCAGCACATCCAATTGCTGACAACAGTGAAGCCTGAATATGGACTGAAGCTGTTTATATAACATAAACTCATTGGGGAATAAGTCTTAGTAGTAATCAGAATTTGAAATCATAGTTATTAGTTGCTTTTTATCTCTGGTTACAGATTAGTATTAATTGGAACAGGTGTCTGCTTTGTCTGAATGATATTCTTATCCTCTGAAAATCTATCAACCATAGTTAAGGAGCCACAAAAAAATGGAGCTAAGAAGAAAGTGTCCTTGCATTCACATTAAAAAGCCAGAGTGGATTAATGCACTGTTCCAATTATCTTTTTGTGTGGTTAGGGTTCACTTACATTCATGTGCTATGTTTATAATTCTTTGGAAAAGGAATGAGTGTGCATGTTTACTTTAACCAAGTAGAGTGATTTAATATGTCATTTAAGCTTCTCTCTTAGTCAGAGAGTAATCACACTTAAATTTGTCTTGTTAGCATACTTCTCCATAGACTTTATTAGATAATAACAAAAGCCTATTCTTTTTCTCACATAAAATTCTGGTAGCAAAAGAACATAACCGCATGTTTTGTTGCACACCAGCAACTGGCATATATTGAAAAACATATTATCCCAGTTCCTAGAGGAAACATATAGCCAATGTGTTCCCTATCCATTGTGAATTTATATAATCTACTTTATGGTGAATGCTACCATCATCTCCGAAAGAAGTTTAGTGCAAGGCATGAAGTCCAGCTACTTGGGATATGGGAAGGACATTTTTCATAAAAGTTTATATTTGAAAAAAGTTAATTTAACTATAAAATATGGAAAGCTAATAAAACTATAAAATCTACAAGCACCTTTGAACAAGGATCTCCTCTTATCAGATCTATTTTAAGTTGCATTACACCTCTCTATTCCCCAGCTCGCTTTCCAATATTTTTGCTCAGGAAACATAGCAAAGTTAAACTGAATAATTTTGTCCTGGAAAAAATATTTTCCCTCTTGAATGTCAGTGGTACATACTGAATCATCCATTGTATGAATTGTATCATGTATAATCTTCTGTGAATCAGCAGTGGAGATTTTTCCTGTTTCCTAGTAACTTTTTTTAAAAAAAATGTTGCTTTGTGGTTAGATCTAGAATAGTGAGGTTTTTTTATTCAAACTTTCCAGACTTTTGCTAAAAGTCTTATCTGCCAAAATAGTATTGAATTTCATCTTACATTCACATCAGACTGCTATAGATAGTGAATTAGATAACTTGTAATCTGTAAGAAGTGTGGCAAGGCTTCATAAATGAATGCAGATCCATCTATTTCTGAACTGGTACTTTCCAGAAATATTGTGACCTGAATTCCCAGAATTCCTAGCTGGCTTGAATATGCTATCTGATAATCTTGGGAAGAGTTCTTTATTCTTATACTATTGCTAGAGTAAATATTTCAAGTGTTATTTCTATTTCCAAGTTTTCTTCGACTACTGATATTGCTACTGATATTGTTGTATTTTTATTATTACCTTTTTCAATTCATATTTTTTATTGGGCAGTGGCACATTTTTAGTGGTGGAGGAAACAAACATTAATGTCTTTGCATATGTCCATGCTTCTATTTTCATTCTTTTCATTATTATTGTAGTGTTCTATTATGCATATAGGTTGATATATACATTTCAGAGGCAGGATTGTCCAAAAGGAGTTGTCAAGTTCCAAAGGACTTGTCAAGATAATGTCAATACTAATGAAAGCTATTGCTGTATGTTGGGGATGTCAAACTGGCAGCCCATGGGCCAGATGCATCACACAAAGGCCACACCCACCCTGGCTCCACGAAGGCAAAACACATTGTGTTATGTCATGATACGTCACGTGACGTGATTGAGTTTGACACCTGTGCTATAGGTGAAGACCTCCCTATTTAGTATAGTCTGTCCTGGATGGTAATAGTCAGGCATGAAATTATGAAAACTTATTGCCTGGCAAGATATTTCACACAACTCCCTGACCTGGAAAGATGGGTAAAGAAGAATAGCCTCTGTATTGTTCCCAGCTCTGAATAACAATTGCTAGAAGTGTGCTTTTCTCAGTCATTAACTTAGGATAGACATTGATATGAAGGAAATGTATGAAAGTATTTTATTACCCTGTTTGTTAAACTAATATCCTGTCTTTTCTCCAGGATGCACACATATTCCCTTCACCATTGTATCCTGTGCTGAGATAGGTTGGGCTGACAGAAAGCCAGAAAACTTGCAAGTCTGAGAGATAATTTGAACTGATGTCTCTCTAGTCCTACTTGAATACTTTAACCATTATACTACATTGTGTAAACATTAAATATCATAATCAGTCCTTACTAGCCTTAAACTGGGAGTTAAAGTCTGATACTTCGTGGGACAAAGTTGCTAAAGGATAATATAGATAGTTAAATGAAAGCAATCCAAAAGTAACTACAGGTAGTCCTCGACTTACAGCAGTTTGCTTAGTGATTGTTCAAAGTTACTACTGTATTGAAAAAATGATTTATGAGTGTTTTTCACACAACCATTGCAGCAGCCCATAGTCTTGTGATCAAAATTAAGATGTTTGGCAACTGACTCATATTTCTGCTGGTTGCTGTGTTCTGGGGTCAACGTGATCAACCTGTGTGACCGTCCGATAAGCATTCATTTAGCAACCATGTCACTAACCTTTGCAGTGATTCACTTAACAATTATGGTAAGAAAGGTAATAAAATGGGGCAAAACTCACTTAAAACTATCTAGCTTAGCAACAGAAATTTTGGGCTCAATTTTGATCATAAGTGAAGGAGTACTTGTATCAGGTTTTTAAAAATTAAGTAACGGGACCCTGGAAAGATTCTGAAAAAAGAATTAGGACACATAATGAATCCAACATAAAAATCTGCTAAAAATTGGATTCTAGGCATAAATCTGACATTTTCTAATACTTGTTTAAAATCTGAACTGAAAAATTAGATGATGTTGAAGAATAAAAGATTATAAGAATCTGAGTTAGCAGTATGCGAACAAAGATTTGAAGGAATGATCAGGGTGGAAAAAAAAGTCCAATTTATTAGCATTCACATTTATGGCATAAGATACTGCAGGAATTAATGCGATCTGGAGAAGAAAAGATAGAATAATATCTAGTGAAATAACTGGATGATTTTGAATATATTTACATTGGTAATAAAAATATTATTGTGAATAGTTGACTTAGTGTTTTACGACCAGCAATTTACATTAAATCATATACTGTATGTATCATTTCATTATTAATTAGTTCAGTTTTTGTGAAGATGTCAATGTGTACATTGTAATAACTGCACAAATATCCCTTTGATACAGTCCCCTGACATTTTTAACCCATGTGAATGTTGCCAAGGTCATTGTTTCCTCTATAGCATAATGATGTGCTAGCTCTGTTTATCTAACTTCTAACTGCCTGCTTGTGTTCAGATTATTTTATACAATGACTTCAGGCAGCAATAGTCTTAAAAGAGCAACATTGGCTTCAAATATGAATGTGGCTTGAATTGGCAAAGCAAAGTGATTCTGTCAGCCAAGTCAATGGTAAACAGTTTTTGTTTCCAAGGCTGCCATCTTTTCATTTCTCCTTCTTCATTGTTCTACTTCCCAACACATGTTCTTACATCAAGCGAAAATACTCCATCCTTTTATGTAACAGGAAGACATAATATAGCATTTTGTGGTTTGCTTCTAAAGTTAAGTCTCTATATTGGTTAATGGCCAATTCTCTGTATCCATGCATTTCATGTCCAAAGAATGGCAGAATTCCTATTTGTCATGCTAACTGGAACCTCTGACTTAGGGCATATAGATAAGTGGAGAATTTTTGGCCTGAATTGCATTTCTAGAAGCTGATGACAGAGACAAAGAGAAAAATTAATCAATTTGGAGGGGTTTAGGTTAAATTGTCAGCAGAACTGAAGAGGTGGTATTCAACAACTATTAGGCTTTTCAGAGATACATGCCAAGATTTTCTCACCATTAAAGATATCATGAGAATAGAAAATATTGCTAGAAAGTTATGTTGAACTTGATCCATCTTTCCCACTTTATCTTTACATTTTCTGAAAGTATAAACATGTGGAGATTATTTTAAGATTTGTTACAGCAAGGAAAGTAACATGAGAGTCAGTGTTGTTAGTCATCTATCTCTTGTAAAATTTTACCTTATCATTTCACTTCATTATTGAGCACAATAATTTAAACCCTTTATAATGGGATGGTCTGTAAGAGACAAATTGGTTATGAAAGAAAAGAATCTATCTTTTAATCGATGATTCCAGTTACATTTCTGCTATTTCTGGGGCTATCAGCAAAAAAGAAGGTAACCTAAATTTAAAAAAAATCTGATCAAATCTTGAAAGTGTTACATTTAAATAGCTTGGGTTATTATCATGTTGTTATTTCCATTTGATTAAGTTTGAGTATGTTTTCAGCTGAAAAAAATGAATTTTAATCCTTTGAATTATTTACTCAAAGATTACTATTTACATAGAAAAATATAGGAAGTTCTCATATTTTGAAATTAAAAAATGAAAAATTATATGCTTATGTTGCATAACTCTTCTATCACAAATAAAGAAAACATAACTGCTGTTGAACATTTAAGGTAGAGTTAAATCATAATTTGATTTCTTTGGTTTTGCCTTAGCAGAGCATGACTATGGTTTATTGAACAATATTCAAAATGTTGGTTTTTCATTGTTTATTAATGCAATCTATAGATAAAGCAGTCTAAAATATTAGATTGAGGTAGATATCATAAATGTTTTGGCATCCTTATAGTCAATCTGATTTACTATCTCATGAAGATATGAAAATATATCTTTACAATTCTTTTCATGACCACTGAATGGAAAATAAAAGGAAACCTCCCATGCTTTCTTCAGTGTATGAGTAAGCTGAGGTTCAACAAAATAAAGAAATATCAAATGGAATAGAGATCTTTTCATGCATATAGGTTATAAGTATATTCAACATATACATTGACTAGATAAAGCAGGCATTATACAGCTTTGATTTATTCTTTTGCCAACCTAGAGCCATGGTGGGCACGTGCACTGTTGCCCCAGTCCTAGGACTTCAGCTGGGTTTTATAAAACCTTTTCACTTTAGGCCTCTGCTGCTGTGTGCAAAAAAAAAAGGTTCAATCAATCAATCAATTTCAACTTCTTGCAGGAAAAAAAAGATCATGAAAAGTTGGAATTGATTGATTGAACTTTTTAGTCCCACCCAGTCTGCCGTTACCACTGCAGCCACGCCCACCCATTGGGCCACACCCACCTGGCACCCAACGATACATAAGTGGGTCTTGGGTTGCAGTTTGGGCACTCGGTCTCTAAAAGGTTCGCCAGCACTGACCTAGATCCATCCTGTTTCATAATGTTCTATCTGTACTGTGGCTTCTAACCTGTATGTAGGATTCTCATGAGAATGAGATGTTTTGGAATTCCCATTTTTCTAAGCACATTCTACACCTTGACATGATGACACAATTGAAGTTTTTTCTGTAATCAATGAAACACATATTGACTTCTTTTAAGGATTCTTTAGCTTTTCTTAATTACACACAGTGCCTTAGAAATAATCTTTCATGTTTCTCCACCTTTTTAAAAGCCAGAATAAACATAATGCATCTCTTTTTCCATGTGTGGTTCTGTGCTTTTTTTTGTAAAAGAAAAAGGTGCCGGAACTCACACATGTCATACAACCCACCTTGCCTACCCTACAGGGTTCCATCCAAAAAAGATGCCGGAACTCCGTTCTGAGCGTTCTATGAGAAAAAAAGCCCTGGTGGTTCTAATCAGCATTGGTGAATCTTAAGCATTATTTTGCTAGCGTGAAAAATTAAAGAGATAGTATGATAGTTTGCATACTTTATTAAGCCTTTTTTAGTATTGAATGTTTCAATCTCTTTCAGTTTATTGGCCATTGTGTCATTCTCCAAATATGCTTACATAGCTTGCCTAGACCTTTTACTGATTCTTCTTCTGTTGCCTGTCATGTTTCTATAGATATTCATCAAGCTTTCCAACTTGGTAATGAGCAAAGTGCTGATTTAACTTGATATTCTAGTACTATAGCTTTCTTTGTACGACAAGAGTATCTTATAAGGAATTTTGGATGCTTATATGCCAATTCAAGGTTGGAATCTCCTTCTGAGTTCACAGATACTTGGGAAGACTTTTCTTGTTTTTCTGCATCTATTTCCATCTCCAGTTATCTTTACAGATTTCACTGTAATACTATTTCTTGTCTCTTCTAACAGCTCTCTCAATGTCTTTTTTAAGTTTGCTCCTGATTTTTGTCTTCCTTGACTTTAGCTTCTCTTTTCTACTTGACAATTTCCATTATTTAATCTGACATCCACTTTCTTTTTTTCTCTTTCATCAACTTTGACAGTCTGTTTTCATATTCATCCTTTGCAATGTTAATTTCATTCCCCTGTTCCTGTGGTTCCTGATCAATGAGATCCACAGCTTCTTAAGACAACAAAGACAACAATTCTTAATGTTGTCTTTGAATATGGTAGGCATATGAATAAGATCATACTGTGGCAATTGGTTCCTTTTAATTTATCCATATAATAAAACCATTAGTATTCAAAATATCCTCAGCTCTTCTTTGGCAGCATGTTGAATGCTGTAAACATAAGAACCTGTTGCTATATTGTCAGTAACTTTTTCTTTTCTTACCATTAGTTTTCTTGGTAAAAATACAAGAGAAGTTTACCATTGCCTTCTTCCACATGATCCTCCTTCTCCATAATTTTCCTATATTGCTGCTGCAGCAACTAATATTGCTTGCTTTAGATGGCAACTAAATGACTTTCACGCCTTGGGTGATCCTGATTGGAATATTGGCTGATGTTCTTCATTCATTCCTGCCACGATGAGGCAGTACAGCAGGATGTAGGCTGGACATTTATCATTAGCAATTGATAAAACAGATGTATTTTAGCCATAATTTAGATTTCAATAGAAATGGCACGTGCCATTCTAATGGGGAGATTGTTCCCATTTGGATTGCTGCCAGTTAGTTTCATGTAAGTTCATAAGAAGTTAGATTTCGCCCCCCCCCTCCTCCAAATTTAAGTTTAAGGCTTTATGGACCTATCACCAACTTGAATTTAGCACCCTGAATTTTTCTCAGAAACGAAGATACTTTCAGTGACAATAACATGAGTTCTCTTTGAGCTGGTTCTCGATTTATGACCATAACTGAACTGGCCAATTATACTGTAAGTCAAGACAGTAGTAAAGTGGCTTATCATGTAATTGGATCCAATTTTAGACTTTTTATGCACTGGCCGTTAATGGAATTTGGTGATCATAAAGTGAACTTTGTGGTCATTAAGCTAACCCATTGTTTGCTATGGGGTTTATTTTTTCTGAAAACCAAAAGGAAATACTGGTTTCTGAATTGTAAATCATGATCATGTGACTACAGAGAACTGCAAACGGCTGTAAATGTGGGCTGGTTGCTGAGCACCTAAAAAGTGATCATCTGACTGCAGGGGAGGGTGGATGCCATAACTTCAAAACCAGGTCATAAGTAGCTTTTTTTGAGGGGGGGGGGTTGTCTGTCATAACCTAGAATCCTAATTTATTGCCCTGAAGAGATTGTCTTTCCCCCTTGTTTTCCCCTCCATAATAGGTGGTTAGCATTCCGTGCCCATTGAATATGTTCAACAATAATCTTTCCCTATTTTTTAAAAATTGAACAAACTTCTATATTTAGCCATCTATACTTTTCATATTTGGACAATACTAATATGCAGCCAATGTCCACTATTACATTTGTGCCATATTAATGTCTTCAAATAAGAAAGAAAGTGTTTTTTTTCCTTAATATTATTTTTTAAGAAACCTGTTGTATAGTACAATCCAAATATAAGACAAATACCACCACAGATTTCCTTTTTATTTATTTATTTATAAGTAAGTATGTGCCTATAAGTTTTAAGCTATTTCTAACTTTCTTCATTAATGGAGTTGTTCTGTCATCACTTTGTTGAATAAAGTGTGACATATTTGGCAGAAAGGGTATAAGTGTTGCTAGAAGGGATACATTACCCTGTAATTAGGGAATATTATCTGTGCTGGAATATGAATACATACACACACTTTCCCCTATAGGCAAGCTTATTTTTTCATGTTTAGATTACGTCAAATCTAGAGGAACATTCTTCCTTAATTTGGCAAGAGATGATTTGCAAAAGACACATGCCTGCTTTCCCCAGGGGAAAAATGTAAATTCATTGATGAAGGAAACATATCTTAGTTCTGCCAGTTCTTCATTTACAATTCATATTTTGGAGTGCTGGAAATATTGGTGTAAAGAAATTCTGGTTGGCTGCAAGTGTCTGGTATTGGGTGTTGACAGATGGTAGCAGTGCAATGCAAATGTCTCATGAATAAGGTGCCAACATTTTGACCAAACTATTCCTGTGCTTTTATACAGGTGCTTGATTAATAGATATCTAATAACTCTTACTTCCATGGTATGAAAGATTCAGCTGTTAATTGAGATATACAAAGGCCAAAACTATTTCAAATGGTCCTTTTAATGTGCACTATTCCCAGTTCATTATGGTAACCATAGCCACCCGGATGAATATATATTATGCATATGCTTGGTACATCACAGTAACTTTATGGGCATCCTGACAATTATATCATTTTTAGTCATTAGCTCATATTTTATTTTGGCTTTTTTTTACTTTTTCCTATCAAGTCAGATGGAATGGAATCCAGAATCCAGTAAGTTAAAACATAAATTTGTTGTTGTTGTTAGCTGCGAAGTCATGTCCTACCCATCGCGACGCTATGGACAACGTTCCTCCAGGCCTTCCTGTCCTCTACCATCTTTATTTAAGCTCACGCCTACTACTTCTGTGACTCCATCCAGCCACCTCATTCTCTGTCGTCCCCTTCTTCTATTGCCCTCAATCTTTCCCAGCATTAGGCTCTTCTCCAGTGAGTCCTTCCTTCTCATTAGGTGGCCAAAGTATTTGAGTTTTAGCTTCAGGATCTGGCCTTCTAAAGTGCAGTCAGGGTTGATCTTCTCTAGGACTGACCGGTTTGATCGCCTTGCAGTCCAAGGGACTCGCAGGAGTCTTCTCCAGCACCACAGTTCAAAGGCCTCAATTCTTTGGTGCTCAGCCTTTTTTATGGTCCAGCTTTCACTGCCATACATTGCAATACGCACTTTTGTTGACAGGGTGATGAATTTTTTTAGAATACATAAATTACTGTACAATTAATATCAAAATACTATTAATACTATCAAACTGATAGTTTAAAACCTGGTGATAGAAGTGAGTCTTTACAACTTTTTAAAATTTTGAGATAGTGGGAAATTAAGACAACTCCTGACATGTGCAATGTTCCTTTTGTTATAGCATAAATTCAAACTATTTGATGAATTTTCTGAATCTTACTACAGTCTTTGGAGAAATCTTTCTATATGGATCTCCTACAGTGGGAGTGTCAAACTGCTGGCCCGCTGGCCAGTTGCATCATACAGAGGCTGTGCAATGCACAAAAAGTCACGATACGTGGCAACACGTCACGGGTTGTGGCGAGTTTGACACCCATGTCCTAGAAGAAATGAATAAAACAAAGGTTCTATGTCTGAAGCGTAAGTGTGATTCTAAAGCTTGCTTAGTATATGTGCATGAAAAGGGCTTTTATGTATCTTTGTAGGTGTGACTTCTAGGACAGAGGTCCTCAACAGTGGTGGGATTCAAATATGTGAACAACCGGTTCTCTGTGTGGATGCTGCTTCCAGAAGTCAATTCTGGGCCTGGGCAACAAAAATTAGCTTCCGGTTCTGCCGAAGTGGTACAAACCAGATGAATCCCACCACTGGTCCTCAACCCCTGGGCTGTGGACTACCACCGATTTGTGGCCTGCTAAGAACCAGGCCGTACAGCTAAAGGTGAGCAGGGAGCAAGCAAACCCTACTGTAAAGTGTGCATGAGTGGGAAACTAGGTTATGCGTTTCTCTTCTCCCTCACTCTGCTTCATAGAAAAATTGTCTTCCACCAAACCAGTCCCTGGTGCCAAAAAGGTTGGGGACCACTATTCTAGGAGAGGTCTTCTTATGATGCTCGTGAAGACCCAGATTTTAACTCGCAAGGAGTTTCATTACCTACTATCGGTCCATTCTAGTTTTTTCTTCACATTAATGGAGGAGATCAGTCTAATGGTATGAGTCAGATAAATAGGAACATATCCCATTAGACAAGACTGTTGTAATGGGTAATCTATTGTTGCTCTGAAGTTGGCAGGGCCAAAATAAAATAAGAGACTTGCTATATACTTTAAAAAATGGAAAAAATCAAAGCACACGTATCAACTATAATAAAATAACTGGACAGCCATTTGTCTGAAATGGTATAGGGCAGGGGTAGGCAACCTTGGCTCTTTTATGACTCATGGACTTCAACTCCCAGAATTCCTGAGCCAGCCATGCTGAGGAGAAATGGAAAGGTTTCCATGCTGAGCCATGCTGGCTCAGGAATTCTGGGAGTTGAAGTCCATGAGTCATAAAAGAGCCAAGGTTGCCTACCCCTGGTATAGGGTTTCTTGCCTGAGCAGGGGGTTGGACTAGATGACCTCCAAGGTCCCTTCCAACATCATCATCATCATTATTATTAACTTTGGGGGAAGGAAGCTGATTCAAGGATGCCTGTCACCGAGTTCAAAACAGCTTTTTCTGGCACATGGACTGTCACTCACCCAAACAATTTAAAACATCCAAAGAAGATCCCAACTAGAACATTGTATGTCTGCATTTGTCTCCCTGGCTACTTTTGTGTTTTTATTGTCTGAAATAATATCCTATTTTTTTTTATGCCACGCAAATGGTGTGACCTTTTAAAGAAAGTAGTCTTCTCATGTGTCAGCCAAGAGAACCTTTTTCTTCCTTTTAAAAACAGCTGGCAATATTGGGATGTGCAAATTCTAATTCTCCCTTAACCCGTTCCGCTATAAATTTTCCTTGCCCCAAAAGGCAGGTCCCTCGATGCAAAACTCCAGAAGAGATAGTACCTCTGTGTTAATGGAGCATGACATCTGCAGCTTGTTGGGCTGCAAAGGGTTAAAAGCAGACAGTTTCCAAGTGCAATGGTTTCCCAGTCCCTCCCTCCCGCTCCCTCTCTTTTTCTTGCCTCCACTCCTCCTCCCCACCCTATTTCTGTCTCTCTTCTCCACCCCCTCCCTCTAGTTTTGGCAGGGGATTAAAGTAGCTCCCCCCTGTGGCAGCAGTGACCCAGAAATGAGTTTGATTCACAGAGTCCTTCCTCCATAACAAGTAAAAACGTCAGTCAGAGTGAGAGTGTCTCTCTCTCTCTCTCTCTCTCTCGTTTCCCTTCGTTGTCAGTGTGCGTGTGTGTGTGTATGTGCGTGCGCGAGTGTGAAGAGAGACACAATCTGCTCCCATTCTCCAATGCTTGTCTGAACTCATGAGGCAGCACGGAGCCCTTCGCGCAGAGAAACTCCAACCTGACTGGCAACCATCTCGGCGGCAACAGCAGCAGGTAACTGTGGCCAGGCAGTTCCTTACGTTCGCCTTTCCGCCCGTCGCCGCAGAAGGAGCTGCCTTGCACAGCCATATTTGATGTGTGGTGGTGGTGGGGTTTTTTTTTTCTTTCTTTTTTTTTTTGGTCGCTTAGCTTTGGAGTTCTCTAGAAGCAGCTAGAGAGCAATTTAATGCCGAAGGTCGCTGCCTAGTGGAAATAATATAGTACGTCATTAATATGGCGCCAAAAGATTTGCTTCTTGATAGGGAGCAAAAAGAGGAGGCAGTTGAGTTGCAGCTTCGCTATCCCATAAGCAACTTGTACATTGCTGGGGAGGAAGGGGGTGGGGGCGAGGGAGGAGGGAAGGAAAAATCCGATTATTTTGGAACGTTGGAGAAGATCCGAATTGGGGGGGGAGGGGGAGGGGAAGGGGGAGGTAAGGGCTGGCTGTATTTTCTGTCGCTGCAGACTTGGATTTTGGCAAACCAGAAGCTTAGTAGGATGAGCCAGATGAATGAATCGGGTTGTAGAGCGATCAATAATAATAACAATGACAATATTGTCGGGCTCTTCCTTCCAGACTTATGGGTTAATTTGTAATTGATCCAGGGACTTTTGCTACAGTTTTCTTTGTGGGTAAGGAGGACGGGCCATCCTAAAACGCATCCACGCCGAATGAGAGATAGATCAGCCGTAACGGAAAAGTGAAGCGCGTTTTAACAACTTGGAAGACAGATGGCAATGGCAGAGCACAGGTCCTTTTAAGACAGCTTTAAAAAGCAGGGGGAGGGGTGGCCAGAACCAGAATCTGTCGCCGTGTCACCCACATGTTCGGAATATCCGTTGCATTAATCCCAAGGGCAAGCAGGATAATACGGAGGGGAAAAGATGATAAAACACCTTTTACTGACAAATGCTCTTTAATAAGGTCAAATTTGGCTTCAAACGTATTTAGAAGCGGTGTACAGATATCGGTCAAATAATATGTATGCGGTAATGAACTTAATGCAGTTCAAGCACTGTATTTCTGGAGACGAACATCTTAGGGGATTTTTAGTTAAATGGGCACCCGGATTCTTTTTTTTTTTTAAAAAAAAGCAAAACAGCCTGATACTCGCACCAGAAACCCGAAATGCTTTTCCCGCGTCTGTAGGGCTGCAAGTGGGAAGACCCCGAAAGTGCACGTGTTAAGGAAGTGTGAGCATATGGATAGCATAAAAACAAGGGGTGTGTAGTGTATTTTAGCAACGGAGCGTGTTATTCAACCGCTATTCTGCTGGGTGGCAGCAGATTGTCGAGGCTGGACGCTGCTGCTGCTGGCATCGATGATTAACGCAGGGAGAAGACAAAACGTGGAATGTTGCCTGGGATTCTAACCTCTTCGTAAGAGTCTCATTTGCTACAGTCCTTAGCCCCTCCGCCCCCGTAAGAAGGCGGGGTTTCTTCGCTGGGCTGCGCTCGAAGGCAAGGAATCTTGGGTGGTTGGCAGATTAAGCCGGCCGGCGGGTCAACAGGCAGGTGCGCGGCGTCAGCAAAAACCTGAACTTCTCCATTCTTTCTGAGCAATTGTACTCCTCCCATTTTACCGAAGGGGGGGGAGGAAAGCACCGAAATACCTGCGCCGTTGCTGTGCAGCCACAAACGCTCGCAAGTGGGTGTGTGTGTGTGCGCAAACTTTTCAAACCGCTCTCCACCCCCAGGGTTAGAATTTGTTCTCAGATCCCTCTGAATAAATTAGGCGCGGAGCTGCCAGTTGCCTTCTCAAGTTAGAGAGTCGTGAAACACTACCGTGGGGCTTTTCGC